>NC_086097.1:206352209-206961459 GCF_963921235.1 Mobula hypostoma | reverse complement strand
CAGAGCTTGACAGACTGGAACGGCTCGGAGTCATAAAAAAACTTGATGAACCGACTGAATGGGTCAATTCGCTTGTCATTGTTGAGAAGAAAAATGGAAAACTGAGGATTTGCTTAGATCCAAGAGACTTGAATTGAACCATTAAAAGAGAGCATTTCAAATTGCCTACTCGTGAAGAAATTATGTCATAGTTTGCTAATGCAAAGTACTTTAGTAAATTAGATGCATCCTCTGGATTCTGGCAACTTAAATTAGATGAACCGAGTTTAAAGTTGTGCACCTTTAACACTCCTTTTGCTAGATATGGTTTTTTTAGGCTTCCGTTTGGAATTGCATCAGCTCCTGAAATGTACCATAAAACCATTCACATGCTATATGAGCAAATTGAGGGCGTAGATACATCCATGGACAATATTATTGTTTGGGGATCATCTAAACAAGAGCATGATGCCAGACTTAGACAAGTCTTAGAGGCAACATGCAAGGCAAACCTGAATGGACAGAGTTCTGTGCATGCGCAGAAATGATAGAATGATCTAGAAACTGTACGGTGAAAACGTGGTTGCTGTTTGCTGTTGTAAATAAAAGTTCTAGTTTTAATTCTTCCAGAATATGGTTTGTTCTTAGCAACCCACGGTATGTATAAAGAGCACAACATGGTGTTAGAAGTCAGTCTAGGAGAATAATACATTTCGCTAACACGGGAGAAGCGAAGATAATCGAAAAAAAGCGCAATCTTTTTGGTTGTTTGCTAACAGCTTTAAAAATGGAAGTTTTGCAACCCCCATCGATGCTTCAGCTGACTGGAAACGTAGCTGAAAACTGGAAAAGATTTGAACAGCGTTTTGAAATTTATTTATCGGCGATCGGAGCAGATAATAAAACAGAAAAAATGAAAGCTGCAATTCTACTCCACGTAATAGGGGATGACGCAATTGAGGTATATAACCATTTTACTTTTGAAAATGGAGATAATTTGAACCTAAAAGCGATAATTGACAAATTTGATGCATTTTGTATACTGAAGCGTAGCGTGACGTATGAACGCTATAAATTTTTCAAATGTCAGCAGAGACCTGGTCAAATGATTGATCAATTTGTTATGGAGTTGAGAAACCACAGTAAAAGATGCAAGTTTGCAGAGCTTATGGCCTCTCTCATTAAAGACAGAATTGTTTGCAGCATTCTGGATAATGATCTGAGAGAAAGACTGTTAGAACAAGATTTGAATTTGGAAGAAGCTGTGGCACTCTGCAAAGCTTCTGAGACCGTGATGTCACAGGCTAAATAGCTCTTTATTAAGAACGGCTGCGTAGACGCTGTAAAGCACGAACATATTAGAAAAAATAATGCAGCGACAATGAAGCTGACAGTAAGACATCATCTGAGAGAAAAAAATTGTGTGATCACTGTGGGCAGCAACATCACCTAAAAAAGTGTCCAGCGTATCGGAAAATGTGGAACACCTGTGGTAAGAGTAATCATTTTTCACGTTGTTGCAGAAGTAGAAAGGAAATAAAACATGTAAATCCAGTGCTTGAAAATGAATGTGAGGAGGTTTATATAGATGTGCTTTGTGAAAACAAACGAAGTATGAATGATTGGACTATTTCATTGCAAGTGAACCAAAACAATATTCTGTTTAAACTTGATACTGGAGCACAAGTAAATGTTCTTGCAGAATCTGAGTTTAACGCATTAAAGCCTAGACCAAAGTTACATCAGACAAATATAAAAGTGACTGAGTATTCAGGTGCAGAGTATTAGTTCTGGACTGTAACACAGAGTCAGAATACAGTGACTTGATGAAAGAGTATGAGGACTTGTTCAAAGGGCTTGATTGTCTTCCAGGAGAGCACACGATTAAATTTGACAACACAGTGCCACCCGTAGTACACCCATGTAGAAGAATACCTTTTGCATTACGTGATCAACTGAAAACAGAGCTTGACAGATGGAACGGTTAGGAGTCATACCAAAAATTGAACCGACTGAATGGGTCAATTTGCTTGTTATTGTTGATAAGAAAAGTGGAAAACTGAGGATTTGTGTAGATCCAGGAGCCTTGAATCAAGCCATTAAAAGAGAGAATTTCAAATTGCCTACTCATGAAGAATTATGTCACAGTTTGCTAATACATAGTAAATTAGATGCATCCTCTGGATTCTGGCAACTTGAACTAGATGAACCGAGTTCAAAGTTGTGTACCTTTAACACTCCTTTTGCTAGATACTGTTTTCTTAGGCTTCTGTTTGGAATTACATCAGCTCCTGAAGTGTACCACAAAACCATTCACATGCTATATGAGCAAATTGAGAGCGTGGATACATCCATGGACAATATTATTGATTGGGGATCATCTAAACAAGAGCATGATGCCAGACTTGGACAAGTCTTAGAGGCAACATGCAAGGCAAACCTGAAGTTGAATAAAGACAAATGTCAGCTAGGAGTGACTGAACTTAACTCTGTGGGTGATATCATCAGCAAGGCGGGTGTGTGTCCTTATCCATTGAAGGTTTCTGCTATCGAGAACATGCCAAGACCGCAATTTAAAAAGGATGTTCAAAGGTTTATGGGATTGGTCAACTACATGGGAAAATTCATACCCAATCTTTCAGAACAGCTTGCTCCACTGAGCAGCTAACAGAAAAGAAAAATGAATGGAACTAGAATCATGAACAGGAGAAGGCATGGCAAAATCTTAAGAAAGTGCTCACTAAAGAACTTGTGTTGAAATTCTATGATGCTGAGAGACCCAACAAAATTTCATGTGATGCATCTCAAGCAGGCTTAGGGGCAGTATTACTCCAGAAACATGATCAGGAATGGCTACCAGTGACATATGCACCTCGTTCATTATCTGATCCAGAAACAAGGTATGCCCACATTGAAAAAGAATTGCTCAGCATTATGTTTGCTTGAGAGAGATTACATCAGTTTGTGTCAGGGCAATCTATTGATGTTGAAACTGATCATAAGCCTCTGATTGAATTGTTTGGCAAACCTTTAAGTGACTGTCCTTTGCGAATTCAGCGAATGATGATCAAATTGCAAAGGTATGCATTGAATGTGTCATACACACCTGGAAAATTCATGTACATGGCTGACACACTTTCCAGAGCTGTAGATCCAACAACAAAAGACATTCACAGGGATGCTGTTGATGTTCAGGCATTTGTTGATATGATCACAGAGACTGTACCTGTTTCTGCTGAAAAGTTGAAACTGCTGAGTCTTGAGACAGAGAAGGACAAAATTCTCAGTCAGGTAATACAAGTGGTGATGGATGGATGTCCAGATAATAAGCATGACTGTACCTCAGAAGTACAAGAATATTGGAACCACAGATCAGAACTTTCTGTTGTGGATTGGATATTGCACAAAGGTAGCTGAATTGTGATTCCTAAAAGTCTCCAAAAAGTAATGCTTGGGAAAATTCATGAAGGCTACCTAGGTATTGAAAAATGTAAGAGAAGGGCTCAGTAAGTGATGTTTTGGCCCAGGATGAATCAAGAAATTGCAGAATTGGTGTCTTCTTGTCAAATATGCCTTAAATACCAACCTAGCAACCCTAAGGAACCACTGCATCCACATCCTAGTCCTCAGAGACCACATCAGAAGGTAGGCGTTGATCTTTTTTAACTGACAACAAAGATTATCTATTAATAACAAAGTACTACTCATTGTATCCTGAAGTGTGTGGTCTGAGCAGAACAACAGCAGAGAATGTCATTACATGCATGAAATCAGTTTTTTTCCAGACATGGTGTACCTGATGAAGTTTTCACAGCCAATGGTCCTCATTTCAATGGTGAATGCATGAGACATTTTGCTCATGGATGGGGCTTTGTTCATACAATATCTAGTCTATTTTTCCCTCAGTCTAATGGATTAGTTGAGAAGTCGGTAGGAATTATGAAGAAACTGATGCACAAGGCAAAAGATAGTGGAGTTGATTTTTATAAAGCTTTGTTAGCCTATCGCAGTACTCCACTTGAATGTGGATTTTCACCTGCTCAGCTCTTGATGGGACGCCATTTGAGATCCAACCTGCCAATAGATAAGAGCTTTCTGAGAACAGAGGAAGGTGAACAAGTGAAAAGATGGAAAGATGAACACAAAGCAAAGCAGAAAATATACTTTGACACATGTTCTTGTCCATTACCTGAACTGCACCAAGGAGATGAAATAAGGATACAAGACAAAATGAACACATGGACACAGAAAGCTACAGTACTTGAAGAAGTACAACTCAGATCATACATGGTCCAAACAAAAGAGGGAGCAGTGTTAAGAAGAAATCACAAAGTCCTCAAGAAAGAACTAACTTCAGAGTTTCAGTTAACTGATGCAGACCAGACAAAACATGGAAGTAACAATGAAACACAAGAACTGTGTGAACCACTTAGAAGGTCTACTTGTGTTTGTAAACCCCCAGAGAGACTGATAGAGACATGTTAAATTATGCATTTGCGCTGGTCAATGTTGCTAATTGTTTTTATCTTTAAGGAAAGGAAGATGTGATGTCAGAATAGGATTGGAGAGAGTTCTGAGAATGATTGAGAACATGGTACTGTAAGAAACGTGGTGTAGTTGCTGCTGTAAAAAGAAGTTCTATGTCTTCCAGAATATGATTCTTTATTAGTAACCCACGGTACATATAAATATAAAGAACACAACAGCATTGGCTCCCAAATCCTCCTACACGCACACAAGAAAACGAGAAAGATCGGGTTTAAAACAGAATGTAAAAGACTACAAGTCGGAAAGGAAAAAGTCCATAGTCCAAGTCCATATTCAAAATGCAGAAAACCTGGATAACATTCTTTGGGCACAACGGTAGGCTCTCCTGTTTCAAGTCACATAGCGATCCCCAGCCATCAAAAGGTAGGCAGCTGACGTTCACCTTCCACATTCACCTCCATGTGTCAATCTCCTTCATCGCTTTGATTAGTGAACAATGGAAGCTTTAATCAGCTAAATTTAGTCGAACAAAGGCTCATGCCCCATCCTGCATCCTTCTTGCCATGAAGTTCACGCCTGCTGTCTCTGTCTCCTGGAATCTTCTTGGAGACTGTAGAGCACTGAAGCACCCAAATGATCTCTAAACTTCCGCATTCACTTCAGTGTTTCAATCTCACTTGTCACTTTAATTAGCAAACAATGGAAGCTTTAATCAGCGAAATGGAGTCGAACATCAGCTCGCCCTCCATTCGAAAGTCTTCCCACATTCGCCACTTCTGCCTCCCGGAATCCTCTTGGAGCCTGCACAGTCCCACACATCCAAGACCTTTCAGCCTGTTTAGCCAGAAAGTTCATTTTTTCTGAAGTCGATCTAGTGAGAGGTTACCATAAGGTGCCTGTGTGCTCAGAGGACATTCGCAAAACAGCTGTGATAACCCCGTTTTGCCTGTTAGAGTTTCTGCGTATGTCGTTTGCACTGAAAAGTGCAGCACAAACTTTTCAATGGTTGATTGACGCTGTATTAAAAGACTTAGATTTTCTTTTTGTTTGTCACCAGTGCATCCGAATCTGAACACATGTCTCATCTCTGCACACTTTTCGACCACTGAAGCAAAAGCGGGTTGATTATTAACCCTGCTAAATGACAGTTTGGGTTGTGAACCACTGAGTTTCTTGGCTATTGCATCTCCGCAGAAGGTGCAAAACCCCCTCCCATCAAAAGTAGCCGTTATTATGGATTTCTCACCTGGCTCTCATCTATTTTTATTTTCTTCTAGAGGATCACCATTTCACAGCATTCATTGACCACAAACCCCTCATGCATACAATGGCCAAAATATCAGACCCCTGGTCTGCACAGCAACAACACCAGCTGGCTTACATATCTGAGTTCACAACAGATATACAACAAATCAAGGGAAAAAATAATGCCATGGCCAATTGGCTCTCACGGCCAGCTGTTTATGCTGCACACATAGGGTTGAATATGCTGGCATGGCAGCCGACCAAGTTACTGACCCAGAGGTTCAGGTTTACTGAACAGCAGTCATGGGCTGGAGTTTCTCTCAACCATTTGCCCTCGCCCCTGCAAACTGGAGATGGACTGTTTTTGACTCCATACATGGCCTTTCTCACTCAGGCAAGAAGGACTCACAGAAACTGGTTGCACTACAGTTTGTTTGACACAGCGTCAGAAAGGAAGTGCGTGATTGGACTGCAGCCTGTGTGGAATGACATTGGGCAAAAATTAACCTTCATGCTCAGGCACCAGTAGCACTTTTTAAGCTCCCTGAGCGACGGCAAGGTGGACCTAGTTTGTCCTCTTCCACCTCCTGCAGTTTCACACACCTTCTTACTATGGCGGATTCCACCATTTGATCCGAGGTCATCCCTCTGGCATCGACGATGGCCAAGAATGTGGCTTGGGCATTCAACCGCACCTGGGCGGCTCAGTTTGGTACCCGATCTGATACCTTCTCTGATCACAGACCAATGGTTTATGCGTGCGGGTTTTCACCACTCCTTAAAGACTGCTGTGAAGGTTTCCCTGAGTGATGAGTGCTGGCATGATTGTCTCCCATGGGTCCGGCTGGGGCTTAGAGCTGTTCCAAAAGAGGGCCTTAGTCATCCATGGCAGAGTCGGTATAAGGCCAGCCATTTCAAGTGACAAATGATTTCATTCCTGAATCCATGACCGCCAGGTCTGCCTCTCAGCAGCATTACACCCTCTTCAGTAAATCCAATTCCTTTTTACTTATTTCTACATTCCATCAAGGCATACTGCACTTATAGGTCCCTGTTGACTGATATTCCACCTCATTCGTTTTCGTCTGCCAAGACGCATATCAACATCCCCTTAGGTTCAGTTATGATGGCCCGTTCCGCATTTTAGAATGGGGAGAAAAGACTTTTATCATAGCTAAGAGGGGTAAACCTGTACATATTTTGGTAGATCGTCTTAAACTGGCCCACCAAGATTTAGAGTATTGTGCTGCTGTGCCCCTGGCACCACAACATGACCATGAGTGTGTCAACACATCTCTGGACAAGCCAGAGGCACCCGTGGTTCTTCCATCCATGGAACAGTCAACGTAATTGGGAGAAATATACATAATTCACAAGCACTGACATTGAGTTGGGGCTTCACTTTAAGAGGCTGGTCTGACATGATGACATGACTACTTAAGAATTGTTTGCACATTTTGGTTTTTAGGTTTTGGAGTTCAATAAAATGTGTTATGGGTTTCATTAAGTATAAAATGCCCCACTTTGTTTTATTTGCAAAAACCTACAATGATGTTTCCAATATAGAATCATGGCCTATTGACATTTTGTCGGTGATTTGGAAGAGAGCACACAGGAAGCCAGAGCTGGTGTGCTTTGCCCCTTTCTATGTCTCCACACTCACAAGTCTGCATTATCCTGAACTGTGGAATCTGATACACTTGTGCTCTATGTTGGGCATGATGAAGATATATTTAACAGGGGTAAATTTTTTAGAAAACTGCTGAGTGCATATAGATTATCCAATCAATTTAGAAATCAGGTTGTAGTCAAAATTCACTCATTTAAGCCAGAAAACATTCAAGTTCAATATCAAGTTTATTGTCATTTGACTGTACATATATACAACCAAATGTTCCTTTTTTTCCCACAGTGCACTCACACAATATACATCACACACAGCACATAAACCAAAATATTATACCATAAATAAGTTAATAAAATATAACTCCAAATGCATGTTGCAAAGTGCAGCACAGGTAAACAGTCACTGTCCTAGTTGAAGAGTCCTCTGTGGTGGCAGATTAGTCATTAGTCTCACAGCCTGAGGGAGGAACCTGTTACCCAGTCTGGCAGTCCTAATCCTGATGCTTCTGTACCTCCTTCCTGATGTTAGTATGTCAAAGAGATTGTGAAATGTGTAGCATGAATCCTCAACAATGCTTTGGACCCTTCGTATACAACACACCCAGTGAATGTCACAATGAGACCCTAATGATCCTCTTGGTGGAACCTACTATCCTCTGTAGGGCCTTGCAGCCTTCATACCACACAATGATGCAGCCAGACAGGACACTCTCAGTCGTGCTCTTGTAGAAAAATCTTTGAATAGGGTCTGGGAGACCTGACCGCCTCAGTCTCCTCAGATAGTATGGATGTTGTTGTGCCTTCTTGACTAAAGAGGAGGAGTTGTGGATCTAGGTTAGATTGTCCATTATGTGCACAACAAAGAACTTCACGCTCTTCACTCTCTTCACGGCAGAACCATTGATGTGCAAAGAAGAGTGGCCGACCTGCGCCTTCCTGAGTCCCACATTTGCCTTGTCCATGTTTCTCACACCATTTGAGAAAGGTCTCTATAAACCTCTCTACCTGTTGTTCTCATCATTGTTGCTGATGAAGCCACCCATTGCACCATGTGATAGAAATTTACACATTTTGATATGGATTTGAAGTTTTGCAAAGTGTCACATTGTAAACTTACAACAGATTGTCATTTAACACTCACAACACGCTGGAGGAACTCAATGGGTCGGACAGCATCCGTGGAAACGATCAGTCAACGTTTTGGGCTGGAACCCTTCATCAGGACTGAAGAGTATTTTGTGTTTAAGATTGTCATTTAAACTGTTTTGAGAGGAAGCTGAAATTTTAGTTGTGTCATTTGAATTTACAAAACGTGATGACCTGATATAGTCATTCTAATCTGATATCAGCACTCCAGTTTTGGATCAGAGTGCTTCAGTCACTTAGCCTCAAACAACTGAACGTGCTTTTTTAGGAAGGACTTCCTATCAGTGCTATTTCAGCAAAAGGATCTTTGATTTTTTCTATAGATCAACTGCTCACTGTTTCTGCTCATTCATTGATTCAAAGTACATTTATTATCAAAGAATGTAGAAATTATACAACTTTGAGATTTGTTTGCTTACAGGTAGCCACAAAGCAAGAAACCTGAAAGAACTGATTTCAAAGGTTTCAAAGGCACATTTAATGTCAGGGGAATGTATACAATATACATCCTGAAATGCTTTTGCTTCGCAAACTTCCACGAAAACAGAGGAGTGGCCCCAAAGAATGAATGACAGTTAAATGTTAGAACCCCAAAGCTCCCCCCCAGCTCCCCTCCCTCCCGCACATAAGCAGCAGCAAAGCAATGATTCCCCTCCCCCACCAGCAAAAAAGCATCGGCACTCTCTAACAAGCACTCAAACGTGCAGCAATGCATCAGCGAAGACACAGACTTGCAATATGCCAAAAGAATATTCATTCACCCAGTAATTCCACATACCCAAAGGCTCTCTCTCTCTCCCTCATAAGGGAGAAAGATATATCTCCATTTTACAGCGAGAGGGGAGACATAACAAACGACTCGCTGATTTACAATGTTAGAAGTGCATTGTGTCACTTTTTCTGAACTCTGTGCCCAAAGATCTTGGGTGTCTGGGCACACAGCCTGCAGCCAGCTTGCTGCTTTCAATCTTCCATCTCCCATGACACACCGATTCCCTGCAGAGGCATCGACCATGAGTCCACCCGTTTCCAGAGCCACTAAATCCTGGAACTCCGAAGGCAACACACATCAAAGTTGCTGGTGAATGCAGCAGGCCAGGCAGCATCTCTAGGAAGAGGTGCAGTCGACGTTTCAGGCCGAGACCCTTTGTCAGGACACACTAGTCTTCTTGTCTGCATTTTTGGTATCTTGAATAACGGCTATTCGTGAGACCTCAAGAGTGGGTCCCATTCCTGCAAAGAACCGAAGTCAGCATGTAACTCCAGGTCAGGGTCTTCAAGAGAACCCTGAAAGGGAAAAATAGAGACATTAAAGATAGAAATAGAGCTGTTTCCAAAGATACAAGCAAGAGAGCCGCTGTTCAGTGCCGTTAGCAACTTAGCTCCAACCCTATAGGGAAAAGATAAAAAAAAAGATCATTTAAAGAGAAAAGTAAAAATAAAAGACCAACACATGATGTGCAAGAGAAAGGAACTAAAAACACAAATCATGCAAGCAATTGAACTGAATAACATTGTTACTTCAATTCCAAAAGCATTTAGCGTTCTCTAGAATTTTGAAACTGGTATGTGGTAATAACTTCTACACAGACCAGAAATTCTCAAATACATGTACTTTATATTTGTAGGCATTCATCGTAAGGGAAAATGAGAGACAAGTCAGAGATCTCACAGAGATCTCTTACTGTTAGAAGAGCAAGGAGGTGTAGCTGGGAGGTAAAGAGGTGCAGGATGGAGTCTGGGGCAAACTGCTTTTAGCAGTGATCCCAAATACCTGGGCCTCCACTGCAGTACCCAATAGACGCTGATGCTGAGTTACGATTGAATCCTTGATATTTGTTAATGATCTGGCCATTTAGCTCCAAGAATATTGATATATCAGGTCATTTCATGCTGAAATATGATTTTATTACCAGAGCTCCTGTTATAACAAGTAAATTTTCTCCACAATGACATGTTTGTGCAGTAACCTTTGTCTTCCATTGGTCCACTGATGCTGTTTCTGATTTTGAATTGTTTTACAATTAATGCAACAACACCAGTGAACACCATACAAAATAATTGGGGTGAAGTTCTTGTCATACAAACTTCTGGTCGTATGTGTCACTTGTGATTGTGAAAATTCCTTCCGTCAGTGGTAATAGTGGATGGCTGTGGTAAACCTATGAATCTTAGGTACATGTCCGTAATGATAAAAGGATCAATAAAAAGAAGTTTTAATTTTGAGGGCCAGCCTCACTTAAATTAAACTTGAAGTTCATTGTGGATTTCGGACTCCCGTGTCTTCCATCGAATTCGTTTAATGTTTTGAAGTTGCATGACAAAGCAAGCTCTACTTCCTTTCATCTGGCAAAGTGGGCATTACTTACCTCAGGCCTGAATATACTTCTTTATGTATGCTTAGGCAACAAGGAAGCTCATTTTCGGTGTGCATAAGCTTGGCACATTTCATGCTTGCAATATGTTATAGAGATTATTTTTGCAGACATTCAGCTGTGCTGATGACCACCATGACTGAAGATGAAATAAAATGTTAAAAAAATGCCAAACTGTTAAAAAGTTTATTTTACTTTCAATTTTTCCACTGCTAGTTCTACTCATCAAATTGAAGAATCATGGCAGAGTATAGAAGACTTTGGTGGCAGAAAGTCGGTATCTTTTAGGTGAACATCACACTTTAAATTACTTTAAATTTTGATTGAAATGTATAATTAACACATTCTGTTGATTTTCTGGAATTTTCATAGCTGTACTATTTTTTGTTATAGCTCATATTTGAATTTCTGTCTGACGAGATTTCCACTTCTGGTTTGTCACTTACAATTGCTTATCACTTTTGGTAATCCCTGAGGACAAATCCTGTTCTGTGGGTCCTTTACTGTTGAAACCAATGTTGGAATCCAGACTGTGTCACAGGTGAGACATAGGAGGTGCATGCTGGTGCAGGTGGGTGAATGAGATGGATACTGGTGTGCTCCAGACATTTATGCTTGGCTTCTGTGAACTCCTAGTGCAAAGTCCTGAGAACCACCCCATACGACCTCTTCCATTTTGAGTGGTCAGGCACCAAGAAATGGCAGGAGGCAAAATGGTTTTGAAGACAGCTTTGAATCTTTTGCTCAATTCCTTTGCCATGACAGAATAAGGAACAATATAAATGTGCCGGTGTTTGGGATAGGGCATAGGAAATAACTTACCCAGCAGGGCAACTGATTGTAATTAGGCTCTCTGATACAATTACTCCAAAAGACTGGAAGTAGAATAAATACTGAAAGGCTTTTATTAGCAGTAAAATGTGACCTCGACCATGCTGAGTATCTGCCCTGGACTGAGAGGAGGAGCAGTGACACAATCGCCCTTATTCAGGGGTCTGTGGGAGGAGCACAGGAGCAGTCAGTTACGTGTCCAGACAGGTAACCGAGTTACAACATATATATATGGTTTACCACATTCACCTCTCCTTTTTTAAAAAAGAGTCCCACAGGGTGAAGTGACTGACAATATTTAAAACAAGTATATTTACATGTCAAGTCTATCAGGTGGTCGAGTCCGTCGCTGTGTAGCACCGGTGGCAATTGCACCGGCAACGGTGCTTGTGCTGGCTCCGGCCTGACTTGAGGTGTCAGCACGTTAGGCATCAGTAATCCCTTGTGCGTATACATCGTGCCCGGTATGGGAGTGTCGTGTGGTGTCTGTGTAGGGCTTGGAGTGCGCGGTGTCTTGTGGGTATATATATCGGTGGGTACGAGGTTAATAGTCAACATTCAGAACATGCCGGAGGAACTCAGCAGGTCGGGCAGCATCCGTGGAAATGATGAGTCGACGTTTCGGGCCGGAACCCTTCGTCAGGACTGAAGAGGGAAGGGGCAGAGGCCCTATAAAGAAGGTGGGAAGGAAAAGGCTGGTAGGTCCAGTTGAAAAACCAGTAATTTGAAAGACAAAGGGGTGGGGGGAGTGGAAGCAGGGAGGTGATAGGCAGGAAAGGTGAAGAAGGAATAGGGGAAAACACAATGGGTAGTAGAAGGAGGCGGAACCATGAGGGAGGTGGTAGGCAGCTGGGGGAGGGGTCAGAGTGAAATAGGGATAGAGGAAGGGAGGGGGAGGGAATTACCGGAAGTTGGAGAATTCTATGTTCATACCAAGGGGCTGGAGACTACCTAGACGGTACATGAGGTGTTGCTCCTCCAACCTGAGTTTAGCTTCATCATCGCAGTAGAGGAGGCTATGTATAGACATAACTGAATGGGAATGGGAAGCAGAGTTGAAGTGGGTGGCTACTGGGAGATCCTGTCCGTTGTGGCGGACGGAGCGGAGGTGCTCGACGAAGCGGTCCCCCAATCTGCGTCGGGTTTCACCGATGTAGAGGAGGCCGCACCGGGAGCACCGGATGCAATAGATGACACCAACAGGCTCACAATTGAAGTGCTGTCTCACCTGGAAGGACTGTTTGGGGCCCTGAATGGTGGCAAGAGAGGAGATGTAGGGACAGGTGTAGCACTTACGCTTACAGGGATAAGTGCCAGGTGGGAGATCCGTGGGGAGGGACGTGTGGATAAGGGAGTCGCGGAGTGACCAATCCCTGCGGAAAGTGGAGGGGGTGGAGAGGGAAAGATGTGCTTAGTGGTGGGGTTCTGTTGAAGGTGGCAGAAGTTGCGGAGGATAATTTGCTGGATCCGGAGGCTGGTGGGGTGGTAGGTGAGGATAAGGGGAACTCTGTCCTTGTTGTGGTGGTGGGAGGATGGGGTGAGGGCCGAAGTGTGGGAAATGAAGTGAGGGCATCATTGATGATGGTAGAAGGGAAACCACGATCCTTAAAGAAAGAGGACATTTGAGATGTCTTGGAATGGAAAGCCTCATCCTGGGAGCAGATGCGGCAGAGGTGGAAGAACTGTGAAAAGGGAATGGCATTTTTGCATGTGGCGGGGTGGGAAGAGGTATAGTTGAGGTAGTTATGAGATTCAGTGGGCATGTAGAAGATGTCAGTGGACAGTCTGTCTCCAGAGATGGAGACCGAGAGATCGAGAAAGGGGAGAGAAGTGTCCGAGATAGACCAAGTGAACTTGAGGGCTGAGTGGAAGTTTGAAGTAAAGTCGATGAAATTGACGAGCTCAGCATTGGTGCAGGAAGCAGCACCAATGTAGTTGTCAATGTACCGAGGAAAAGTTGGGGAGCAGTACCAGAACAGGTTTGGAGCACAGACTGTTCCACATAACCAACAAAGAGGCAGGCATAGTTGGGGCCCATGTGAGTACCCATAGCTACACTCTTAGTCTGAAGAAAGTGGGAAGAGCCAAAAGAGAAGTTATTAAGTGTGAGAACCAGTTCCTCCAACCAGAGGAGGGTAGTGGTGGTGGGGAACTGGTGAGCTCTATTATCCAGGAAGTAGCGGAGGGCTTTGAGGCCTTCTTGATGAAGCTAAACTCGGGTTGGAGAAGCAACACCTCATATACCGTATAGGTAGTCTCCAGCCCCTTGGTATGAACATAGAATTCTCCAACTTCCGGTAATTCCCTCCCCCTCCCCTCCCCTATCCCTATTTCACTCTGCCCCCTCCCCCAGCTGCCTATCACCTCCCTCATGGTTCCGCCTCCTTCTACTACCCATTGTGTTTTCCCCTATTCCTTCTTCACCTTTCCTGCCTATCACCTCCCTGCTTCCCCTCCCCCACCCCTTTGTCTTTCAGATTACTGGTTTTTCAACTGGACCTACCAGCCTTCTCGTTCCTACCCTCCCCCATCTTCTTTATAGGGCCTCTGCCTCTTCCCTCTTCAGTCTTGACAAAAGGTTCCGGCCCGAAACGTCGACTCGTTTCCACGGACACTGCCTAACCTGCTGAGTTCCTTCAGTGTGTCGTGAGTGTTGCTTTGATCCCAGCATCTGCAAATTATTTTGTGTTTGGGGTTAATAGTCATCATGGAGTGTTCAGGGTAGGGGCGTGGTGCTCCTGCGGGCACCAGGTCGCGGATGGAGACCGTGTTCTCCCGCCCATCAGGTAAAACCACATGGGCATACTGAGGGTTCGCATGAAGTAAGTGAACCCTCTCGACCATTGGGGGGTATTTATTGCTCCTCGCATGTTTCCGGAGCAGCATTGGCCCCGGGGATGTCAGCCAATTTGGTAGGGTGGTACAGTGGTCGACTTTCTGGGAAAAGAAAAGAGTCGCTCATGAAGGGTGGCATTGGTGGACGTTCATAATAGGGAGCGGATGGAGTGGAGTGCCTCGGGAAGGACCTCCTGCCAGCAGGAGACCGGCAGTCCCTTTGACCTGAGGGCTAAGTGTGTGGCTTTCCACACTGTGCCATTCTCCTTCTCCGCCTGTCCATTCCCCCGGGGATTATAGCTCGTGGTCTTACTAGTTGCAACTCCCCTAGCCAGTAGGTATTGGCGCAGTTCGTCACTCATAAACGAGGACCCTCTGTCACTGTGGATATAGTATGGGTATCCGAACAGAGTGAAGAGCTTGCGCAGGGCATTTATAACTGACGTGGTAGTGGTATTGGGGCAGAGGATGGCGAAGGGGAACCGCGGATACTCGTCAATTATGTTAAGAAAGTACACATTGCAGTCGGTGGAGGGAAGGGGGCCCTTAAAGTCAACACTCAGTCACTCAAAGGGGCGGGTGGCCTTGATGAGTGGTGCCTTTTTGGGTCGGTAGAAGTGCGGTTTGCACTCTGCACAGACTTGGCAGTCCCTGGTCATCATCCTGATCTCCTCAAGGGAGTAAGGCAGGTTCCGGGCTTTCACGAAGTGGAAAAGCCGGGTAACCCCGGGTGGCAAAGGTCTACATGTAGGGTGTATAGCTGGTCGATCTGTGCGCTGGCGCACGTTCCCTGGGATAGGGCATCGGAGGGCACATTGAGCTTCCCAGGCCTGTACATGATGTCATAGTTGTAGGTGGAGAGTTCGATCCTCCACCTCAGAATTTTATCATTTTTGATTTTGCCCCGCTGTTGGTTACTAAACAGGAATACAACTGAGTGCTGGTCAGTCAGCAGGGTGAACTTTTTGCCGGTGCGATAGTGCCTCCAGTGCCTAATAGGTTCCACTATGGCCTGGGCCTCTTTCTCCACCGTGGAGTGCCGAATTTCAGGGCCTCGAAGGGTACGGGAGAAGAACGCCACCAGCCTTCCCGCCTGGTTGAGGGTAGCAGCCAGTGCGAAGTCGGAGGCGTCACTCTCTACTTGGAAGGGAATGGCCTCATCCACCGCATGCATTGCTGCTTTGGCAATGTCCCCCTTAATACAGCTGAAGGCTGCGTGGGCCTCGGCTGAGAGGGCTAATGTGGTGGACTTGACCAGGGGGTGGGCCTTGTCTGCGTAGTTAGAGACCCATTGAGCGTAATATGAAAAGAAGCCCAGGCACCTCTTGAGGGCTCTGAGGGTGTCGGGAAGAGGGAATTCCAGCAGGGGGCGAATACGGTCAGGGTCAGGGCCAATGACTCCGTTCTCCTCAACACACCCAAGGATAGCAAGTCGGGTGGTTCCCAACACACACTTGTCCTTGTTATAGGTGAGATTAAAGCTTTGGCTGCTTGGAAAAATTTTTGGAGGTTGTTGTCGTGATCCTGCCGGTCGTGACCGCAGATGGTGATGTTATCCAGATATGGGAAGGTGGCCTTCAGTTGGCACTGGTCCACCATCCGGTCCATTTCCCTCTGGAAGACAGATAGACCATTCGTGACACCGAAGGGAACGCACAGGAAGTGATAAAGCCTGCCGTCCACCTCGAAGGCGGTGTAAGGGCGGTCCTCCCGGCGGATGGGGAACTGATGGTAAGCGGATTTTAGGTCTATGGTCGAGTACACCTTGTACTGTGCTATCTGATTGCCCATATCCGCGATGGGGGGTAGAGGGTACGCGTCGAGCTGCGTGAACCTATTGATGGTCTGGCTATAGTCCACGACCATCCTATTCTTCTCCCCGTTCCGAACAACGACCACCTGCGCCCTCCAAGGACTTGTGCTTGCCTCAATGACCCCCTCCCTGAGCAGCCGCTGCACCTCCGACTTAATGAAAGCTCTGTCCCCCGCGCTGTACCTCCTGCTTTTAGTTGCCACGGGTTTACAGTCGGGGGTCAGGTTGGCGAACAGTGGTGGGGGAGGGATCCTGAGGGTGGAGAGGCCGCAAGTGGTGTCGGTAGTGTGGCAGTTGGCATGATGTTGGGTGGGATGTGCGGGTCGGTGTGTGTGGGTGGTCAGTGGTGGGGTATGTGACGTATTCCTAAAAACTGATGATTTCAGACAGTAATTGGTGGGAGGGGCCCGTCATACTCCATTGTCAAGCTTTTCAGGTGGCTCTGGAAGTCGAGCCCCGATAGCACAGGGGCACATAGTTGAGGCATGACCAGTAACGTAAAGTCTCGATATTCTGTGCCCTGCACCACTAGCGTCACTACACTACCCCCCCGGATGTCTGTTGTATGCGACCCGGAAGCTATGGCGACCCTCTGACTTACTGGCCGTATCACGAGTCCTCAATGCTGCACCGTGTCCGGGTGGATAAAACTCTCTGTGCTGCCTGTGTCAAACAGGCAGCTTGTCCTGCGCCCCTCCACCAGGATGTCCATCATTGACCTTGCAAGCTGGTAGGGAGCACTTCGGTCAAGGGTCACGGAGGCCAGACTTGAGTCGCTGTCTTGGTCCGGCGTGGTGGGGTGCCCTGTGAGCACTCGTGGATCGTAGGTGGTGCGAGGTAGACACCAACCAAAATGGCCGCCCCCATGTCTCGCACATGGTGGCGGCATGCATAAAGATGGCGGCCCCCATGCCTCACACGCGGCGCTGCTCGATCCCGCTCGCGGTTTGGACTTACAGGCCTTGGCGAAGTGCCCCTTCTTTCCGCAACTGGAGCAGGTAGCTTCTCGGGCCGGGCACCGTTTCCGGGGGTGCTTCTCCAGTCCGCAGAAGTAGCACTTCGCGGACTCACGATTGGCGGCAGCCTTGGTCGATTCGCTGGCGGGTTGCGGGGTCTGCGGCGTCCATGCGGCCGTCGGGAGATCGCGTGCCTGGAGAGCGTCAGAGTTGTGCAGAGCAGCCTCCAGCGTGTCGGCCAGCTCAATCGCCAGATGTAAGGTAAGATCAGCGTGTTCCAGCAGCCGCTGGCGCACATACACTAACCTGGTCCCCGTGACGAAGGTGTCTCTTACTAGGAGCTCCGCATGCTGTTCAGCCGTCAGTTCTCGGCAGTCACAGGTCCACACGAGTGTCTGTAGTGCCCAGAGGAGCTCAGCGCTTGACTCTGCGGGCCGCTGCTGCCGCGTCGCTAAGCGATGCTGTGCATAGACGGTGTTTACCGGCCGCAGGTATTGTCTTCTGAGGGTGCTCATCGCGCCATCGTAGCTCGGCTGGTCTCTGATCAACGAGTAGACCTGTGGACTGACCCTGGAGAGGAGAACTCTGCGCTTCGCGGTGGGCTCAGTCACTTCATTCTCCTCCAGGCATGATTCGAAGCAGGCCAGCCAGAGTTAGAAAGTGTTTCCGGCTTCAAGTGTTTGTGGGTCAAGATCTAACTTGTCGGGTCTCATGATGTGTTCCATGCTTTAGAATTACTGCTAATAAAATTGATGCACTATCAATTACTCCAAAAGACTGAACATAGAGTAAATACTGAAAGGCTTTTATTAGCAGTAAAATGTGACTTCAACTATGCTGAGTATCTGCCCTGGGCTGAGAGGAGGAGCAGTGACACAATTACCTTTATTCAGGAGTCTGTGGGAGGAGCCACAGGAGCAGTCAGCAGAGGGGCGTGTCCAGACAGGTAACCCAGTTACAACATCTATATATATGGTTTACCACACTCTCAATGTTCAACTGCCTGGCTGACAGCTCCTGTTTTAATTGTGTTGAAAACTTTGGGTACATAAACTTCCTTCTTTGACAATTTTATTCATTTTAGAATAGGCAGATGATCTTGAGGAGATAAAAAACGATGTGTAATTATGTATGCACCCATTCTTACCAAAGTCTTTGGATTTGTTGCCAAAGATAAACACAGGAATGCTAGAAATAGCTGGTCAAACTGTGTCTGTAGGATGAGAAACAGATCTGGTGTTTCAAGTCAAGGACCTTTATTCAGACTGGGAAGGAAAGAAAAGAAATTTGATAGCCAAGTTATCTGGTCAATGAGTGGATGCATACAGATCAAAAGACACAGACAAAAGAGTGTGGAAGTTGTGAAATTCAGAGCAAGAAGACATGCATAACAGGCCAGGGTGAGCATGTTGTCTGTTCACTCATCGGCCAAATAGCCTTGTTTATAAATACTGTATCCTCAAGGTTTTACCTTATCAGAGACATTGCCCTCTACAATTTAACAAGACTCTATCCCACTTCTGATGGAGGTATTTATTTGCTTTATTTTAGATTTCTAGCATTTGCATTTTTTATTTTCACGGACTTAGTGTCCAGATAGATTTTGTGCCTGTTTAGCTTTCACTGGTCTATAGCAGTTATGACATAGTAAAGTATGAGCAATGGTTAAAAATTTCTAAGAAGCCAGGTGATCTCCATGCCCACATTCCAGAAGTTTTGCATGTATTTCAATTTTGTGTCAGGACAATAAATACAAAAGATTGACGTTTAGTTAAGTTTAAGGAGAGGCATTTGTCCTGCAAGTTCCTGGCACAACATTTTCCCAAATTTTGAAATCACTGGTTCAACCTTGGTCCAGTTAATGAGAATAGAAAGCTGGCAAGTAAGGCTTTCAGAAGTTGAACAATAAAATACACATTTATATGGTCTCTGTATGAAACTATACTGTTGTATGAGCAACCAATTACACAGATAACAAATGTTGAACTAAAACCAATCCCTGTAGAAACGCCTAATCCATGGGAGAATGTTCATGTTTTTATCCCTAGAGTAACTGTTGAAATATTGTAAAAAAAATAGAATCTGAACTCTTCCAGATAAGTTAATACATTAAACCTGTTGCCACAATAGAAAGGCATATTACTAAACAAGTGAAATATTTTGTTAACCATATAAAGCCTTTACAAATTTGGATTGAACCAGAAAAATAAAATTACAAAGTGTCTTCATCTGTTTATATTTAATAATGTTGGATTGTATCTACTGGGAACTGTAAATGAAAGAAAGGTTGTATTTTGTAACGCCTTGAGTGAGTGTCAATAATTCTTTGAAGCTCATATAAATAATAAATTACTTAGAAATTCAGTTATGTATGAAACAGAACAGAAATAATCTTTGCAGAGAGACGGGGGTGGGGCGGACCAATCAGAACAGATGGTTTGCTTTTGGGAAGCCTGGAAAAACAGGTTTCCCTCAGGACCTCCCAAAGTTAATGGCAGGACTTAACTCACATAATTGTTTCCTCACCACTTTGTGGCCATAACTAGCCAGATAGAGAGATTGGCAGGGTTAGTTGTAGGGACGGGAGGAGATATTGGAGGGTGAAACTGAAACAGAGGAAAGATGAAAGTGTGCAAGAAGAGTTGAGAGAAATATGTGCAGAATATAAAATGGTAATAGTGTAGGTATTAATGTAAATGTTTGATTGATGAATAGCAATGCAGAAAGAGACTGTTTCCATGCTCTTTGACTATGAGGTTTCTTTGGCCAGAATGGTGGGAGAAATTAACTCCAGAAACTGATCTACTGGGGTAGGGAAATGATAGAAGGTTATCTGATTCCAATAGAGGAATATTGGCCAGTTGCAGCAGAAATATCCCATGAAGTAGCAATGTCATGTTAAGTTCATTGTTTTATAACTATATACATGCAATCCGTCAAATGAGACAGGGTGTAAAGCATAGTCATACACATAACACACATTAACTTATCAAAGTAAGGACTAAATCTACACATGAATTACACATAAGTAAAGAAAGTAAAGTGCATAAATTAAATATTTCAAGGTACTGATTTGGGAGTCCTTGTGCAGGATTCCCTAAAGGTTAATTTGCAGGTTGAGTCTGTGGTGAGGAAGGCAAATGCAATGCTAACATTTATTTCAAGAGGACCAGAATATAAAAGCAAGGATATAATGTTGAGATTTTATAAAGCACTGGTGAGGCCTCATTTGGAGTATTGTGAGCAGTTTTGGGCCGCTTATCTTAGAAAGGATGTGCTGAAACTGGAGAGGGTTCAAAGGAAGTTCACGAAAATGATTCCAGGATTGAATGTCTTGTCATATGAGGAGTGATTGATGGCTCTGGGCCTGTATTCACTAGAATTTAGAAGAATGAGAGGTGATCTCATTGAAATCTATTGAGTGTTGAAAGGCCTTGATAAAGTGGATGTGGAGAGGATGTTTCCTGTGGTGGAGAGTCTGAGAACAGAGGACACAGCCTCAGAATAGAGGAACATCTTTTTAGAACAGAGATGAGGAAGAATTTCTTTAGCCAGTGTGTGGTGAATCTGTGGAATTCTTTGCCACAGGCAGCTGTGGAGGCCATGACTAAATGTATATTTAAGGCAGAGGTTGATAGATTATTGATTGGTTAGGGCATGAAGCGATATAGGGAGAAGGCAGGAAATTGAGGCTAAGAGGATAATTGGATTAGCCATGATGAAATGGTGGAGCAGTCTCGATGGGATAAATGGCTTAATTCTGCTCCTACAGTGGAATGCAAAAGTTTGGGCAACCCTCGTCAAAATTTCTGTTACTGTGAATCGCTAAGCGAATAAAAGATGAACTGATTTCCAAAAGGCATAAGGTTAACGATGACAGATTTCCTTAATACTTTAAGCAAGAAAACCTTTTTTATTTCCATCTTTTACAGTTTCAAAATAACAAAAAAGGAAACGGCCTGAAGCAAAAGTTTGGGTACCCTGCATGGTCAGTACTTAGTAAAACCCCCTTTGGCAAGCATCACAGCTTGTAACTGCTTTTTGTAGCCAGTTAAGAGTCTTTCAATTCTTGTTTGGGGGATTTTCGCCCATCCTTTCTTGCAAAAGGCTTCTAGTTCTGTAAGGTTCTTGGGCCGTCTTGCATGCACTGCTTTTTTGAAGTCTATCCACAGATTCTCGATGATGTTTAGGTCAGGGGACTGTGAGGGCCATGGCAAAACCTTCAGCTTGCACCTCTTGAGGTAGTCCATTGTGGATTTTGAGGTGTGTTTAGGATCATTATCCTGTTGTAGAAGCCATCCTCTTTTCATCTTCGGCTTTATTACAGACAGTGTGATGTTTGCTTCCAGAATTTGCTGGTATTTAATTGAATTCATTCTTCCCTCTACCAGCATATGTTCCCCATGCCTCTGGCTGCAACACAAGCCCAAAGCATGATCGATCCACCCCCGTGCTTAACAGTTGGACAGGGGTTCTTTTCATGAAATTCTGCACCTTTTTTTCCCCAAACATACCCTTGCTCATTGTGGCGAAAAAGTTCTATTCAAAAGGTTCAAAGGAACATCTAAACAAGCCTAATGCATTTTGCAAACAAGTCCTGTGGACTGATGAAGTTAAAATAGAACTTTTTGGTCGCATTCAATCTTTCCCATAATTACTGTGCATTCTAACTCCTCTTTCCTAATCACATGTCCAATGAAGTTACGTTGCCTTTTCATGATCTCATACATCCTGGATACTGGGAGGAAATGGACTCCACCAGAAGCAACCGAGCAAGCAAAGGCGTCACTCAAGCACAGGGACATTGTGGGCCGAGTGCAGCAAGGGAGGAGCGGTCTTGGCCTTGGGGACAGTACACCAGCCTGGAACAAGGCTGCTCCATCTCAGAGACGCAGGCTCGTGATGCAGGAGATACGTTGGCAGGAGGAGGCGGCAAGGTGCGCAAAGGCCGTCGCTCAGGCAAGGCAAAGGCAATGGATGAGATGGGAGGGAGTGGAGAAAAGAAAGGTCTCCTGGAAAGAGCTGTGGGAGATGGGGACATTCAGAGCAAGCTTCACCATCAGGGCTGCCTACGATGTCTTACTGTCTCCCATGAATCTCAGCCAGTGGTATGGAGAGGACCCCACATGCTCCCTCTGCCCGACTTCAGCAACACTAAAACACATTCTGGTGGGCTGCAAGACCAGCCTTACTCAAGGCCGATACACCTGGCAGCACAACCAGGTGCTACGGTGTCTTGCAGCAGTGCTGGAAAGTCGGCGGATGAGCGTCAACGCTCTCCCTCTCCCTTCGCCCCGCTGGCCTTTAACAACATTTGTCCGGGAAGGTGAGGGTCAAGCCAGACTCGATACATCGAGACGAGACACCGGGCGGCTAGGCGGGTCACGTGATTGGAAGATGGTGGCAGACTTAGGCCAGAGGCTCTGCTTCCCAACTGAAATCGTGGAAACCAACCTCAGACCAGACCTTGTGCTATGGTCAGCCTCAGTCCATCTCGTTTACATCTTCGAGCTTACAGTGCCCTGTGAGGCTGCAATGGAGGAGGCCCATGAGCACAAGAGGCTGAGGTATGCTGAGCGTGCAGCCGATGCGCAACAACCTGGCTGGAAAACAAGGGTCCGACCGGTCGAAGTAAGCTGCAGAGGATTTGTAGCCACATCAACATCAAGGCTACTCGAGTCGGGAGTTGGGAGTGCGAGGGAAGACACACCGACAAGCAGTCAAAGACTTCCCCAGAGCCTCTCTTGATTTTCATAAACTGACTCACTTCTCCATCTATTCTTACAGTGGCAGTTTGTTCCCAGTGCAGATTTCTGATTAGGCAGAGGTCTTCCTAATCTAGATCTAGAGTTTCCTGTAATATTTCAAATACAGTAATACAAGTTTCCTTTGAGCCAATTTTTAATATTTGATCTGCAACAATTTATTTTGTGTGGGACAAATAATGTGGAAATTCCACAACTGTAGGGAGTGCTAATTTAGAAAGCCAGAAAATGCTCAGGGACGCACACTGTGCGTTTAATGCAGAATCAGAATCAGGTTTATTATCACCAGCATGTGTCATGATACATAATATAGAATAATAATAATAAATGAATACATTACAGTATATGTATATTGAATCGAATAAAAATCGTGCAAAACCAGAAATAATATATATTTAAAAAGTGAGGTACTGTCCAAAGATTCAATGTCCATTTAGGAATCAGATGGCAGAGGGGAAGGAGCTGTTCCTGAATCACTGAGTGTGTGCCTTTAGGCTTCTGTACCTCCTATCTGATGATAACAGTGAGAAAAGGGCATGTCCTGGGTGCTGGAGGTCCTTAATAATGGACACTGCCTTTCTGAGACACCGCTCCTTGCAGATGTCCTTGATACCTTGTAGGCTAGTACCCAAGGTGGAGCTGACTAAATTTACAACCCTCTTTCGGTCCTGTGCAGTAGCACCTCCACCACCACCACCCCTGTACCAGACAGTGATGCAGCCTGTCAGAATGCTCTTTATGGTACAGCCATAAAAGCTTTTGAGTGCTTTTGTTGACGCACCAAATCACTTCAAACTCCTAATGAAGTATAGTCGATGTCTGGCCTTCTTTATAGCTGTATCGATATGTTGGGACCATGTTAGGTCATCAGAGATCTTGACACTCAAGAACTTGTAGCTGCTCACTCTCTCCACTTCTGATCCCTCTATGAGGATTGGTATGTGTTCCTTCGTCTTATCCTTCCTGAAGTCCACAATTAGCTCTTTCGTCTTACTGACGTTTAGTGCACACTTGCAATGCAGGCAGCATACCAATTTAAGCTATTTTGTTGGCTACAAATTATGTCAAGGGAGTCACTAGCCAATCTAGTCAACACTTTTTAAACAGAAGTACCTTGTGGTAGGAGCAGGTGCGAGTATCTTTTCCATATGTGAAAGGCATCATGGAGAAGAGAACATTGTTAACTGTTCCTAACAACTGACCTGAGAACAGACATAGAGAGCTGATTGCTATACCAGGCAGATCAGGGAGACAAGCTCTAGTGTTTGGATGCAGTGTAGTAATCTGCTCAATGATGCATGCTTGCACCCACAGAATCAGTGAAAGCAACATCTTTTGCCATCTCCCCTCAACTGCACCACAAGATGCAAAGATTCAAAGCACATTTATTATCAAATAATGTATAAATGGTATAACCTTGACATTTGCTTACTTAATTTGCTTACCCAATGAGCACAGAGGAAGGGAAAAAAAACACAAATCATGCAAATAATGGAAGCGAGCAAAAACAACAGCATTCTGAACCAAATTGAGCCCTTAGGTCCAAATCCCTGGAGCAGCCTGGAGTAGGCCCAAAGCCTTGGTATTCAGTTCATCATATTAGCAGGGCAAATCACAGCTAGTTTGCAGACACGAAGTACAGCAGCCGGGGTAGTTACACATCCTTAGAGTCATAGAGAGAGGAGACCCCAGTCTCTCTGGGCTGATGTTTAAATTGTCTGAATGGTGGATCATACTGGTAATAGGTCCCAGGCTCCTCCCCAGTGAATCACTCTGGGCCTAGGCATGCCACCCAGTAGTTCGCTTTGGGCCTCGATTTTTCTGCCAAAGAAGCTGTTCTCAACCTTTCCAAACAGCTCGGTGCCCAGAGCAATCCAACCTTGCCCGGCTCCCAACACCCTGCCTTTGTCTATCTAGGTCAGGTCATTTATATTTATATTGTCCGAACAGTAGGTCGTGCCTCATATTAGGGCCCATGCTCCACTGTGGTGAATCAGCCCAGGCCTAGAATGCACTATCCAGTGATTCACTTCAGATCTGGATTTCACTGCTGTTTTCAACACCTTCAGATCGGCTCAGTGCTTAAAGTCATCCATCCTTGCACCCAGGTCAGTTGGATGGGCATCAGAACTCCTCTGCTCATCTTCTCATCTCCAAATCCAACCAGCATGACTCCAACTCCAAGTGCATTGATTTTATCTACAAGGCATATCTCTCAAATTCGCTCTGTCTTTGTTCACCTCTTCATTATTTGTGTTGATAGTTTATCCAAATTTACTTCTAAAAAAGGTGTTATTGGTAATGTTTTTAACCAAATTTCTTTGCTTTCAACCTACCAGTAGACGATCACACAGCTTCAGTAGCACAATGTTAAACCGGAAGTTATAGACATTGCCTTTAATGCAGCACATTCGCATTCCTCCCCCATCTCTCACACACAGTGACAATGCAAGTTTCCCACTCACATCCATAGGTGTGCAGACACTCTTTGCTATTCAAGTATGCCAGGCAAATTGTCCAAACTTATTGCCTGGCCCTTCTCAGCACACATTTTTCCCTCTTGCTACATAAGAAAGTACATTATCAGAGCATCCACACTTAATCATTAACAATGTTCACAAAATTATTGGCTGGCAAGAATGTTCCTTAAATGATGTTCTTACAGTAGAATCTGGACATGACTTGTTGATTTGCAGTAACTAATCTGCATTCAGACAGTTCCCAGTTATGTCAGGGTTCCATTTATAAACCAAACTGTTTGCAAGTACCGTTTCAAAGAAAACTGGGGTGGGAAATATATGCCGACCATGTCAGTGCCTACCTCATCTACGAAATGATTGTTTAAAAATATTAGTTACAAAAATGTTAGAGAAATAAATGGTACAGAACTTTGCAAATCCCTTAGACCGAATTGCTGTTATCCAATAGCTCCAAAAGAGAAGGCTGAAGAGAAAATGCATGCGCTGATAACAGCTTTGCCAATCAAAGTGAACCAAATAAATTTGAAGGTGAGTCCTTTAATAGAAATGTGGGAAAACAGAAACAAAATAATTTGCCGGTTCCTGTTCTGGATGTGGGAGCCATATGGAAATGTTCATAGCCTCATCGAAAACATGCAAACTCCACACAGCTGGCACTCGAAGTCAGGGCTGAACCTGGGCTACTGTAGCTGTACAGAAGCAGCATTATATACTGCATCTCTGCAGTGCCTCTCTGTCAATCCAGAATGGAACCGCCATTGGATCTGTCCATCTTGATTTCAGATGGATAGGACTCCAAATTTTTCTAGCTGTATAAAATAGCAAAATAAGCATACAAAGCGAAGTGAATTGCTTTGACTATTTTACTCTCTGTACGTAAACTAATTTCTTTAGGTTAATTGCTCTGTTCCTTCTAAACTGTCAAAACTTTTCTCTTGTGTTAATTTTCACTCCATATTAAGACTGACTTCCAAGTGCTTATATACTACCAAAAATGTTGACAAAAATGCAGTGAATATGGGCTTGTAATATTTAAGTTGCAGGTAGCTTAGGATGCAAGCTTGCAATCTGGCATCCTTTGGTACGTTAAAGCAACAAGATGCGAAAGCCTGATGGAAATGCATATAGAAACCTAAGATCTGTTTTAAGAAAAACTATAAAGATAATCTCTGCAAAAGAGTCTGGTATCTTACTTCCTTTAAAATCAACTCCATTCTTATTTTATTGACATTTATATTCCCCTCTTTCGCTCATTTAATTCGGCCAGCTGGTGGCACAGTGGCATCAGCACCGGACTTCGGAGCAAAGGCTCCCAAGTTCGAATCCAAGTCGGGCCACCCCCCAAGCACACTTTCCATCCGTGCTGGGTTGAGTATCGAGCTAGCCACTTGGCCTCGTAAAAAAAAAAACAAGGGTCGAGTTAGGAGCGTTCATATCATGACCTGGTTAATCCGAAAGAGACCAATCCTGACACTACACGCCAGAAAAGAATGGCTATCTGTCTGGTGCGACAGGCTAGGAAGGACTCATTTAACTGATGATTTGCTGATGTATAGGTTGCTGTCAAGACTCACATTTGTTGCCCATTTCTAATCACATTTGAAGTGGAGTTCAGGATAGAGTCACGGAATCATAGAAAAGTATGGCACAGGAACAGGCCATTCAGCCCATCTATTTAAAATGCCTACACGAGGAAACCTGCAGATGCTGGAAATTCAAGCAACACACACAAAATGCTGGTAGAACGCAGCAGGCCAGACAGCATCCATAGGAAGAAGCACAGTCAATGTTTTGGGCCGAGACGTCGACTGTGCTTCTTCCTATGGATGCTGTCTGGCCTGCTGCGTTCCACCAGCATTTTGTGTGTGTTATTTTAAAAGCCTACACCCATTGAAAACAAATATCTAACGAGGATGTCATGAACAGAGCAAACACAAAAAGAGAAATAATGTATGAGATCATGAAAAGGCAACGTAACTTCATTGGACATGTGATTAGGAAAGAGGAGTTACGTTTGTAGAATGCATGGAAATTATGGTAAATATTGAATGGAAAAAAAGCAAGAGGAAGAAAAAGACAAATGATGATGGAGACAGCAGCCAGAGAACTGGAAATGAATGCCAGTGAATTGATCCACTTGACTCAAAACAGGAGTGTGTGGCCCATGGCAGTCAAAGCTTAAATTTGGCATGGCACCTGATGATGATGATGACTCCCATTGACCTGCACTGGGACCATAGTCTTCCATTACCTTACCATCTATGTACCTATTCAACTTCTTTAAATGCTGAAATTGAGCTTCCATGCACCACATTAGCTGGCAGCTCATCACACTTTCACGACCCTCTGAGTGAGAAAGTTTTCCCTCATGTTCCCCTTAAGCATTTCACCTTTCACCCTTAACACACGACTTCTAGTTGTCGTCTCACACAACCTTAGTGGAAAATGCCTGCTTGCATTTACCCTATCTGTACCCCTCATAATTTTGTATACCTCTATCAAATATCCTCTCAATCTTCTACAATCCAAGTCCTAACATTCAATTTTTCCTTATAACTTAGGTCCCCCAGCCCTGGCAACGTTGTTGTAAGTTTTCTCTATACACTTTCAATCTTACTTATATCTTTCCTATAGGTTGGTGTCCAAAATTGCACACAGCACTCCCACACTGCCATGAAGAACACCAGCAACTGTGTCCTAGGGCTTAAATCAGTCACTGAAAGTAAGCATGCAAGTACAGCAGGCAGTGAAGAAAGCTAATGGCATGTTGGCCTTCATAACAAGGGGAATTGAGTATAGGAGCAAAGAGGTCCTTCTGCAGTTGTACAGGGCCCTGGTGAGACCACACCTGGAATATTGTGTACAGTTTTGGTTTCCAAATTTGAGGAAGGACATTCTAGCTATTGAGTGAGTGCAGCATAGGTTCACAAGGTTAATTTCTAAATTCACTAAACTGAACTGATCTCCAATTAGGTCATTAATATACTGCCAAATCTTGCTTGAGGATTAAAATGAAATATCTATGTAGGGTCTTTGAGTTATCCAGCACAGAAACAGATCCTTTGACCCAATCTGTCCTTACAGACCTAGTTGTCTATCCAAGCTCACCCGATTTCTCTGCATCTAGCCACATACCTCTAAACCTTTCCTAAGTCCATATACCTGCCTAAATGTCTTTTAAACATTGCAATTTTGCCTGCCTTTAGTGTTTCCTACCACCCTTTGCATGAAAAACTTGACATAAGGTCACTAATAAATCATTCCCCTTCATCTTAATCCTATGCCCTCTAGTTTGAGACTCCACTACTCTATAAAGAAGATTGTGACTCATGATCTTATATGCGTACAGTGCATATGTAACATATACTATGTAATTTCAGCATATGAGTAAGACAAGTGCTATCTTGTTACCCAGTTTACTGGCTAATACTAATTATGCATGCAATGTGCATTTATGATACTGAGTAATAATCCAACTTTTCAGCAGTTTTGTTTGGTCCTGACACTGCCTTACTCTACTTCCAGTTTTGGATGTTCAAACATCAAGGATTCAGACTGCAAAATACTCTGTATCTTATTCCCCATCTACAGAAGATCAACCACCTTAAATTTAGAATCTAAAAATAATACAAAGTAGTAACTATATTTGCAGTTTTCAACAAATATTGTATTTTGTTTCATCATCGGAAGTAACAGCTGAAATGTAATTTTAGTCCCCACTTCCAAATTGCTCATAATTCTCAGTGAAAATAACCTGCAGAACAATTTACCCTATAAAAATTGCAAAATGAAGACTGACAGAAGTTGATTTGATTGCTTCCACAACTTGTAATCCATACAAAAAAAAAGACTGGAGTTACCCTCGCATTGATCGAGTTAGCCTTCAGAGATGTGTAGGAAACTTTGGGCATTGAGTGAACAGGGTTTCCTTGTTCTAATAAGAAGAGGATATCACTTATCTCTGAGATGAATAGAGGGGATTAATCAAAGTGACAGATTATTCTTAGAATTTTTTTAACAGAGCAACTGTGAAAGAAGATGTGTGGGGTGAGCTTAATAGAGTAGTTGGAAATTTGTTATCTGTTTTGTGAATTGAAGTACACCACAGGTAGTTACAGGGATTTGATTATGTTGCTTCATAACCAAGTTCAACCATCTGTAATGTGTAAGAAGCGATAGTGATATAACAAATGAACAGCTTTCATTTACCAATAAATCAACATCTTCAAACACGAGAAGGCCTCTGGGGCATAAGAAGCTTTAAGACCTCATTCAAGAAAGAGAAAAACAACTATATTAACATTGATCTGAAACACGACTGACTTTGGAAACATTTCTGTGTACCCAATGACAAAAAATACATGTAAATCACCAGCTTTCCACTTATCCGATAGATTATGTGTTTCAGACATTCTACCGGACCCAGAAAATGTTGAAGCCTTGGAAGCAAATCATTCAAACACCAAAGTCAGGCACCAATCAAACCCTTGATTAGGAGATGGTTTCTGGAAAAAGATAAAGGCACAAAAACTATGAAAAGTGACATGGAGATATTTTGGAATGGTTAGATAGTGAAAATCCAAGAACTTGCTATAATACCACTGTTTGTCTTTTGTGTGGCATCGATAATTGTGGGACACTCACAATGCGCTGGAGGAACTCAGCAGGTCAGTCAGCATCAGTTGAAAAGATTAGTGGACTTTTCGGGCCGAAACCCTTCATCAGGACTGAAGGAAGAACTTTGGGGAGGATTTGAAGAATGCTGGTAGCTGAAAAAAACAGTAATTTGAAAGACAAAGGGGTGGGAGAGAGGAAGCAGGGAGGTGATGTGAAATAGGGATAGAGGAAGGGAGGGGGAGGGAATTACCGGAAGTTGGAGAATTCTATGTTCATACCAAGGGGCTGTAGACTACCTAGACGGTATATGAGGTGTTGCTACTCCAACCTGAATTTAGCCTCATCATCGCAGTAGAGGAGGCCATGTATGGACATATCTGAATGAGAGTGGGAAGCAGAGATGAAAGGGTGGCTACCAGGCTATGTATGGACATATCTGAATGGGAATGGGAAGCAGAGTTGAAGTGGGTATGTCCATACATGGCCCGGTAGCCACCCACTTCAACTCTGCTTTCCATTCCCATTCAGATATGTCCATACATGGCCTCCTCTACTGCCATGATGAGGCTAAACTCAGGTTGGAGGAGCAACACCTCATATACCATCTAGGTAGTCTCCAGCCCCTTGGTATGAACATAGAATTCTCCAACTTCCGGTAATTCCCTCCCCCTCCCTTCCTCTATCCCTATTTCACATCACCTCCCTCATAGTTCCGCCTCCTTCTACTACTGCGCATTTTTCTCCTACCAATCACCTCTCTGCTTCCCCTCCCCCACCCCTTTGTCTTTCCAATTACTGCTTTTTTCAACTACCAGCATTCTTCAAACCCTCCCCAAAGTTCTTCCTTCAGTCCTGACGAAGGGTTTCGACCCGAAACGTCAACTCATCTTTTCAACTGATGCTGACTGACCTGCTGAGTTCCTCCAGTGCATTATGAGTGTTCCTTTGACAACAGCATCTGCAGATTATTTTGTGTTTACAAGTGAGGGACATCATTGGTGGCTTCAAATTCAGGGAATCTTATGCTGTCCTAAATTAATTCATGTTGGTGAAAAACCATCAAGTCATAACTTAATATATGCCAAATAAGATCTCTATTTTTCTGATGCTAAAATTAGATATTTGAATGTATTATGTCACCTTTCATCTTGTACCTAATATGGCAGGACTTCTCAGTTTTATTCCAATTGCACCATATTGATATTATTAATGTAGATAATTGAAAGAATTACAGGAGCTGGATTATCCTGTCCTCTCATTAGCAAAATCTTATTATAAGATGCAGAGGTAGGTATAATTTGTTTCTAATGGAATTAAGGAATTAATTCAGTGTAGATACTGAGTACAATAAAATGAAGGTTGTATATGTTATTGTTTTGGCCTTGAAGTTTGATTATATAACACCTTCTTTTCAACTTTATGCGACTGATTTTTTTTCTGAATTAAAACACAACCCATATTTCAATGTGCTTATTGTTTTCTTACTGGAAATTGAACCTTACACTTTCTCATATATACCAGTCTTTAGATACCCAATACGAGTTCCATGTTAGTCAAGCCAATGGTAAAGTCATTCCTCTCACAATAATCATTCTGCTACATCGCATAGAAATTAGATTTCCTGAGACTGACCAGCAAACATCTTTAGAAACCCCTAGGGCAACTGGATCTTCATTAAATATTAAGTACGCAACCCACAGTGCCGCTCCCAGTGCTTTCTAAAGCCTATAATTCACATTCACCAATTTATCTTTTCAACCCTTAATTCTCCACTCTACTGCGATCTTTTTGATCATCCATATTCTCAAAGCTTCCTCGATCCACTCATCCCAACCAATTAACCCCTGCAATCAAGGCCTCGCCAATGTACCTCATCAGGCCTTGATTACTCCAGACTCTCCTCACCTGAGCACAGACACAGCCTGAACTAATCCAGTAATCTCCACTCTCAACTAATGCAGAAACCTGATTTAAATCAGACAACTGAAAACTGCATGCAAGAGTCAGAACTTTCACGTCATAACTAATGGATTAGATCAGATGGTATTGCCATTGATACTCATAATCCCCAACACTGAAGAAGTAAAAATATACTCCCTTCACTCTTGGTAACAGTTCAGGTCCTGATTGATCTGAACTCCCTCAACGCTGAGTACTGTACAGTACATGCCCCGACTGATCCCTTAGTCCATATACAATACTGTCCCCAATTCTGCTGAAAGGGAAAATTGTACCCTGTTTTATATGTTTGAAATCGGAGGAGGGGGTTGAGAGTGAAGGAGTAAGAATCTCAGAGAGAAGTCTTTTTTTTACACTGCTGGGGGAAAAGAGACTAAACTGCGCAGGCGCGTGACGTAGAGCGCCAAAGCTTTAAAAAAAGACCACCATATACAGCGGGCAGCAGAGTGAGAAGGAGCAGAGTGGGATGGCTTTGGCTCAACAGGCTTCGGCGTGAACAGGCAGAGGCGAGGGTAGGTTCCGGTAAGTTTTGTTTTGTTTGTTTAGAGTAGAGAGAATGCCAGGCAGGATGTTGGAATGCTCCTCTTGCAGGATGTGGGAAGTCAGGGAGACTTGACAATGACACCTGCAAGAAGTGCATCCAGCTGCAGCTCCTAACAAACCGCGTTAGGGAACTGAAGCAGGAGCTGGATGACCTCCGAATCATTCGGGAGAATGAGGAGATTATAGATAGTAGTTTCAGGGGGGCAGTTACACCAAAGGAGCAGTGCACAGCTAATTGGGTTACTGTCAGGTGAGGGAAGGGGAAAGGGCAGGCAGAGCAGGGTTCCCCTGTGGCCATATTCCTTAACAACAAGTATACGGATTTGGATACTGTTGGGGGGGGGAATGACTTACCTGGGACAAGCTGCAGCAGCCGGATCTCTGGCACTGAGTCTGGTTCTGCAGTGCAGAAGGGAGGGTGGAAGAAGAGGGGAGCAGTCCCAGAGAGAGAGGGTAGGGGACTCGATAGTTAGAGGTACAGAAAGGAGGTTCTGTGGTCATGACAGAGACTCCCGGATGCTTTGTTGCCTCCCAGGTGCCAGGGTCAGGGATGTCTCTGATTGTGTGCACAGCATTCTGAAGTGGGAGGGTGATCAGCCAGATGTCATGGTACAAAATGATACCAATGACGTAGGAAGAAAGAGTGAAGAGGTCCTGAAGAGAGAGTATGGAGAGCTCGGTAGGAAGTTAAAAAGCAGGACCTCGAGGGCGGTAATTTCAGGATTGCTACCTGTGCCACGTGCCAGTGAGGGTTAAAATAGGATGCTCTGGTGGATGAACACATGGCTGAGGAACTGGTGTAGGGGGTAGGGTTTCAGATTTCAAGATTATTGGGACCTCTTCTGGGGCAGGTGGGACCTGTACAAGAGAGACGGGTTACACCTGAACTACAAGGGGACCAATATCCTTGCAGGGAGGTTTGTTAGTGCTGTTGGGGAGGGTTTAAACTAGATTTGCAGGGGAATGGGAATCAGAGGGCCAGAACAGATAGTGGAGTGGGGGTGAAACGAAATGATGTTAAAAGCTCATGCAAAGTCACAAATAGAAGGGCTGTGTGTGGTGGTAATAATCTTCTGAGGTGTGTTTATTTCAATGCAAGGAGTATTGCGGGGAAGGCCGATGAGCTGAGGGCATGGATTGACACATGGAATTACGATATTATAGCCATTAGTGAAACTTAGCTACAGGAGGGGCAGGACTGGCAACTTAATGTTCCAGGGTTCCGATGTTTCAGGCGTGTTAGAGGCAGAGGAATGAAGGGTGGGGGGGGGGGTGGTGGCAGTGTTCAGACAGGACAGATTAAAAGGCTTGTCTACTGAGGCCATATGGGTGGAGCTGAAAAACAGGAAAGGTATGACCACATTAATGGGGTTGTATTATAGACTACCCATTAGTCAGCGAGAATTGGAGGAGCATATCTGGAGAGAGATAGCAGACAACTGCAGGAAACATAAAGTTGTGATAGTACGGGATTTTAATTTTCCACATATTGATTTGGACTCCCATACTGTTAAAGACCTAGACAGGTTAGAGTTTGTAAAATGTGTTTAGGAAAGTTTTCTAAATAAATATATAGAGGTACCAACTAGAGAGAATGCAATATTAGATCTCCTATTAGGAAACGAGTTAGGACAGGTGACGGAAGTGTGTGTAGGGGAACACTTTGGTTCCAGTGATCATAACACCATTAGTTTCAACTTGATCATGGATAAAGATAGATCTGGTCCTCGGGTTGAGGTTCTAAACTGGAAAAAGGGCAAATCTGAAGAAATGAGAAAGGATCTAAGAAGCATGGATTGGAACAGGTTGTTCTCTGGCAAGGATGTGATTGGTAAGTGGAAAGCCTTCAAAGGAGAAATTTTGAGAGTGCAGAGTTTGTATGTTCCTGTCAGGATTAAAGGCAAAGTGAATAAGAATAAGGAACCTTGGTTCTCAAGGTATATTGGAACACTGATAAAGAAGAATAGAGAGATGTATGACAGGTATAGGAAACAGGGAACAAATAAGGTGCTTGAGGAGTGTAAAAAGTGCACAAAAATACTTAAGAAAGAAATCAGGAGGGCTAAAAGAAGACATGAGGTTGCTTTGGCAGTCAAGGTGAAGGATAATCCAAGAGCTTTTACAGATATATTAAAAGCAAAAGGATTGTAAGGGATAAAATTGGTCCTCTTGAAGATCAGAGTGGTCGGCTATGTATGGAACCAAAAAAAATGGGGGAGATCTTAGATGTTTTTTTGGCATCTGTATTTACTAAGAAAACCAGCATGGAGTCAATGGAAATAAGGCAAACAAGTAGTGAGGTCATGGAACCTATACAGATTGAAGAGGAGGAGGTGCTTACTATCTTGAGGCAAATCAGAGTAGATAAATCCCCAGGACCTGACAGGGTATTCCCTTGGACCTTGAAGGAGACGGGTGTTGGAATTGCAGGGGCCCTGACAGATATATTTAAAATGTTGGTATCTACGGGTGAGGTGCCGGAGGATTGGAGGATAGCTCAAGTTGTTCCGTTGTTTAAAAAAAGCTCTAAAAGTAATCTGGGAAATTATAGGCCGGTAAGTTTGACATCGGTAGTAAGTAAATTATTGGAAGGAGTACTAAGAGATAGGATCTACAAGTACTTGGGTAACCAGGGACTTATGAGGGAGAGTCAACATGGCTTTGTGCATGGTAGGTCATGTTTAACAAATCTATTAGAGTTTTTCGAGGAGGTTACCAGGAAAGTGGATGAAGGGAAGGCAGTGGATGTTGTCTACATGGACTTCAGTAAGGCCTTTGACATGGGAGGTTTAGTTAGGAAGATTCAGTGCTAGGTATACATGAAGAGGTGGTAAATTGGATTAGACATTGGCTCAATGGAAGAAGCCAGAGAGTGGTAGTGGGAGATTGCTTCTCTGAGTGGAGGCCTGTGTCTAGTGGTGTGCCACAGGGATCAGTGCTGGGTCCATTGTTATTTGTCATCTATATCAATGATCCGGATGATTATGTGGTAAGTTGGATCAGCAAATTTGCTGATGATACAAAGATTGGAGGTGTAGTGGATAGTGAGGAAGGTTTTCAAAGCTTGCAGAGGGATTTGGACCAGCTCGAAAAATGGGCTGAAAAGTGGCAGATGGAGTTTCATACAGACAAGTGTGAGGTATTGCACTTTGGAAGGACAAACCAAGGTAGAACATACAAGGTAAATGGTAGGGCACTGAGGAGTGCAGTAGAACAAAAGGATCTGGGAATACAGACACAAAATTCCCTAAAAGTGGCATCACAGATAGATAGGGTCATAAAGAGAGCTTTTGGTACATTGGCCTTTATAAATCAAAGTATTGAGTATAAGAGTTGGAATGTTATGGTGAAGTTATATAAGGTATTGGTGAGGCCGAATTTGGAGTATTGCGTGCAGTTTTGGTCATCAAATTACAGGAAGGATATTAATACAGTTGAAAGAGTGCAGAAAAGGTTTACAAGGATGTTGCTGAGACTTGAGAAACAGAGTTACAGAGAAAGGTTGAATAGGTTAGGACTTTATTCCCTGGAGCATAGAAGAATGAGGGGAGATTTGATAGAGGTATATAAAATTATGATGGATATAGATAGAGTGAATGCAAGCAGGCTTCTTCCACTGAGGCAAGGGGAGAAAAAAACCAGAGGACATGGGTTAAGGGTGAAGGGGGAAAAGTTTAAAGGGAACATTGGGGGGAGCTTCTTCACACAGAGAGTGGTGGGAGTGTGAATGAGCTGCCAGATAAAGTGGTAAATGCGGGCTCACTTTTAACATTTAAGAAAAATTTGGACAGGTACATGGATGAGAGGTGTATGGAGGGATATGGTCCAGGTGCAGGTCAGTGGGACTAGGCAGAAAAATGGTTCGGCACAGCAAAGAAGGGCGAAAAGGCCTATTTCTGTGCTGTAATGTTCTATCGTTCTATGTTGAGGAGTCAGTGAACATTTGTGAGATTAGAGGTGAAAGACAATTCAAAGACAGGTCAGAGCCGTCTCTATTCCCTGAGGAGACTGAGGTCCTTTAACATCTGTCGGACGATGCTGAGGATGTTCTACGAGTCTGTGGTGGCCAGTGCTATCATGTTTGCTGTTGTGTACTGGGGCAGCAGGCTGAGGGTAGCAGACACCAGCAGAATCAACAAACTCATTCGTAAGGCCAGTGATGTTGTGGGGATGGAACTGGACTCTCTCACGGTGGTGTCTGAAAAGAGGATGCTGTCTAAGTTGCATGCCATCTTGGTCAATGTCTCCCATCCACTGCATAATGTACTGGGTGGGCACAGGAGTACATTCAGCCAGAGACTCATTCCTCCAAGATGCAGCACCGAGCGTCATAGGAAGTCATTCCTGCCTGTGGCCATCAAACTTTACAACTCCTCCCTTGGAGGGTCAGACACCCTGTGCCGATAGGCTGGCCATGGACTTATTTCATAATTTACTGGCATAATTTACATATTACTATTTAACTATTTATGGTTCTATTACTATTTATTATTTATGGTGCAACTGTAACAAAAACCAATTTCCCCCGGGATCAATAAAGTATGACTATGACTATGATTATCCATTCCTCCCAAGCCAAATATTTAACGTGTGAGGGAAAACTCATAATAAAAGAAAAAATGTCTAGAAATAAAGAATGAATCAAACAGCAGCAGTGAGCAAATGGTTAACATTTGAGACTCCCCTGCATCAAATCTCTTCTGAAATGTTACCTTGCCTTTTCATTACCATAAGACCATAAGACATAGGAGCAGAATTAGGCCATTCAGCCCATCGAGTCTGCTCTGCCATTCCATCATGGCCGATCCTGGATCCCACTCGACCCCATACACCTACGTTCTCGCCATATCCTTTGATGCCCTGACTGATCAGGAAATATCAACTTCCGGCTTAAATATACCCACAGACTTGACCTCCACTGCAGTCTGTGCCATAGCATTCCACAGATTCACTACTCTCTGGCTAAAAAAAACCCTCCTTACCTCTGTTCTAAAAGGTTGCCCCTCGATTTTGAGGCGGTACCCTCTAGATCGGGATCCACCACCTAGAAAACATCCTCCCCACATCCACTCTATCCTATCTAGTCCTTTCAACATTTAGTAGGTTTCAATGAAATCCCCTCACGTTCTTCTAAGTTTTAGTGAGTACTGGCCCAAAGCTGCCAAATGCTCCTCATATGATAACCCTCTCATTCCTGGAATCATCCTTGTGAACTTCATTTGGACTGTCTCCAACGACAATACATCTTTTCTAAGGTAAAGGGCCCAAAACTGTTAATGTTACTCCAGGTGTGGCCTGACCAGTGTCTTATAAAGCCTCTACATTATCTACTTGCTTTTTACCAATTGATACATTCTCAACATTTTAAAAAATATTTCAAATCATTAACATTCACATAGGTTTAACTTCCAGGAGATTTTCATTTTCATTTATATTGGACGTTGGCTTTTTCAACTCTGGAAGTAAATGGTCTTAGGTGTAAAGTTCTTATTTACTTGCTATAATTGCTTTTTAAAAGAATGGCTTTCATTTTTAACTATTTAAATGGAGTTCCATTGGCTGAGCAGAAGAATTATTTTTGTAAATTGGCTGGCCGATTGCCTGTAAATGATGGCACTGTTTATTGATGTTTTCATGTGATGTGAAATAGGAAAACATCCTAATATGATCAGCTAATTATGAAGGCGATAATTAGTTTAAATTGAATGATTTGTGCACTCATGGGTGTCTTGTTTTTCAATGCATTCTATTAACAGAAGCAATTGGTTTCTAGTGATTGACTAATGCCACCTACACAGTGTTCTTTAGCACACAAGCAGACTGTCAACATAGCAATATAAAGCACCAAACTTGTTGAAAGAAAAGAGGCTCTAAATATAAGCTAGCAATGACAGTTATATTTTGCATCAATTTTTAATCAGGGGTATGAATTTCTCTGTTTCCTGAGTCAACACGTACAGCTTTAAGTTATTTTGTAATAGGAAATAGCTTTCCTTCAGCAACAACTGATGACATATTGAGCATTCAGGATGATGGTGATTTTATTTTGTACATAGACTTCCTGAGATAAAGCTGTGATTATAATTCTTCACTCCCAGGATTTCAGCTGGAATTGAGGCAGCAATGTTAGGTTTCCATTATAGTGGTTATAGCTTATTTCCTTTGTGCATGGGTCCTCCCCTGAGGAATTTTAATCACACTGTTTAGAGTACTTTAGAAAATGGCTTCCTCAAGTTATTTACTGGCAAATCTATAAATACATTTGTTTCTGGATGAATGTTGCTTCGCTTAGCTGCATCTACTGCATGTACTGTCAATAAACTTGAATTTGAACTTGAAAACTATATGCCACTGGTGGTGTAGCGGTATCAGCACTGGACTTCGAGGAGAGTGGTCTCAGGATCAAATCCGGCTGATTGCTTACATGCCTTCCACCTCTGCTGGGTTGAACATCAAGCTAGCAACTCAGCCTCATGAAAAAAAAACAGACAAATGCTGAAGAAACTTCAAGATTGCTGCTTGATGTAGAGAGGAATTTAAGTTATTGTTTGAACTTGAGCTTATTTAAATGTTTTTTGCAATTGTTGATGTTAATGCGACTGATGTGCAATATTTGGTATGGAGCTTTTCTCTTGCATAACATCTCATATGTATCACAGTTATGGGGAAATTTAAAAACCTATGCTTGCTTCCAGCACAAATCTTCACCCATCAGAAACACATAATGACCAGTTAGTGTTGCATACTCACCAACACAATTCATTAATATGAATGCCCCTCACATTAGGAAATTCACATTATGCAGAAAATGGTGTTGGATAGACTGATGGGATTGAAGGCTGATAAATCCTCAGGACCTGATGGTCTGCATCCCAGGGTACTTAAGGAGGTGGCTATAGAAATCGTGGATGCATTGGTAATCATTTTCCAATGTTCTGTAGATTCAGGATCAGTTCCTGTGGATTGGAAGGTAGCTAATGTTATCCCACTTCTTCAGAAAAGAGGGAGAGAGAAAACAGGGAATTATAGACCAGTTAGCCTGACATCAGTGGTGGGGAAGATGCTGAAGTCAATTATAAAAGATGAAATAGCGGCACATTTGGATAGCAGTAACAGGATTGGTCCAAGTCAGCATGGATTTACAAAGGGGAAATCATGCTTGACTAATCTGGAATTTTTTGAGGATGTAACTATGAAAATGGATAAGGGAGAGCCAATGGATGTAGTGTACCTGGACTTTCAGAAAGCCTTTGATAAGGTCCCACATAGGAGATTAGTGGGCAAAATTGGAGCACATGGTATTGGGGGGAGGGTGCTGACATGGATAGAAAACTGGTTGGCAGACAGGAAACAAAGGGTAGGGATTAACGGGTCCCTTTCAGAATGGCAGGCAGTGACTAGTGGGGTACCGCAAGGCTCAGTGCTGGGACCGCAGTTATTTACAATATCCATTAATAATTTTGATGAAGGGATTAAAAGTAACATTAGCAAATTTGCAGATGACACAAAGCTTGGTGGCAGTGTGAAATGTGTGGACGATGTTATGAGAATGCAAGATGACTTGGACGGGTTGTGTGAGTGGGCCGATGCATGGCAGATGCAGTTTAATCTGGATAAATGTGAGCTTATCCACTTTGGTGGCAAGAACAGGAAGGCAGATTACTATCTGAATGGTGTCAAGTTAGGAAAAGGGGAAGTACAATGAGATCTAGGTGTCCTTGTTCATCAGTCACTGAAAGTAAACATGTAGATACAGCAGGCAGTGAAGAAAGCTTACGGCACGTTGGCCTTCATAACAAGGGAAGTTGAGTATAGGAGCAAAGAGGTCCTTCTGCAGTTGTACAGGGCCCTGGTGAGATCACACCTGGAGAATTGTGTGCAGTTTTGGTCTCCAAATTTGAGGAAGGACATTCTTGCTATTGAGGCAGTGCAGTGTAGGTTCACAAGGTTAATTCCTGGGATGGCGGGACTGTCATATGTTTAAAGACTGGAGCGACTGGGTTTGTATACACTGGAATTTAGAAGGATGAGAGGGGATCTGATTGAAACATATAAGATTATTAAGGGATTGGACACACTAGAGGCAGGAAACATGTTCCCGATGTTGAGGGAGTCCAGAACCAGAGGCCACAGTTTAAGAATAAGGGGTAGGCTTATATAGAACGGAGTTGAGGAAAAACTTTTTCACCCAGAGAGCTGTGGATCTGTGGAATGCTCTGCCTCAGAAGGCAGTGGAGGCCAATTCTCTGGATGCTTTCAAGAAAGAGTTAGACAGAGCTCTTAAAGATAGTGGAGTCAGGGGATATGGGGGGAAAGCAGGAACGGGGTACTGATTGTGGATGATCAGCCATGATCACAGTGAATGGCGATGCTGGCTCAAAGGTCCGAATGGCCTACTCCTGCACCTATTGTCAGTTGTCTGTTGAAAATTATTGGTCTGTAATTCTTGCTGTTCTTTTAGGATTATTTTCATTGTTATCTTCCAATACATTGTTGTTCCTGACTATAACAGTTTCAGAAAACTCACTCCCAGCTTTCTGAACATAGTAATCCTATCTGCAGTCATGTGCCCAAATCTAACTACATTTACAGGGCAGACATGTGGCAGGTGAATAAAGACAATTTGTGGCTCATATATCCAGAAATTGGTGAACATGTGCAATATTACCGTCACATGAGAGAACAGATTGTCGTGTGGATGCACAAGCTGTGAGAAGAGGGATAAAATAAGAGGAAGATAGAGAGAGATGTACCTTATCTTCACTAAGTATAACCATGAACTGCTTTTATCTACCCTGTTCATTAAATACTCAACAAACTCGAGTATATTTGTCAAACATGAGTTCACTCTCATGAAATCAATCATTTTGTGTGTGTTGCTTGAATTTCCAGCATCTGCAGATTTCCTCGCGTTTGCGCGCTTAATAGTCTTACAATTTTCTTAAGGTCTTGCTATTACCGCGTTAATATTGACTCCATCAGTTTCCTAGTGAGAGATGTTAGGCAAGTTAGTTTTCAATTTCCTATATTCTGACTCCGCTCTTGCTTGAAATGTTAAAGTTTAAGTTCATGGCTAACCTTCCACCTCAATGTCACTTGTGTTGAATCACCATCTTCCTCAATTCTCTTAAAATACGGATACCTGTCAATGTCTGATTTGAATGCACTCAGTGGTCTAGCCTCCACAGTCATCTAAGGTGGATTCAGCACCCTCAGTGAAGATAGTTCTTCTCATCCCAATCCTTATGGTGTACTCCTTCTTCTGAGATAATGACCTATTTAAAAATGTATTACCTGCTCATCTATTAATGAAATTAAGGTACAGTGGTATTTATTTTGGTCAAAAGGACTGAAAAAATATTTTGGTAAGAAGAGGAAATTCCCTGAAATCTGAATCTATCTATGAGTTCTTGGACTAATTGAAGATTATCTGTTTAACTATTAGTGCAAGTACTAAAAGGGCAGCAAATATGGTTTGTCACTACTCAAATACAGTTACCTACATTTTATACTCACCAGCCTCCTGTATGGTTAAATTGTATCCTGATTCTGCTGCATTGGGGTCTGTTGAGGAGCTCACTGTGTCAAGTTTCAACAAAGCGTGACAGACACGTGCAATGCAGTGGAGAGTTTGCCTGGAAACCCAGGTCTGGGTTATTTGATATGGAATTAGTGATTCTTTTCTATTATGTGTGCTGTGCAGAAGGGTTTGCCATAGGATATAAACTCTTTAAGTTGCACCTATGCCTGCCATTGTAACATCCCACAAGGCAAACTCTTCACTGCAATGGCACGAATGTGAACATCATTGGGACATAACTACTAGATAGATTGGGACACATATACAAGACATTCAGATTGAAAAACAGCTTTCCCCCCATGGCTGTTGAGCAACTGAACGTTGCCACCTCCCCCCACCTCCTACCCATAGTTCCTAGGCACTTAGGCAATCTCTAAGTGCAATACATGGGTAGATGCAATAGTTCTGTTTAAGTGGGGCTACTACCTTCCTTTGCTTTCATAGTTCTTTGTTTATTTTTAATTTCAGCTTTAACTTTTGATGCTATTCCATAGTTAATCGTTGTATTTTATAACATGGGCAGGTGCAATACTTGAATGAGGCAGCTACTGTTTTTTTAAATCTTAGAATTGCTTAGTTTTTAATTCAGTTGTAACTTAGATGTCATTCTAAATAACTCAGACATTATTTTAAAGTTAGTCATTGTGCTTTTAGTAATTGAATTGCCAATAGGCTGTTTTGCACTGAGTGGAGTAGCACTGCAATCTTGTTGTCCTGAGCAAAGACAGTAAAGTTCTAACTAACTAATTATTGTGCTGTGTTTCTCTCAAGTGACTGTCCATCCCAAATACAGGTCATTCATCCGGAAGCCTCTTGCATGGTCCTACCCCACCATTCTCCTCCTCTTCCTTGACTTTGAGTGGTAACAGTTGAAGCATAAGGCAAAACACAAAGGACCTGGGCATTCTTTTATCTGCGTACACGAAACCTTTCAATGGTCACAGTTGTAACTTCTGCTTGAACTGCCCATTGACAACCTTAATGATTAAAAGATGACTTTTGTTAACAGTTCCGTATTAACTGTGTACGTGAGTCATATAGATTAGCAAATTTGCAGATTCATTCTTTAGTCTGGACTGGATCACAGTGTTTCAGCTGGTAGTAAGGATGCTGCTGTTACCATGGTGATGATACAACCTATTGGAGCAGAATTAAGCCATTCTGCCCATCAAGTCTGCTCCACCATCAATCACACCTGAGTTGTTATTCCCTCTCAACCTCATTCACCTGCCTTCTCCCCGTAAGCTCCAGCATTCTTACTAATCAATAACTTAGGAATCTCCTCTTTAAATGTACTCAATGACTTGACCTCCATAGCTGTATATGACAATGAATCTCACAGATTCACCAGCAACTGACTAAATAAATTCCTCCTCATTTCTGTTCTAAAGGGCTGCCCTTTTATTTTGAGGAAATGTCCTCTGGTTCTAGGCTCTCCCATGACTGGAAACATTCTCTCCATTTTCATCCTATCCAAGTATGTTTCAATGAGATCCTCCCTCATCCTTCTAAGCTCCAGCGAGTACTGGCCCAGAGCCTTTGAGCAAAACCTCAGAACCATCAAATACTCCTCCTATGTTAACCCTTTCATCCCAGAATCATTCTTTCGAATCTCCACCGGACCATCTCCAACACTAATACCTTCCTTTCCTTAGATTGGGGACCCAAAACTGCTCACAATACTCCAAACATGATCTGATCATTATAAAGCCCCAGAATTACAGCCTTGCTGTTATGTTCTCATCCCCTCAACATAAATGCTAATATTGCATTTGATTTTCTTATGTTACATACCTCGGGGGTATCTTATGACCATGACGTAATTGAGTATCTTGCGAGCATGATGTGATGGTCTTGTGATGGTGGGGTGGTGTAATTGTCCCGCCAGTGTGAGGTCATGTGATGACATGTTTTCAACAGGTATATAATGGGAAACCCCAGTTGTGACGCAGTTAGTTTTCGTTAATTTGTCAGTTACTCCGTTATGCTGCCTATTCGTCTCATGACGCAGTTTTGTTTTAAAGTAGAGTTTTACTTTTATTGTAAGGTAAAATCGTTGTGCCGGCAGTTTTTGCTAACTGCTGCCAGTTTTTGTGTGTTGCACCTCTGATATACCTTTACAGTCTAGTACTGGAGAGTGAAGACCTCACCAAAGTACGGGAGCCTGAAGAATCGGGTAAAGTTGGTGTTGTTCGGTGGTTTAATACAAGATCGACCTTATTGAATCTTCGTTCAGAGGTAGTGACCTGCATCTGAGGTAACCCCTGTAAGATCAGGAAGGTTTTTGCAGTGATCATTCGCCAGGGAAAAGGTCAGTTCCTTTAAGCTATTATATTTCCTTTGTCGTGAATCCTTTGGACAGAATCAGCGGTAACGTCATGTCTTTGAAGAAATCCGTTTCCAGAGAAGTCTTTCCTTATTGACTGTGTAAATCACTTGGACTTCCGAATTTACCACTTTAAGAACTGTGTTCAAATTTACCACTTTAAGAACTGTTCCAGAGTTGCCATATAGCAGTTAACTTCCTGTTAAGTTAGTCGTTTGAATACTTTTCGCTTTTGCTGAACAGAGTTTAATAACTGCAACTCCAGCCTTGAACTCCAGGCCGGGTCTTTATGTGCTGCTGTTGTGACTCCCGTCTTCCCTTCCCCCACCACCACTCCGCAGCCCCGTCTTCCTCAGATCCCACCGTCAACTCCTGGGCCCTCAAAGGCTCCATCTTCCTCTCACCCCATCCCTCCCCTCTCCATTGACACCCCCAGCCTCCCCCCTCCCCCCTCTGATCCCAGCTCTCATCCGTGCCGGGACTTTACCATCCCCTCCGACCTTCAACTGTCGGAAGCAGAGCGCTCTGTCCTCAGTAAGGGCCTCGCGTTTGTCCACCTTCGCCCACACCTCAGCGAGTTCCGTGTTCGCCATGATGCAGAACTTTTCTTCCACCGTCTCCGTCTCCGAGCCTACTTCTTCGGCAAGGACTCTTCCACCCCCACCGATGACCCCTTCTCCCGTCTTCAACCCTCCTCTTCTTCATGGACACCCCGCTCTGGTCTTCTGCCTGCTCTGGATCTCTTTATCACTAATTGCCGACGGGACATCAACCGTCTCGACTTCACCGCACCTTGTCCCCATTCCAACCTCACTCCTTCGGAACGCTCTGCTCTCCACTCCCTCCGCACTAATCCTAACATTATTATTAAACCCGCCGGCAAGGGGGGTGCTGTTGTAGTCTGGCGTACTGACTTCTACCTTGCCAAGGCACAGCGACAACTCGCGGATACCTCCTCTTATTTACTCCTCGATCGTGACCCCACTAAGGAGCACCAGGCCATTGTCTCCCACACCATCACCGACTTTATCTGCTCAGGGGATCTCCCATCCACTGCTACCAACCTTATAGTTCCCACACCCCGCACTTCCCGTTTCTACCTCCTACCCAAGATCCACAAACCTGCCTGTCCTGGCCGACCTATTGTCTCAGCCTGCTCCTGCCCCACTGAACTTGTTTCTGCATACCTTGACACGGTTTTATCACCCCTTGTTCAATCCCTTCTGACCTATGTTCGTGACACTTCTCACATTCTTAAACTTTTTGATGATTTTAAGTTCCCTGGCCCCCACCGCTTTATTTTCACCATGGATGTCCAGTCCTTATATACTTCCATCCCCCATCAGGAAGGTCTCAAAGCTCTACGCTTCTTTTTGGCTTCCAGACCTAATCAGTTCCCCTCTACCACCACTCTGCTCCGTTTAGCGGAATTAGTCCTTACTCTTAATAATTTCTCCTTTGGCTCCTCCCACTTCCTCCAAACTAAAGGTGTAGCTATGGGCACCCGTATGGGTCCTAGCTATTCCTGCCTTTTTGTTGGGTTTGTGGAACAATCTATGTTCCGTGCCTATTCTGGTATCTGTCCCCCACTTTTCCTTCGCTACATCGACGACTGCATTGGCGCTGCTTCCTGCACGCATGCAGAACTCGTTGACTTTATTAACTTTGCCTCCAACTTTCACCCTGCCCTCAAGTTTACCTGGTCCATTTCCGACACCTCCCTCCCCTTTCTAGATCTTTCTGTCTCTGTCTCTGGAGACAGCTTATCCACTGATGTCTACTATAAGCTTACTGACTCTCACAGCTATCTGGACTATTCCTCTTCTCACCCTGTCTCTTGCAAAAACGCCATCCCCTTCTCGCATTTCCTCCGTCTCCGCCGCATCTGCTCTCAGGATGAGGCTTTTCATTCTAGGACGAGGGAGATGTCTTCCATTTTTTAAAGAAAGGGGCTTCCCTTCCTCCACTATCAACTCTGCTCTTAAACGCATCTCCCCCATTTCACGTACATCTGCTCTCACTCCATCCTCCCGCCACCCCACTAGGAATAGGGTTCCCCTGGTCCTCACCTACCACCCCACCAGCCTCCGGGTCCAACATATTATTCTCCGTAACTTCCACCACCTCCAACGGGATCCCACCACTAAGCACATCTTTCCCTCCCCCGCCTCTCTCTGCATTCCGCAGGGATCGCTCCCTACGCAACTCCCTTGTCCATTCGTCCCCCCCATCCCTCCCCACTGATCTCCCTCCTGGCACTTAGCCGTGTAAGCGGAACAAGTGCTACACATGCCCCTACACTTCCTCCCTTACCACCATTCAGGGCCCCAAACAGTCCTTCCAGGTGAGGCAACACTTCACCTGTGAGTCGACTAGGGTGATATACTGCGTCTGGTGCTCCCGATGTGGCCTTTTATATATTGGCGAGACCCGACACAGACTGGGAGACCGCTTTGCTGAACATCTACGCTCTGTCTGCCAGAGAAAGCAGGATCTCCCAGTGGCCACACATTTTAATTCCACATCCCATTCCCATTCTGACATGTCTATCCACGGCCTCCTCTACGGTAAAGATGAAGCCACACTCAGGTTGGAGGAACAACACCTTATATTCCGTCTGGGTAGCCTCCAACCTGATGGCATGAACATCGACTTCTCTAACTTCCGCTAAGGCCCCACCTCCCCCTCGTACCCCATCTGTTACTTATTTTTATGCACACATTCTTTCTCTCACTCTCCTTTTTCTCCCTCTGTCCCTCTGAATATACCTTTTGCCCATCCTCTGGGTCCCCACCCCCTTGTCTTTCTTCCCGGACCTCCTGTCCCATGATCCTCTCATATTCCTTTTGCAAATCACCTGTCCAGCTCTTGGCTCTATCCCTCCCCCTCCTGTCTTCTCCTATCATTTTGGATCTCCCCCTCCCCCTCCAACTTTCAAATCCCTTACTCACTCTTCCTTCAGTTAGTCCTGACGAATGGTCTCGGCCTGAAACGTCGACTGCACCTCTTCCTACAGATGCTGCCTGGCCTGCTGCGTTCACCAGCAACTTTGATGTGTGTTGCTTGAATTTCCAGCATTTGCAGAGTTCCTGTTGTTTGCGTTAATAAATGTTTGTGTTTGTTTATAAAACTTGACTCAATTATATATTCACTGTTGCTGGTCACGTGACACTTACTACTGATTTACTAGTTCTGATCACTGTCTCGTGACTCTCGCTATGAATTGGCTGGTTAGATTCAAATGAAAATGCCTGGTCTTTGCAAGCTGCCACATTTAATTTGCAAACACTAACCAGAAGGGAACAAAGCAATGTTGACTTTAGCAAACCACAACTGATAACCAACATCTGATAAGATTATACTGGAATAAAAAGTGGTAAAACATCTGCATTAAAGAAATCCAATATATGAAACATTTTGAAAATAATTATTTGAACCATTATACTTTGATGCTATCAGCTTTTAATGCAGACAGATCAAATGAATATTTGAAGTATTCTAAGTATGTATTTTCAAGCCAATTTGAAAATACTTTGCTCCGCAAAGTAGCATTAATCTATAAAACTGTCACAATTCAATCACCATTGTTTCTGCAGCATCAGATGAAAGATACAAGAATTTTAAAAAAACATTCTTTCTAGGAATTGCTACAAAACTGTTGATCTTTTATTATGACACAAGACTAATTGACACACTTGTTTTTGTGGGCGGGGAGGGGCAGACACAAGTCTGTCACTTCAGGACCCGGGGTTGCATTGATCTTCGTCTGGCGTCTCGTCCATAGTCGTTCCAACGTGAGTGGCCCTGAGCTAGTGTTCCCTAATGGAGGAGATTTGATAGAGGCATAGAAAATTATCAATAGGGTAAATGTAAGGCTTTTTCCACTGCAGTTGGATGGGACTATAACCAGAGGTCATGGGTTAAGTGTGAAAGGTGAAAAGATTAAGAGGAGCTTGAGCAGAAACTTCTTCACTCAGAGGGTCATGAGCTGCCAGTGCAGCTGGTGCACATGAGCTTGATTTCAATGTTTAAGGGAAGTTTGGGTAGGTACATGTTAGGGGTATGGAAGTCCGGGTTCAGGTCGATGGGAGTAGGCAGTTTAAATGGTTTTGGCATGGACTAGTTGGGCCAATGAGCCTGTTTCTGTGCTGTACTTCTGTATGACACCTGTCACAAGAATAAGGTTATTTAATATTATAGCTCATCAATATTTGAGTTGTAGACATGATTTAGTTACATCTGCGGCTTGTTACCACCCAAACTGGAACCCCTACAATTCGCCTACAGATACAACCAATCGATGACGACACAATAGCCACTGCTCTACATACCGTCCTTACACATCTGGAGAAGAAGGATGCTGTTGTGAGAATGCTGTTCTTGGACTACAGTTCAGCATTCAACACCATAGTTCCATCCAGTCTCAACAAGAAGCTCAGAGACCTCCGCCTTGACCCTGCCTTGTGCAGCTGGATCCTGGACTTCCTGTCAGATCACCAGCAGGTTGTAAGAGTGAGTTCCCTCACCTCCACCCCTCTGACTCTCAATACAGAAGCCCCTCAGGGCTGTGTACTGAGTCCCCTCCTTCACTCCCTGTATACCCATGACTGCATCGCCACCCACAGCTCCAAACTGCTAATTAAATTTGCCGACGACACTACATTGATTGGTCTTATCTCAAACAATAATGAGGTGGCCTACAGGGAAGAAGTCATCTCTCTGACACAGCGGTGTCAAGAAAACAACCTCTCCCTCAATGTCGCAAATACAAAGGAGCTGGTTGTGGATTACAAGAGGAATGGAGACAGGCTAACCCCTATTGACATCAATGGATCTGGGGTTGAGAGGTGAACAGCTTTAAGTTCCTTGGCACTCACATCATCGAGGACCTCACGTGGTCTGTACACACCAGCTGTGTGGTGATAAAGGCACAACGGCGCCTCTTTCACCTCAGACAGTTGAGGAAGTTTGGTACAGGCCCCCAAATCCTAAGAACTTTCTACAGGGGTACAATTAAAAGCATCCTGACTGGCTGCATCACTGCCTGGTATGGGAACCGTACCTCCATTAAATTGCAGGACTTTGCAGAGAGTGGTGTGGACAGCCCAGCACATCTGTAGTTGTGAACTTTCCATGATTCAGGACATTTACAAGGACAGATGTGTAAAGAGGGTCTGAAGGATCATTGGGGACCCAAGCCATCCCAACTACAATCTATGCCAGCTGCTACCATCCGTGAAGCAGTACTGCAGCATAAAAGCCAGGACCAGTAGGCTCTAGGACAGCTTCTTCCACCAGGTCATCAGACTGATGAACTCACGCTGATTTGAGTGTACATTACACTGGCTGTTCTATTTATTATAAATTATTATAAATTACCATGATTGCACATTGCACATTTAACATGTAACCTAAAGATTTATACAGGTTTCCCCCTCCATAAAAAGATAGAGCATTCCTATGAAACAGTTCGTAAGCCAGAATGTTGTAAAGTGAAGAAGCAGTTACCATTTATTTATATGGGAAAAATTTGTGAGCGTTCGCAGACCCAAAAAATAACCTACCAAATTATGCCAAATAACACATAAAACCTAAAATAACAGTAACATATAGTAAAAGCAGGAATGATATGATAAATACACAGCCTATATAAAGTAGAAATACTTTTCTACAATCATCGCTGCACTGTTCTCCGTAGCGAAAATCTCATGTAAGCGCTCTCGGCAGAAACACGCTCTCCAGTAACCTTTAAGCTATGAAGCTGCCACATCATACCAAATAACACATAAAAATACATAGCCTATATAAAGTAGAAATAATATATGTACAGTGTAGTATCACTTACCGGAATTGGGAAGACAGCGCAGAGCACACTGATGATGGTGTGTTAGGCTGAGTCGTCGGATGTTGGGTGGTGCAGTGGAGAATGCAGCAGTAGCCAGGACGCACCCAGAACATCTTTAAGAAAAAAGCCAAAATAAACAAGCTAATTAATTAGGTGCCGCCCGGCATGTAAATGTCGGCCCAGATCAGAGGCGACGCAATTGGCAATCGCCTCCGATCTGGGCCGACATTTACGTGCCGGGTGGCACCTAATTAATTAGCTTGTTTACTTCGGCTCTTTTCTTAAAGATGTGCTGGGTGTGTCCCGGCTACAGGCTGATTTATACTTCTGTATCAACTCGACGCCGCAGGTACGGCATAGCCACGAACCCTATGCAATGCCTACACGGATCCCTACGCCGTAGCCTGACATGCACCTCTCCCAAAATGTAACTACACATCGTGGCAACGTAAACTGCAACAGCTGTGATTAGTCCGATTGGTAGCATCACTTTTCCTCCTACGCTGCAATAGCTTCCCATTGGGTGGCTGAAGGGCAGGGAAGGAACTCTTGCTGCAGTGCTCTCCATAAAGCTTTATAGACTTCCAAAATTATGGAGGACACATTGCGCTTTTATGAAAAAAGGTGCTCGCTTTTTGTTTACCCCCAGAAAGACTACCATGACCATGAAGCCTTGCACGGGCAGGTGTGTGCGCATGCATGACATGTGTGAATTGCAGAGCGACGCAGTCACACTAGCGCACAAGTATAAATGCTCACAACGCGCATAGGTCACTTGCATAGATTACGGCGTCGAGTTGACGCAGAAGTATAAATCAGCCTTTACGCTGCATTCTCTGCAGCAATGTATCGGTCTGCGGCCCGGGGGTTGGGGTGGTGGGACACTGGGGTGTCATCTCATTGTCATCTGTTTCCATCAGGGCAGGCAGGTCATCTTCTTCTATGTCTGCCTGCCTCAATGTCAAAGGTCGTGTTTCATCGTCTGCTGTGGCTGATGTGGAAGGCTTGAAAAACGACAGTATACTTGACTGCTTATCCTCGCGTATTTTTCTATCATGCAGTTCTTTGCAAGCACGCAAACCATCTTGCAGATAGGCCCTAAACCTACGTATCCTTTCAAAATTAAAGTTGTACTTTTCTGCAATCATTGCAGCGAAAATCTCATGCAGTTGCTTCACATTCAGTTCCTGGACGACTTCACCTTTGGTCCGTTCACTACTGCATTTGGTTTCGATTGTTATCCTTTCCTCGTCCAATGGCATCAGCTCTTCACCTATCAGTTCTTGGTCATGGAATGCCAAAACCTCTTCAACATCATCTTCGTCAACTTCCACAAGCCAAACTCACTTTGCCCTTACTTTGTTCACCACGATCGAAATGCTTAATTATGTCTAGTTTTATGCTAAGTGTAACACACTTATGAGCTCGTTTAGGTTTTTCCGATACCTTAGAACTCACCTTGCTAACGGCTGCTCACAGGCACGTGTTTAAGCAATGCTGGCTAGAATGCAGATCTGGAGGAGGAGCTTGGCTGCTGGGGGTGCGCTGCCTTTTATCGCGCGCTGCTTTTTTCGTGCGCTGCCTTTTCTCGTAACAATGAAAACACCTTCTGTTAGTGAAAACAGGTAACTAATGTAGGTCTTTCGTAACAGCGAGGTTTCGTAAAGCGAACGTTCAAAAAGTGGGGGACACCTGTACTCCTCATGTATGTGAAGGATGTAAGAAATAAAGTCAATTCAATATACAGTTTGGACACAGTTAAAAATATCTCTACCAATTCTGCCCAGTTAACATTGATTGTAAAGCATTTCTAGTTGTGATTTTACTTTAGGCTTACCTAATGAAAAAAGAATAATAGTAAAAATAATTTCAGAACCTTTCAAAACTTTTTTCCAGATACTCTATTGTTTTCACAGCATATACCTCAATGATTCTATTAGTTCCGTCGTCTTTCACCAGTTTATTTCAGTTAAGAAATCAATGCTTTTAACTTGAGATCAGATAAGAACAAACTTTTGGTGACAGGATCTTGTACAAGGGATGAGGTGATGGTCGTCCAGTTGTTTTAATACTCAGAAAAGTGCAGTTCCTCCATTATTTTTCAGCAGATAAACAAACTGACATGAAAGCAGTATAGAGGGAGTGTAGGAGAATAAAGGAATGAGAGTTCTGATGCACAAATCTTTGATGTGCCTGCTAATAAATCAGTTAATTAAGCAAGTGGACCTCTATGCATTATAAATAGAATCATAGGTAGAATCTCCTGCAGCCGAACTATGCGATCTCATGTCCTCAATTCCTATTTCTGGCCAAGAACAGGATGTGCTCTAATAGCATTTCAATGCTAAGAATGATCTTTCCTATTGATCCCCTCCTAAAATTGCATACAATGGTGGAGCAGCACGCTACTAATAATTTCATTGTGGAGATTATACAATATTGATGAAGTGGTACAGGAGCCTTAGATCCCACACCTCCAGGTTCAAGTGACGGTTATTATCCCTCAACAATTAGGCTCATCAGTGTGGATAACTTCAGTGACCTCAAAAATGAACTGGTTCCACAACCAATGGGCCCACTTTCAAGAACTACATCTCATGTTTTCAGTATTATTTATTTACTTATGTTTTATTTACACACTTTGTCTTTGTTTGCAAATTTAGTTGTTTTTCAGCATGCTCACAATATTTAGCAGAACAACAAAAGCGATGACAAAAACAACAACAAAACAAAGCAACAGTTAAACAAGCCCCTTTCCCATCCTCTCACCTACCCACACACACAGACAAGCTGCCTCCAGGCCTCTGACCACCAGTCATTGGTCCTGGACTCGCAGACTTGGAGACTTCAGGCCTTTGACCTCTGGACTTGCTGGCCTCGATCTTCAGCCTCTGGATTCGCTAACCTGGGGGCTTCCGGATCCAAGCATTAATTACCTCTGTTTATCGACAGGACTTGCCAATCATTGGATTCTTTAGTAGTTCCTAACTATTATCTCCAACTTCTACAACTTTCAATTAAATCTTTGTCTGCAACATATTATTTTTCATTTTCAGCATTACTAAAATTTGAAACACATTAGCTTTTGACACAAAGGTCCTTGAGGAATTCCGTAGCCTTTTGCAATCTCAGTTCGACTCAGCTCAAGGCATGTTTTTCTTAGCTACAGTCACAATTATACCATCACTGTAGAAATATACATATTTAACAGGCTTAAGAAAATGTCTTTTAAATATAATACTTAAATTAAGTTCACTCTAATTTTTGTCAAATTAATAAGGTAACTAATTTCACCTGCAGAATAAACTTAGAAACTTTTGAGAGGCAAACGATGCTGCCTTCATTTGACTGACAGAATGTGGCTGTCAGTGCAGCCAAAAGTAACTGACTCAATTGCTTTTTGAGTTATGCAATTGTCTTCATTAGTTCACATTAACCTCTTATGTTTCCTGACTTATTGCTAATAGAACAGTAAACATAGAACATAGAACATAGAACATAGAATAGTACAGCACAGTACAGGCCCTTCGGCCCACAATGTTGTGCCGACCCTCAAACCCTGCCTCCCGTATAAGCCCCCACCGTAAATTCCTCCATATACCTGTCTAGTAGTCTCTTAAACTTCACTAGTTTATCTGCCTCCACCACCGACTCAGGCAATGCATTCCATGCGCCAACCACTCTCTGAGTAAAAAACCTTCCTCTAGTATCCCCCTTGAACTTCCCACCCCTTACCTTAAAGCCATGTCCTCTTGTATTGAGCAGTGGAGCCCTGGGGAAGAGGCGCTGGCTATCCACTCTATCTATTCCTCTTATTATCTTCTACACCTCTATCATGTCTCCTCTCATCCTCCTTCTCTCCAAAGAGTAAAGCCCTAGCTCCCTTAATCTCTGACCATAATGCATACTCTCTAAACCAGGCAGCATCCTGGTAAATCTCCTCTGTACCCTTTCCAATGCTCCCACATCCTTCCTATAGTGAGGCGACCAGAACTGGACACAGCACTCCAAGTGTGACCTAACCAGAGTTTTATAGAGCTGCATCATTACATCACGACTCTTAAACTCTATCCCTCGACTTATGAAAGCTAACACCCCATAAGCTTTCTTAACTACTCTATCCACCTGTGAGGCAACTTTCAGGGATCTATGGACATGTACCCCCAGATCCCTCTGCTCCTCCAAACTACCAAGTATCCTGCCATTTACTTTGTACTCTACCTTGGAGTTTGTCCTTCCAAAGTGTACCACCTCACACTTCTCCAGGTTGAACTCCATCTGCCACTTCTCAGCCCACTTCTGCATCCCATCGATGTCTCTCTGCAATCTTTGACAATCCTCTACACTATCTACAACACCACCAACCTTTGTGTCATCTGCAAACTTGCCAACCCACCCTTCTACCCCCACATCCAGGTCGTTAATAAAAATCATGAAAAGTAGAGGTCCCAGAACTGATCCTTGTTTGACACCACTAGTCACAATCCTCCAATCTGAATGTACTCCCTCCACCACCACCCTCTGCCTTCTGCAGGCAAGCCAATTCTGAATCCACCTGGCCAAACTTCCCTGGATCCCATGCCTTCTAACTTTCTGAATAAGCCTACCGTGTGGAACCTTGTCAAATGCCTTACTAAAATCTATATAGATCACATCCACTGCACTACCCTCATCTATATGCCTGGTTACCTCCTCAAAGAACTCTATCAGGCTTGTTAGACATGATCTGCCCTTCACAAAGCCATGCTGACTGTCCCTGATCAGACCATGATTCTCTAAATGCCCAGAGATCCTATCTCTAAGAATCTTTTCCAACAGCTTTCCCACCACAGACGTAAGGCTCACTGGTCTATAATTACCTGGACTATCCCTACTACCTTTTTTGAACAAGGGGACAACATTCGCCTCCCTTCAATCCTCCGGTACCATTCCCATGGACAACGAGGACATACAGATCCTAGCCAGAGGCTCAGCAATCTCTTCCCTCGCCTCGTGGAGCAGCCTGGGGAATATTCCGGCAGGCCCCGGGGCCTTATCCGTCCTAATGTATTTTAACAACTCCAACACCTCCTCTCCCTTAATATCAATATGCTTCAGAACATCAACCTCACTCATATTGTCCTCACTGTCATCAAGTTCCCTCTTATTGGTGAATACCGAAGAGAAGTATTCATTGAGGACCTCGCTCATACCACAGCCTCCAGGCACATCTTCCCCCCTTTATCTCTAATTGCTCCTACCTTCACTCCTGTCATCCTTTTTTTCTTCACATAATTGAAGAATGCCTTGTGGTTTTCCTTTACCCTACTCGCCAAGGCCTTCTCATGCCCCCTTCTTGCTCTTCTCAGCCTCTTCTTAAGCTTTCTTGCTTCCTTATATTCCTCAATAGACCCATCCTATTCCTGCTTCCTAAACCTCATGTATGCTGCCTTCTTCCACCTGACTAGATTTTCCACCTCACTTGTCACCCATGGTTCCTTCACCCTACCATTCTTTATCTTCCTCACCAGGACAAATTTATCCCTAACATCCTGCAAGAGATCTCTAAACATCGACCACATGTCCATAGTACATTTCCCTGCAAATACATCATCCCAATTCACACCCGCAAGTTCTAGCCTTATAGCCTCATAATTTGCCCTTCCTCAATTAAAAATTTTCCTGTCCTCTCTGATTCTATCCTTTTCCATGATAATGCTAAAGGCCAGGGAGCGGTGGTCACTGTCCCCCAGATACTCACCCACTGAGAGATCTGTGACCTGACCTGGTTCATTACCTAGTACTAGATCAAGTATGGCATTCCCCCTAGTCAGCCTGCCCATATAATGTGACAGGAATCCGTCCTGGACAGACTTAACAAACTCTGCAAAATAAACTCTGTAAAATAAAGAATTATTGCATACTAACTAAATCAATCCTCCCTCTTTCAGCTTTATAAGTCACAAAGCAATTTAAAAGTCAATGTAGGCTAATGAAGTACAAATACGAAAAATATTTTCATCAAAAGTCACAAAACATCAAATTCTCCCTCACAATATGTGATCACATATTCTAAACAGCCCAATCTGTACAGCAGACAGCACAACCCAGAAGATATCTGTGTTTAAAACATGCCGATCTAACTGTAAAAATTTCCAGTTTTTCAATTTTATTTATTTCAAGCAAAATATCTGGAAATTCTAATAATCACTTCATTAATCTTAAACATGCACCTTCATATATGCCAGTAACAGATTCATTATGAGATTAAAGAAATTGGCATAGATTTTGCTGACAGTGAAGCTGTCAGCGTGTTGTTTTCAATGGATATAACTGGCAGCAATTTCTGGCTCTTCTGTATATGCATTTACATATGGAAAATTGGAAGCTGCTGGTACAGTACCCTTCTCCTTCGGAAGGCATATTGGTTCAATTATCACCAATGGAATCTGTATAGAGATCACTGTCAGAGTATGGAATGGACTAATTACCCACTATTCTCACATTAAATTGAGAAGTGAAGCCGTTTAAATTAGAATTCTCTGCCTTTTAGGAATGAGCTACACTTTAATTATGTTAAATAACCTCTCTGAACCAGATAAACTAACTTTACTGGTATGAATCTCATTCCTTCAAAAGAAAATGAATTGGACAAATCCTTTAATTGCTTTCTGGGATCGCCCCGGACCACACCTTACCTGGTCCATGTGTAGGTGTCCCATCTTGGGAACCTAGGATTGTGCATTCTAACACTGAGGATCTAAGTGGTGCGCTGAGGCAGTCTTATCCCTGAAATGCCTCAAAAATGCTTGAGGGCTGCCAAAACTCTATCCCAATTTTATCATCTGCCGAACTTGCAAGTAATATTAAACGTTTTAGATGTCACTTACATTCGGAAACATAAAAACTGTTAAAAGTGAACAAAGTAATTTTAAGATTTTGAAAGAAGTTATTAAACATTCTTAAAGTAAAATCAGCTGAAAATTTTTGAATAGTAAATAACGTAATTACTTTAAAACACAACTTACCTTTACTTTTATTGCTAATTCTGTGGTTCTGCGGTTGACTACATTGGACTGAATGAGCAAATGGCAAGAGTTTTGTTTGGACATGTTCATAATTATCTGCAATATTGGGGCCATTGTTACAGCATTCATGTTTCTTTAATGTTCTGACTATGAAAATTGGCTCTGGAAATGGAATTAAAATTGGATTATTATTGTCACATATGCCAAGACACAGTAAAAATCTCATCTTGCATGCTGTACATATAGATTAGGTCATTACACAGTGCATGGAGATAAAAGAGAGTAAAACAATAACGATGCATCAGAATCAGAAATCAGGTTTATTAGCACTGAGATGTGACATGAAATTTGTTAACTTAGCAGCAGCAGTTCAATGCAATGCATAATATAGAAGAAGAAGAAAAAAATGAAGTAATAATAATCATAACAAGTAAATAAGTAAATCAATTACAGTTTACATATATTGAATAGATTAAAAATCATGCAAAAAACAGAAATAATATATATTAAAAAAGTGAGGTAGTGTTCACACAAAGTAAATTAATATGTAACATCTACAGAGAAAGTGCAGTGCAATAATAAACAATGAGGTTCAGGCTCATAACAAGTTAGATTCTGAGGTTGTTTCCATCCTATATCAAGGTACCATTCAGTTAATTTATAACAATAGGTTAGAAGCTGTCTTTGAGCCTCCTGATAGGTGCTTTTAGACTTTGGTATCTTCTGCCCGACTGAAGAGGAGAGAAGAGAGGACATAGACAGAGTTCATAGAAGTGCTATGTTATATCAAAGGTTTGCATTGTGACTCAGTCAAGCAGAAAGACACAAATTCAATTTTGGGCAGAACTATAAAACTTTGTTTATTAGGACAGAACAGAATAAGCATTAAAATACTTATCTCAGTATGCGCAGGGCCCTCTGACAGTGGCACATTTCCCATTTTGCTGACGACCTGTCCATCAGTAAAGCCCCTAAAAACTATCCTTAATTCCCCTGACTGCTCCACTTTGATACCCGTCCCACTGATATGAAATGCTACAGTAAGTAGACTAATACTTTAGCACCAGCTGAAACCATCAAACCAGAACCAATCATCATTTGTCACCACCCGTCACGAATTCCACCCCTGTATTCACCATTCATGTTGTGACGGCACTATTCCCATAGTGTAATCAAAGCTCTTGCAGCCAGTTCAAGTACATTCAAAGTCATAGTGGTAAGATATTTGACAAACACAAAGATGAACCTTTTACAATACATTAAACCCCTAGAATGTTGCAAGCCCATTATATCTGGCCCACAGTCTTTAATACAACACCCATGGACCAACCATAATATTGCAAGTTAATCGAGAAATAATAAGCATAAAAGCAAGCACTTTGATGTGTGTTGCTTGAACTTCCAGCATCAGCAGAATTCCTTGTGTTTGCATTTTTAAATTCACTACTGCGAAGCCTCTTCCGGTGATGCCTACATTGAAGAAGTTTAAAGCTTCTCTTCGACGGGAGTTCAGTGAAACCATCTCTCACTACTCCCCATCTGTAATTTCTTCGGCTCTTCAACTTTTTGACCACATTTTGACTCAGACTCGATCTCGCCCTCCCCCTCCCACTTTTAAATCTCTTACTAGCTCTTTCTTCAGTTAGTCCTGACGAGGAGTCTCGGCCTGAAACGTCGACTGTACCTCTCCCTAGAGATGCTGCCTGGCCTGTTGCCTTCACCAGCAACTTTGATGTGTGTTGCTTGAATTTCCAGCATCTGCAGAATTCCTCGTGTTTGCGTTTTTAAAAAAGCATAAAAGCAAAATGGCTATTGTAACTCTCCAGTGGACAACGGTAACCCATCAGCCTCCTTGCACTCCAAAAGCTCACCAATTCCCTCCTGGAGTATTGTACTTACATCCTACACTATGAATTTTATATTGGATATGGTCAGCAAAATCTGTTAATTTTCTGATTCATTAGGGATGTACATACAACATTCCTGGCCTATAATGCGTAAGCTCCTCCTTCCATTGCCAATATATAATCCATTGCCCTTCTTTTCTGACTGAGGACATCAGGCTGGACTCCCTTGATAACCGGGTTATGGAGAAAAACCTATCATCTAGAACTGATTGGCCTCTGTGATACCCTTGCACTGATATTTCAATTTGTTGGTGAGGTGATTGACCAGATCATCAATGAGTTACACATATGGCACAACATACCCCACGTACCAACAGCTGGTCCAGCCCATAGGGAGCCAAAAGTAGGTCCAGGAGCTGCACACCCAAAATGTGCCATTCAACATGGAAAACAAACCCTGCCCCAAAATGGTATATTCTCACCATAGTAATGCTGCACTGCTCTGTGCCATTAACATGCATAGAGGTACGTGAGCTACTACTTCCCATTGGAACCTGCCCATCATAACAGTAATGGTAATTATTCTTGCATCACAGTATTATGTTCAACGTTGGTACTTTGATCTTACTCTGATCATATGCCAGTATGTACTGTACCATCTCTTAAACACACCTCCTCTTACGGTGCCATGCAACAGTCTTAGCTGACAATCTCATGACAGATTCGTTCCATGACCGGAATTCGATGTCATTCAGAGGGACGGGGATCTGAGTGCACTGGAATCTAGGAGTACACCCAACACTTCAACTTGTTCATGAATATTTTCATACAATGTTCTAAGAAAGGTGGTTGTCAAGATCCCCACTGTGGTGAAGAGTAGTAGCAATGTCATGGCCATTTCTACAATGTAGGGATGCACCCTATCACTCCCTTTTGGATAATCGCTGTGGATACAGACACATCTCCCTATTCTCCTGGAGGTGCCAAGCCCCTGCACCATAACCTCCCCCTTTTCCGGTGGCCCAGCTGGTTGTTGTATGCATACCTTCCTGACTGCTCTTCCAGTTCCACCTCTTCTGCTTCTAGGGGGAGGAGGGTCAGACACTTCCAATTGTTGGGACATTGGGGAAGACCCTTGTAAGTAGCCACCATAGTCAACACATGTTGCTTATTATCATAAAGTCTCAACATCGTCCACTTTGGAAAACTAACCTTCCCCCTGCACCTCATCCCCAGGGGTCCACCAGCCATCCTCTTGGTTTCACTTGCACCTGCTGGCGCGCTGGACAATTCACTGCTGCTGTCTTAGCTTCATCACATGTGAGTGCCACCCCTTGGGACTCTGCCCATTTCCCTACATATTGGTCTCCTTCAGTTTTTTGTGTTTTTGCCTATTCTTTTTTGTTGCCGAATGGGGTGTTGACGGTTAACGGTTTGGGGTTTGGGTTTTGATGTCCCTATTGCCATTTTCTGTCTGGGAAGATCTGTTAGTATTTTTGTGAAAGGCAGGGGGTTGGGGTTTGGGATTTGTGAGTTCTTGTTTCTTTTTAATGCGGGGGGTGGTGATGTCTTTCTTTCAATGGATTCCATGGTTTTCTTTGTTTCGTGGCTATCTGAAGAAGAAGAATCTCAGAGTTGTATACTGCATACAAACTTTGATAATAAATGAACCTTTGAAGCTTGCTTTTCCACCCCTAGATGCCTACTCTTCTGATGTGCCTACAGGGCCTAACAATCCCAATCTTCCTCCACTGGTGTCACCTTGGCTGTCATTATCTAAGCAGTTCTACCAACCGCAGCGCCATGTGCCACTTCTCTGTGTCATGGGAAGTATAGGCATCTGCATGGTAGACAGTGATCTGCCACCACTGGGCAGCGTCCCATGTGTTTTCCCAATAGGTTTGCCCCCAAAGCAGCTGTACAGTTAACTCCCTATTTTGCCTATACAGTGAAATGACATCTGCAATTTTCTAGTTCCCCGGAATCATGCCATCCATTGATTCTTGAAAGATCATTAAAAATGCCTCCACAATCTCTTCAGCCACCTCTCTTAGTACCCTCGAGGGTACGTCATCTGGTGCAGGTGATTTATCTACCTTCAGACCTTTCATTTTCCAAAGCACCTTACCTAGAAATGGCAACTTTACTGACTGCTGCCCCAATACCCTCGAACTTCCGGCATGCTGCATGTGTCTTCCACAGTGAAGTCTGATGAAAAATACTTATTTAGTTTGCCCGCCATTTCCTTGACCCCATTATTATCTCTCCAGCATTATTTTCTACAGACCAAGATCTACTCTCATCTTTGTTTTACTCGTTATATACCTGAAGATTCTTTTGGTATCCTCTTTAATATTATTGACTATCTTATCTTCATATCCCATCTTTTCCCTCTTTATGACATTTTAGTTGCCTTTTTAGAAGCTTCCTAATTTCCAATCATTTTTGTTCTATCCTTGACTTCTCTTTGGCTTTTATATTGGTTTTGACTTCCCTTGTTAGCCACAGTTGTGTCATCCTGGCTTTAGAATACTTCTTCTTTGGAATGTATTTATCTTACACTTTATGAATTGCTCCTAGATATTCCAACCATTGTGCTCTGCTATTATCCCTGTTAGTGTCCCCTTCCAAACAACTTTGGCCAGCTCCTCTCCCATGCCTTTGTAATTACCTTTACTTCACTGTAATACTGATACATCTGAGTCTAGCTACTAGCTTTCAAATTGAGGAGTGAATTCTATCATATTATGATCATTGGCCCCTAAGGTTCATAGAAACATAGAAACATAGAAAATAGGTGCAGGAGTAGGCCATTCGGCCCTTCGAGCCTGCACCGCCATTTATTATGATCATGGCTGATCATCCAACTCAGAACCCCGCCCCAGCCTTCCCTCCATACCCCCTGATCCCTGTAGCCACAAGGGCAATATTTAACTCCCTCTTAAATATAGCCAATGAACTGGCCTCAACTGTTTCCTGTGGCAGAGAATTCCACACTCTCTGTGTGAAGAAGTTTTTCCTAATCTCGGCCCTAAAAGGCTTCCCCTTTATTCTCAAACTGTGACCCCTTGTTCTGGACTTCCCCAACATCGGGAACAATCTTCCTGCATCTAGCCTGTCCAATCCCTTTAGGATTTTATATGTTTCAATCAGATCCCCCCTCAATCTTCTAAATTCCAACGAGTACAAGCCCAGTTCATCCAGTCTTTCTTCATATGAAAGTCCTGCCATCCCAGGAATCAATCTGGTGAACCTTCTTTGTACTCCCTCTATGGCAAGGATGTCTTTCCTCAGATTAGGGGACCAAAACTGCACACAATACTCCAGGTGTGGTCTCACCAAGGCCTTGTACAACTGCAGTAGTACCTCCCTGCTCCTGTACTCGAATCCTCTCGCTATAAATGCCGGCATACCATTCGCCTTTTTCACCGCCTGCTGTACCTGCATGCCCACTTTCAATGACTGGTGTATAATGACACCCAGGTCTCGTTGCACCTCCCCTTTTCCTAATTGGCCACCATTAGGATAATAATCTGTTTTCCTATTTTTGCCACCAAAGTGGATAACTTCACATTTATCCACATTAAATTGCATCTGCCATGAATTTGCCCACTCACCCAACCTATCCAAGTCACTCTGCATCCTCTTAGCATCCTCCTCACAGCTAACACTGCCACCCAGCTTCGTGTCATCCGCAAACTTGGAGATGCTGCATTTAATTCCCTCATCCAAGTCATTAATATATATTGTAAACAACTGGGGTCCCAGCACTGAGCCTTGCGGTACCCCACTAGTCACCGCCTGCCATTCTGAAAAGGTCCCATTTATTCCCACTCTTTGCTTCCTGTCTGCTAACCAATTCTCCATCCACATCAATACCTTACCCCCAATACCATGTGCTTTAAGTTTGCACACTAATCTCCTGTGTGGGACCTTGTCAAAAGCCTTTTGAAAATCCAAATATACCACATCCACTGGTTCTCCCCTATCCACTCTACTAGTTACATCCTCAAAAAATTCTATGAGATTCGTCAGACATGATTTTCCTTTCACAAATCCATGCTGACTTTGTCTGATGATTTCACCGCTTTCCAAATGTGCTGTTATCACATCTTTGATAACTGACTCCAGCAGTTTCCCCACCACCGACGTTAGGCTAACCGGTCTATAATTCCCCGGTTTCTCTCTCCCTCCTTTTTTAAAAAGTGCGGTTACATTAGCCACCCTCCAATCCTCAGGAACTAGTCCAGAATCTAACGAGTTTTGAAAAATTATCACTAATGCATCCACTATTTCTTGGGCTACTTCCTTAAGCACTCTAGGATGCAGACCATCTGGCCCTAGGGATTTATCTGCCTTCAATCCCTTCAATTTACCTAACACCACTTCCCTACTAACAAGTATTTCGCTCAGTTCCTCCATCTCACTGGACCCTCTGTCCCCTACTATTTCTGGAAGATTATTTATGTCCTCCTTAGTGAAGACAGAACCAAAGTAATTATTCAATTGGTCTGCCATGTCCTTGCTCCCCATAATCAATTCACCTGTTTCTGTCTGTAGGGGACCTACATTTGTCTTTACCAGTCTTTTCCTTTTTACATACCTATAAAAGCTTTTACAGTCCGTTTTTATGTTCCCTGCCAGTTTTCTCTCATAATCTTTTTTCCCCTTCCTAATTAAGCCCTTTGTCCTCCTCTGCTGAACTCTGAATTTCTCCCAGTCGTCAGGTGAGCCACTTTCTCTGGCTAATTTGTATGCTTCTTCTTTGGAATTGATACTGTCCCTAATTTCTCTTGTCAGCCACGAGTGCACTACCTTCCTTGATTTATTCTTTTGCCAAACTGGGATGAACAATTGTTGTAGTTCATCCATGCAACCTTTAAATGCTTGCCATTGCATATCCACCGTCAATCCTTCAAGTGTCATTTGCCAGTCTATCTTAGCTAATTCACGTCTCATACCTTCAAAGTTACCCGTCTTTAAGTTCAGAACCTTTGTTTCTGAATTAACTATGTCACTCTCCATCTTAATGAAGAATTCCACCATATTATGGTCACTCTTACCCAAGGGGCCTCTCACGACAAGATTGCTAATTAACCCTTCCTCATTGCTCAAAACCCAGTCCAGAATAGCCTGCTCTCTAGTTGGTTCCTCGACATGTTGGTTCAAAAAACCATCCCGCATACATTCCAAGAAATCCTCTTCCTCAGCACCTTTACCAATTTGGTTCATCCAATCTACATGTAGATTGAAGTCACCCATTATAATTGCTGTTCCGTTATTGCACACATTTCTAATTTCCTGTTTAATACCATCTCCGACCTCACTACTACTTTTAGGTGGCCTGTACACAACTCCCACCAGTGTCTTCTGCCCCTTAGTGTTACGCAGCTCTACCCATATCGATTTCACATCTTCCCGGCTTATGTCCTTCCTTTCTATTGCGTTAATCTCTTCTTTAACCAGCAACGCCACCCCACCTCCCCTTCCTTCATGTCTATCCCTCCTGAATATTGAATATCCCTGAACGTTGAGCTCCCATCCCTGGTCACCCTGGAGCCATGTCTCTGTGATCCCAACTATATCATAATCATTAATAACAATCTGCACTTTCAATTCATCCACCTTATTACGAATGCTCCTTGCATTGACACACAAATCCTTCAGGCGCTCTTTTACAACTCTCTTAGCCCTTATACAATTATCCTTGACCTTAAGCTCCCTGGTCAATTCTGATTCATTGCCCAACACTCATTACAGAATAGCTGATCCTCTATTGGGCTTAACTATGAGCTGCTTTAAAAAGCCATCTTGCAGGCATTCTAAGCAAGCACTCACGAAATTGCACAATGTTGTCTGTAAACAAGAAATGGCCCATCTCGACACATTTCAAATTGTAGTCAGTGACTTTAACAAGCCCTGGTTAAAGAAAACCCTGCCAGTTATCACTAGCATATAACCTGTTGCACCAGAGGTCCCAACACACTAGATCACTGCTACACTACGATAAGGAATGCCTATCATTCCTTCCTGAGATTGCATTTTGGCAAGTTGGATCATTTAGCTGTACTCCTACTGCCTGCATACAGATGCAACCTAAACAGCAAGGCTCCAGAGATTAAGACAACCAAAAGGTCGTAGTGGAAGGCCTAGGAATAGTTACAGGATTGCCTTGAGTCAGTGGACTGGGACGTATTCAAAAACTCATCTGAGGACCTGAGTGACTCCACCAGGGTTGTTACAGGCTTTATTAAAGCAGCTGTGGATGAGTGTGTCCCCACAAAATTGTTCAGATTTTCCACGGTCAGAAGATTTGGAGCAAGAAGGCTGCGAGTGGAGCTGCTAAGGATTTCCGGTGCAAAGGCATTTTACTACTCAGGGTAGAGAGAGGCAAGACTGCGCAAGTGTGTGACGTCAGCCAGTAGAGCGGGAAAAGCTTAAAAAGAAGATTGCCATATCCAGTGGGCAGCTTTCAGAGCAGGCAGTGGAGTGAGAGGTAGCAGAGTGATAGTGCTTTGGCTCAAACCAGCTTAGACGGTAATGAGATGAGGTAGGTTTACCTGTGTTAATTGTGGAAAGGAAGTATGTGTGTGAGGCCGCATTTCTGTGCTCAGTGACAGATGTGGGAAGTCCTGGAGTTTTCTAGCCTTCCGGAGGGCCATATCCGCACCCGGAGTGTCGAGCTGCACCTCCTAAGGGACCGCGTTAGGGGAGTTGCAGCTCGATGACCTTCGTCTGGTCAGGGAGAGAGAGGAGGTGATAGAAAGGAGTTATAGGCAGGTGGTCTCAACGGGGCCATGGGAGACAAACAAGTGGGTAAGAGTCAGGAGAGGGAAGGGGAAGAGTCAGGTACGAGAGAGTATCCCTGTGGCTGCACCCCTTGACAATAGGTACTCCTGTTTGAGTACTGTTGGAGGGGGGACAGCATACATGGGGGAAGCAACAGTGGCCATGCCTCTGGCAAAGAATCTGGCCCTGTAGCTCAGAAGGGTAGGGAAAAGAAGAGGAAGGCAATAGTCCAAACATGAGGAAATATGCAGATGCTGGAAATTCAAGCAACAAACACAAAATGCTTGCACCTCTGCTCCATCCGCCACAACAGACAGGATCTCCCGGTTGCCACCCACTTCAACTCTGCTTCACATTCCCATTCGGATATGTCCATACATAGCCTCCTCTACTGCCATGATGAGACTAAACTTAGGTTGGAGGAGCAACACCTCATATGCCGTCTAGGTAGTCTCCAGCCCCTTGGTATAAACATAGAATTCGCCAGCTTCCGGTAATTCCCTCCCCCTCCCTTACCGTATCCTTATTTCACTCTGCCCCCTCCCCCAGCTGCCTATCACCTCCCTCATGGTTCCGCCTCCTTCTACTACCCATTGTGTTTTCCCCTATTCTTTCTTCACCTTTTCTGCCTATCACCTCCTTGCTTCCCCTACCTCACCCTTTTATCTTTCCCCTTACTAGTTTTTCACCTGGAACCTACCAGCTTTCTCCTTCCCACCCTCCCCCCACCTTCCTTATAGGGCCTCTGTCCCTTCGCTCTTCAGTCTTGATGAAGGGTTCCGGCCCGAAACGTTGACTGATCGTTTCCACGGATGCTGCCCGACCTGCTGAGTTCTTCCAGTTTGTTGTGAGTGTTGCTTTGACCCCAGCATCTGCAGAATATTTTGTGTTTATGAAACACAAAATGCTGGTGAAATGCAGCAAGCCAGACAGCATCCATAGGAAGAAGCACAGTCGACGTTTCGGGCCAAGACCCTTTGTCAGGACTAAGAAGAAATAGTAAAAGATTTGAAAGTGGGGGGGGGGGGTCGGAGGGGGAGATCTGAAATGATAGGAGAAGACAGGAGGGGGAGGGATAGAGCTAAGGGCTGGAAAGTTGATTGGCAAAATAGATACAAGGCTGGAGAAGGGAGAGGATCATGGGACGAGAGGCCTAGGGAGAAGGAAAGGGGGAGGGAGCAGAGGAAGATGGAGAGCAGGCAAGGAGTTACTGTGAGAGGGACAGAGAGAGAAAAAAGAGAGAGAGAAAAACAAGGAAAACAAGTAAATAAATAAATAAGGGATGGGGTAAGGACAGGAGGAGGGGCATTAACAGAAGTTAGAGAAGTAAGTGTTCATGCCATCAGTTTGGAGGATACCCAAACAGAATATGAGGTATTGTTCCTATAACCTGAGTTGTTTCAGAAAGGACAGGGAAGAAGGGAAAAGAGATGGGGCGTAGCACTGTTGATCAGAGATAGTGTCATGGCTGCAGAAAAGGCAGACGTCATGGAGGGATTGTCTACGGAGTCTCTGTGAGCGGAGGTTAGGAAGAGGAAGGGGTCAATAACTTTACTGGGTGTTTATTATAAGCCGCCCAATAGTAACAGGGATATCGAGGAGCAGATAGGGAAAAAGATCCTGGAAAGGTGTAATAATAAGAGTTGTCATGATGGGAGATTTTAATTTCCCAAATATCGACTGACATCTCCCAAGGGGTTTAGATGGGGTAGAGTTTGTTAGGTGTGTTCAGGAAGGTTTCTTGACACAATATGTAGATAAGGAGAGACTGTACTTGATTTGGTATTGGGAAATGAACCTGGTCAGATGTCAGATCTCTCAGTGGGAGAGCATTTTGGAGATAGTGATCATAATTCTATCTCCTTTATAATAGCATTGGAGGGAGAAAGGAACAGACAAGTTAGAAAAGCGTTTAACTAGAGTAAGGGAATTATGAGGCTATCAGGCAGGAAATTGGAAGATTAAATTGGGAACAGATGTTCTCAGGGAAAGATACGGAAGAAATGTGGCAAATTTTCAGGGGATATTTGTGTGGAGTTCTGCACAGGTACGTTCCAATGAGACAGTGAAGTTAGAGTAGGGTACAGGAACCATGGTGTACAAAGGCAGTAATAAATCTAACAAAAAGAAAAGAAAAGCTTACAAAAGGTTCAGAGAGCTAAATAATGTTAGAGATCTAGAAGATTATAAGGCCAACAGGAAGGAGCTGAAGAAGGAAATTAGGAGAGCCAGAAAGGGCCATGAGAAGGCCTTGGTGGGCAGGATTAAGGAAAACCCCAAGGCATTCAACAAGTATGTGAAGAGCAAGAGGATAAGATATGAGAGAATTGGACCTATCAAGTGTGACAGTGGGAAAGTGTGTATGTAACCGGAGAAAATAGCGGGGGTACTTAATGAATACTTTACTTCAGTATTCCTTATGGAAAAGGATCTTGGTGATTGTAGTGATGACTTGCAGCAGACTGAAAAGCTTGACCTTGTAGATATTAAGAAGGAGGATGTGCTGGAGCTTTTGGAAAGCATCAAGTTGGATAAGTCACCAGGACCGGATGAGATGTACTCCAGGCTACTGTGGGAGGCGGGGGAGGAGATTGCTGAGTCTCTGCCAACAATCTTTACATCATCAATGGGGACAGGAGAGGTTCAGAGGATTGGAGGGTTGCGGGCGTTGTTCCTTTATTCAAGAAAGGGAGTAGAGATTGCCCAGGAAATTATAGACCCGTGAATCTTACTTCAGTGGTTGGTAAGTTGATGGAGAAGATCCTGAGAAGTGGGATTTATGAACATTTGCAGAGGTATAATATGATTAGGAATAGTTAGCATGGCTTTGTCAAGGGCAGGTCATGTCTTACGAGCCTGATTAGATTTTTTGAGGATGTGACTAAACACATTGATGAAGGAACAGAAGTAGATGTAGCATGTATGGATTTCAGCAAGGCATTTGATAAGGTACCTCATACAAGGCTTATTGAGAAAGTAAGGAGGCATGGGATCCAAGGGGACATTGCTTTGTGGATCCAGAACTGGCTTTTTCCACAGATGGCAAAGAGTGGTTGTAGATGGGTCATATTCTGCATGGAGGTCGGTGGCCAGTGGTGTGTCTCAGGGATCTGTTCTGGGACCCTTACTCTTCGTGATTTTTAGAAATGACCTGTATGAGGAAGTGGAGGGATGGATTAGTAAGTTTGCTGATGAAACAAAGGTTGAAGGTGTTGTGGATAGTGTGGAGGGATGTCAAAGTTTGCAGCAGGACATTGATAGGATGCAAAACAGGGCTGAGAAGTGGCAGATGGAGTTCAACTCAGATAAGTGTGAAGTGGTTCATTTTGGTAGGTCAAATATGATGGCAGAATATAGCATTAATGGTAAGACTCTTGACAGCGTGGAGGATCAGAGGGATCTTGGGGTCTGATTCCATAGGACACTCAAAGCAGCTGCGGAGGTTGACTCTGTGGTTAAGTAGGCATGCAGTGTATTGGCCTTCATCAATCATGGAATTGAATTTAGGAGCCGAGATGTAATACTGAAGCTATATAGGACCCTGGTCAGACCCCATTTGGAGTACTGTACTCAGTTCTGGTCATCTCACTACAGGAAGGATGTGGAAACCATAGAAAGGGTGAAGAGGAGATTTACAAGGATGTTGCCTGGATTGGGAAGCATGCCTTATGAGAATAGATTGAGTGAACTCGGCTTTTTCTCCTTGGAGTGATGAAGGATGAGAGGTGATCTGATGGAGGTGTATAAGATGATGAGAGGCATTGATTGTGTGGATAGTCAGAGCCTTTTTCCCAGGGCTGAAATGGTTGCCACAAGAGGACACAGGTTTAAGGTGCTGGGGAGTAGGTACAGAGGAGATGTCAGGGGTAAGTGTTTTACTCAGAGAGTGGTGAGTGCGTGGAATGGGTTGCCGGCAACTGTGGTGGAGGCAGATACGATAGGGTCTTTTAAGAGACTTTTGGATAGGTACATGGTGCTTAGAAAAATAGAGGGCTATGAGTAAGCCTAGTAATTTCTAAGGTAGAGACATGTTTGGCACAACTTTGTGGACCAAAGGGCCTGTATTTTGCTGTAGGCTTTCTATGTTTCTATATTTCTATGTTCCTATGTTCCTAAGCCCTGGATGAACAATGAAATCTGGAACCTGTTGAGAGCCAGTTCAGAGGCATTCAAGTCTGGAGTACAAGAATGCTATACAATGTGCAGGTATGATCTTTGGATAACCATCTCTTAAGCAAAGTGGAGAGTGTGGACTAGACTGCAATCAATGAAGGATGGTCAAAGCGGTGACAGGGTTTTATGACATAATCTCCTACAAAGCTATATCTTGCAACATCGGGGACAGCAGAGTTTCGCTTCCAGATGAGCTCATTGCCTTCTATGCTCAATTTGACCACTAGAACAGGGAAGAAGAATCTTGCGCCCCCCATTTTTCTCGATGATCCTTTGGTCTCAAGGTGATGTGTGGGCTGCCTTCAAGAGAGTGAATCCAAGGAAAGCATCCAGACCAGACAGAGTGTCTGGCCGAGTACAGAAGACCTGTGCCACCCAACTGGCTGGTGTATTCACCGATATCTTCAACCTCTCACTCCAGCCTTGTATGGTATCCACCTGCTTCAAGCAGGTTTCAATTGTATTGGTGCCTAAGAAGAGCATGGTAACCTGCCTAAATTACTATTGCCCACTGGCACTTACATCCACAGTGACTAAATGTTTTGAGAGGCTGGTGTTGAAGCTTACCAGCTCCTGTCTGAGTGGTGACTTGGACCCCCTGCTATTTGCCTACCAAAGCAACAGATCTACAGCAGATGCTATCTTGTTGGCTCTTCACACAACCCTGGAACAGCCGGACAGCAAAGATGCACACATCAGGATGCTCTTTCTCGATTACATCTTGGCAATTAACACTGTCATCCCCTAAAAACTAATCAGTAAACTCCAAGACCTGCGACTCACTAACCCTTTGTGCAATTGGATCCTGCATTTCCTTACTTGTAGACCCCAGTCAATTCGGATTGGCAAAAGCAATCTCCATCAGCACAGGAGCACCACAGGGATGTGTACTTAGTCCCCTATTCTACTTGCTTTACACTTATGTCTGTGTGGCTAAGTACAGCTCCAACACCATATACAAGTTTGCTGATGACACCAATGTTGTGGACTGTATCAAATGGGGCGTTGAATCAGCATACGGGAGGGAGATTGACTTCTTGGCTGAGTGGTGTAATAACAACAATCTCACATTCAATGTCAGTAAGACCAAGGAACTGATTGTAGACTTCAGGATAGGCAAACCAGAGGTCCATGAGCCAGTAATCGTCAGAGGAGCAGTGGTGGAGAGGGTCAGTAACTTTATATTCCTCAGGGTCAGTATCTCAGAGGACCTGTCCTGGACGCGTCATATAAATATATCTGTGAAGAAAGCACAACAGCACCTCTACATCCTCAGGAGACTGTGGAGGTTTGGGAATGTCATGGAAAACCTTGACAAACTTCTATAGATGTGTGATGGAAAGTGTGCTGACTGGCTGCATTACAGCCTGGTATGGGAACACCGACGCCTTTGAGTAGAAAACCCTACAAAGGTAGTGGATTCAGCCTGGTACATCACGGGTAAAACCCTTCCAAACACTATGCACATCTACATGAAATGTTGCCATAGAAAAGCAGCATCCATCGTCAAAGATCCTCACCACCCACACCATGATCTTTTCTTGCTGCTGCCATCAGGTAGAAGCTACAGGTGTCTCAGGACCCGCACCACCAGGTTCAAGAACTGTTACTCCCCTCAACCATCAGGCTCTTGAACAAAAGGGAATAGCTACACTCATGCAATGACTCTTATTTTGTTATTTCATGCTCGTTATTTATCACTATTTATATCTGGTTTTACACAGTTTGTTGTCCATTGATCCTGTTTACAGTTACTGTTCTACAGATTTACTAAGTATACCCGCAGAAAAAGAATCTCAGGGTTGTATGTGGTGACATGTATGTACTGTGATAATAGCTTATTACTTTGAACTTTCTACAAGATCCACCCCTTGGGATCCAGTACCATCCTGATTTTCCCAAACTACCTGCTTAAATAAATCCTCTACTACTATCATAACTTTTGCCCTTTTGACATGCATTTTACATCTCCCACTGTAATTTGTAGGCCCCATCTTCACTACTACTTGGAGGTCGGTATATAACTACTGTCAGAGTTTACCCTTGCAGTTTCTTAGACTACCCACAACAATCCTACACCTTTCGATCCTTGGATTTGATTTCTAAAGATTTGCCTTTTTCTAAGGATTTGATTTCATTTTTTAGGTAGGGTAGGTGGAGTCTCAGGAACACTGTCTCCAAGCGGTTCTGGTGCTTGTTGGCTGAGAGGGGCCCAGTTACAGGCTACAAGCTCTCTCTCAAAAGGTGTGTATCTAGTTGCATCCTCAGGAAGTGTCTTAGCCCAAAACCACAAGGTGACCTGATACCCTTTTATGAGCCATGACTGACTCCATTCAACCATTCCAGAGACAGAGACCTGTGGTTCAAAAGGTACCTCATGTTGTCTCATGGCCAGTGGGTGGAACTATTTAACAGCCTGTTTGACAGTATCAAAGGCGTCTTGCTGATGCAACTGCACTGAAATTGGGTCTTTTTCTAAGGTAGCTGATATAGTGGCTTCGGTATCAGTGTTAGGTGGGGAATATGTTTCCGTCAATGCACCAATAGCCCCAAAGAATTCTGGGTCTCCTCTTTAAAAAAGGGGATCACTGCCTCCAATATTTTTCGTTTGGTATCCCCTGATGTCCAGGGTCCTATTGCATACCCAGGAACAAAGCACTCTTGGATATTGTTGAGATTAATAGACCACCCCTCCCTCTCAGGGAGATAACCCCTTAGTCTATTGCCCCCGCCCCCACCATCTCCTCTGAGGGCCCCTGAAAAAAGAAATCATCTGTGTAGTGACATACTGAGATGTTTGGGGCAAGCAGGATCCCTTTTAGGTCATGAGCTATAATGGTATGGCACACGTTTGGACTGTGTACGTACCTCTGTGAAGATGACAAAAAGTATACTGTGTTTTTTCCCATGTAAAGACAAAATTAGTCTTGGAACTCTGGGTTTAGGGTAATGCAACAGAAAGTGCTGGCCAAATCCAATACAGTATACCAATGCTTCCCCTCCCTAAACCCTACATCCTCTATAATGGTCACTGTATCCAGAATAGCCACTGTGAGGGACAGGGCATTGCCTAAAATTGCCTGATATCTATTGTCATTCACCATTTTCCATCTCCCCTCCTTACAGGCCTGGCCAGGCTGTGGTAGGGGGTTGTTGCTGGCAGAATAATCCACTCCTTCGACAGTGCTTCCTCTATTTCCCAGATCTCCTGGTGCCTCCCGAGATGCGATACTGCTTGAGACTTATCAGCTTGTTAGAGGAAGAATTATTAGGGGCTTCCACTTGGCTAGTACAACCAGTACTGTCTCTCGAGCCACCACAAAAATAAAATGACCCCAACTGGTCTCCAGGAATCTGTCTTTCAGCACGTTCCTACTTGGAGGTGCCACGGCCAGACCAGCGCTGATGTAGATCCTGGCTGTCCTAAGCTGATAGCTGCTCTTAGTATAATCACCCAGGCTGGGATGCGTGACCTCCTATCTTCATCCAGAAGCTCTCCACCTGCTGGGGTCGCCTGAGATAATAGTGTGCTCAGCACCAGTATCGACAAGTGCCATCCAACATTGTATGTTTACCTTTCCCAATTGTACCACATAAGCCCTCAGGTTTCCTGGCTGGGAGAGTATTACTAAACAATGCTGGGAGCCTTGGCCACATCCTTCTATGATCAGGGCAGGAGGGCACCATCTGCTGCTGCATGTCTCTGAGAGCTTTCTGCAACACCTCAAGGGAGGGGTAAAAAGAGTGTTGGTTCTCCCCATTGGTTGGAGAATCTGCAGTGGTCCCTGCACCACCCCAACTGCAACTCCTCTCCCTTACTATTCCGACAACGGTCATTCCATAAAGTATAGAGGGCAGCGGTGAATATCCCATCCACTCATTCTTTTGGCATATCTGCCTTAAGCAGGGCTAACCACAGCTCCTTACAGGTCAGGCAGGACTGCATTCCATTCTGCTTCTCCATCTTCATCACTGGGCCATAAGCACCACATACATTATGGGGAATTGTAGCCTCCAAATATTAGTCAGGATGTGAGGTTGAGATTGCAAAGAGAGCTGAAAAAGGCATGTAATAAGGGTAATGGTGCAATTGTAATAGAGGGCTTCAATATGCAAGGAGATTGGAAAAATCTAGTTGGTGTTGGATCACAAAAGAGGGGGCTTGTTGAATGCCTACAAGATGGGTTTTTAGAGCAGTTTCTGCTTGAGCCTACTCAGGGAAAGGTCTTAAATTGAAGAGGTGTAACAACCTTCATCTTATTAGAGATCTTAACATAAAGCAACCCTTAGGAGGTAGTGATCATAACATGATTGAATTCATACTACAATTTGAGAGGGAGAAGCAGAGGTCACATGTATCAGTATTGCAATAGAATGAAGGGAATTATAGAGGCATGAGAGAGGAGCTTTCCCAACTGAATTGACAGGGATGATGGCAGAACAGAGGTGACTGAAGTCTCTGCAAGTTGCTCACAAGGCGCAGGATAGATATGTCCAACAGAAGAAGTAGTTCTCAAATGACAGCTGTAGGCAACTGTGACTGACAAAAGAAGTTAAGTGCTGTATAAAAGCCAAAACAACGGTATATAATAGAGCAAAAGTGAATGGGAAGTTAGATGATTGGGAAGTTTTTTAAAATCCAACAAATCCAAAAAAAGCTATAAGAAGTGGAAAGATGAAATGTTAGGGCAAACTGACCAATAATATAGAGCAGGATACTAACAATTTAGTTTTTAGTGATATAAGGAGTAAAGGGGAAGTGAGAATTGATATTGCACCATCGGAAAATGATGCTGATGAGGTAGTAATGGGGGACAAAGAAATTACAGATAAATCTGATGGGTACTTTGCATCTGTCTTCACTGTGGAAGACAGTAGCAGTGTGCCAGAGGTCAGTGAGTGTCAGGGAGCAGGAGTGAGTGCCATTTCTATTACAAAGGAAAAAGTGCTCAGTAAACTCAAATATCTTAAGGTGGATAAGTCACCTGGACTGGATGGGCTCCCTCCTACAGACCTGAAAGAGGTTGCTGAATACATAGCAGATGCTTTGGTTATAATCTTTCAAGAATCACTTGATTCTGGCATGGTCCCAGAAATGTGGCAAATGTTCAGGGGATATTTGCGTGGGGTTCTGTATAGATATGTTCCAATGAGACAGGGAAAGGATGGTAGGGTACAGGAAACATCTTGCAGAAAGGCTGTTGTAAATCTAGTCAAGAAGAAAAGAAGAGCTTACAAAAGGTTCAAAAAACTAGATAATGATAGGGATCTAGCAGGTTATTGGGCTTGCAGGAGGGAGCTTAAGAATGAAATTAGGAAAGCCAGAAGGGGACATGAGAAGGCCTTGGTGGACAGGATTAAGGAAAACCCCAAGGCATTCTACAAGTATGTAAAGAGAAAGAGGATAAGACGTGACAGAATAGGATCAATGAAGTGTGACAAGTGAAAAGTGTGTATGGAACCGGAGGAGACAGCAGAGGTAATTAATGAATACTTTGCTTCAGTATTCACTACAGAAAAGGATCTTGGCAATTCGTAGGGATGACTTGCAGCAGACTGATAAGCTTGAGCATGTAGATATTAAGGAAGAGGATGTGCTGGAGCTTTTGGAAAGCAATAAGTTGGATAAGTCATTGGGACCAGACGGGATGTACCCCAGGCTACTGTGTGAAGTGAGATTGGAGATTGCTGAGCCTCCGGAGATGATCTTTGCATCATCAATGAGGACTGGAGAGGTTCTGGAGGATTGGAGTGTTGCGGATGTTGTTCCCTTATTTAAGAAAGGGAGTAGAGATAGCCCAGGAAATTATAGACCAGTGAGTCTTACTTCAGTGGTTGGTAAGCTGATGAAGAGGATCCTGAGAGGCAGGGTTTAAGAACATTTGGAGAGGCATAATATGATGAGGAATAGTCAACATAGCTTTGTCAAAGACAGGTCGTGCTTTACGAGCCTGACTGAATTTTTTGAGGATGTGACTAAAGACATTAATGAAGGTAGAGCCATAGATATAGTGTATATGGATTTCAGCAAGACACTTATTTATTTATTTATTAAGTGCAATCGTGAACAATAGCCAGATCAGAAATGCTGATCAAGTCAACTAGTTCCCAAAGAGAACTCTGATAGGCCTATCAGATGGTTCACTGCATTTGATAAGCTACCCCATGAAAGGCTTAATGAGAAAGTAAGGAGGCATGGGATCCAAGGGGACATTGCTTTGTGGATCCAGAACTGGCTTGCCCACAGAAGGCAAAGAGTGGTTGTAGATGGGTCATATTCTGCATGGAGGTCGGTGACCAGTGGTGTGCCTCAGGGATCTGTTCTGGGACTCTTACTCTTCGTGATTTTTAGAAATGTCCTGGATGAAGAAGTGGAGGGACGGGTTAGCAAGTTTGCTGATGACACAAAGATTGGGGGTGTTGTGGATAGTGTGGAGGGCTGTCAGAGGTTACAGAAGGACATTGATGGGATGCAAACCTGGGCTGAGAAGTGGCAGATGGAGTTCAACCCAGATAAGTGTGAAATGGTTCATTTTGGTAGATCAGATATGATGGCAGAATACAGCATTAACGGTAAGACTCTTGGCTGTGTGGAGGATCAGAGGGGTCTTGGGGTCCGGGTCCGTAGGACGCTCAAAGCAGCTACGCAGGTTGACTCTGTAGTTAAGAAGGCATACGGTGTATTGGCCTTCATCAATGATGGGATTGAGTTTAAGAGCCGAGAGGTAATGTTGCAGCCATATAAGACCCTGGTCAGACCCCACTTAGAGTACTGTGCTCAGTTCTGGTCGCCTCACTACAGAAAGGACATGGAAACCATAGAGAGGGTGCAGAGGAGATTTACAAGGGTGTTGCTGGATTGAGGAGCATGCCTTATGAAATAGCTTGAGTGAACTCGGCCTTCTCTCCTTGGAGCGATGGAGGATGAGAGATGATCTGATAGAGGAGTACAAGATAGTAAGAGGCATTGATCATGTGGATAGTCAGAGGCTATTTCTCAGGGCTGAAATGGCTAGCAGATGAGGGCATAGTTTTAAGGTGCTTGGAAGTAGGTCCAGAGGAGATGTCAGGTGTAAGTTTTTTACGTGAAGAGTGGTGAGTGCATGGAATGGGCTGCCGGCCGCGGTGGTGGAGATGGATACGATAGGGTCTTTTAAGGGACTCCTGGGTAGGTACATGGAGCTTAGAAAAATAGAGGGCAATGGGTAGGCCTAGGTAGTTCTAAGTAAGGACATGTTCAGCATGGCTTTGTGCGCCAAAGGGCCTGTATTGTGCTGTAGGTTTTCTATGTTGCTATGACTGGAAGTTTTCAAATGTCACTCCACTCTTTAAGAAGGGAGGAAGGCAAAAGAAAGGAAATTATAGGCCAGTTAGCCTAACCTCATTGGTTGGGGAACTGTTGGAATCCATTATTAAGGATGAGGTTTTGGGATACTTGGAGACTTATGATAAAATAAGTCAAAGCCAGCATGGTTTCAGTAAAGGGAAATCTTGCCTAACAAATCTGCTAGAGTTCTTCAAGGAACTAACAAGCAGGGTGAACAAAGGAGAGGCAGTGGATATGATTTACTTGGATTTTCAGCAGGCGTTTGATAGTTGCCACGCGTGAGGATACTTAATAAGATAAAATCCTGTGGTGTGGCATGGATAGCGGAATGGTTGACTGACACGAGACTGGCAACCAACCAGAAAAGGCCCTCTTTGTTCCCACTTGCTGTGGGAACAAAGGATGCCTTTTCTGGTTGGTTGCCAATGACTAGTAGTGTTGCTCAGGGGTCAGAATTGGGACTGATACTTTTCACATTGTTTGTCAATGATTTAGATAATGGAATTCGTGGCTTTGTGACAAAGTTTGAAAATAATACAAAGATAGATGGAGGGGATGGTGGTGCTGAGGAAACAATGTCATTGCAGAAGGACTTAGCCAAATTGGAGGAACGGGCAAAAAAGCAGCAGGTGGAATATTGTGTTGGGAAATGTATGTTAATGCATTTTGGTAAAAGGAACAAAAGTGCAGACTATTATCTAAATGGGGAGATAATTCAAACATCAGAGGTGCAAACGGACTTAGGAGTCTTTGTGCAAGTCTCCCAGAAGGTTAATTTACAGGTTGGGTCTGTGGTAAATAAGGCAACTGCAATGTTGGCATTCATTTCAAGGGGAATTGAATATAAAAACAAGGAGATAATGCTGAGGCTTTATACGATGCTGGTCAGGCCACACTTGGAATATTATCAACAGTTCTGGACCCCATATCTCAGAAAGCTTATGTTGTCATTAGAGCGAGTGCAGTGGAAGTTCACGAGGATGATTCTGGAAATGAAGGGGTTAACACATGAAGAGCGTCTCACAGCTTTGGGCCTGTACTTGCTGGAGTTTATGTGAATGTGAGGGGATCTTATTGAAGCCTACCAAATGTTGAAAAGCCTAGATAAAGTGAATGTGGAGAGGATGTGGAGAGCACAGCCTAAAAATTGAAGGGTGACCCTTTAGAACAGAGGTAAGGAGGAATTTTTTTTAGCCAGAGAGTAGTGAATCTGTGGAATGCTCTGCCACACAGAACTGTGGAGGTCAAGACTATGGGTATCTTTAAAGTGAAAATTGATAGTTTTCTAATTGGTCATGGCAGAAGGCAGGTGTATGGGGTTCAGTGGGATCCAGGATCACCCATGATGGAATGGCGGAATAGACTCAATGGGCTAAATAGCCTAATTCTGCTCCTGTGTCTTATGGTTTAAGGGCCTATTCTGCACTGTATATCAATAAATAAAATTTTAAAAAATAACCTATAATGACTCCACACCAGAACCAAGGTTACGCAAACTCAATAGCTGAGCTATGCTGTGTTTATGGTAGGAGAGTGGTAGCAGCCAAATCATGAGACATATTTAAGATAAAGATGGATATATATTTGGAAAATCAAGAAATTAAAGTTTATGTGAAATTGGCACAGAAGAGAAGTTGAGATCCTACTCCTGTTTTCTTGGGTTCCTGTATTGTTCTATTTGGAAAATTCCCTCAAATTTACTGGAATGACGGGAATCAACATCAAACTCCTCTCCTGGCCAACATTCCAAACATTGAGGTCCTGATTATATTCAGTTCAACAGACGATGCCATCGCCAGCACCCTCCACCTGGCCCTCACCCACCTGGACAAAAAAGACACGGATGTTCGAATGCTGTTCCTCGACTTCAGTTCAGCATTCAACACAATCATTCCTCAGCACCCGACTGGAAAGCTGAGCCTGAACACCTCCCTCTGCAACTGGATGATAGACTTCCTGACTGGGAGACCTCAGTCCGGATTGGAAGCAGCATCTCCAACACCATCACACTGAGCACGGGGGCCCCCCAGGGCTATGTGCTCAGTCCACTGCTGTTCACTCTGCTGACCCATGACTGCAGCAATACACAGCTCAAATCACATCATCAAGTTTGCCGATGACACGACCATGGTGGGTCTCATCAGCAAGAATGATGAGTCAGCATACAGAGAGGAGGCAGCGGCTAACAGACTGGTGCAGAGCCAACAGCCTGTCTCTGAATGTGAACAAAACAAAAGAAATAGTTGTTGACTTCAGGAGAGCACGGAACGACCACTCTTCGCTGAACATTGACGGCTTCTTCGTTGAGATTGTTAAAAGCACCAAATTTCTTGGTGTTCGCCTGGCGGAGAATCTCACCTGGTCCCTCGCACCAGCTCCATAGCAAATAAAGCACAGCAGCGTCTCTATTTTCTGCGAAGGCTGAGAAAAGTCCATCTCCCACCCCCCATCCTCACCACATTCTTCACAGGATGTATCGAGAGCATCCTGAGCAGCTGCATCACTGCCTGGTTCAGGAATTGTACCATCTCAGATCGCAAGACCCTGCAGCGGATAGTGAGGTCAGCTGAGAAGATCATCGGGGTCTCTCTTCCCGCTATTACAGACATTTACACCACATGCTGCATCTGCAAAGCAAACAGCATTGTGAAGGACCCCACGCCCCCGTCATACAAACTCTTCTCCCTCCTGCCATCTGGCAAAAGGTACCAAAGCATTCGGGCTCTCACGACCAGACTGTGCAACAGTTTCTCCCCCCAAGCCATCAGACTCCTTAATACCCAGAGACTAGACTGACATCTACATCATTTATTATTATATTGTAATTTGTCCTCTACTGTGCCTATTGTCTTGTTTCTTATTTATTGTACTGCCCTGACTGTTTTGTGCACTTTAAGTAGTCCTGTGTAGGTCTGTAGTCTAGTATAGTTTTTGTGTTGTCTTACGTAGTCTAGTGTAGCCTTGTGTGTCTCACTTAGCCTGGTGTAATTTTGTGTTGTTTCATGTAGCATCATGGTCTTGGTGGAACGTTGTTTCATTTTTACTGTGTACTGTACCAGCAGCTTATGGTCGAAATAACAATAAAAAGCAACTTGAATTAACTTGACTTAACCCTACAAGGAACCCTTCTCGTTCACTTACCTAACACCAGACTCAGAAAACTAGCACTGTATTCTGAGCTTTAGCATAGAAAGAACGTACCAAGCAAAGAAAGAGTTTGAATGGCATGTTCACACCTTCCTTAAAGTAATCACCACTGACTCTTGGGTCAGTGAAAGGTCATTTTGATGGCCTGAGAGTGAACAGCTAGAGATTTTTCCCCAGGGCTAATAAAAGGGAACATAATTCTAAGTTGATTGGAGAGAAGTATCGGAGGGATGTCAGGAGCTAGGTTGTTTTACACAGAGAGTGGTGGATGTGGGGAATGCAGTGCCAGGGATGGTATGGTAGTCGAGGCAGATATAGAAACATAGAAACACAGAAAATAGGTGCAGGAGTAGGCCATTCGGCCCTTCGAGCCTGCACCGCCATTTATTATGATCATGGCTGATCATCCAACTCAGAACCCTGCACCAGCCTTCCCTCCATACCCCCTGATCCCCGTAGCCACAACGGCCATATCTAACTCCCTTTTAAATATAGCCAATGAACTGGCCTCAACAGTTTGCTGTGGCAGAGAATTCCACAGATTCACCACTCTCTGTGTGAAGAAGTTTTTCCTAATCTCGGTCCTAAAAGGCTTCCCCTTTATCCTCAAACTGTGACCCCTCGTTCTGGACCTCCCCAACATCGGGAACAATCTTCCTGCATCTAGCCTGTCCAATCCCTTTAGGATTTTATACGTTTCAATCAGATCCCCCCTTAATCTTCTAAATTCCAACGAGTACAAGCCCAGTTCATCCAGTCTTTCTTCATATGAAAGTCCTGCCATCCCAGGAATCAATCTGGTGAACCTTCTTTGTACTCCCTCTATGGCAAAGATGTCTTTCCTCAGATTAGGGGACCAAAACTGCACACAATACTCCAGGTGTGGTCCCACCAAGGCCTTGTACAACTGCAGTAGTACCTCCCTGCTGCTGTACTCGAATCCTCTCGCTATAAATGCCAGCATACCATTCGCCTTTTTCACCGCCTGCTGTACCTGCATGCCCACTTTCAATGACTGGTGTATAATGACACCCAGGTCTCGTTGCACCTCCCCTTTTCCTAATCGGCCACCATTCAGATAATAATCTGTTTTCCTATTTTTGTCACCAAAGTGGATAACTTCACATTTATCCACATTAAATTGCATCTGCCATGAATTTGCCCACTCACCCAACCTATCCAAGTCACCCTGCATCCTCTTAGCATCCTCCTCACAGCTAACACTGCCGCCCAGCTTCGTGTCATCCGCAAACTTGGAGATGCTGCATTTAATTCCCTCATCCAAGTCATTAATATATATTGTAAACAACTGAGGTCCCAGCACTGAGCCTTGCGGTACCCCAATCGTCACTGCCTGCCATTCTGAAAAGGTCCCGTTTATTCCCACTCTTTGCTTCCTGTCTGCTAACCAATTCTCCATCCACATCAATACCTTACCCCCAATACCGTGTGCTTTAAGTTTGCACACTAATCTCCTGTATGGGACCTTGTCAAAAGCCTTTTGAAAATCCAAATATACCACATCCACTGGTTCTCCCCTATCCACTCTACTCGTTACATCCTCAAAAAATTCTATGAGATTCGTCAGACATGATTTTCCTTTCACAAATCCATGCTGACTTTGTCTGATGATTTCACTGCTTTTCAAATGTGCTGTTATCACATCTTTGATAACCGAATCTGGTATTCCCCCCCCCTACCGATGTTAGGCTAACCGGTCTATAATTCCCCGGTTCTCCTTAAAGAGGAGCCTATGTAGCTTTGTATATGGGAATTGTCCTTAACAGAACTTTTGAAAATTTTGAAGAGGTAATCAAAAAGGTAGACGAGGTTAGGGCAGCGGATATTGTCTATTTGGACTTTAGCTAGGCCTTCAACAAGGTTCCACAAGGCTGATCTGGAAAATTAGATTCCATGACATCTGGGGAGAGCTAGTGAGGATAATTAAAAACTGCTCAGAGGTAAGAAGCAGAGGTGGTGGTTTAAAGTTGTTTCTCAGAATGGAGGCCTGTGATTAGTGGTATATTGCAGGGATTGGTACTGTGATTTTTATTATTTGTAATTTATAATAATGATTTAATGCGACATGAAGTTAGGAGGTGTTGTTGATAGCGAAGGAGATCTTGATCAGTTAGGTAAGTGAACCGAGAAACGGCAAATGGACTTCAGTACAGGTGTGTGTGAGGGGCAATGCATGATGTGAAGTCAAACCAGTGTAGAATTTATACTATGAATGGTAGGGAACGAGGGAATATAATCAAACAGAGAGACATAGGAGTAAAGTGCAAAGGTCAATGAAAGCAACATTAAAGATAGACAGGGTTGTGAAAAAACAATTAGTATGCTAGCCATCACCAGTCAGGCCACTGTGTATTGGGCTTGGGACATTATGTGCAGCTGTATATGTCATTGGTGAGGCTGCACTTGGAGTATCTTATAGGCTGGACTGAAAGAGTACATAAAGAGTACAAGGATGTAGTCAGGACTGGAGGTCCTCTGTTATAGGGAGGTTGACCAAGGTGTTTATTCCTTGGAACATAGGGGAAGGAGGGACAATTTCAGAGAAGCATTTAAAAATATGAGAGGCATAGGTAAGGTAGATGGTAACAGCCTTTTCCCTGGGGCAGGGAAGACCAAATTAAGAAGGCATAGATTTACAGTGGGGCAGAAAGCCTCCTAGATGACCTTGACCCACTACAATTTGCCTACTACTGAAACAGGTCAATGGTGGTCACTGTTTTCCTGGCCCTACACTCATCTCTGGAGCATCTGCAAGGGAATGACATAAGACCATAAGACCATAAGACAAAGGAGCAGAAGTAGGCCATTCAGCCCATCGAGTCTGCTCCGCCATTTTATCATGAGCTGATCCATTTTCTCCTATTTAGTCCCACTCCCCTGCCTTCTCACCATAACCTTTGATGCCCTGGCTACTCAGATATCTATCAATCTCTGCCTTAAATACACCCAATGACTTGGCCTCCACTGCTGCCCGTGGCAACAAATTCCATAGATTCACCACCCTCTGACTAAAAAAATTTCTTCGTATTTCTGTTCTGAATGGGCACCCTTCAATCTTTAAGTCATGCCCTCTCGTACTAGACTCCCACATCATGGGAAACAACTTTGCCACATCCACTCTGTCCGTGCCTTTAAACATTCAAAATGTTTCTATGAGGTCTCCCCTCATTCTTCTAAACTCCAAGGAATACAGTCCAAGAGCGGACAAACGTTCCTCATATGTTAACCCTCTCATTTCCGGAATCATTCTAGTGAATCTTCTCTGTACCCTCTCCAACGTTAGCACATCCTTTCTTAAATAAGGAGACCAAAACTACCCACAGTACTTCAAGTGAGGTCTCACCAGTGCCTTATAGAGCCTGAACATCACATCCCTGCTCCTATACTCTATTCCTCTAGAAATGAATGCCAACATTGCATTCGCCTTCTTCACTACTGACTCAACCTGGAGGTTAACTTTAAGGGTATCCTGTATGAGGCCTCCCAAGTCCCGTTGCATCTCAGAACTTTGAATTCTTTCCCCATTTAAATAATAGTCTGCCCATTTTTTTTTTCTGCCAAAGTGCATAACCATACACCTTCCAACATTGTACTTCATTTGCCAGTTCTCTGCCCATTCTTCCAATCTATCCAAGTCTCTCTGCAGACTCTCTGTTTCCTCAGCAATACCGGCCCCTCCAACTATTTTCGTATAATCAGCAAACTTAGCCACAAAGCCATCTATTCCATAATCTAAATCGTTGATGTACAATGTAAAAAGAAGCGGCCCCAACACTGATTCCTGCGGAACACCACTGGTAACCGGCAGCCAACCAGAATAGGATCCCTTTATTCCCAATCTCTGTTTCCTGCCAATCAGCCAACGCTCTATCCACGTATGTAACTTTCCCGTAATTCCATGGGCTCTTATCTTGTTAAGTAGCCTCATGTGTGGCACCTTGTCAAAGGCCTTCTGAAGATCCAAATATACAACATCCACTGCATCTCCCTTGTCTAGCCTACTGGTAATTTCCTCAAAAAATTGTAATAAGTTTGTCAGGCAGGATTTTCCTTTAAGGAATCCATGCTGAGTTCTGCCTATCTTGTCATATGCCTCCAGGTACACTGTAACCTCATCCTTGACAATCGACTCCAACAACTTCCCAACCACGGATGTCAAGCTAACAGGTCTATAATTTCCTTTTTGCTTCCTTGCCCCCTTCTTAAATAGCGAAGTGACATTTGCAATCTTCCAGTCCTCTGGAACCATGCCAGAATCTATCGACTTTTGAAAGATCATCGCTAATGCCTCCGCAATCTCCACAGCTACTTCCTTCAGAACACGAGGGTGCATTCCATCTGGTCTGGGAGATTTATCTACCTTTAGACTTTTCAGCTTCCTGAGTACTTTCTCTGTCGTAATTGTGACTGCGCACACTTCTCTTCCCTGCCACCCTTGAGTGTCCAGTATACTGCTGTCTTCCTCAGTGAAGACTGATGCAAAATAGTTGTTCAGTTCCTCTGCCATCTCATCTCCCATTACAATTTCTCCAGCATCATTTTCTATCGGTCCTATATCTACTCTCACCTGTCTTTTACTCTTTTTATACTTGAAAAAGCTTTTAGTATCCTCTTCGATATTATTTGCTAGCTTCCTTTCATAGTTAATCTTTTCTCTCTTAATGACCTTCTTGGTTTCCTTTTGTAAGGTTTTAAAAACTTCCCAATCCTCTCTCTTCCCACTAATTTTTGCTTCCTGGTATGCCCTCTCTTTTGCTTTAACTTTGGCTTTGACTTCTCTTGTCAACCACGGTTGCATCCTTTTTCCACTCGAAAATTTCTTCTTTTTTGGAATATACCTGTCTTGCACATTCCTCATTTCTCGCATAAACTCCAGCCACTGCTGATCTGCTGTCTTTCCTGCCAGTGTCCCTTTCCAGTCAACTTTGGCCAGTTCCTCTCTCATGCCACTGTAATTTCCTTTACTCCACTAAAATACCGACACATCAGATTTTGGCTTCTCTTTTTCTAATTTCACAGTGAACTCAATCATGTTATGATCACTGCCTCCTAAGGGTTCCTTCACCTCAATCTCTCCAATCACCTCCGGTTCATTACACAATACCCAATCCAGTACAGCCGATCCCCTAGTGGGCTCAACAACAAGCTGTTCTAAAAAGCCATCTCGCAGACATTCTACAAGTTCTCTCTCTTGAGATCCAGTGCTGACCTGATTTTCCCAATCTACTCACATGTTTACCCCACAATTATCATAACACTGCCCTTCTGACAAGCCTTTTCTATTTCCAGTTGTAATTTGTTGTCCACATCCCTGCAGCTGTTTGGAGGCCTATAAATAACTGCCATCAGGGTCCTTTTACCCCTGCTATTTCTTTTACCCCATCTATATCAGACTATTGTTTATTGACTATGGCTCCATCCTCTCTACTGTAATTCCAAGCTAACTTATTATTAGACTCCAAGATGTGGAAGTCAACACCTTTTTCTGCAAAAGGATTCTCAGCTTCCAGATCAATAGACCACAATCAGTGAGTATAGACAGTAACACCTCAGTAATGATTATTCCGAACATCAGTGCTCCACAATTCTGAGTCTTCATCGCTCTACACTGCTCGCTCTATGCCTATTAGAGGTTCTGCTCTAACTTAGCTTACAAACTTGTGGATAATATCACATAATGGGCTGTATCTCTAATAACAATATGTCCTAGTACAGGAAGGAGATAGAGAACTAAGTAATATGGTGTCAATATTTTACCTCAATGTCAGCAAAATGAAAGAACTGGCCATTGACTTCAGAAAGAGGATCAGTGCACATGCACAATCTACATTAATGGTGCTAAGGTTCAGAGGGTTGAGAGCGTCAAGTTCCTAAGAGTGAACACTTAGATGCCACAGTATCTCTATTTCCTCAGAAGGCCGCTATGTACCCATCAACCCTTACCAATTTTTATCAATGCACCATAGGAAGCTTCCTGTCTGGATGCACCATGGCTTAGTCTCAATAGAGATGAGGAGGACTTTCTTCAGCCAGAGAGTGGTTAATCAGTGGAATTCTTTGCCACAGGCAACTGTGGAAGCCAAGTCTTTCTCATAAAGGTGTCTTTTGCCATCCCTATTCTTCTTTTGATGTCCATGTCGCACCTGCCATCTGATGTCATCCAGCTTCCTAAGTAGCCAAATTTCAGTACTTGTTTTATGTCTTCATCATTTATTCTCACCCTGCAGATAGGATTCTCTTTCTTTTTGGATATCACCATACATTCTGTCTTTTTGCAATTGATAGATAGACCCATTTTTTCACTTTCATCAACAACTATATCAATTAAGTTTTGTAGTTCTTTCTCAGTGTCATCTGCATATCTGAAATTATTGATGTTTTCACTGCCAACTTTGATTCCCAAGATGTCTCTTATTTTTTTGTAATATTGTTTCGCTGTATACATTGAACAAAGCAGGGGAGAAAACATACCCTTGTCTAACACCTGTCTTGATTTTCGTAAACTGACTCACTTCTCCATCTATTCTTACAGCGGCAGTTTGTTCACAGTACAGATTTCTGATTAGGCGGAGGTCTTTTGAATCTAGATTTAGAGTTTTCTGTAATATTTCAAATAACTTATTGTGCTTCACTTTATCAAATGCTTTTGTGTAGTCAATAAAACAAACAAACAAATCCTTTTGCACTTGAATAGCTTGTTCTGATAGTATCCTTAACATCAATATTGCGTTTCTTGTATCTTTGTCTTTCACAAAACCACATTGTTCTTTACCTATTTCAGCTTGTATCTTACTTTTAGCTCTTGTCATCAAAATTTTTAGAAGTATCTTGGTGATATGAATCATTAAACTTATGGTCCTATGTAATTCACATTCTATTGCTCCAGGTTTCTTAGGAAGAGTGATAAATACTGATTTTTTCATCTCTTCTGGTATTATTCCAGTCTCATAAATGTCATTGATTAAATCAGTAAGTTTTTCAATTCCATAATCTTTAAGTGCGATAATTTGTTCTATTACTAATTCATCAGGACCTGCTACATTTCCTTTTCTTCATCTTATTTATTGCATTACGAACTTCAGATTTTAAAATACTTGGACCTTCAATGTTTTTCTTAATTTCTGGTTTTTCGCCTTGATTGTCTTCAAACAATTCCTGAATATACTCAGTCCATCTGTTCATAATCTCATCTTTTTCCATGGTAATGGCACTGTCCTTTGCTTTCAAACATCCGCCTGAAGAACAGAGGAGTTTTTTACCAGTGATATTCTTGAACTGTTGGTGTAACCTTTTTGGATCAGTAATAGGGATTCTTTCTAGTTGCTCACATTCCTGATCAGGTCCTGAAGACCATCGCTGAAGCCGTCAGTGCAGGAGTTGAGTGGGTGAAGCGGTCCCGACCCTCCAAGCAGCCCATTGCCTTTGTCAGAGCTGGGGAGCAGCCAATACCTGCCAAAAGGACATCTGCAGGCATTCTGACCTCTGCAAAGGACTGGTGGACCTCAAAGGGCAGCTGAAGTTCCCCGACCATATCGCAGCCATCACCCTGTGACCAGACATTGTCCTAGTGTCTGAGTCTACTAAGCAAGTGGTGCTGCTGGAGCTGACAGTCCCATGGGAAGATAGCTTGGAGGAGGCCTTTGAAAGGAAGCTCTCCAAGTACGCAGGACTGGTCAGCAACTGTCAGCAGGCTGGATGGAGAGCGAGGTGTCTCCCAGTGGAGGTTGATTGTAGGGGGTTCATAGCCCGTTCTTTAGTTAGAGCCTTCAGCATTTTGGGCATCGAGGGAGAGAGGAAGAGGAGAGCCATCCGCAGTACCACTGATGCGGAAGAGAGGGCCTCAAGATGGCTGTGGCTCAAAAGAGGGGAGCCATGGAGTCATAAGTAGCTAGCCATCTGGAAACAAGCTGGGGTCTGCTCAGCCCCAGCTAGGTCACCTGGAGGAGGTTGTATGATGTTGAAAGACCGGAAACACCCGATGATTCCAGGAACATCACTGAAGATGTGTCCAGAAGCATCAATAGATGTATCTACACAGCTGGTTTAACCATTCTTCTTTGGCTTTTTGAAATAAGCTTTTAACTTTTTCATCTAAGGACCTATATTCTATAGGATTTGCTTCCTTCTGTCTCCTTTCTTCCATTAGATTTTTGATGTCATCTGTCATCCATTTATTCTTTGTGTTTTTTTTCTCTTTTAGGAATCACCAACTTTGCTGATTCTACCAAGGCATCCTTTAGATGCCTTTGTCCTGGGTATGACTCTAAACTGCAACCAGTATGAGGCTCTGATTGGGGATTTTCAGAGCTTTGGGGAAAGTAGAGCTACCCCTTAGTCATTCATTGCTCCCAGGGCTGCTCTGACCCGGAATGGTAGCACCTGCAAGGGTTCCTGCTCAGGATACGAGCGAAGGCCAACGGCAGATCCGGCAGGTTCAGTAACTGAACTTATGACGGAGAAGGCGGATGAGCTAGGACCACAAATGTCAATGGCTATAGTACAGGCGGAGGAACATTTGGGAAAAGAAATGGCGATTTCTTTAGTTTGCCTACTGGTAGGCAATAGCAAACCACCGTTGCTAGATACTAGGTTTCCCAGAATCTATTTGCTAAGAAAACCATGGTCAAACTCACAAAATGTATCACACAACAACAGCGTCAAGAGGATCTTCAAGACAATTCTGAAGTTGCTTTGCTGGTAGAGTTGATTCTGGTCAGCAGGAAATCCCCAACCATCATCAAGCTACTGCTCATAAAATTCAAGTGTAGCCACTAGAGGCATATTAAACTGTTATGCATACAATAGCCACTGGGAAACATCACAAGCAGTTACTTATAGATTGGTAATTAGATAAAATACATGAGATAACTAATTGTTGGAAGAAAATGATAATTAAACAGTCAGATCCAGCACTAGCAAACTATTTTAAAAACTACAAGATAGATGTTGTTTTCACAATCCAACGGGCAATACACAAGAACAACCAATGACTGTGCTCGCAATGAGAAATTTGTTTTTAACAAAAGTGAATATAATTGTGCATGCAAAGAGAAAAAATGCTGGGAATTAATAATAATGTGGAGAAATTTTTCAGTTCTTATTAAGATATCTCTGTTCTCATCGCAGATCACAAGCTTATTGACAAAACAGCATTCTAAAAATGGCAGCTTGCATGATGCAAAAGTGGACAGTTTGTTTCTTATAACAATATGTTTCCATGAGTGATTTATCTTCCTCATTAAAAATGTGGTTGCTGACTTTCCATTCCAATTACAGCAAAAAAAATTATATCAGTGTATTTCAGTTTTCACGTGGCAACATCTCTCCACAATCACCATCAGCATGGATGCAACACAAGGCTGTGGGTGTAGCCTTCTGCTCTATTCGCTTTATACTTTTGACTGTGAGGCCAAGTACAGCTCCAATGCTATACTTAAGTTTTCTGACAACACCACTGTTGCAGGTAGAATCAAAGGTGGTGATGAACTAGCATATAGGAGGGAGATTGAAAATCTAGTTGAATGATGCCACAATGACAACCTTTCACTCAACATCAGCAAGATCAAAGAGCTGATTATTGATGACAGGAGGAAGAACCTAGATGTCTGTGAGTCATTCCTCATTAGGGGATTGGAGGTGGAGAGGGTCAGTAACTTTAAATTCCTTGACATTAACATCTCGGAGGACCAGCTTGAAAGTGCCTACAAAGAAGGCATGGCAACTCCTCTACTTTCTTAGAAGTTTGTGAAGATTTGGCATATCATCTAAAACTTAGACAAACTTCTCCACAGTGCACCTATAGTATTTTGACTGGTTGTATCTCAGCCTGGCAAAAAAAAGCAAAAAAAAAGCCTACAAGAAGTAAAGGATACAGCACAATCTATCACAACAAAAGCCCACCCACTATTAAGCAAGTCTCCAAGGAGCACTGTCACAAGAAAGCAGCATTCATCAACAAGAACCCCACTATCTAGGCCATGGCCTTGTCTCTTGTAGCCATCTGGAAGGAGGTACAGAAACCTTAGGTGACACGTCACAGGTTCAGGAACAGTTGTCTTTCAACCATCAGGCTCCTGAACAAATGTAGATAACTTTACTCATATTAGCACCGAATCTGTTCCACAACTTACGGACTTGTTTTCAAGGACTTTACAATGCATGATGTCAATATTATTTATTTACTTTTTATGTATTTGCATAGTTCTGTCTTCTTTTGCATAACTGTCGTTTGTCAGTCTTTGCGTGTAGTTTTTATTGATTCTATTGTATTGCTTTGTTCTAATGTGAATGCTCACAAGAAAATGAAACTCAGGGTAAGTTTATGGTAACATATACATACTTTGATAATAACATTTATTTATTTATTGAGATACAGCATGGAGTAGGCTCTTCCAGCCCTTCTAGCCGTGCTGCTCAGCAACTCGACAATTACTTTGAACTTCAAACTTGTAGGTGAGAGTTGATGGGTGTGCCCCAAAATCACAACTAGATGCAACTGAGAAGATTAGGCAACCTGAGTACATGTTTTTTTAATACTTTATTTTCAAAATTTAAAAAAAAATACAATGAAATCAACAAGAACATACCAGCTCAGATATGATTAAAAATGAAATAAGCAAAAAAAAAGGAAAATAACATTAGAGGGATGCCCATTATACAAAGTGCTCAAAAATACTAAACCTTAAGTCTCAAATGAGGGCCATGAGAAATCAGCTGAGGGGGAAATTGTTCATCCGCTCCCGGCCTTGTCCAGGTAGGCAAGAAATGGATCCCAGATAGCCGAAAACTTTTTAATTGAATTGGTTCTCAAGAACCTAAGTTTCTCCATCTGTATGACTGAGATCATGTCAGCCATCCATCTCCAAAAGGAAGGGGGAGAGGGTGATTTCCATTCTCTCGAGATAAGTCTTTCGGTGACAATCATCCCCAGCATCAGAGACTGTTGTATGGCTGTAGAGAAGCAAATAGTAGATTGTAAACAGCTAAAGATGGCGAGACCAGCTTCCAAGGGGAAGGATCTTTTATAGGCCTTTGAGTACCAGTCAAATATTTTGGCCAAAATCCAGTCAGTAATGGGCAAAACCAAAAGGTGTGTGACAACGTGGCCTCCGTCCCTTGGCATCTATCACACATTGGTGAGACAGAAGGGTAAATCCTGTGCAATCTAAGTTTAGAGTAGTGGAGACGGTGGACAACTTTAAACTGGATCAGTTGGTGTCTGCTGTTAACAGAGCGGGTCTGTGTCATAGACAAACTCTTGTCCCAGGCAGCTTCAGATAATTCAATGTCCAACTCCTCTCTCCAGCCGTCTCCAATCTTCACAGTAGATGATACAGTGCAATCATCGAACAAACGTACAAACTTAGAAACGAGATGCCTGGAGTCAGGAGGGTTCTTTAAAAAATCAAAAAAACATATGTTTCCCTGGAAGGATTTCAAAATTCCAAATCTTAGATTGAATGTAGTGTCTAATTTGTAAGTAACGGAAAAAGTGCGAATGAGGCAGCTCAAATTTCTCCTTCAGCAGACTAAATATTGCAAACCGTCCCTCTATGTACAGGTCTTCAATAGAAACTAGACCCTTCTCCCTCCAAGCATGGTAGGTTCTATCTGACCATGAGGGTGGAAAGGAGTGATTGAAACAGATTGGTGTTTGTACAGAGGCCTCTGGTAAATTCAGAATGCTCCTAATTTGATTTAGAATTCTGACGGAATTTTTCAAGACAAAACTCAAACTCAGTCCCAGGCTTTTCTAACTTAGAGAACAGCATGGCTGGCAAGGAGGAATTGACAACAGAGTTAGACTCCATAAATAGCCACGAGGGAGCCCCAGGGGCTAGGTTATCCGGAGCCCCCTGTTGCCAAAACATTAAAGCCCCAGCATTAACAGCCCAATAATAGTGTCTGAGTACAGGTAATCCCAGTCCTCCTTCAGACTTGGGTTTTGCAAATGAATTTTTGAAATCCTGTGATTCTTATAATTTCAGATATAAGACAAAATTATGGAGTCCAACTCTTTAAAGAAGGCTGATGTAAGAAAAATGGGGAGATTTTGACAAAGATAGAGAAACCTCGGAAGAGAAACCATTTTAATTGAATTTATATGACCAATCATGGACAGAGGTAGGGTTTTATAACTTTCTATATTCTGTTTAAGCTTTGAAATAAACTCCGCAGAGTTTAATTTAAATATTAATTTAGGTTCTTTGGGAATTGCCAAGTCAGGATAAGTAAAGTGATCTTTAACTACTTTGAATGGGACACTTTCCAAAATACCCCATGTGTAGACATTGGAGAGGGGCACAAAATCACTTTTTGTCCAATTGATTGAGTATCCCAATAGTCTGCCAAAAGAGGTGATTAAATCTAGAAGAAGGGGGACTGACTTTTCTGAGTTTTGTAAGTAGAGTATCATATCGTCGGCATATGAACTATTAAGTGTTTCAATACCTCCCACTTTCAAACCCACAATATTTGGGTGACTTCTTATTTTTAGGGTAAGGGCTCTATCGCGATGGCAAAAAGGGTTGGCAAGAGAGGGCAACCCTGCTGAACTGAACGGTGTAGGAGAAACATAGTTGCATTGTCACCAATGGTTATAATAGAACATATTGGGCTGGTGTGTATCAGTTTTACCCAGGATATAAATGACTCACCGAACCCAAACCTGTACAGTGACTCAAACATGTAAGGCCACTCAATCCGGTCAAAAGCCTTCTGTGCATCAAGGGATAAAATTGCTGCTCCACTAGCTTTCCCATGATCAGCATACATAGTATTAAGGAGGCATCTGACACTGGAAAAAGAGAACCTACCCGGGACAAAGCTCTCCGCTCATCCCATGCCCTCCACCTCTTCAATAACTTCCAGTTCCCCAGTCCCGACCGCTTCATTTTCACTATGGATGTCCAACCCTTATACACCTCCATTCCCCATCTAGAAGGTGTCAATGCCCTCAGCTACTTTCTGGACAATAGACCTCACCAGTTCCCCACCACTACTACCCTCCTCTGGTTGGTGGAACTGGTTCTCACACTTAATAACTTCTCTACTGGCTCTTCCCACTTTCTTCAGACCAAGAGTGTAGCTATGGGCACTCGCATGGGCCCCAGCTATGCCTGCCTCTTTGCTGGTTATGTGGAACAGTCTGTGCTCGAAACCTATTCTGGTACTGCTCCCCAACTTTTCCTTCGCTACATTGACAACTACATTGGTGCTGCTTCCTGCACCCATGCTGAGCTTGTCAATTTCATCAAATTTACTTCAAACTTCCACCCAGCCCTCAAATTCACTTGGTCTATCTCGGACACTTCTCTCCCCTTTCTCGATCTCTCGGTCTCCACCTCTGGAGACAGACTGTCCACTGACTTCTTCTACAAGCTCACTGACTCCCATAACTACCTCGAACATACCTCTTCCCACCCTGCCACATGCAAAAATGCCATTCCCTATTCCCAGTTCCTCCATCTCTGCCGCATCTGCTCCCAAGATGAGGCTTTCCATTCCAGGACATCTCAAATGCCCTCTTTCTTTAAGGATCATGGTTTCCCTTCTGCTGTCCTCAATGATGCCCTCACCTGCAGCTCCTCCATTTCCCGCACTTCGGCCCTCACCCCATCCTCCCGCCACCACAATAGGGATAGAGTTCCCCTGGTCCTCACCTACCTCCCCACCAGCCTCCAGATCCAGCACATTATCCTCCGCAACTTCCGCCACCTTCAACAGGACCCCACCACTAAGCACATCTTGACCTCGCCACCACTCTCTGCTTTCCGCAGGGATCGACCCCTCCGCGACTCCCTGATCCACGCGTCCCTCCTCATGGATCTCCCACCCAGCACTTATCCCTGTATGCATAAGTGCTACACCTGTCCCTACACCTCCTCTCTTGCCACAATTCAGGGCCCCAAACAGTCCTTCCAGGTGAGGCAACACTTCAATTGTGAGCCTGTTGGGGTCATCTATTGCATCCGGTGCTCCCGGTGCGGCCTCCTCTACATCAGTGAAACCCGACGCAGATTGGGGGACCGCTTCGTCGAGCACCTCCGCTCCGTTCGCCACAACAGACAGGATCTCTCGGTTGCCACCCACTTCAACTCTGCTTCACATTTCCATTTGGATATGTCCATACATGGCCTCCTCTACTGCCATGATGAGGCTAAACTCAGGTTGGAGGAGCAACACCTCATAAAACGTCTAGGTAGTCTCCAGCCCTTGGTATGAACATAGAATTCTCCAACTTCCAGTAATTCCCTCCCCCTCCCTTACCCTATCCCTATTTCACTCTGCCCCTTCCCCCAGCTGCCTATCACCTCCCTCATGGTTCCTCTTCCTTCTGCTGCCCATTGTGTTTTCCCCTATTCCTTCTTCACCTTTCCTACCTATCACCTCCCTGCTTCCTCTCCCCCACCCCTTTATCTTTCTCCTTACTGGTTTTTCACCTGGAACCTACCAGCCTTCTCCTTCCAACCCTCCCCCCACCTTCTTTATAGGGCCTCTGCCCCTTCCCTCTTCAGTCCTGAAACGTTGACTGTTCTTTTCCATGGATGCTGCCCGACCTGCTGAGTTCCTCCAGTGTGTTGTGAGTGTTGCTTTGACCCCAGCATCTGCAGAATATTTTGTGTTTATAAATCCTGTCTGATCAGGATGAATGATAGATGACAAATGCTTATTTAGTCGGTTAGCCAGCATTTTAGTAATTACCTTTCTATTGAAATTCTGGAAAGCAATGGGCCTATAGCTGGCCGGGTCTGTTTCCTCTTTACCTTTCTTTAAAATGAGGGAAATGTTAGCCTCATACAATGTTCTAGGCAAGGCTTTATCTCTCTTCGAGCAAGATATCATTCTGAGGAGAAGTGGGACAAGGATATCACAAAATTCCTTATAAAATTCACAGCCAAATCCATCTGGCCCAGCTGCCTTGCCAGATGGAAATGACTTAATGGCAGAAGTTATTTCTTCCAACGTTCACTAAGTTTCAGCATTACAAGAGAATCAAAGAAGTCATTCAAATCAGATTGAGTGACTTTGCATTTAGAGCTGTAGAGTTCACTGTAAAATTCTTTAAAACAGTTATTTACCTTCTTGGGGTTAGTTTAACAGGGTACACACCCTCGATCTAATGCAATGAATTGACCTTAAGGCCTGGGCGCCCCTAAGCTGCTGCACCAGGCGCCCCCAAGGCTTGTCCCCCATTATGAAATGCTTTTGTCTTAATTTTAAGAGGAGGTTATTTATTTGACTACCCAAGATACAATTGTACTCATATTTAAGCTTCATTATCTTATTATAATTTTCAGAGGTTTTCGAAGCCTGATATGTCGCTTCGAGGGTTAGGAGAGTATTCTCAATCTCTAATAATCAGCCTTCTCTCTTCCTCTTAGCAGCGGATTCATATGAAATTATATACCCATGAATTACAACTTCTAGTGTCTCCCAGAGTGTGGGATCTGACACCTCGCCGTTATCATTAATTTCTATAAAATCTTTTAATCTGGTGGTGATATTTTCTATAATTTTCTTATCAGTGAGTAGGGAGGGGTTAAAACAGCAGGAATAGATTCGTTTGGGGAGGGAGAGATTTAGGGACATTATCAAGGGGCTATGGTCAGAAATTAATATATTATGATATTTTGTATTGGTAACACGAGAAATTAAATGAGAGTCAACCAAAAAATAGTCTATTCTACTATAAGATTTGTGAATATGAGAATAATAAGAATAGTCCTTGTCGGTGGGACATTGAACTCGCCAGATATCTACTAAATTCCTAGATTTAATCAAATTATTTAGGACGTGCACTGACACTGTATTTGTGTCATTGTCCGGTCCGTGAAATCGGTTCACAGTCCGGTCCAGGTTCCTTATTCCAGGTTTTCCTGTTTTCCCCAGTTTCTTTTGAGGCAGCTGATTCTCGTTTGTGCTGGCTTCATAAATAGCTTCAGGATTCAGTCTCTGGCTGCTAGATTGTTCCTGTCCAAACCTCCTGTCTGAATCCCTTCTCCTCCCCTGCCTTCTGATGCCTTGCCTCACCTCACCTCACCTCACCTCGCCTCGCCTTGCCTGCACTGCTGTCAAGTTCAATCACTGGAGCAAGATAAGGAACTGTCTATTGTTGCTTTGAATGGTCTCTATGTCCATGCCTTCACTAGGTAGGTCTGGCTGTTTGCCGCTACCTAGTGTTGGAAACTGACTGTGTCCACGCCTTTGCTAGGTAGATCGGGCTGTTTGCTGCTGCCTTGTGTTGGGATCTGTCTTGTCATATTCTGCATTCTGTGTAATGAGTCCTGGCCCTATGTCCTGCTCCCTAGGAGGGGTCCTGACTCTCTGTAGAGCCCCGGCCCCAAGTTCTGTTCCCAAGAAGGGGTCCTGGCTCTGTGCTCTGTGTATGAGCCCCGGCCCTACATCCTGTTTCCAAGGAGGGGTCCTGGCTCTGTGTTCCATGTTCCTGTCTCTCCCTCGACCAAGGCTCTGCGTTCCTGTCTCTCCCTAGACCTAGTCAAGGCTTCGGGGTCTCGTCCAGTCCTACCCATGATCCAAGAACCTTGTCCTGTCCTATCCATGACTTTGTGTTCTCGTCTTGTCCATGTGTCTCACCCAGCCCAGGAGTATGTTGCCCAGCCTGGTACTGGGGTTCCTTCATCCTGTGCTGGGGTTCCCTTTTCCCATCCAGGAGTCTCACATCCAGTCCTGTAGCCACATCTTGTCCTCGCCTAGTTCTGGAGTCTGAGCCCGAGTCAAGTCCCAGGTATTGGGTCCTTGCCCAGTCTCTGGCTCGGAGTCCTAGCCCAGGCTCCTAGTTCCAAGTTCCATGTTCCATGTGCTGGTTCCGCTTTCCTAGTCAAGTCCTAGCCCAGGCCCTGTATCCTTGTCTTGTCCAGGGCCTTTGTCATGTCCAGCGTCCTTTCTTCCCCACTTCCCTTGCTTTCTTGACTAACCTAGTCCTGTTCCTTGTACTTCAGTGTCTGTGTCTTGCATTTGGGTCCACTCCCATTTGCCCCCTTATGACAATTTGAGGGCAGGCAGGAGGACAATCTATCTAAATATGGATCCAGGTAGCAATTCAAGTCACCACCGATTGTTATATTTGAACTACTGGCATTCAGAAGTAAATCAAAAACTTTCCTAAAAAAATTTGGGTCGTCTGTGTTTGGATGGTAAATATTAAGGAAGGTTAGCGGAAATGAATTAATGGTGCCAGAGGTCATGATAAACCTGCCGAGAGGATGTGTGGTCATGGAAGTGAGTTGAAATGGAATATTTTTCCTGAGAGGATAGCCACACCACGGGCATGAGAAGTAAGTAGTGAGTGGTAGACCTGCGACATCCAGCTCGATCTCAATCTGTGTTGCTCAGTTACTTTGATATGGGTTTCCTGTAGAAAAATTACATCTGCAGATAGAGATTTGAGATGTCTAAAAACTTCTTCCCTCTTAACAACATGACCAAGCCCCTTAACATTCCACGAGACTATTGTAATATCTTTACCCCCCCACCTGCGTTCTACTACAAGGCCTCTGCATATGAGAATGAAAAGATTATTAGAGTTGAGCACAACATAGTAAACAATGCAAAATAAATGGCAACCTCATAAAAACACAACATACACAAAAATAAACATGTCTGAGCCATAAGCAAGAACAACATACACCCTAACCCATTCCCCCCTCGTGTCTCCCTGAACCAGACACATAGTTCCCCATCTCCATCCCAAAAGAGCTGCTGGGCAGGTAACTAACATTACATAGTTATCACAAACCCCTTCTCTGAGAAAAATTGTAACACAAACTATATAATACCATTAAACAAATGCTATTAGGGCTGGGGAGAGTTATCCAATGTCCGCACGTGAAGTTGGACATTCATGACACCAACTCAAAATTAATAACCAACATATTTAGAACATTCTCTGGAATTAAATCCCAGTGTGGAATACAGCATTGTAAAACTACATATAACAAGCAGGTTCCTTCCCTTATCCCAACATGCAAACCGGCACAAATATAAGATGAATAAACAGTGTCAATATATCTACTCCCTTTGCATGCGTTATTCATTTCCAAGAATTGTGTTGCTTGCATTGGGTCGTCGTATACTATAGGCGCTGTTCCATCCTGATGATAAATATAGAGCCTAGCCAGATACCGCAGGGTGTGCTTGATTCCTCCAGCACGCAGAGTTTGCAGTACATCACAAAAAGCACAACATTGAGTCATCACCTCATTAGTATAGTCCGGGAAGATCAAGACCTTATTTCACTTGTACTCCATGGGTCGTAGTCTGCTGCGGTGCAGAATCAGCTCTTTCACTTGGAAGTGATCGATAAGTGCCAAGATGGTGCGCAGCTTAGCGCCGGCAGCCGGCTCCGGCTGGAGAGAGTGATGTGCACGATCGACTTTAACCAGGTACGGGAAATGCTCTTCCCCGAGCAACTTGGGAATCAGTCTGGAAACAAATTCAGTAGGTTTACCATCCTACTCACCCTCTTGTATCCCTACAATCTTAATGTTATGTCTCTGGGAACGAGCCTCTAACTCAAGCACTTTAGCTTCAAGCTGGCTATTTTGTCTCATTTTCTCTGAATACTTAGCTTCAAGCTCTTGCACGCGTGCTTCAAGGTCGCTAGCGGTTAGTTCTTGATTAGCCAAGTGGGCTTGTAAATCAGCCTGTGAGGCCACAAGCGTCTGAAACTTGGTCTCAGAAACTTCAAAGCGGTCATTAGTGCCGTGCAGAACTGACTGAGAAATCTCCTGACCTAATTCCTTGCACATGGTGTAAGTTTGATCCGGCGGCGTCTGAGACACGGAGAAGTTATTTACAGACCTGTTGTTAGCACTAACTCCGGTAGTTTGGCAGTTGGCAGTCTTGGCTTTATTTGCCTTCGGCATTGTCAAACTTTTCCAGACACTTAGTTTAGACATGCACTGTTGGTCTATGAATGAATAAAACATGGTATAATAATAATTTTATCAAGGCCTCGGAGAGGAGCACTGACCAAACATGACTAATCCATACGCATGCACACGGGCACCCCGAGTACGTGTTTAAATTAGCTTTCATTGTTTAACTTTGACAGTAGGGTAGAGCAGAAGTATGTCAGGTTTAAAAAAAAATCCAAGAGCATAAAAATTGAAGTGCAAGTTAGAATGATCAGATCAGTGCTAGTAAATGTGTGAAATTAGACAACATGATCACAACATAATCTTACAAGTCTGTCATTGAAAAAGTATGGATTAAAAATAATTTTTCAAATAGGGTCTCATTCTGAACTATTGACCATCTCCCTGTCCCCACAGATGCTGCCTGATCTGCCGAGGTCCTCCAGCAGTTTGTTTTTTTTCTTTGCTCCTGCACTTCTATTTTATTACTTCACTGTTGTCTCTCCAAATATGCACACATTGAGGAAGACTTCCTCTTCTCTTCAATGGGAGATATTGAGTCCCACTTTCACTGCTCTGTGGTTTAGACCATTAGACCACAAGACATAGGAGCAGAATTAGGCCATTCCATCATGGTTGATTCCAGATCCCACTCAACCCCACACACCTGCCTTTTTGCCATATCCTTTGATGCCCTAACTGATCAGGAAATGATCAACTTCCACCTTAAATATATGCACAGACTTGGCCTCGACAGCTGTCTGTGGCAGAGCATTCCACAGATTCACTACTCTCTGGCTAAAAAAAAAAATCCCTCTTTATCTCTGTTCTAAAGGGTCGACACTCAAGTTTGAGACTGTGTCCTCTAGTTCTAGACCCCCACACCAGAGGACACATCCTCTCCAGATCCAGCTTATCTAGTCCTTTCAACATTCAGAAGGTTTCAATAAGATCCCTCCTGCATTCTTCTAAATTCCAGTGAGTACAGGACCAAACGCTTCTCAAATATTAACACCATCATTCTTGGAATCATCCTCATGAACCTCCTCTGGACTCTCTACAATGACGACACATCTTTTCTGAGGTATGGGCCCAAGTGTGACCTGACTAGTGTCTTATAAAGGCTCAGCATTATCTCCTTGCTTTTATATTCTATTTCCCTTGAAATAAATGCCAACATTTAATGCTGTTCTGCCCATTGACTATCCCATTGCAGGGCCTTGACCTGAAAGGCTGTTCATCCTTTTACCTATATAGATGCTGCCTGACTCCCGAATTTCTCCAGCTATTTGGTTGCTGTTTTAAATTTCCATGTTGATCAGACTTCAGCAAAAGGCATACCTGAAGATATTGAAGTAACATGTGATGTTGGATCTCTCCCTGATGTTGACATAGAATCAACTGCTTTTGAAGAGACAGAAAGAAACATAGTTATGCCAAGAGGTTACATGTTGTCAGTTTATGGAACTTATGCAACATCAGAAATAATTTGTACAGGAGAGCCTGAAATCTAGATTTCTTTTTGATAATCACCACTCTACTCCTACTTCACCAGGTAACCTTTCAGAGGTAGGTGGCTTCTTTTAATCTGGCCCGAGGCATATTTTGATGTGAAGACAAAGCATTGGCTGAAATATGAAGATTCAGTTCACCAGAAGAAGCATCTAATCTGCAGTACATGCTGATTGACACCATGATCTGCTGGCTTAACATACTTTAAGCAGATGTTGGCAACCCATACATTCACCCTCTTACCAATATAATGGCTCGTGTGCCTCATACTCATGTGTCTAGCATCTGTTTGTCAGATTGGAGCCAATACTGCATCCATTATATCAAAGCACTTTTCTTTGCACACAGTACAAGTGCAACATGAAAGAAGGGTTTATTAAAAAACTGCCATAAATAAAGCTTGAGTGAAAATCTTCCCACCCTGATTTACTTGAAATTGACTCTGATTTTGAATTAATTCTTTTTCAGTTGTTGCTTGTAACAAATCAACTAAGATTGCCATGTTTGATTAAGAAGCCATATTTTTTAAGTGCTGTGATTGATTAACAAACATGCTTATCTATGTAATGTGCATGTGTCATTTAGGGTGGTTGAAGTAGCTCCAGTTAGTGCTGTTGCCTCAGAGATCCATCTATCTGTGTTCTGTCCTGGCTTTGGCTCCTACCTCAATGGAGTTTGTGCTTTACTATTAATTTGTGGTTTTCCCCTGGATTTTCTTGTTCCCTCTGACATCCCAAGGAAATTATGGTAGGTTAATTGGCTCAAACACATTACCTACAGTATAAATGAGTTCGAAGTAAATTTATTATCAATGTACAGTTATATCACTGTATACAACCCTGAGATTCATTTTCTTGTAGGCATACTCAATAAATCCATTATGGAATAATAACCATAATAAAATCAATCAAAGACCACACCATCTTGGGCATTCAACTAGTTGGCAGTGATGAGAAAGAAAATGTGTGCAGGGCTCCTGTACATGGAAGTATGGAGAGTGGGAATAAATGTGGTAGGTTTGCTTTGCAGGCATCTTGCATTAATTTGATGGGCTGAATGATTTCCTCCTGTTATCACAAATTAAATAGTTTTGAGGTCAATTTTTAGTTATATTCCAAACAACTTTGATCTCTATCAAGCTGTTGGCTAAAAGGAAATGCAGGTACAGAACATTTTGTAAAGTGTATATTCTTGCACTAGTTCCTGTTTTGCTCTGAGGAGTTAGTTAGAAAGAATTTCAACAGAACCAGTATGTCCTTTGGCCATCTATCCTCCTGCTAAGTACTTTGTTAGTCATGATAGATAGTCAAGTTACTTTGATTTATGCTGATGGAGGTGAAGAAAGTGTTGAGAGTAAGATGGACATAAAATCAGTAGTTGACATGGCCACTAATTACATTCTTGGAATATTTTATTGAAATTGTTACAATAGAATCAATAGGTGAGTTTTGATCAGAAAAAAAATAAGAATAGATATTCAACAGTTAAATGCAAAGCAGATTTCAAAAATATTAATATTGTATTTTAACTTGAGCCACTGTTAATACAGTGCAGATATTTTCTGGAGTTCTGCCACATATATATAAGGCAATAACATAAAATAAATAAAATTGAGAACTGAATAGCGATGCCAATTTCCAGTTACTCCCTGGGCAACATATAGTCTGTCAAATAAACAATTTCAGAAGTATAAGACTTCACTTCGGTTTATCCCTTGCTGCCAATGTAACTACAAATGGAAACATAAATGTTTTGTTTATGAAAGGTTAATTTAAACCATTTCAGAGTTTGTTGGGGTAAAATTAACCAAAAGATAAACATAGACATTAAGAGTCAGAGAATCTATTGGGAATATGAATTCTGACACTCTCAGAAAACAATGACAATATAATAAAAAAAAACAAAATATGTTAAACACCATTTTCAGATTGTTAATTCAAAGTCAACATTGATTACATTTATTTAAAATGCATGAACTAACAGACATAATTTCTTGGTCCATTTGACACCTCAAGAAGTTGCACTTTTTATTGTCAAGTTTTTTCACAGTTGTAAAAGTTTGAATCCATTTCACCTATAAACCTGAGTGACATCAGCAGTGGCTCTGATATATTGAAATATTTATTAACATTATTAATTCATTTCTTTGTATTTGAATTTTAAAATGTGAGTGCTTTTAAATTTTAAGTGCAAATAGAACTTTGGTATAAATAACTCTAGATCGTTGTAAGCATTGGGTGAATTCAACATGGAATAATTTTCATAGCTAAATTTAAATAATGCACTCTTTGTAATTTTTATGTATGTGTTTCCTACCTAAGAAACTGGAGCAGGAGTAGGCTATCTGGCCCATCGAACCTGCTCCACCATTCAATAAGATCATGGCTGATCTGGCCATGGACTCATCTCCACCTATCTGCCTTTCCCCCCATAACCCTTAATTCCCCTACTATGCAAAATCTATCCAACCTTGTCTTAAATATATTTACTTAGGTAGCCTCCACTGCTTCACTGGGCAGAGAATGCCACAGATACATCACTTTCTGGGAAAAGCAGTTCCTCCTCATCTCCATCCTAAATCTACTCCCCCAAATCTTGAGGCTACGTCCCTTAGTTCTAGTCTCACTTACCAGTGGAAACAGCTTTCCTGCCTGCATCTTTTCTATCCCTTTCATAATTTGATATGTTCCTATGAGACCTTCTCTTAACTTTCTGAATTTTAGTGAGTACAGTCTCTCCTCCTAGTCTAACCCCCTCATCTCTGGAGTTAACCTGGTGAACCTCCTCTACACTGCCTCCAAAGCCAGTATATCCTTCCTAAAGTAAGGAGATGAGAACTGCATGCAGTACCCCAGGTGCAGCTTTGCCGCTACCCTGTATAGTTGCAGCATAACCTCCCTGCTCTTAAATTCAATGCCACTAGCAATGAAGGCCAAAATTTCATTTGCCTCTTTGATAGCCTGCTGCACTTGCAAACCAACCTTTTGTGATTCATGCACGAGCACTTCCAAGTCCCTGTGCACAGCAGCTTGCTGTAATGTTTTACCATTTGTACAATAATCTGCTCTTTCATTTTTCCTTCCAAAGTGGATGACCTCGTATTTACCAAAATTGTACTCCACCTTCCTGAAAGTGAATTCTGTAACAGCTATTCAAAAAAAAAAGCTGGATTTTTCTGGACTGCTTACTAATACTGCTCGTGATTGTGAATTTCCAGTCTTTTATTCTTCAGTTATACAATCACTACCCTCTAGCATCCCCAATGGATGCCTCAATGATATTTAAACATAGTACAGACATTTCAGTTCTTCGATGTGTGGTTTCTGATATGGTAGTGCTAAACTAGTTTTAAAAAATGAAGGCTGGTGTGGCTGAGTCATTGTGGCTGGCATATTGATTAGGCCATCAATGTGGTGGCAACCAACATTTACCACCAGTATGCAAGGAAGACAATCAGTGTGCTTGTGTGTAGGCTTGAAAATTGTGCTGGAACTTGAAGGCCAATGCAGTGAATATCCTGCTTTAAACTCACATAACTGAACGGATTTGGCACAGGAAGAAAACTATCTGCATTTAAAAAATTTCTAACCTGTAATTATCTAAAAAAGTGTGATCTAGGCAGATTATATTTATTAGATAATTGTTCAAAGGACATAAAACAATTATCCGAAAATAAATCACAAAATCGTACTATAATGTTTCTCTTATCTTCCCGAATTTATATTCAATGGATATTTTGGAAAAAAATTTAGATTTAAGTCCTTTTCAGAAAGATGTAATAGCAATTATTTATAATACAATTATGAAAATATGTCTTGACGTAGCTAATAAAATTAAGACTGATTGGGAAAGAGAACTTAAGATTATTGTACCGATTGGAAAAATGGGGAAAAATTCTTCAATTAGTTAATTCATCCTCTATATGTGCTGAACATGCATTGATACAGTTTAAAGTAATGCATAGGGCTCATATGTCTAAAGATAAATTATCTTGTTATTATTCTTATATAAATCCTGTATGTGATAGATGTCCATACGACAATAAGACAAAGGAGCAGAAGTCGGTCATTCGGCCCATCAAGTCTGCTACACCATTTTATCATGAGCTGATCCATTCTCCCATTTAGTCCCACTCCCCCCCCCCCTTCTCACCATAACCTTTGATGCCCTGGCTACTCAGATACCTATCAATCTCTGCCTTAAATACACCCAATGACTTGGCCTCCACTGCCGCCCATGGCAACAAATTCCATAGATTCACCACCCTCTGGCTAAAAAAATTTCTTCGCATTTCTGTTCTGAATGGGCACCCTTCAATCTTTAAGTCATACCCTCTCGTACTAGACTCCCCCATCATGGGAAACAACTTTGCCACATCCACTCTGTCCATGCTTTTCAACATTCGAAATGTTTCTATGAGGTCTCCCCTCATTCATCTACACTCCAAGGAATACAGTCCGGGAGCAGACAAATGTTCCTCATATGTTAACCCTCTCACTCCCAGAATCATTCTAGTGAATCTTCTCTGTACCCTCTCCAATGTCAGCATATCCTTTCTTAAATAAGGAGACCAAAACTGCCCATAGTACTCCAAGTGAGGTCTCACCAGCACCTTACACAGCCTCAGTATCACATTGCTGCTCCTATACCCTATTCCTCTAGAAATGAATGCCAACATTGCATTCGCCTTCTTCACTACCGACTCAACCTGGAGGTTAACCTTAAGGGTATCGTGTACAAGGACTCCCAAGTCCCGTTGCATCTCAGAACTTTGAATTCTCTCCCCATTTAAATAATAGTCTGCCCGTTTATTTCTTCTGCCAAAGTGCATAACCATACACTTTCCAACAATGTATTTCATTTGCCACTTCTTTGCCCATTCTTCCAATCTATCCAAGTCTCTCTGCAGACTCTCCCTTTCCTCAGCACCACCGGCCCCTCCACCTATCTTTGGATCATCAGCAAACTTCGCCACAAAGCCATCTATTCCATAATCCAAATCGTTGATGTACAATGTGAAAAGAAGCAGCCCCAACACAGACCCCTGTGGAACACCACCGGTAACCGGCAGCCAACCAGAATAGGATCCCTTTATTCCCACTCCCTGTTTCCTGCCAATCAGCCAACACTCTATCCACGTGTGTAACTTTCCCGTAATTCCATGGGCTCTTATCTTGTTAAGTAGCCTCATGTGTGGCACCTTGTCAAAGGCCTTCTGAAAATCCAAATATACAACATCCACTGCATCTCCCTTGTCTAGCCTACTTGTAATTCCCTGAAAAAATTGTAATAAGTTTGTCAGGCAGGATTTTCCTTTAAGGAATCCATGCTGAGTTCTGCCTATCTTGTCATATGCCTCCAGGTACTCTGTAACCTCATCCTTGACAATCGACTCCAACAACTTCCCAACCACAGATGTCAAGCTAACAGGTCTATAATTTCCTTTTTGCTTCCTTGCCCCCTTCTTAAATAGCGGAGTGACATTTGCAATCTTCCAGTCCTCTGGAACCATGCCAGAATCTATCGACTTTTGAAAGATCATTGCTAATGCCTCCGCAATCTCCACAGCTACTTCCTTCAGAACATGAGGGTACATTCCATCTGGTCCGGGAGATTTATCTACCTTTAGACTGTTCAGATTCCTGAGTACTTTCTCTGTCGTAATTGTGACTGTGCACACTTCTCTTCCCTGCCACCCTTGAGTGTCCGGTATACTGCTGATGTCTTCCTCAGTGAAGACTGATGCAAAATACTTGTTCATTTCCTCCGCCATCTCCTTATCTCCCATTACAATTTCTCCAGCATCATTTTCTATCGGTCCTATATCTACTCTCACCTGTCTTTTACTCTTCATATACTTGAAAAAGCTTTTAGTATCCTCTTTGATATTATTTGCTCGCTTCCTTTCATAATTAATCTTTTCCCTCTTAATGACCTTCTTAGTTTCCTTTGTAAGCTTTTAAAAACTTCCCAATCCTGTCTTTCCACTAATTTTTGCTTCCTTTGCTTTAACTTTGGTTTTGACTTCTCTTGTCAGCCACGGTTGCATCCTTTTTCCATTCAAAAACTTCTTCTTTTTTGGAATACACCTGTGTTGCACATTCCTCATTTCTCGCATAAACTCCAGCCACTGCTGCTCTGCTGTCTTTCCTGCCAGTGTCCCTTTCCAGTCAACTTTGGCCAGTTCCTCTCTCATGCCACTGTAATTTCCTTTACTCCACTGAAATACTGACACATCAGATTTCGGCTTCTCTTTTTCAAATTTCACAGTGAACTCAATCATGTTATGATCACTGCCTCCTAAGGGTTTCTTCACCTCAATCTCTCTAATCACCTCCGGTTCATTACACAATACCCAATCCAGTACAGCCGATCCAGTATAGTGGACTCAACAACAAGCTGTTCTAAAAAACCATCTCGCAGACATTCTACAAATTCTCTCTCTTGAGATCCAGTGCCGACCTGATTTTCTCAATCCACTCGCATGTTAAAATCCCCCACAATTATCATAACACTGCCCTTCAGACAAGCCTTTTCTATTTCCTGTTGTAATTTGTAGTCCACATCACTGTAGCTGTTTGGAAGCCTACAAATAACTGCCATCAGGGTCCTTTTATCCTTGCGATTTCTTAGCTCAACCCATAAAGGTTCTGCACCTTCCGATCCTACATCACTTCTTTCTAATGATTTAATATCATTTCTTTCCAGTAAAGCCACACCTCCCCTCTGCCTACCTTCCTATCCTTCTGATACACTGTGTATCCTTGGATGTTCAGCTCCCAGAGACATGCATCCTTTAGCCACGTCTCAGTGATAGCCACAATATCATACCTGCCAATCTGTAGCTGTACGACAAGATCATCCACCTTATTCCTTATGCTGCGTGCATTTAAGTACAACACCTTAAGACCAGTATTTGGTACTTTTCACTTTGATTGCACTGCAACTTTATTACACTGCAACTCATCCCAATTGCTACAAATTTGCCCCATCACCTGCCTGTCTTTCCTGACATCTTTACTGCTCACTATCTTAGATTTATTTCTGTTTCCCCTTCCTCCGCTCTATCATTCCGGTTCCCATCCCCCTGCCAAATTAGTTTAGACCCTCCCTAACAGCTCTAATAAACCTTCCCGCCAGGATATTGGTCCCCTTCAGGTTCAGGTGTAACCTGTCCATTTTGAACAGGTCATACTTCCCCCAGAAGAGATCCCAATTATCCAAGAATCTGAAACCCTGCCCCCTGCACTAGTCTCTCAGCCACGCATTCATCTGCCTGATCCTACTATTCTTGCCCTCGCTAGCACGTGGCACAGGTAGCAATCCCGAGATTACCACCCTGGAGGTCCTGCTTCTCAGCTTCCTTCCTAACTCCCAGAAATCTCTCTTCAGGACCTCCTCCCTTGTGCTATCTATGTCATTGGTACCAACATGTACCAAGACAACTGGCTGCTTGCCCTCCCCCTTGAGAATATTCTGGACCCAATCTGAGACATCCCGTACCCTGGCACCTGGGAGGCAACGCACCATGCGGGTATCTCTATCAGGCTCACAGAATCTCCTGTCCGTTCCCCTGACTATGGAATCCGCTATGACTACCGCATTCCTCTTCTCCTTCCTTCCCTCCTGCACAACAGCGCCAGGCTCACTGCCAGAGACCCGGTCACCATGGGCATCCCCTGTCAGGTCATCTCCCTCAACAGCATCCAGAACAAGATATTTGTTGCTGAGGGGGACAGCCACAGGTGTGCTCTCCACTATCTGGGCATTTTCCTTCCCTCTCCTGACAGTCACCCAGTTTTTTGACCCCTGTAGCCTAGGGATGACTACCTCCCTGTAGCTCCTGTCTATCACCTCTTCACTTTCCCTGATAAGCAGTAGGTCATCAAGCTACAGCTCCAGATCCCTAACACAGTCTCTGAGGAGCTGCATCTCGGTGCACCTGGCGCAGATGTGGCCATCAGGGAGGCTGGAGGTCTCCCAGGATTCCCACATCTGACACCCTGAACAAAGCACTAACCCTGCAGGCATGATATCTAATTCTACAGGAATGAAACAGGATAAATAAGTCTACTCATCCACTTACCTCGCCAAACAGACGAACTTTTTAAACTGTTAGCTATGTGAGCCCTGCTGTTCCTGTCTGCCCAGGCCGATTCGCCAAGGGGGTGGGGAAGAGTTGGTGCTTCGCTCTTGCCTCTTCCCGTTTATTGCCAAAGCCCATTGAAGCCAAAGCCCTGCACTCTGCTACCACTCACACTGCTGCCCGCTCCGACTGCTGCCCGCTCCGACAGCTGCCCGCTATTTAGGGTGGTCTCCTTTTTAAACTCTCCGCGCTGTCCTGTTCCGTCACTCGCCTGCACAGTCTTGTCCTTCTTGCACTCGAAGAAGTTTTTAAAAAAACTGCCTTCCTTCAGAATTCAGCTCCCACGCCACTCTGTTGTCCTGATCCAAAAAACGTCACTCCGAGATAGCTTCTTTAACTCCTATGTTTTGGTCATATCCTTTGTTGAAAAAATATTGGAAAGTTATTTTTGATATTATCTCAACTGTTTTGAATATTGATTTACAACCTCACCCAGTTACTGCCATTTTTGGGTTACCAATGATAGAATCAAATCACTTAACCTCTTTAGCTCTTCAGATGATTGCATTTCTTACATTAATGGCTCGAAGATCCATTTTGCTGAATTGGAAAGAAATTAATCCTCCTACCACATTTCATTGTTTTTCTCAAACTATGTTGTGTTTTTGGGGGGGGTTATATTTTATATATCTTTTTTCCTTTTTCATGATTTTTTTTTTAGATATGTTTCTTTGTTTTATGTTGTTCATCTGTATCCTGTATGATTGGGAGAGTTAACATTTAAGTGTCAACTGGGCTTATATTTAACTATGTCAATTACAACAATGTATTCCTAATAACTTTGTATCAATACTATGCTATGTTTATTATTACAAAACTAATAAAAAATTGAAAAAGAAAAAAAACTATCTGCATTATATAACTGGCTCATAAACTACATGAAGGTCTTTGTTGTTTAACCTCTATTGGATATGACAGCAAATTTTTATGTGTTCTGTTTTGTGTTAAGAGATCTTCCAAATTGTCCACAGGGATTAGTGTGCTTTGCACTGAATTGCTTTGTACTGATAAGAATTACCTTACAGACTGATTGCCCCCAGTGATGAATTAGGGGATATTCTTCTTGGAGTACAGTAATACTCAGATGTTCACCTGAGCAAAGAATGAGCATATCCTCAAAGAAATCTATCGCTTCCCACAGAGCTGCTAGAAATTAACTAATTATCTCTCGATTATACCTGAGCCATATGCATACATGTGAAGGGACAAGGGGACCAGCAAGCTGAAAGTGTTGGAGGAGAAATGGACCTCAGTTCATCGACTGTTGGAGGAGAAATGGACCTCAGTTCATGGCGCTTCACAACCAGAAATCTGGTAAAAGGAATAGTCCATCACATGTTGATGATTACAAGGATTCAATTTGTGAAAAGTATAAAAAAAAACAGATGCTGGAAATTTGAAATAAAAACACAAACTCCTTGGAGCACACATGAGATCTAACAATATTTGTGGAAAGGGAATCAATGCTTCAGGTCAGCCATCTTTGACTGAACTGAAATGTCAACTCTTTCTTTCTCCATAAAAGTTGCCTGAATTGCTGAGTACTCCTAGCATTTAGCATGTTATTTTTACAGAACTGGTGTTGAAGAGCATTGGGAAAGATAGTGCTTAAATGCAATCTTCTTTATTATGCTCCAATTCATTGTTTTCTGCTATGTAATACTCAGGTAGCTAAGATTGAGCCCATCTCGTCTTCCTCCACTGCTCCTCCCATCACAATGACAATATTTTAGTGCTTGCTTCTTTTAAATACCAAGAAATATAACTTGCATAAGCTCCAGTTGTTCAGATAGCAGATTCTGTTTTTGATGTAGTGTATCAAGCAATCTGATATTTTATCTACCAACTCAAATTCTGTCAGTTTGAGGAAGGATGTGAGCTAGAATGTAGAGCAGGATTAGAATAAGGATCTGTACATCCTCAGGTAATGGGTATATGGCAAGTGTGGAAAAGATAGCTTGTGAGACAGTTTCTAAGAGTGAAATTGCACCACAGTCTTGCTCCAGATACCTCAGGTGAGTGGTAGGTGGAACAGTCTACAGACACACATCATAGAGCTCTGGGTGCTGTCTGACTTTGCTGAAAGCCAGAGAGCATGGAGGAAATTTCACATAGCTTCATGCAATTCCTGGGAGCTACTTTACCAGTAAGATCTTATTGTGGATCGTCAGCATGGCTTTGTCCTTTGGAAATAATTTCTCACAAGTTCGACTGAGTATTTTGAAGTGACCAAGAGCATTGACAAGGGTAGGGTGGTGGACATTGTCAATTTACTAACCTCGTGCCAGCGTTCTGTCGACGCTCACAACCATGATGGATGTCTGGCCATTAATCCTCTCTGCTCCGAGTGCAGCCCAAGCAAAAGGACTCCAATACACAACACAAAAGTCCAATTATATATCATGCAAACTCATTGATATAATTGTGTACAATAACATTTGTCTGCTTGCCCTCCCACTTGAAAATGGTCTGCAGTCAATCAGAGACATCCATGATCATGCACGCAATAGACAAAACGCTATCCTGATTTTTTCATTCACAACTGTAAAATCTCCTGTCTGTTTCCCCCAACTTTTAAGTTTTTCATCATTACACATCTCAAAGACTCTACCCTTCACTAGTCCACAACTTTACAAACCAGCCACTTGTCATCCTAGGTCTAAGCAATGATAAAGTCTCATTTAATAAGAACTTATAAGACCTCAGTGGTATTAAGGATGAGGTTATGGAGTACTTGGTATGACAGGACAAGATAGAATAAAGTCGGCATGGTTTCATTACGGGAAAGTCTTTCCTGATGAACCTGTTGGAATCCTTTGAGGAGATTACAAGTAGGATAGATAAAGGGGATGTAGCGGATGTTGTATATTTGCATTTTCAGAAGGCCTTTGACAAGGTGTCACACATAAGGCTGCTTACCAAGTTAAGAGCCCATGGTATTACAGGAAAGTTACTAGTATGGTTAGAGCATTGATTGATTGGTAGGAGGCAGTGAGTGGGAATAAAAGGATCCTTTTCTGGTTGGCTGCCAGTGACTAGTGGTGTTCCACAGGACTCAGTGTTGGAACCGCTTCTTTTTATACTGATTTTGATGAAGGAATAAATGGCTTTGTTGCCAAGTTTACAGACGATATGAAGATTGGTGGAGGGGCAGGTAGTGTTGAGGAAGCAGGAAGGCTGCAGAAGGAATTAGACAGGTTAGAAGAATGGGCAAGGAAATGGCAAATGAAATATAATGTTGGAAAAAGCATGATCATGCAATTTGGTAGAAATAAATGTGGAGACTATTTTCTAAACTGGGAGAAAATCCAAAAATCTGAGAAGCAAAGGGACTTGGGAGTCCTTGTGCAGAACACCCTGAAGGTTAACTTGCAGATTGAGTCAGTAGTGAGGAAGGTAAATGCAATGTTAGCATTAATTTCAAGAGGACTAGAAGAGCAGGGAAATGATGCTGAGGCTTTATAAGACACTGGTGAGGCCTCACATTGAGTATTGTGAACAGTTTTGGGCTCCTTATCTATGAAAGATAAACCAGAGTGTGGATAGCCAGAGGCTTTTTCCCAGGGCTGAAATGGCTAACACGAGGGGGCATAGTTTTAAGGTGCTTGGAAGGAGGTATAGAGAGGATGTCAGGGGGAAGTTTTTCACACAGAAAGGTAGGTCTTTGGAATTCACCGCCAGTGACAGTGGTGGAAGTGGATACAATAGCATCTTTTAAGAGACTCTTAGATAGCTACATGGAGCTTAGAAAAATAGGAGGCTATGGAGTAGGCTAACTCTAGGCAGTTTCTAGAGTATTTTACATGGTCAGCACAATATTGTGGGCCAAAGGACCTGTAATGTGCATTGGAGAGGGTTCAAAGGAGGTTCACTGGAATGATTTGGAAATGAAAGGTTATCATATGAGGAATACCCACTGGAATTTAGAAGGATAAGGGGGATCTCATTGAATTCTTTTGAATGTTGATAGACCTTTTCAGGGTAGATTTGAATAGGGTGGTTCCCATGGTTGGGAAGTCTGGGGGTAGAGGGCACAGCCTCAGGATAGAGGGGCGCCCATTTAATACAGAGGTCTGGAGAAATTTTTTTAGCCGGAAGGTGGTGACATTGTGGAATTTGTTACCACAGGCAGCTGTGGAGACCAGGTTGTTGGGTGTATTTAAGGCGGAGATTGATAGGTCCTCGATTGGCCATGGCATCAAAGGTTACGGGGAGAAGGCTAGGGAGTGGGGTTGAAGATGGGAGAGAAAAGGATCAGCCATGATTGAATGGAGGAGCAGGCTTGATAGCCTAATGGCCTAATTCTGCTCCTACGTCTTATGATCTTATTGTCTTCATCCATCATCTAGTAACATGGAGTTCTTATGTGAACTTTAGATACTGAACATGCTCAGACAGTGTGCCTGGGGATAGGTTCTGTTCATTGGCATCTGATGCTCTTTTCACCATCTCCAACATCACAAAATGCCATGCAACACTACAGCACAATAGTCCATGTTGAATCATTAATCTGCCTAGTTCCTTCAACCTGTACCAGAACCATAGCCCTCCATACCCCTCTCATCCATGCACCTATTTAAATTTCTCTTTAATGTTGAAATCAAACCTGCATCCACTACTCGCAGTGGTAGGTCATTCCACACTCACACCAGCCTCTGAGTGGAGAATTTCCCCTCTCAATTCCCCTTAAATATTTAATCTTTCACGAGTGTCCAATTATACCAGTGCCCAAGAAGAGCAGTGTGAGCTGCCTTAACAACTATTGGTTGGTAGGGCCTCACATCTATGATGATGAAGTGCTTTGAGAGGGTGGTCATGGCTGGAATTAACTCCTGCCTCAGCAAAATCCTGAATCCATTGCAATTTGCCTATCACCACGATAGGTCTACAGCGGATGAGATCTCAATGGCTCTCCATATAGTCTTGGATCACCTGGACAATACAAATACCCATGTCAGGATGCTGTTATTGACTATAGCTCAATATTTAGTACCAACATTCCTTCAGTCCTGATCAAAAAGCTACAGAACCTGGGTGTATGTACCTCCCTCTGCATCTAGATCCTTGACTTTCTAACCAAAATATCATAAGCAGTGTAGATGAGTAATAATATTTCCATCTTAGGAACAGTCAATACTGGTGCACCTCAGGGATGTGTGCTTAGCCAACTGATCTACTCTCTCTATACACATGACTGATATACCTCAAATCCCATCTGTAAGTTTGTTAATGATACAACTATTGTTGGCAGAATCGCAGATGGGCGTACATGAGTGAGATATACCAGCTAGCTGAGTGGTGTCACAGAAACAACCTTGCACTCAATGTCAGTAAGACAAAGATTTGTTTGTGGACTTCAGAAAGGAAAAAACAATGGAGCACAAACCAATACTGATAGAGGAACCAGAAGTGGAGAGAGTGAGCAATTTCAAGTTCCTGGGTGTCAAAATCTGTGAGGATCTAACCTGGTGCCAACATTTTGATGCAGCAATAAAGAAGGCAAGACAGGAGGTATATTTCATCAAGAGTTTTGAGGAGATATGGTTTTAACCTAAAATAATCAAAAACTCCTACAGATGTTCTGTCAGGAGCATTCTGACTAGTTGCATCACTGTCTGGTACGGAGGGGGTGGACTTCTGCACAGGATCGAAGTAAACTGCACAGAATTGTAAGATCAGTCAGCTCCATCATGGGTACTTGCCTTTGTAGTATCCAAGACATCTTCAAGAAGCGGTGCTTAAGAACATAGAATAGTACAGTGCATTACAGGCCCTTCGGCCCACAATATTGTGCCGACCTCCAAACCCTGCCTCCCATATAAGCGCCCACATTAAATTCCTCCATATACCTGTCTAGTAGTCTCTTAAACTTCACTAGTGTATCTGCCTCCACCACTGACTCAGGCAGTGCATTCCACACACCAACCACTCTCTGAGTAAAAAACCTTCCTCTAATATCCCCCTTGAACTTCCCACCCCTTACCTTAAAGCCATGTCCTCTTGTATTGAGCAGCGGTGCCCTGGGGAAGAGGTGCTGGCTATCCACTCTATCTATTCCTCTTATTATCTTGTACACCTCTATCATGTCTCCTCTCATCCTCCTTCTCTCCAAAGAGTAAAACCCTAGCTCCCTTAATCTCTGATCATAATCCATACTTTCTAAACCAGGCAGCATCCTCGTAAATCTCCTCTGTACCCTTTCCAATGCTTCCACATCCTTCCTATAATGAGGTGACCAGAACTGGACACAGTACTCCAAGTGTGGCCTAACCAGAATTTTATAGAGCTGCATCATTACATCGCGACTCTTAAACTCTATCCCTCAACTTATGAAAGAGTGGCTTCCATCATCAAGGACCCCACCACCACCGAGAACATGCCCTCTTCTCATCAGAAAGGAGGTACAGAGCCTGAAGGCGCACACTGAGTAATTTAGGGTCAGCTTCTTCCCCTCTGCCATCTGATTCTAAATGGACATTGAACCCATGAACAATATCTCACTACAATTTTTAAAATTTCTGTTTCTGCATTACTTATCTTAATTTAGCCTATATATTTATTTATTTATAGTAATTCAGTTTCTTCTATATTTATCACGTACTGCATTGTACTGCTGCCACAAAGTTAACAAATTTCACAAAGTATGCCAGTGATATTAAACCAGATTCTAATTCTTAACCTTTGACCTCCACTTGTAGTCCCATCCAACTCAGTGGAAAAAGCCTTCCTCTGCTCAATCTTCTACATAGGCCAGTACGCAAGCCAGGGTGGTATGACATGGAGAGCAAGCTGTGGCCCATGCAGCAGGCTCCCTGTCTCCATGCAGCTGATAAAGCCAAAGAAACAGCAGGAACCGATACAGTTTGACACCAGCAGTGTCACATGAGTTGCCAGTCAGCATTGAACTCAATATAGGACTGCCCTAGGGACTCCAATTCTAGATTCTCCTTGGGGTTTACTCCAGAAGCCTTCCTTGAGAATGGTATAACCATAAGGCAGTCGAGGTTTGATATCAGAGTTTTCCTTCTCCTAGTTGAGCTGCCAGCCATGGCTGATGAGCCCCAGTTGCCTGAATGGTTTTAAGCTGCCAGTAACCTGCTTTTGCCCCTTCATTCTGTAGAAATCGTTCCATCGGGCCACATATGAATGCCAGGAGCTGGACTTGGCTGTCAGAGGCTATTCGATTTGCATGCCATTGGGGAATTTAATAGGTAATGGGAGGATAGGGGAATGGGTGGAGTGATAATGCTGAAGATAAGGTAGTTGGTTTACAAACACAGGCAATATATAGTGAGGAGAGGCTGTTGATAGGGCAAAATTGCTGACAACAGGATGAGTTGCAACATAAAAGGCAGGCTAAATCGGAAAAGGTTAGCAAGAAACAGGACTAAAGGTGCATATTTGAATGTGTGCAATATACGGAATAAGGTTGATGAACTTGCAACACAGTTGCAGATTGATGTGTATGATGTTGTAGTCATCACTGAATTATGGCTGAATGAAGATTACAGCTGGGAGCTTAATGTCCAAGGAAATACACTGTTTCGAAAAGACAGGCAGGAAGACAAAGGGGGCGGCGATGCTCTGTTGGTAAAAAATGAAATCAAATCATTAGAAAGAGGTGAAAGAGGTGAGGTATTCAATCATTGTGGATAGAGCTAAGGAAATGCAAGGGTAAGAAGACCCTGATGGGAGTTGTATACAGACAATAGTATACATTCAGTAGTAAGGATGTGATTTACAAATTATAACAGGAGGTAGAAAATTCATGCTAAAAGGGCGATGTTACTATAATCATGGGGGATAGTCACCCAGACTGGATCCCTTACAATTCACCTACCGACACAACCGATCGACAGATGACACAATAACCACTGCTCTACATACCGTCCTTACACATCTGGAGAAGGATGCTTATATAAGAACGCTGTTCTTGGACTACAGTTCAGCATTCAACACTATAGTTCTATCCAGGCTCGACAAGAAGCTCAGAGACCTCGGCCTTGACCCTGCCTTGTGCATCTGGATCCTAGATTTTGTGTCAGATCGCCAGCAGGTTGTAAAAGTGGGTTCCCTCACTTCCAACCCTCTAACTCTCAATACAGGAGCCCCTCAGGGCTGCGTACTGAGTCCCCTCCTTTACTCCCTGTATACCCATGACTGTACCGCCACCCACAGCTCCAATCTGCTAATTAAATTTGCTGACAACACTACGTTGATTGGCCTAATCTCAAACAATTATGAGGTGGCCGACAGGGAAGAAGTTAAGAAAACAACCTTTCCCTCAATGTCACAAAAACAAAGGAGCTGGTTGTGGATTACAGAAGGAATGGAGACAGGCTAAACCCTATTGACATCAATGGATCTGGGGTTGAGAGGGTAAACCGCTTCAAGTTCCTTGGTATCCACATCACCGAGGACCTCACGTGGTCTGTACACACCAGCTGTTTGGTGAAAAAGGCAGAAGATGTTTGGTATGGGCCCCCAAATCTTAAGAACTTTCTACAGGAGCGCAATTGAGAGCATCCTGACTGGCAGTATCACTGCCTGGTGTGGGAAATGTACCTCCCTTAATCACAGGACACTGCAGAGAGTGGTGCAGACAGCTCAGTGCATCTGTAGTTGTGAACTTCCCATGATTCAGGGCATTTACAAGGGCAGGTGTGTAAAAAGGGCCCGTAGGATCATTGGGGACCCAAGTCATCCCAACCACAATCTATTCCAGCTGCTACCATCCGGGAAGCGGTAACGCAGCATAAAAGCCAGGACCAATAGGCTCCGAGACAGCTTCTTCCACCAGGCCATCAGGTCTAATGAACTCATGCTGATTTGAGTGTACTCTATATTACATTGACTGTTCTATTTATTGTAGATTATTATAAATTACAGTGATTGCACATGGCACATTTAGCTGGAGATGTAACATAAAGATATTTACTCCTCATGTATGTGAAGGATGTAAGAAATAAAGTCAACTCAATTCAATTTCAAAATGCAGGTAGATTGGGAAAATCAGGTTGGTCCTAGATCAAAGAAGGGGGAATTTCTGAAGTGCATATGAGATGGCTTTTTAGAGCAGTTTGTGGTTGAGCCTACTAGGGGATCAGCTATTCTGGATTGGGTGTTGTGTAATGAATTGATTAAGGTAAAAGAAGCCTTCGGGGAGGTGATCAACCTGAAATTGAGAAGGAGAAACTAAAGTCAAATGTATCAATATTACAGTGGAGAGAAGAGAATTACAGATGCATGAGAGAGGAGTTGGCTGGAATTGATTGGAAAAGGATACTGGCAGGGATGACAACACAGCAGCAATGGCTGGAATTTCTGGAAGGCTCAGCATATATACATCTCAATGAGGACCAAGTATTTTAAAGACAAGACGACACAACCATGGCTAACAAGAGAAGTCAAAGCCAACATAAAAGCCAAAAAGCCAAAGAGAGGGCATATAATAGAGCAAGTTAGAGGATTGGGAAGCTTTTAAAAACCAACAGAAGGCAATTGAAAAAGTCATTAAGGTAGAAATGGAATACAAAAATAAACTAGTCAATAATACTAAAGATGATACTAAAAGTTTATTCAGATACATAAAGTGTAAATAGAGGTGAGAGTGAATATTGGACTGCTGGGAAGGTAGAAATTGGGGACAAGGGCAGACGAACTGAATATGTATTTTCCAAAAGTCTTCACTGTGGAAGACATTAGCAGTTTGGTGTAAGTTCCAGATGTCAGAGGTCATGAGGTGAGTGAAGTTAGCATTACTAGAGAGAAGGCTCTTGGGGAAACTGAAAAGTCTGAAGGTAGATAAGTCACCTAGACCAGATGGTGTAGACCCCAGGGTTCTAAAAGATGTGGCTGAAGAGATTGTGGAGGTATTAGTAATGACCTTCACTCGATTCAGGAATTGTCCCAGAAAATTGTAAATGTCATTCCACTTTTGAAGAAGGGAGAGAGACAAAGGAAGGAAACTATAGGTCAGTTAGTCTAACCTCAGATTTTCGAAAGATGTTGGATTTGATCATTCAGGGTAAGGTCTCAGGGTACTTGGACATGATAAAATAGACTGCATAGTCAAAATGGTTTCCACAAGAGACAAATCTGATAGAAGTATTTGAAGTAATAACACGCAGGATTTTCAGAAGGTCTTTGACAAGGTGCTACACGTGAGGCTGCTTGACAAGCTATGCGCTCATGGTATTACAGAAAAAAATTCTAGCATGAATAAAGAAGTGGCAGATTGGCAGAAGGCAAAGAGTGGGAAGAAAGGGAGCCTTCGCTGTCTGGCTGCTGGTGACTAGTGGTGTTCAACAGGGGTCTGTGTTGGGACCTATTCTTTCCCTGTTATAAGTTAATGATTTGGATGATGGAATTGATGGTTTTGATGCAAAATTTTCAGCTGATATGAAGAATCAATAGTTGGTAAGGTAGGTAGTTTTGAGGAAGTATAGTCTACAGAAGGAATTAGACATTAGCAGACAGGGCAAAAAATGGCAGATGGAATACAATGTCAGGAAATGTATAGTCATGCACTCCAGTCAAAGAAATGATAGGGTTGACTACTTTCTAAATAGAGAGAAAATATTTTTGAAAAACTGAGGTGCAAAGGGCCTTGGGAGTCCTTGTGCAGGATTCCTTGAAGGTTAGTCTGCAGATTGAGCCTGTGCTGAGGAAGGCAAATGTAATGTTGGCATTCATTTCAAGAAAAATAGATTATTATTAATCTAATTAAGTAAAGACCGTCCTGCCTATAGCTGTATATTGGAAGCTCTGGTGGAGCAGTCAAGGTGCAGCTGCCTGAATCACACTTTCATAGTAATTCCAGATAAAGTACTCCTCCAAAGTGTGAATGTCAGAGTGCAGCTCAGAGGAATCCTAGGAAGAAGTTATAGAATATAAAATTGGAGAATTGAGCTTTTCAACAGACTATGTAGGCTTTCCTTGTCTTTCACTGCCTTGATGATTTAGCATTCAGTTACTAGACTTCAGTCAATCCTTTCATATAATTTATTACAATTGTAAAATAATCCATGCCAACATACAGACAATTAAGGACTTGTATTATTGCACATTAAGCTGAGTGCCCATTATAAGAGGAATCTCTAAGTGTATTCTGTGGAGTTAGGGTAATCAATTAGTTAAGTGTTTTTTAATACTTACAATAATAGGATAGTTTAGGACCATCAAAAGAGTTTAGAGGTTGTTTTTACACTAGCTTGGCTATTAAGTAAATGAATAATTAACAGATTAGCATTTGTAATGGTAGGAGAGGGAAGGTTTCAACTATAAAACTATGTACTTAACTGAAAATTATTCATATTATTATACACTCAACATGACAAGCTTTCAGCATAATGAACAGCAAACAATTTGCCTTTCAAAAAATTACCCATATAAAGGGGAAATATACACTTTAACAGTAATGTTATATACTTAAGTACAGTTGAAAGCATTAAACAGTCACATTAATGCTAGAATTAATACCGACACTTTCTGCTGAATGTTCTACTATGAATTAATATGAAACAATATAAACATATTCGACTAGTCAAATACATCAAACTTCTTGTAAATGCAACCCCATCTTTGCATAACAGACACTCCACATATTTAAAGATATATAATAAACATAAATGTTGAAAACTAATTTTGCTCCTTTGACTTGAAATTTTATTTGCAGTTATTTATCTCCATGACAGTATCTTCTGTGGAAATTTAAGTTTTCTTATATATGAAGATTTTTTAAATATTTCTGTTACTCATGTATTTTCATAGTATTGGATCTGATATATTAGTACAGGGCTTTAATTGAAAAGTACCCTTCCACTTCACTCCTTTTATTTGGATGTCCGAAGAAACTAATGCACACACTCCTGCAATAAAAACAGTCTGTGTGCCTGGTAGTATCTGTGGGAAGAGTACCAGAGCCAGCTTTCATGTTAGACCTTTTGATGCAGTACACAAGATGTTTGCTGAAAATCTACTGTTATATATTTTCAAGGTGTATTATTACTCCCATGCATTTAATGCACATCCTTCCTTGGCCTTGAGAAGATTAATTTGAACTGCTGTATTCAATCTGTTAAAAGGTACTCCCACAATGCTTTTGGTAAACAAGTTATGATGAAGAAATGTGATATCTTCCAAATTAGGAAGGTGTGCACTTGGAGGGGAATATTCTGAGTGTAGCTGCGATTACAAAGGAGAAGGTGCTTGGGAAGTTGAAAGGTTTGAAAATGGATAAGTCACATGGACTACGTCCTAGAGTTCTAAAGGAGGTAGCTGAAGAGATTGTGGAGGCATTAGTAATGATCTTTCAAGAATCCCCACTTCCATGAGAGTAACCACTGTCTGTAAGAGCAACGGACATGAGAAGCACTCAAGAGTGTTAACACCCTTTCGGCAGCTGGGCTGAGTACTCAGGCAATAAGCACACCAGCTCATGTCTTCAAGGACATCTTCAAAATTTCACTCATCCTAACTGCTGTTTCAAATCAGCCACCATCATCCTTATACCAAAGAACTCAACGTTTTCAAAACTACAGGACTACCAGTGGCACTGACACCAATCATTATGAAGTGTTGTGAATGGCTGGTACACATCAAAAACTCCGTTCGTACCCCATTGGACACGGACCAACATGCTTACTGACAGGACCTCTCTATTTCAGCTGCCATAGCATCTGATGCAATAGAACCCCACTGTCCATAAGAGCAGCTGACATGAGAAAGACTCTGAATGGAGTTAACACCCATAATAGGCTGTAGCATCTTTCATGCATCTGGCCCTGACACACCCAGAAAACAAGGGGAATTACGACAGAATGCTGTTTCTGAAATTCAGTTCGGCATTCAACACTATTGTCCCAAGGACCCTGGTGAACAAACTCTTACTCCTCGGTCTAAATACACCACTGTGCAACTGGATGTTGGACTTCCTAACCAACAGACCTCAGATAGTCACCTACTCCTTTCCCATCATCCTCAGCATAGGTGCCCCTCAGGTCTGTGTGCCGAGTCCACTGCCATTCGCTCTACTCGGGTGATTGGTCATGCAGTCATGTGTGAGCAATCACGTTGTCAGGTTCGCCAATGACACCATAGCGATGGGGATCAGCACCAATGAGATCACCTACAGAGAGGAGGTGGAAGAGCTCGAGGGCTAGTGCCAGGGAAATAACCTCTACTTTAATGTCAACAAGGCAAAGGTGATGGTTATTGACATCAAGAGAACTTGCACCACTTTCTCTCTTCTTTACATTGGTGGCACCAGTGGAAACTGAGCATTTTCAAACTCCTGGGAGTGCACACCTCACACAACCTGTCATAGTCCCAGAACACATTCTGCACAATCAAAAAAGCTAACCAATGTCTCCATGTTTTCAGGAGTCTAAAGAGAGCTCAACTATGTTCATCGATGCTCTTAACCTTTTACAGATGTGCAGTAGATCATGCTGCAACACTGCATGGTATGGAAGGTGCCTACGGTAGACAGGAAGGCTCTACAAAGAGTAGTCAAAATTTGCCCAGTACATCGTATGCCCCAGCCTACCCGGCAACAAGGATATATATACAGAAAGGTGCTTAAGAGAAAAGGCCAGCAATAGAGCTACCAGGAGCCATGTTTCATCTCTCAGTTATTGAGGAAACATCAGTGTACAGAATAAGATCTTTGGCAGACCAACAGGATGCTGTCAGTCTCCACGTTCTTGAGTTAAAACTTCCATCACGTGTTTCTCGTTGACATACAGGGTAAATGGTTTACTGTATCAGGGGTTCTTAATGGAGGTGTAGTACGCAATGTCACCTTTAAAGTTTGAAACACCTTCAGTTGTTTTTCATTGGGCATCACTGGGTCACCTCACTTACTGCCTTTCAGCAACTTGTTGACTGGTTGAGCAATAGTTGATGGATCTGTCACTAGAGGGGTTAGCTTGTCAATACGATCATTAGTAATGGTTTCATCTTCAGTCTTGCATGACTTCACTTTTATGGTCTTTATTGGAGCAAGCTGTGACATATGTCAGAATCAGAATCAGGTTTATTATCACCGGCATGTGACGTGAAGTTTGTTAACTTAGCAGCAGCAGTTCGATGCAATATATAATCTAGCAGAGAGAAAAAATAATAATAATAAATAAAACATAATAAATAAACAAGTAAATCAATTACGTATATTGAATAGATGTTAAAAATATGCAAAAACAGAAATACTGTATATTAAAAAAGTAAGGTAGTGTCCAAAGCTTCTAAGTCCATTTAGGATTTGGATGACAGAGGGGAAGAAGCTGTTCCTGAATCACTGAGTGTGTGCCTTCAGGCTTCTGTATCTCCTACCTGATGGTAACAGTAAGAAAAGTGAATGCCCTGGGTGCTGGAGGTCTTTAATAGTGGACGCTGCCTTTCTGAGACACCACTTCCTAAAGATGTCCTGGGTACTTTGTAAGTTAGTGCCCAAGGTGGACACTGATTCACAACCTTCTGCAGCTTCTTTTGGTCCTGTGCAGTAGCCCCTCCATACCAGACAGTGATGCAGCCTGTCAGAATGCTCTCCACGGTACAACTATAGAAGTTTTTGAGTGTAATTGTTGCCATGCCAAATCGCTTCAAACTCCTAATAAAGTATAGCCGCTGTCTTGCCTTCTTTATGACTACTTCAATATGTTGGGACCAGATTAGATCCTCAGATATCTAGACACCCAGGAACTTGAAGCTGCTCACTCTCTCCACTTCCGATCCCTCTATGAGGATTGGTACGTGTTCCTGCCAGTCTTATTGTTTCATCATTGTCATCCTCACTCCATGGACTTGGATAGATTGGAAAGATGTCAAAGCAGTGCCAGATGGAATACGGTGTAGGTGTGTACATTTTAGTAGAAGGAATAAAGCTATACACTGTTTTCTAAATGGGAAGCAAATTAAGAAAATGGAGGTGCAAATGTACTTGGGAGTCTTCATGCAGGATTCCCTGAGGGTTAATTTTCAAGTTGAGTTGGCAGTAAAGAAGGCAAATGCAATGTTAGCATTCATTTTGAGAGGTCTAAAATATAAAGTTAAGAATGTAATGCTGAGGCATTTTCAGAAAACCTTTGGAGTATTGTGAGCAAGTCTGGGTTCCCTTATCTAAGGAAGTTTGTGCTGGCATGCAGTAGGCTCAGAGGATGTTTACAAGAATGAGCCTAAAGGTGAAAGGTTTAATGTAAGAGGGTCATCTGGCCTGTACCCTTTGGAGTTTAGAAGGATGTGGTGCATCTCAATAAACCTATCAAATATTGCAAGGCTCGATAGAGGGGATATTTATACTTAGTGAGCCTCAAGAGGAATTCTTTGAGGTGGGTGCAATTTCAAAATTGAGGCATTTTGACAGGTAAATGGAGAGAAGGAGCTTAGAAGATCGAGGTCATAACACAGGAAATTGGGACTAGCAGGAAGGATACTATGGTTTTCATGGACCAATTTGGCAAATTTCCATGTTGTATTACGTTATTACGAGGCATTGTTGGTACCTCTCACCTTATTGATTGTCTTAATTATCAGGAGTGCAAGAGTGCACACTCTCAAATATTTATCTCATATAATACTGGAACAGTCATGTAAGAACTTATTGAGTTCCTTTACAATTTACCTTGGTTATTACCAGGTAATTTGCTATTTTGATTGCAGATCCTTCCGCAATATTTTCAAACATTAATATTACTGTAAACACAAGAGATTCTGCAGATGTTGGAAATCCAGACTGATACACACAAAATGCTGGAGGAACTCAGCAGGTCAGGCAGCATCTATGGAAAGAAAATGAACAGTTGACGTTTCAAGCTGAGACCCTTCTTCATGACTGAAAAGAAAGGGGGAAGCAGCCAGAATAAAAAGGCGAAGGGGGGTGGGGAGGAGGACTAGCTGGAAGGTGATAGGTGTAGCCATGTGGGCAGGAAAGGTAAAGGGCTGGAGAAGACAAGTTCTCAGGAAAGACACGAGGCTGGGTGAGTACATGGCTGATGGTAGAGGGCAACAGAGATAGCAGAGGGGGAGCTGTGAGACTGTGTCTCACTGAATGCCCAAAGAGAAGATTTGAACTTCCCTCCTCTGCCTGCAAGGAGATTGTATCTTCTCCCAGTGACTGTGTGGGTTTTCTTTGGATACTCCAGTTTCCTCCCACAGTTCAAATACATACCTGTAGGTAGTTTAATTGGTCATTGTAAATTGTCCTGTGATTAGACTGGGGTTAAATCAGAGGTTGCTGGGTAGTGCAGCACAAAAGACCAGAAGGGCTTATTCTGTGATACATATCAATAAATTAAAAAAATATATCTTTTTCTGAAAACATTACATTGGGTTTTCAATAACAGCTCTTCTACTTGCCAATGCTGGTGTAATATCACTTTGATGTTTGAACCTCAACCTTTCACTAAGCTTGCTTCACAGAAAAACTGACCATGTCCATACATTGTCGAGTTCAGGATCTTTAGTATAACAGCAGAGAAGTCTGCATAATTGTGTCTTGATGACATCTTTTTTGTTGACCAAGATGAACAATTGGGAGGCATCTCCCTGCTTCAAAGTGAGGAAAGACAGAAGAAGAATTGCACCTAAAACCATACTCTCCTCAGAGTCAATTGTTGAAAATATACTCATCCCTTTGGTAATCAAAGATTTGATTACCCTTTCATTCTGTAATCCTAAATAAAAGGAAAATGTGGGCCAGCTCAGAATGGGCAGGTCTTCTGTGGGGTTGAATGGTATTGGGCAAACTTCCTTGGTTTGTCTTTGTAATAAAGGTATACAAATAAAGAATGAAGATTTGACCCAATTCCCAGAATGGAATTTGGAGTAAAGTTTGTGCGCACTGCAAAGTAGGCCATTGATTAATTATCAAACTTTAATTATTGTGTAATACAAGATCTCTAAGTATTTGTTAATTATGCAGTAAGTAATGTTTTAGCAATGTAAACAAGATTTTATGTGCTTATAAAAATACATAGAAGGGTGGAATCTTTTGTTAACATTTTAGCAATTTTCAACCTGAGAAAGAGTTGATGTGTGTTATAAAAAAACAAATATCACACGAAATCAAGAACATGCTTTCAGTGATAGAAGAACAAAAATAAACTAATTATCAAGCTCCACAAGAGGAAACAAACAAACTGTGCAACAGCTACACCTGCAGTATGTCTCAGGCAAAACAGTACTTACCAGTGTTTGTGCAGAATTTAAAATCTGGGAAAGATATCTCATGTAATTATATATATATATATATATATATATATATAAATATCATCCATCTGATTTTCTTCCAGTGATCTTTATCTACTTGTAATAGTAAATCAGATTTGTTCATGTCACTTATGCAGCAATTGAGATTAAAATAGTACCTGAAAGAACTGACATATGCAAGTAGAACTTGCTCTGTTGATTGCATGGAGGTAAATTAGGTTGAGAAGAACATTTCTGAAGGAAAGCAAGGCAGGCTTAGGCATAAGCATGTGATTTACCTCATCCAGTTTTCTTTCTGTGTTCCATACAGCTGCTTTAGATACATATCAACCCCGTGACATTATATTGTGAATCAAAACTTTCATTCAGGCACTATGATAACATGCATTAGGTTCACATACCATTTGTGAACACATTATCTTTGTGTGTCAAAACAAAATCATGAGAGTTTTTTAAAAAATGCATAATGCCAAAAAGATTCAGGTTGTATCCACACCAAATTAAATGTGTGGCTGGGTGAGTATAAGAAACAACTAGATCAAAGGTAACAACACAAATGATGTTTCTCTACAGAGTTAGAAACCTGCAATTTGGCAGAATCGCTCATTGCCAACATCCACCAACAAGACATTGCATGACTGGCAGTTAGAGGGGCCCTTGCTATCAAATCCTTCCCTCATAGTCAGTGTTTTAATCACAACATTTGCTGCTTTTGAGACTGCTGGGATGAGGCTGAAATGATCAAACACCTTGGTGTAGACTGTGGATTTGCAAAGAAGATCTGGGAAAGGATGCAAGGGTCACTACTGGGTCCCCAGCAGCTGTGAAATAAAACTCTCTGACCTATGGTATGTTGCTTGGGATGCATACTAAGGAGTGTGCTGGAAGATAATCAGTTCAATGAAAGGCATACTTTGATCTGCCCAAAATATATTGCTCGAGTGTATCAAGATGCCCTTCGGGGATTCTTGCCATCTGGCACATTTCAGTTTGCTGGAATATCTGCAGAGAGATTAAATGAATCAGGTGCAGTCAACACAAAGACTCTCTAAGGAAGGACAGCAGCCCAAGGTCTTGTCACCACTGGACAAGGGGTGGGGGGTGGTTAAACCCTGTGTAAAAGCTTCTCAAACGCCAAGTGTGTATCATACAAAGGTGCCCTGTACATAGAATGTGCCAGCCAACATGACAAATGTATAAACCCAATAAAACTATGGCTGTAGAGACTGAACATAACGTATGAATTTAAAGAAAGCCATGCACTGTTTTTAGATTTCTTGTACATATTTCTTATGCATAAAGTTTATTTACAGAATAAAGGAGGAATTCTGAGCTCCCTTGTTCCAGTAATCTAATGCTAATCTCCACACTTTAATGGTAGGAAAGTTTATCTTGGAGGGAAGTAATAATATCTGACTAGTTTCCAGGATCAAGTTCAGTTGCAAGCTTTCTAGCCTGCACTGGTACATCTGTCTGGAGGGGATATGAAGAATATTTGCTTTGACATGTGTTGGTTTCCCTTTCTAAATTTCCAAGGCAATGAACAGCTAACATGGAAATTACTTTAGGTGAAAACATGATGAAAGTGCCAGGTTGGGATTACAGAGTGGTTCAGTTTGATCTGATCGTGCTAGTAATTAACTTCCATTCCAGAAACGTGATTTGATGGATGCATAGCTTTGAAAAGAAATGTGCTTTGCATCTGAAATTCCATGCATGGATCTTTTATTTGAATTATATTAAAATTGGTCATGCATTTATAGTTAAGCATATTATATATTTCCCTAGGTAATCACATGGTTGTGCAAAATCAGAATACTTGGCAAACCAAATCCTAAATCCATGCCTAGCACTGACAAACATAAAGTAGGTATGTTTGCTGATGATTGCAGAATGTACTGCACTCTTTGCAGCTCCTTAGATAATGAAGCAGTGCATATTCAAATGCAGAATGATCTGGATGACATTCATGCCAGGGCTGATGTGGCAAGTAACATTCACATCAAACTGCCAGATATGACAGTATCCAACAAGAGAAAATCCAGCTATCAGCCTCTGACATTCAATCTCATTACCATCACTGAATCCCCCACTATCAATATCTTGGCAGGTATCAATGACAACTGAGCTGGCATAGATAATTACACAATGTGACTGCAAGAACAGGTCAGAGGCTTGGATTCCTGTGGCAAGTAATCCACCCCCTAATTCTCCAAAGACTATCCACCATCCACAAGGCCTGTCAGAACTATGAGAAAAGACTCTTCTCTTCCTTGGATGAGTGCAGCTTCAACAACATTTACGGCAAGAGTTTTGCCACCATATGGGGCATTTTTATTTTATTTAGTGATACAGTGCAGAGTAGGCTCTTCCAGCCCAGCACCACCTGACAAACCCAATTAACCCTAACCCAATCACGGGACAACTTACAATGACCAATTAATCCACCTGGCATATCATTGGACTGTGGGAGGAAACGGGAGGACCTGAAGAAAAGCCAAGGATTCCATGGGGAATCTGTACAGAGACTCCTTACAAAATGGTGCCAGAACTGAGCTCTGATCTCTGGAACACCCCAAGCGGTAATACGTTGCGCTACTTGTGATGCTACCATGGTGCCGAATAGCAGTCCGCTTGAGAGGTAATCCATTCACAGCCACTCACGCTACCACTGCGTCAGTTTGTACCATCTACAAGATGCATTCCAGTAACTCATTAGGACTCTTTAAACAGTATCTTCTAAACCCACAACAATAGTAGTGAAACCTTGAGAAAACTGCTACCTGGAAATTGTCCTCCAAACCTCACACCGTCCTGACTAGAAACATATCACTGTTCCTTCACTGTCATGGGTTAAAACACTGGAACTCCCTCTTCCTCACAGAATTGTGGATATACCTACAACTCAAGGACTGCAGCAACCCAAAAAAACAGCTCACTGCCACCTTCTCAAGGGTAACTGGGCACTGGCAATTGAAAACTCTCTCAGCATGCAAAGCCCACTTCCTCTGAGCAAATTAAAAAGGCATGCCGCACTAAATAGGACAGATATGTTCTTTAATCTTGGCTTGGAATTTGCTAGATTGCAGAAGTCATGGTGCACATTCACCTTAGTTCTGTTGAAGGGAACATTTGGGCCAATGCACAATATTTTCATAACCTGTCCAGTAATATTTTACCAACCATAGAATTTCTTTTCCATGTTAACAAAATCCTATAATTCTCTGCAACTCCTGCCATTTCCAATGGGATCACACAATCCAAGCACATCTTTCCCTCTCCGCCATCCACAAGGATCAATCTCCCCATAACACTTGTCATCTTGTCCTGTCCCACGGATCTTTCTCCTTGCACTTATCCCTACAACCATCCCAAATTTTACACCTACTCTCTCACACAATTCAGGGCCAAAATAGTTCTTCTGGCTGAAGTGGTCCTTTACATGTGAATTCACCAGTGTCATTTCTTGCATTCAAAGTTTCTTCTACATCAGGGAGACCCATACCAGGCAGGATCTCTCACAGGCCACATTTTAATTCCGCTTTTCATTGCTTCCCACATTGACATGTCTGTTCATGGTCTGCCCCCAAGATGAGGTTAGATGCAGGTTGAGGAACAACACCTCTTGGTAACCTCCAAATTGATGGCATCAAGATTGATTTCTCCAGCTTCCAGTAACAACTCTCTGAGTGACCACTACACACTATGTTTTCCCTTATTCTTTTGACACCATTACCCCTTTACTTTCCTCTCCCCCTCCCTTACAACCTGCCCATCTTCCACACCATTCTTTGTCTGGTTCCATACAACTTCTTTCACCTCGCAACTTCTCACATCATCCCTTCTCTCCTCCACCCAGCTCTCTTCCCCCTCTAACCCGGATTCACCCAGCACATCCCAGCTTATGCTCCTCTCCCTCCCATTAGTGTTGGGCACATGGCCAAGTGGTTAAGGCATTCGTCTGGTTATCTCAAGGTCGCTAGTTCGAGCCACAGCTGTGGCAGCATGTTTGTACCCTTGAGCAAGGCACTTAATCACACATTGCTTTAGTCTGTGCGAGGAGCGGCGCCCCACACAGACTTCCAATCTGCGCCTTGTAAGGCATGAAAATGCCCGACGCAGGCCTCTCATGGTCTGAGTTGACGTTTCCTCTCTTCTCTCCCACTAATGTTTATCCTGGCTTCTGTCCTCTTTCTTTCCAGTCCTGATGAAAGATTTTGGCCCAAGACTGTTCACTTCTGCACCCCCCTCCCGTAGGTGCTGCTTAACCTGGTAAGGTCCTCCAGCACTTTTTAAATGCATCACCTGAGATCTCCAGAGTATGCAATGTATCCTTCTTGTGTGTCCAATGGAGAACATATTTTTTGACCTTACCTCAATGATAGGGGCTTATTGTGTATATGTATAGAAATATCATTTCCACCAAGGTCTAAAGTATCAGCAGGTTCTTTTTAATTCTGAGGCCCTTCTACTTCATTTTGGTAGCTTGACTCTTAATTCCTTCATTTGAATCATTTAACAAAGCAGTGCTCCATCTCACAGTCGGGAATGATTCAGACATGTGAAAAATTCTTAAAATGATGATACTGACTTATCAACTCTGCTCTTAAACGCATCTCCTCCATTTCACGTACATCTGCTCTCACTCCATCCTCCCACCACCCCACTAGGAATAGGGTTCCCCTGGTCCTCACCTACCACCCCACCAGCCTCCGGGTCCAACATATTATTCTCCGTAACTTCCGCCACCTCCAACGGGATCCCACCACTAAGCACATCTTTCCCTCCCCCCCCTCTCTGCATTCCGCAGGGATCGCTCCCTACACAACTCCCTTGTCCATTCGTCCCCCCCCATCCCTCCCCACTGATCTCCCTCCTGGCACTTATCCGTGTAAGCGGAACAAGTGCTACACATGCCCTTACACTTCCTCCCTTACCACCATTCAGGGCCCCAAACAGTCCTTCCAGGTGAGGCATCACTTCACCTGTGAGTCGACTGGGGTGATATACTGCGTCCGGTGCTCCCGATGTGGCCTTTTATATATTGGTGAGACCCGACGCAGACTGGGAGACCGCTTTGCTGAACATCTACGCTCTGTCCGCCAGAGAAAGCAGGATCTCCCAGTGGCCACACATTTTAATTCCACATCCCATTCCCATTCTGACATGTCTATCCACGGCCTCCTCTACTGTAAAGATGAAGCCACACTCAGGTTGGAGGAACAACACCTTATATTCCGTATGGGTAGCCTCCAACCTGATGGCATGAACATTGACTTCTCTAACTTCCGCTAGGCCCCACCTCCCCCTCGTACCCCATCTGTTACTCTTTTTTATGCACACATTCTTTCTCTCACTCTCCTTTTTCTCCCTCTGTCCCTCTGTCCCTCTGAATATACCTCTTGCCCATCCTCTGGGTCACCCCCCCCCCGTCTTTCTTCCCGGACCTCCTGTCCCATGATCCTCTCGTATCCCCTTCTGCCTATCACCTGTCCAGCTCTCGGCTCCATCCCTCCCCCTCCTGTCTTCTCCTATCATTTTGCATCTCCCCCTCCCCCTCCAGCTTTCAAATCCCTTACTCACCCTTCCTTCAGTTAGTCCTGACGAAGGGTCTCGGCCTGAAACGTCGACTGCGCCTCTTCCTATAGATGCTGCCTGGCCTGCTGCGTTCACCAGCAACTTTGATGTATGTTGCTTGAATTTCCAGCATCTGCAGAATTCCTGTTGTTTACTGACTACAGTATTATATCTAAAACCTAAAAATGGGATGAATTAATATTAAAATAAACTTAAGGTATTGTTTGAAGGCCTGAGGTAAAGGAAAAATGCAGAAAATTTCTCACTATAGTTTGTAGGTTAGGAATAGTCAGGTCATATCAAAAGATTAAAAATGGAAAATATTGGATAAATACCAAACATAATGAAGCTACATTGACCTGCTAGATATTTGTACGAGGAGGAGGAAAGATGCAACATAAAATTGAATTTACTTTATTGATGATAAGCAGGTACATGTTGGAAGAGGAAGCAGTGATGGGGTTGAGATCAAGGTCAGGAAGCGGATAAATTTCTCAAACACAATCATTATGCCTCACAAGTCAATCCACTTTAATGGCAAGCCGGAGAGGGACAGGTGGCCAACCTGGCTTCGGGATGTATATTTCTGAATTGAATATCTCCAAGTGCTAGACTGCCAAAGACTTTACTTGTGTTTTGGATGTTGCTGACCAGGCCCGATTTTCCACACTGACAACATAGGGGTTTTTGGTTGACATCCGAGCCCTTAGAATACACCTTTTCTCTCAGAAAGCGCCTGGCCATCAGAAAAGCCAACTCCAAGATACATAACTTTCAAAACTTTCATTTAAACAAAATGGTGGATGAAAGTCTTTTGCATTGATAATCACTCAAAGCTACTCAAGCTCTGTGAAAGTATAATTAGAATGAAAATTAATAAAAACAGCAATAACATGAAAACACTCCACATACTTAAAAGCAATTAGTTCAAATGGAAATTAAAATGACTTACATTTCATGGAAAGTGTTCAGCAATTTCTTCCCAAAGGTCTATAGGTTTTCAGGCAGATTTCCTGGTTGAGGTACTGGGAAATCTGAGGAAGCTTGCACTTCTAGCGCCTCTGAGCAACTCAACCGTACCAAGCAGATGAGGGTAGACATCACTTCGCTGGGCTGGATTGTACCTAGTCAGCCTATACTTGGGAATATTCAGCTTTTGCCGGGTGTGTAAGTAAAAAACAATTGATTCAAAATGTAATTTCAAGCCCATAATCTTTCTAATATGTGAAGAATTTCCTGACGTTAATGCTAAATCTTCAATGAAATTTATTTGTATATTGTATGATAAATTGATATGAATAATAGACTTTCTAGATCAAATAAAATTAAGTATTTTGGTACAAGAGGTTTGTTAGAACTTTATGTACTCATGTTTGATCCATTATTTGAATAATTCATGATGGAATTTGCTCTCCACACTGTAATAGCTTAAAATCCACTCATTGGTGAGAATAGTTTTATTTCCAGCTGCAATTTTCAAAGTAATTATGACTAATACTATTAATATTTACAAAATCCATTTGGACTGCACAGAAGCAAGGTTTTAAGCTAATTTTGAGATGTTTTCAGTTAAAAACATTACTTTTACTCTGGCTAATATCATTCCCAGGTGGTTTTGGTTCCAGAACCTACTGCATTGCTGAATAATTAAACACTCCTACAAATAATGCAAACACTCAGTGGGTAGATGTGATATGTTTTCCACAGTAATATATCACATTTAGGTAATGAAGTTAATGAATAATTAACTAATTTCTGGTTGTCATTTTCTACCAAATCAGATAACACTTCCAATCAGAAATGCCTTTATTTGCCAAGAGAAATGTGTAAAGCAATAATTGCCTTCATGTTTTAGGGCATTTTGCACAATTTTCCACACTGAAGTCACACAAACTGTTTTCTCTACCTTCAAAACCACCTTTGACTTATAGAAGCAAGAGAAAATCTGCAGATGCTTGAAATCCAAGCAACATGCACAATATGCTGGAAGAACTCAGTAGGCCAGGCAGCAACTATGGAAAAGAGTACAGTCAACATTTTAGGGTCTCAGCCCAAAATATTAACTATACTTTTTTCATAGATGCTGCCTGGCCTGTTGAGTTCGTCCAGCATTTTGTGTGTGTTGCTTTGACTTAACAGGCTAGCAATGAACTATTTGCCCTCACCACTGTTTCTCAATGACTACAATTTACCTCAGGTGATTTGAATGATAACTGTTGAGGGGAGAGAGCCAGAAAATCAGAAAAGATTTGAAAATAACTTCAACAGCCGCTAAAGACATGCTAGAACTGAATGTTTAACTCAAAAATCAAAACAAAGTTTATTAAAATCTCAAAAACTTTGAAATTAAAAATAGAACTAAAGCACTTAAAATAACAACTAAATTCTTAACACTCAAAAATTTTGAAAAATCTATATTAGTTAATTGACAAGTTAAAAATGAGGTTGTTAGACATCTGAAATAAACAGAAAATGCAGGAAATACTCAATAAATGACCCAGCACTTGTGGAGAGAAAAATAAAGTTAATGATGGCTTTTGAAATCGGACATGATTTAAAGTTGTAAAGAAGAGCCAAATGGAGAGATTAAAGAGAACGCTTGGATTAAGATGGAGATAATGATCCTGAATGGCATTTTCACTGATAGTGTCAGAGGAGAGAGGATGGCAAATGCTTGTTAATCACAGCTGCTCTACCAGAAGGAGACATAGCTTAAAGGAAATGAATGAGAGCAGAGGAAGAAGGAAAAGAAAACTTTGCTGAGACTATGAGATACAAATCACTGGAGCTGCTGGAATTCTGAGAGATGAGAATGCTGGAAGTATTCAGAATCCCCAAAAAGACATCTGAAAAGAAGGAGAGAATTTAACAGCTCAATGAACTTTCATTAGAAGTTTCTATTTCAAACGTGTTAATGGAAAGCTAATAGACTTCCATTGGGCCTTATTGGAACAGCGGAGTGACAAACAACAGAGGTCATGTTGGGAACATGATGAAAATTAAAATGATGGAAAAGTAGAAAGAAGCAGAAGCCTAGTTTTATCTAATACCTTTTAAAGCCCTACATAGGCATTCCTGTCAATTAAAATGAACGAAGAAGCTCTCCCTACACGGACCCAAACTGGCACGGAATGTTTCTGTGGATTTCACACAGCCGTGAAGAATATCACATTTCCACGCTGGCCTTCATAACACACTTAGGCTAGAGGAGCAACATCGCATATTTCTTCTGAATAGCTTCCAATCTGATGGCATGAATAACATTTCTCTAACATTCAGTAATATTTCCCTCTCCCCTTCTTCCATTCCCCACCCTGGATTTCCTGTTATCTCTTCTCTTCTCCTCACCTGCCTATCACCTCTCCCTGGTGCCCCTCATCTTTCCCATTCTCCCTGGTCCACTCTCCTCTCCTATCAGATTCCTCCTTCTTCAGACCTTTATCTTTTCCACCTATCACCTCTGAGCTTCTTAATTCATCCCCTCTCTCACCCACCTTGTTTTACCTATCACCTTTGAGCTTGTACTCCTTCACTTCCCCCATCTTCTATTTCTAGCTTCTTCCCCTTTCTTTTCCGTCCCTGATGAATGGTCCCTGCTTTATTCATTTCTACAAATGCTGATGACACGCTGAGATCCTATAGCATTTTGTGTACGTTACTCTGGATTTCTGGCTTCTGCAGAATCTCTTCTACTATTAACTAGATTGAGATGGTTTTTTTTTTCTCTTTAACTAAAGGACAATATGCTAGGTGGACTTCTGATTACGCTCTGTGACTGCTTATTAACTCTCAATGATTTGTGTACAGGACAACCAGCTCCTTGTGAATGCACCATTGTTTCACAATATGTAATGCTAGTTCTAAAAGATTTCATTTCCTTTACTATATTGCTGTGAAACACTCTGGTTTCCTCCGCTGCATAAGTCTAGGGAAGACATTCTCTGGCCCCGCTGAATGTGTGAGACTGAGGAGCAAGCCCCCCCCCCCCAACCCCCTGTTTGTGTGGATGCTGTGCAATTTGCTGCCCTGTTACAAATTAATGTCACGAAATAACAGACAGCACACTGCATATGATTAAAGGAATTATATTTATGAAACTTAACTAAAGGGTTAGTAAAGAATAACAAAAAAAGGGTCCATTCTAATTAAACGGTCAAATGTGCACAAGTTGGAGGTCATCTTGAACTTCTCTGTCACTCACGTGCTGGGGCTTTGGTCAATGTGAAAGCACACAGCGCCTTTCGAACATCGCTCGCAATCTATCTCGAACAAATGGGTCTCCCACCAGATCCTATGCTGCAGCCGGTTCTTCCCAGCATCTCCTCTCTTCATCTCCTCTCGAACAAAAGCACAAGATCAACCTTATTGTCCCTCCCCAAGAAAAACCTCCTGCTAATTGGATGCCACACATTCCACATCATCCCTAATCTTCAACAATAACCCCAACAGGCTGAAAGCAGAACAAACATCTCTTACAGAGCTGCTAAATGAAATGCCTACAGCATAACAGTAAAGGTGTGACCCGGCCACTACAGCTGAAAGAAGTCAGAAGGCTTGCCCTTTATGCACCACTAGTTTATGATCACATGACCACACATGGCTTAATTTTGTTCAATAATCTCTTGTGTGATTCTTTTTCAAAGACTTGAGAGAGTCCAAATGGACTACCTTTATCTATTCTCCTGGTTGTCACCTGCAACAGAATACGTAAGACTATAAGATATAGGAGCAGATTTAGGCCATTTGGCCATCGAGTCTTCTCCACCATTTCATCATTGCTGATTCAATTTTCCTCTCAGCCCCAATATCCTGCCTTCTCCCTGTATCCCCTCCTACCCTGACTAATCAAGAATCTATGAACCTCTGCCTTAAATATACTTAAGGACTTGGCCTCCACAGCTGCCTATGGCAAAGAATTCCACAGATTCACCACTCTCTGGCTAAAGAAATTCCTCCTCATCTTCGTTCTAAAAGGACACCCCTCTAATCTAAGGCTGTGTCCTCTGGTCTTAGACTCTCACACCATAGAAAACATCCTCTCCACATCCACTCCATCATGGTCTTTCATCATTCGCTAGGTTTCAATGAGGTCACCCCACATTCTTCTGAATTCTAGTTAATACAGGCCCAAAGCCATCAAATGCTCTTCATATGACAAGCCATTCAATCCCGGAATCATTTTCGTGAAACTCCTTTGAACCCACTCCAGTTTCAACACATCCTTTCTAAGAAAAGGTGCCCAAAGCTACTCACAATACTCCAAGTGAGGCATCAGCAGTGCTTTATAAAGTATCAACATTGCATCCTTACTTTTATATCCTGGACCTCTTAAAATATATGCTAACATTGCATTTGCCTTCTATGTAGGAAACTGTCAACCATTTCATTTCTTCCCAGACACTGTATTCCAACTGCCATTTCTTTGTCCATTCTCCTAATCTGTCTAAATCCTTCTGCAGCCTCTCTTCTTCCTCAAAACTACCTGGCCCTCCAACTATCTTTGTATCATCTACAAACTTTGCAGCAAAACCATCAATTTCACCATTCAAATCATTGACATATAACGTAAGAAGAAGTGGTCCCAACTCAGACCCCTGTGGAGCACCACTAGTCACCGGCAGCCAATCAGAAAGTCTCCCTTTATTCCCAGTATTTGTCTCCTGCCAATCAGCCACCGCTTTATCCAAGGTGGAATCTCTCCTATAATACCATGGGCTCATAGCTTGTTAAGCAGCCTCATGTGTAGCACTTTGTCAAAGACCTTCTGAAATTCCAAATACACATCGTCAACCAATTCTCCCTTGTCCATCCTGTTTGTTATTTCTTCAAAGAATTCCAACAGATTTGTCAGGCAAGATTTTCCCTTGAAGAAACCATGCTGACTAAAGCCTATTTTATCATGTGCCTCCAAGTACTCTGAGACCTCATCTTTAATAATCTATTCCAACTTCATCACAACCACTGAGGTCAGACTAATTGGCCTATAGTGTCCTTTCTTCTGCCTCTCTCCCTTCTTGAAGAGTGGAGTGACATTTGCAATTTTCCAGTCTTCTGGAACTGTTTCAGAATCTAATAATCCTTGAAAGATCATTACTAATACCTCCACAATCTCTTCAGCCATCTCTTTCAGAACTCTGCGGTCTACACCATCAGGTGACTTATCTACTTTCAGACCTTCCAGTTTCCCAAGAACATTCTCTCTGGTAATGGTAACTTCACACACTTCATGACCTTAGACACTGGAAACTTCCACCATATTGCTAGTGTCTTCCACAGTGGAGACTGATTCAAAATGCTGATTCAGTTCATCCACCATTTCCTTGTGCCCCACTGCTACCTCTCCAGCATCGTTTTATAGCTGTCCTATATATACTGTTGCCTCTCTTTTATATTTTAAGTATCTGAAGAAACTTTTGGTATCCTCTTTGATTTGATTTCACTTTTTTACCAATAGAGCAATGCTGCTCTCTCTGCCTTCCTGCATATCCTTTCAATACAGCTTGGATATTAAGCTCCCAGCTACAACTTCTTTCAACCATGATTCATTGATGCCTACAACATCATACATGCCAATCTACAACTGTGCTACACCAACCTTAGTCTGTATACTGCACACACTCAAATATAACAACTTCAGTCTTGTATTCCCCGTTTTGATCTTCGCCGCCGCCTTTTACATTGTAACTCATCCTGTTGATCTCTCTTTCTCTCTCTCTCTCTCTCTCTCTCTCTCTCTCTCTCTCTCTCTGTCTCTCTGTCTCTCTGTCTCTCTGTCTCTCTGTCTCTCTGTCTTTCTGTCTTTCTGTCTCTCTGTCTCTCTGTCTATTGGATTGTTGAAGTCCTAAGCATTAGATTGGACTGGATATCCAGCTAGGAAACTTAGAAAGTGGATGTAATTACAGCTCTCATTTTATTGATATAATTTATAAAATATTGTCCAAAATTTGCTATGAAAGTTAAGTAGCCTAAATCACTAATCTTATTCTGATGGTTAAAATTATTTTTTAACTAAACTGTTGATCTTTAAATGATAAAAATATCCATTTATTTAGTTCTGTTGATATAAATGTAATGCCCATTATATTACCAGTATCTTTTCCACACATATATAAAGTATTTTTATTGGATAGTGCATCAGCCAAATAGAAAAGGAAAGTAAAATAACTTTTGATAGAAGCAATACATCCCCTTTAATCCACAATTTTAATAACATAAAGGGAGTTAAGAAGTTGAACAGATTAATTATTTGTGTTGAAAGAGACTGGAGAGATTATGAAGATTGAGAGTCAATTTTGAGTTGAATGATCGTGCATTTAAGGAGGTTATGTAATTAAATAGACTGCCTTATGCTCTAATAAATGCTGATATACTGTAACAGATGTTTTAAAAATGAAAATGGACACACTATTGACTCAAGATAGTGAAGTCACATCAAAGCTTAAGGAAATTAAAATGATCAGTCTGAGTTCAAAACTGGAGACTTCAAGGATAACATGAGCCAGATAGGTCAAATGACCTTGAAATTATAGATAGGTTTCAATGGATGAGCAATGTACTCACCTCTACATTCTGTTGTTATTTCAGTATTAAGGATCATCAGTAAAATAGAATGATGATTACTGTGTAGAATGACAAAATGATTTGCATCATTGACATTACTGACAAATATTGAAAGCTGCTTACATTAATGACAAATGCAAATAAAGCTGAATAGAAGACTTGAAACAGCATTTCATAATTCTGCAGTTTTTTTTCAAAATGAGGTTATTACAGGAGTAGCGAGCACGCTCATATTCCCATAAATCTAAAAGGAGTGCTTCTAAGCGACTGTTACAAAATTGTGAAAACATCAGCAGAAAGTTAGCATGAATCTTTTAAAGTGCATATTTCAATTCTGTCCCTATTGAAATAACATATTTTCACACTGCATGCTCTCTACTAACTATAGTACTGAATTTCCTTTTCCATGACCTCAAATTTTTCTGCTTTTCCATTTGTTAATCCTCATCTATTTAATCTGAAAATGTTTTTCAGCTGCAATATTTACAGTACATACAGAATATGCTAAATAAATAACATGATAACATATGAAATAGAAACGTTTTTTTTGTATGCTAATTGTATTAATATGAGTGGTTTATGACAGCACACTTTGACCCTGTACCATGTGATGTAATTTGATTGGAACTGGCATTCGTACCTCCCAGATTAGTAAGAGGCTATTCCAGGTTCCTATATTTCTTCTTGCAACAATGCATCCCATGATTAAAATGCCTATTTTATGGATGACCACAAGTTGATATACTTGCCTGCCAACCTAAATTATCAATATCCATAACATGAAAAATGTGGGACATCAATAGATGCTGAAAACCCACAGATATGTATAACAATAAACTAGTGCCTTCAGAGATGGAGAAACAGTTTATGAAATATAGTTCCTGGTCATTCTGAACTTTCTGAGAAGCACTAATCCTGAAAAACTCTAATATTATTCAAATACTAAAGTATTTCTGCACAATATTGGATTAGTTATAGGTGCTTAATTTTTTTCAATGTAATTAATTTGTTCCTCATACAGCATGGAAGCATGGTATTTGTTCCAATGGGACCATGCTGACCAAGTTGTCCTATTTGACTTGCACCCATTTTCCAGTGTTTCCCATAAATAGAGTCATGGAGCTACACAGCATGGAAACAGGAAATTACAGTTCCTGTAATCTTATATTGGATCTAATTCACAGAATTCATTGAATTACATTATCAGTTGGTTAATATTTTATACCCTTGGAAGTTTGGTTATTCTACTTTGTGCTTTCTACCAGGGATGAATGTCTAGACAGGAGGCTCTTATGTTTTACAACATGATCCCAACAGAAGATGAGCTTCCAATAAAAATAGTTCATTATAATTTCATATCAAATGAAGTGACTGCAGGTTAAAGATTCATTATTAGGCCAGAGGATCACACTATTTTTTTAATGAGGCCCTCAAAAATAGCTCCTTAGAAATCCATTTGTGGTTAGCAGTGCTCAAGATGCCACAGAATCACGTTCACATGCTGTGGCACTGGAATGAATTTCAGAGGCAGATTATTTTGTGCATTGTGGCTAGGCAGTATAGATAAACTTATTAAATGGGGTTAAGCTTCAAGACAAACAAACTCAGACCTGCAATTTGCTGTAAATCCAGAGCAACACACATAAAATGATGGAGGAACTGAGAAGGCCAGGCAGCATACAGTATATGGAGAGAGACCACAGTCAGTCCGTGTTGGCAGGAACATCTCTGACTCCATCACACTGAGCACTGGATCCCCGCAAGGCTGTGTGCTTAGCCCATTGCTGTTTACACTGCTAACACATGACTGTGCAGCCAGATTCAAGGAGAACCTGATCATTAAATTTGCTGATGATACCACAGTGGTGGGGTTCATCAGCAAAAATGATGAAACAATGTACAGGGAGGAGGTCAAACACCTAGAGAGCTGGTGCAGTGATAACAGCTTGATGCTTAATGTCACCAAAACCAAGGAGATGATCGTCGATTTCAGACGGTCTCAGCCTGAGCACACACCCCTCAGCATCAGCGGCTCCACAGTGGAGAGAGTGGAAAACATCAAGTTCCTTGGGGTGCAGATCTCGGACAATCTCACCTCGTTCAGGAACACCACTGGCATTGTGAAATGGGCCCAGCAGAGACTGCACTTTCTGAGGAAGCTTAAACAAGCATCACTCCCCACTAACATCTTAACTACATTCTACAGAGGCGTGGTTGAGAGTGTGCTGACCTTTTGCATCACAACCTGGTACTCCAGCTGCAGTGCTGTCGACAAAAAAGCCTTGCAGAGGGTGGTTAGGGGAGCAGAGAAGGTTATTGGGGTCTCCCTACCTTCTGTCCAAGACCTCTTTCAGAGTCGATGCCTCAGGAAGACATGGTACATCATTAAAGACTCCTCACACCCTCTCCATGAACTGTTTGTTCTTCTGTCATCAGGCAAACATTACAGGAGCATCAAAACTAAAACCACAAGGCTACTAAACAGCTTCCTCCCACAGGCAGTCAGACTGCTAAATAGCTGCTCCACCTGACTCTGCTTTGGACAATTTTAACTTGCACTGAACACTTATAACTTGATTTTAACTGACATGTGGCTGTTGTGTTTTACTATTTATTGTTATGTTTATTATTTAGTGTTGCGTTTGTTATGTTATGATTGCACTGCTCCTGGGAAATGCCGTCTCATTCTGCCCTGCAGAGCTGATGTACGGTTAGAATGACAATAAAGTTTTTTGAATCTTGAATAAAACAGCCAACATATTGTGCTGAGACACTTCATAAAAATTGGAAATGAAGTGGGAAGAAGGCAGAATCCTGAGGTGAGGTGAGGGGAAGCAGTATCAGCTGGCAGGTGATAGGTGACACCATGTTAGGTGGGTTTGTGGGGGAGGAGGGATGCAGTGAAAAGCTGGAAGTTGATAGGTTGAAGAGGAAAAGTATTACAGAAAAAGGAATTTGATAGGACCATGGGAGAAATGAAAGGAGGAGAGGCACCAGTGGGAGGTGACGGATAGGTGAGGAGAAGAGAAGAGAAGAAAAGGGGTAAGTTGCCCTTTTGTCACCAATCTATAACAATAACTTTTAGAATTGGTTGATTAGTCCACATAAATATGTTTGGCAGAGAAGGTTCCATCTAGTTACGCCTGAATTTTGAATTGGGCTTGCTTGACTAATTTACCACATCAATTTATGAATCTAAGTTGCCTAATCACTGTTTCAATGGGGTATCTATTGTTACAATAGAAAGTCAATCAGGTTCAGTCTGGTTATATCAATAGCTTATTTATGTACTATGTTACAACACCTAATTTAAACAATCAACTCAAGAAAAGCAGTTTCTCAAAGACTGCAGACCCATTCTACAAGGTGTGGAGACACAAGAGACTACAGATGCCAATATATACGTGGGGAAGGTCTCAGATCATAGAGAACAGATTGTGGTTGTTCATAAGAGACCTCTTGCAATATACTGTTTATTTTATCTTATCAATTTTGATTTGTACCTTTCTACTAACATTTTTTTCAGAACTCTTTGCTTCAGTTTTCCTGTGGCTTCTAATCTGCCCGTGAGTGACATGGTATCATCCATTTTTTCTGGTGTTGACAATGCTGGCCTTTCAAGTCTAGCCCATATTTCCAAATGACTTAACAATTAGAGCTTGGACTTATATCCAACTCCTTTGGCAGTCAGCAATTTCAGTCCAATGCAAGTACTCTGGAACAGCAAAAAAAAACAGAGGAACCACATTAAAGGTAGATTAGAAAACAAGTAAAGGGTTTAAGCTTGCCAAAGTTAGTAAGTGCTGGCATATGCTGATACTTCTACGGCATCAGTATATAGGAATTTATTGCAATATGTTACTGCTGATCAATTGTGTGTCACAATGGCGGGGGCTTTGGGAGCAAGGGTGGACCCAAATGCAAGACACATCTGTGATGTTACTTAGATTTAGTTTATTGGTCGATACCAGGAGAGCAAGGCAGGAGCAGGAAATAGCGGACTGAGGACTACGACTAGGCTGGGACCAAGGGTCTGGGCTAGGACTCGAAATCGGCTCCCAGAAGTAGAGGAGACATGAAGAGGCTAGGGCATGGACTCCGAGCCTGAGATTGGGCAAGGACCCAGTACCTGGGTCTTGCCCCGGGCTCAGACCCCAGAACCAGGCAAGGACATGACATGGGCTAGGGAGAGAAGGAACATGGGAACACAGAGCCTCGGTCTCGGGGAGCAGGTACATGGAACCATGGACACATACACAGAACACAGAGTCGAGACCCCTCCTTGGGTACAGGGCATAGGGCTGGGACTCACACACAGAACAGAGAGCCGGGACCCCTCCTTGGGTACAGGACATAGGGCCGGGACGCATGACCCTCCGCGGGGCAACGGCAAGACAGCCTGACTTACCCCATGGAGGCGAGGTCAAGACACGACAAGACATGAACCCCTCCCCCCCGCGGGGCAACGGCAAGACGGCCTGACTTACCCCACGGAGGCGAGGACAAGACAAGACAAAACATGACACCCCGCAGAGCAACAGCAAGACGGCCTGACTTACCCCACGGAGGCGAGGACAAGACAAGACAAGACCAACACAAATAAACACCAGACAGTACCTATTTAGCTCCAGTGATGGAACTAGACCAAAGTGCAGGCGGGGGCTGCAGACGAGGGCTAGAGGCGAGAGAGGCAGAGAAGGGATTCAGACAAGGGGGTAGGACAGGAATCACAGGCCGCCAGGGCCAGGACTTGACTCAGAACTGGAAACCGCCAGGGCCAGGACTTGACTTGGAGCCTCCAGGTAGTGGCGAGCTCTCGACTCGGCCTGGGAACAGTAGACAGCGGTTCTTGATTCCCTCCGGCGGGTTAACTGATGGACCCACCTCGGTGAGGGAACCTTGCAGGCTCACTTCGGCAAGGTAACTGGACTGGATTGCTCCGGTGAGGAAGGGTGAATAACCGGCACTCTCTTCGGCAGAGACTAGGCTTGCTCCAGCCAGATGACATCGGCACACCGTACCTTTGATGACTTTGCAGATGCTCCCGCGCCAAACGGCTGAAAGCCGGAGACTATAAACTACCGGTTCAGCCGAGTGTTAATTGCCTCTAATCACCAAAGTCGAGGGGCACGGGAAAACAGGGAATCAACGGTCCGGATCGTAACATAAACAAGCTAAATTTAAAGGGACCCCGATCCGGACCATGACATTGTGCTATATTGCTTTGGGAAACAAAAAATAATTATATTGTAAATATAACCTGAATTAGTACAGCAGCATGAAATATTGAACTATCCGTAGCTTTTTACTCTATGGCTTCATTAACACTTTCCAAGCTGTAAAATGCCTGTCAGCAGTGGTATTATCATATCAGAGGTTCTGTCTTGGGACCAGTATTATGTGCCATCACAAAGCAGGCACAACAGCACCTCTCCTTTCTTTGAAGTTTATATAGATTTGGCATGACACTAAAAACTTCAGCACACTTCTATATGTGCACAATGAACGTATCCTGTCTGATTGCATCATGGACCGAATGAAAACACCAACGACCAGGAACAGAAAAGTCTACAGAATGTGGTGGATACTGCCCAGTCCATCACAGGCAAAACACTCTCTCCACTATTTACTGTACAAAAGTCTCAGGCACATGTACATAGCTAGGGTGTTAAAGACTTGTGGACAGTACAGTAGTAATTTTATGTATTGCACAGTACTGCTACTGCTGCAAAACAAAAATTCATGATATATGTGAGTGATGATAAACCTGATTCTGATTTGGGTCTCTATTGTGGACTGAGAGCGGGAAGGAGGCAGGGAAAGGAGAATCATGGTTGGCAAAAGGGGAATGGAGAGGGGAGACAACGGGAAGACTTCTGTAATGATCAATAACCTAATTGTTTGGAATCAAATTACCTTGCATGGAGTCTCGGGGCTGGGTGTGAATCTGCCCCGGCACTCCTTCTCTGCTACCTGTCCCACAGCCCTCCCACACCACTCCACCCTCACCATTCCCAACATCATTTGCTGCTGTCAGATCTACAAACTTGCTCTTTGCTCCATGTTGACAAGTACAGTCCTGTGCAAAGGTCCTGGGCACCATAGTTATACATATATGTGCCCAAGACTTTTGCACAGTACCGTACACGGAGCACTGCCACAAGGAAGTATCCATCATCAAGGACTCTCGCCAACCAGGCGACACTTTCTTCTCACTAATTCCCATAGGCAGGCGTTGAAAAGTCTTAGGTCCCACACCACCAGGTTCAGGATAGTTCTTACGCTTACAAACATCAAGCTCCTGAATGGTGTGCATTACTTGTTTATATTGTTATTTGCATAATTTGTCTTCTTTAGCACATTGGTTGTCAGTTTTATTTGTATATATTTTTTCTGATATTGTATTTCTCTATTTTTCCTGCAAGTAAGTGAACCTCAAGGTAGTATATGATAACATATATATACTTGGATAATAAATTTTACTTTGACTTTGTAAACAGTTATATATTCCCTTTCCATTGGTGGATGTGACTTCAATCAATTTCGTTAGGTTGAATGATTCTGAGGACAAATTACATTTCTGTTAAGAATCTACACTAATTCTCAAAGCAAGTGGTGCTGTCTGTCATCTGCACCCATTTTGTTAGGAGTGTGCACAATGTTCCGATGTGTATAGTACTGGTCATTCTGGCAAGGCCTATTGTGCAATCATATTATACAATTTAGATCATAAGACCATAAAATATAGGAGCAAAATTAGGCTATCTGTCCCATTGAATCTGCTCCACCATTCAATCATGACTGATCCTTTTTTCCCTATCTCCACCTGAACCCCAGTTCCTGGCCTTCTCCCCATAACCTTTGTTGCCATTTCCAATCAAGAACTTATGAATCTCTGCCTTAAATACGCTTAATGACCTGGCCTCCGCACCTGCATGTGGCAACAAATTCCACCAGTTCACCACTGAAATTTCTTAAGAAATTTCTCTAAATCTGTTTTGAAAGGGCGCCCTTCTATCCTGAGGCTGTGCCCTCTTGTCCTAGACCCTCCCACCAAGTGGGAAACATACTTACTACATCTACTCTGTCTAGGTCTTTCAACATTAGAAAGGTTTCAATGAGATCTCCACTCATCCTTCTGAATTCCAGCAAGTACAGACCCAGAGCCATCAAATGCTCCCTCGTATGATAACCCTTTCATTCCTGGAATCATCCTTGTGAAACTCCTCTGGATCCTCCCCAATGCCAGTACATCATTTCTAAAATGAGAGGCCCAAAACTGTTCACAATACTCAAGGGGAGGCCTCACCAGTGCCTTATAAAGCTTCAGCATCACATCCTTGCTCGTGTATTCTAGACCACTTGAAATGAATGCTAACATGGCATTTGCCTTCCTCACTACCGACTCAATCTGCAAGTTAACCTTTAGGGTGTTCTCCACAAGGACTCCCAAGTCTCTCTGCATCTCAGATTTCAGGATTATCTCCCTGTTTAGAAAATAGTCCGCACATTTATTTCTACTTCCAAAGTGCATGACCTTGCATTTTCCAACTTTGTATTTCATTTGCCACTTTCTTGCCCATTCTCCTAATCTACCTAAGTCCTTCTGCATCATACCTGTTTCCTCAACACTACCTGTCCCTGCACCAATATTTATATCATCTAAAAACTTGGCAACAAAGCCATATATTCCATCATCTAAATCATTTATAAAAAGCATAAAAAGAAGTGGTCCCAACACCGACCCCTGCGGAACACCACTAGTCACTGGCAGCCAACCAGAAAAGGATCCTTTTATTCCCACTCGCTGCCTCCTACCAATCAGTCAATGTTCTAACCATGTTAGTAACTTCCCTGTAATACCACGGGGTCTTAACTTGGTAAGCAGCCTCATGTATGGCACCTTGTCAAAGGCCTTCTGAAAGTTGAAATATGCAACATCCACTGCATCCCCTCAATCTCGTAATCTCCTCAAAGAATTCCAACAGGTTCGTCAGGCAGGATTTTCCCTGAAGGAAACCACGCTGACTTTGTACTATCTTGTCCTGTGTCACAAAGTACTTCATCACCTCATCCTTACCAATTGACTCATCATCTTCCCAACCACTGAGGTCAGGCTAACTGGTCTATAATTTCCCTTCTGCTCCCTTCCTCCTTTCATAAAGAGTAGAGTAACATCTGCAAGTTTTCAGTCCTCTGGCACCATGCCAGAATCCAATGATTTTTGAAAGATCATTTCTAATCCTATCACAATCTCTAACGTTACCTCTTTCAGAATCCTAGGGTGCAGTTCCTCTGGTCCAGGTGACTTATGTACCTTTAGGTCTTTCAGCTTTATGAGCACCTTCTCTCTTGTAACAGTAACTGCAACCACTTCTCTTCCTTCACACACTACAACATCAGACATTTTGTTGGTGTCTTCCACTTTGAAGACTAATGCAAAATACTCATTTAATTCATCAGCCATCTCCTTGTCCCCCGTTATTATTTCTTCTGCCTCTTTTTCTAGCGGTCCTGTATCCACCCTCATTTCTCTTTTATTTTTAACATACTTAAACAAACCTTTACTATCCACTTTGATATTATTTGCTAGCTTACTTTCATATTTCATCTGTTCCCTTCTAATAATTTTTTTGGTTGCTCTCCGTAGGTTTATAAAAGCTTACCAATCGTCTATCTTCCCACGAATTTTTTCTTTGTTGTATGCCCTTGCTTTTGCTTTTACAATAGCCTTGACTTCCCTTGTCAGCCACGGTTGTACTATTTTACCATTTGAGTATTTCTTCAGTTTTGAAATACGTATGTCCTGCACCTTCCTCATATTTCCCAGAAACACACGCCATCACTGCTCTGCTGACATCCCTGCCAGAAGCTCCTTCCAGTTTACTTTGGCCATCTCCTCTCTCATACCACTGTAATTTCCCATATTCCACTGAAATACTGCTACATCAGACTTTACTTTCTCCCTATCAAATTTCAAGTTGAACTCGATCATATTGTGATCACTGGGTCCTAAGGGTTCTTTTACCTTAATCTCCCTAATCACCTCTGGTTCATTACATAAACCCAATCCAGTATAGCTGATCCCCTAGAGGGCTCACTGTTCTAAAAAGCTATCTCTTAGGCATTCAACAAACTCACTCTCTTGAGATCCATTACCAACCTGATTTTCCTAATCGACCTGCATGTTAAAATCTACCATGACTACCATAACATTGCCCTTTTGACCCACCTTTTCTATTTCCTATTGTAACCTGTGGTCACGTCCCAGCCGCTGTTTGGAGGCCTGTATACAACTGCCATCAGAGTCCTTTTACTCTTGCAGTTTCTTAATTCAACCCACAAGGATTCAACATCTTCTGATCCTATGTCATATCTTTCTACTGATTTGATTCCATTCCTTACCAGTAGAGCCACACCATCCCCTCTGCCTACCTTCCTATCCCTCCGATATAACATGTAACCTCGGACATTCAGTTCCCAACTACAATCATCCTTCAGCCACGATTCAATGATGGCCAAAACATCATACCTGGCAATCTGTAATATTGCAACAAGATCATCCACCTTATTTCTTATACTACGTGCATTTAGATACAACACCTTGAGTACCACATTTGCTATCCTTTCTGATTCTGCATCCTTAATGATTTGAAACTCAGCCTGTTGGCTGCAACTAAGTCCCATCACCTGCCTGCCCTTCCTGACAATCTGACTGCACATTATCTTTATTTTTTACCATCCGTCCTATCTAGAATCCCTTCACTCCAGTTGCCACCCCCCTGCCAAGTTAGCTTAAACCCTCCCAACAGCTCTAACAAATCTGCCAATGAGAATATTGGTTCCCTTGGGTTCAGGTGCAACCCGTCGCTTTCGAACAGGTCATACCTCCCCCAGAAGAGATCCCAATTATCCACGAACCTGAAGCCCTGCCTCCTGCACCAGCTTCTCAGCCACACATTTATCTGCCAAATCATCCTATTTTACCCTCACTGGTGCGTGAAATTCAGAAATTACTAAATTACTACCTGGCAGGTCCTGCTTCTCAGCTTTCTACCTAGCTCTCTAAATTCTCTTTTCAGGATCTCATTGCTTTTCCTTCCTATGTCATTGGTACCAATATGTCCCAAGACAGCTGGCTGCTCCCCCTCCCTCTCCAAAATGTTGTGGATGCGATCTGAGACATCCCTGACCCTGGCACCTGGGAGGCAATATACCATCCGGGTGTCCTGTTGACGTCCACAGAATCTCCTGTCAGTTCCTCTCACTATTGAATCCCCTAACATCACCACTTCCTTCTTCTCTCTCTTTCCTTTCTGCACCACGGACCCATGCTCACTGCCTGTAACCTGGTCGCTGTGGCAATCTCCCAGGACCTCATCCCCCACAGAACCATCGAAAATGTTATACTTGTTTTTGGTGGGAATGGCCACAGGGGAGCTCTGCTCTAACTGCCTATTTCCATTTCTCCCGACGGTCACCCAGCTACTCGCCTCCTGCAACTTCGGGGTGACTACTTCCCTGTAACTTCGATCAATTTAAATCCTCACTGTCCTGTACAAGCCGAAGGTCATCCAGTTGCTGCTCCAGATCCCTAACAGGGTCTTCAAGGAGTTGCAGCTGGATGCACTTCAGGCAGATGTAATTCTCTGGGAGACTCTGGGTCTCCCAGTTCTCCAACATCCGGCACGTAGAGCACACCATAGCCATTCAAATGGTACAGTAAGAGGGGGGGATAAATAAAAAGAAAACTTTAACAGATGCTTTACACAGAGCTGATGCTTCCTCCGAACCAAAGCCTCCTTTGAGCTAAAGTCTGTCGCTTCTACTCTCACCACTGGACTGCTCCCGACAATGGTCGCTCCGCTTATCCCTTCTGTACTTTTATCTAGTTCGTAGAGCTCTGTTGACACTGCTGATAGGCCACATACACTGGACAAATGCTCTTGAAGCTCCCTTTTTAAATAACCACTGCCGACCTGCGTTTTATAGCAGAATGGAGTTCCAATATCCTTATTTGCCTTCTATATAACAAGGAAGGTCAGTTAAAAGCTGTTCAGTATAGATATAGACCCAGAGATGCCGCTTTGAAGAGGCATAATGCATATCTCTGATCAGTGTGGGTTCATAGTAAATCCGTACAACCGAGCCTGTCTCTGATTATTTGGGATCTCCTTGCTTTGTACCAAGATCTCACTCTGTGAAGTATGTAGGGTAGCTGGGGTGCACAGATACAACTCATTAAAAAAAAATCATGGACAGGCACTTCTCAGAAGTGGAAAATTAGGTCATTATTGATCCTGTACAACTCTCAAAGAAGATGAGGACAGTATTATTACTCAGAGCCAGGGAACACATCAAACTGCAGAGGAAAAGGTGAGAAGCAAAACTACGCTGTAATAAAATTGATTTGTCTTCATTCTGAGTATCTGCGAGAGACATCCTGTTTCTGAATCCTTCCCATTTACATATCTTAAGGAGGATAAATTTGTGGTGATTTTCCCAAAAGGAAAGTAATGAGTGATTCTGAAATTGTGACAATAGACAAGATTCTCAAAATAAATAGGTGAACTAAGACTCTTATTGACCATTTAATCTGACATCAGTATTTGCGAAAAATCCTGTATTCTACTGCGAAGTGCTAACAAAGCACTTAGAAAATCATGCAACACACACAAAATGCTGGTAGAATGCTGCAGGCCAGACAGCATCTATAGGAGGAGGTACAGGACTAACAGAAAGAAGAGATAGTAAGAGATTTGAAAGTGGGAGGAGGAGGGGGAGATCCGAAATGATAGGAGAAGACAGGAGGGGGAGGGATGGAGCTAAGAGCTGGAAAGTTGATTGGTAAAAGGGATACAAGGCTGGAGAAGGGAGAGGATAATGGGACGGGAGGCCTAGAGAGAAAGAAAGGGGGAGGGGGGAGAGGAGCACCAGAAGAAGGTGGAGAGCAGGCAAGGGGTTATAGTGAGAGGGACAGAGGGAGAAAAAAGAGAGAGAGAAAGAAAGGGGAAAAAAAATAAAAAAATAATAAATAAATAAGGGATGGGGTAAGAAGGGGAGGGGGGCATTAACGGAAGTTAGAGAAGTCAATGTTCATACCATCAGGTTGGAGGCTACACAGACGGAAAATGAGGTGTTGTTCCTCAAACCTGAGTGTGGCTTCATCTTGAGAGTAGAGGAGGCCATCAATAGACATATCAGAATGGGAATGGGATGTGGAATAAAAATGTGTGGCCACTGGGAGATCCTGTTTTCGCTGGCAGACAGAGCGGAGGTGTTGAGTGAAACAGTCTCCCAGCCTGCATGGGGTCTCGCCAATATTTAAAAGACCGTACCGGGAGCACCGGATGCAGTATATCACACCAGCCGACTGGCAGGTGAAGTATTGCCTCACCTGGAAGGATTGTCTGCGGCCCTGAATGGTGGTGAGGGAGGAAGTGTAGGGGAATGTGGAGCATTTAGAACATAGAACAGTACAGCACAGTACAGGCCCTTCGGCTCACAATGTTGTGCCAACCCTTAAACCCTGCCTCCCATATAAGCCCCCCCAACTTAAATTCCCCCATATACCTGTCTAGTAGTCTCTTAAATTTCACTCATGTATCTGCCTCCACCACTGACTCAGGCAGTGAATTCCACGCACCAACCACTCTCTGAGTAAAAAATCTTCCTCTAATATCCCCCTTGAACTTCCCACCCCTTACCTTAAGGCCATGTCCTCTTGTATTGAGCAGTGGTGCCCTGGGGAAGAGGTACTGGCTGTCCACTCTATCTATTCCTCTTAATATTATGTATACCTCTATCATGTCTCCTCTCATTCTCCTTCTCTCCAGAGAGTAAGGTCCTAGCTCCCTTAATCTCTGACCATAATGCATACTCTCTAAACCAGGCAGCATCCTGGTAAATCTCCATTGTACCCTTTCCAATGCTTCCACATCCTTCCTATAGTGAGGCGACCAGAAATGGACACAGTACTCCAAGTGTGGCCTAACCAGAGTTTTATAGAGCTGCATCATTACCCCACGACTCTTAAATTCTGTCCCTTGACTTATGAAAACTAACACCCCATAAGCTTTCTTAACTACCCTATTTACACATGAGGCAACTTTCAGGGATCTGTGGACATGTACCCCCAGATCCCTCTGCTCCTCCACACTAACAAGTATCCTGCCATTTACTTTGTACTCTGCCTTGGAGTTTGTCCTTCCAAAGTGTACCACTTCACACTTCTCCGGGTTGAACTCCATCTGCCGCTTCTCAGCCCACTTCTGCATCTTATCGATGTCTCTCTGCAATCTGCGACAATCCTCTACACTATCCACAACACCACCAACTTTTGTATAGTCTGCAAACTTGCCAACCCACCCTTCTACCCCCACATCAAGGTTGTTAATAAATATCACGAAAAGTAGAGGTCCCAGAACTGATCCTTGTGGGACACCACTAGTCACAACCCTCCAATCCGAATGTACTCCCTCCAACATGATCCTCTGCTTTCTGCAGGCAAGCCAATTTTGAATGCACCTGGCCAAACATCCCTGGATCCCAGGCCTTCTGACTTTCTGAATAGGCCTACCATGTGGAACCTTGTCAAGTGCCTTACTAAAATCCATGTAGATCACATCCACTGCACTACCCTCATCTATATGCCTGGTCACTTCCTCAAAGAACTCTATTAGGCTTGTTAGATACGATCTGCCCTTCACAAAGCCATGCTGACTGTCCCTGATCAGACCATGATTCTCTATATGCCCATAGATCCTCTCTCTAAGAATCTTTTCCAACAGTTTTCCCACCACACACGTAAGGCTCACTGGTCTATAATTACCCGGACTATCCCTACTACCTTTCTTGAACAAGGGGACAACATTCTCCTCCCTCCAATCCTCCGGTACCATTCCCGTGGGCAAAGGGGACATAAAGATCCTAGCCAGAGGCTCAGCAATCTCTTCCCTCACCTCGTGGAACAGCCTGGGGAATATTCCGTCAGGTCCCGGGGACTTATCCGTCCTAATGTATTTTAACAACTCCAACACCTCCTCTCCCTTAATATCAACATGTTCCAGAACATCAACCTCACTCATATTGTCCTCACCATCATCAAGTTCCCTCTCACTGGTGAATACGCTCACTTCCACAGCCTCCAGGCACATCTTCCCACCTTTATCTCTAATAGGTCCTACCTTCACTCTTGTCATCCTTTTTTTTTCACATAATTGAAGAATGCCTTGGGGTTTTCCTTTACCCTACTCACCAAGGCCTTCTCATGCCCCCTTCTTGCTCTTCTCAGCCCCTTCTTAAGCTCTTTTCTTGCTACCCTATATTCCTCAATAGAGCCATCTGATCCTTGCTTCCTAAACCTCATGTATGCTGCCTTTTTCCACCTGACTAGATTTTCCACCTCACTTGTCACTCATGGTTCCTTCACCCTATCATTCTTTCTCTTCTGCACTGGGACAAATTTATCCCTAACATCCTGCAAGAGATCCCTAAACATCGACCAAATGTCCATAATACATTTCCCTGCAAAAACTTCATCCCAATTTACACCCGCAAGTTCTAGCCTTATAGTCTCATAGTTTGCCCTTCTCCAATTAAAAATTTTCCTGTCCTCTCTGATTCTATCCTTTTCCATGATAATGATAAAGGCCAAGGAGCGGTGGTCACTGTCCCCCAAATGCTCACCCACTGAGACATCTGTGACCTGACCTGGTTCGTTACCTAATACTAGATGTAGTATGGCATTCCCCCTAGTCAGCCTGTCAACATACTGTGACAGGAATCCGTCGTGGACACACTTAACAAACTCTGCCCCGTCTAAACCATTGGAATGAATCAGGTGCCAATCTTAAGGAAGTTAAAGTCACCCATGATAACAACCCTGTTATCTTCGCACCTTTCCAAAATCTGCCTCCCAATCTGCTCCTCAGTATCTCTGCTGCTACCAGGGTGCCTATAGAATACTCCCAATAGAGTTCTTGCATTGCAGTACATGCACTTTATCCCTTCTACCTTACAACCTTTAGACCCTTTATTCTGTTTCTCTTTCATCAAAATCTCTTTAGTCATAGTCATAGTCATACTTTATTAATCCCGGGGGAAATTGGTTTTCGTTACAGTTGCTCCATAAATAATAAATAGTAATAGAACCATAAATAGTTAAATAGTCATATGTAAATTATGCCAGTAAATTATGAAATAAATCCAGGACCAGCCTATTGGCTCAGGATGTCTGACCCTCCAAGGGAAGAGTTGTAAAGTTTGATGGCCACAGGCAGGAATGACTTCCTATGACGCTCAGTGCTGCATCTTGGTGGAATGAGTCTCTGGCTGAATGTACTCCTGTGCCCAGCCAGTACATTATGTAGTGGATGGGAGACATTGACCAAGATGGCATGCAACTTAGACAGCATCCTCTTTTCAGACACCACCGTGAGAGAGTCCAGTTCCATCCCCATAACATCACTGGCCTTACGAATGAGTTTGTTGATTCTGTTGGTGTCTGCCACCCTCAGCCTGCTGCCCCAGCACAGAACAGCAAACATGATAGCACTGGCCACCACAGACTCGTAGAACATCCTCAGCATTGTCCAGCAGATGTTAAAGGACCTCAGTCTCCTCAGGAAATAGAGATGGCTCTGACCCTTCTTGTAGATAGCCTCAGTGTTCTTTGACCAGTCCAGTTTATTGTCAATTCGTATTCCCAGGTATTTGTAGTCCTCCACCATGTCCACACTGACCCCCTGGATGGAAACAGGGGTCACTGGTACCTTAGCTCTCCTCAGGTCTACCACCAGCTCCTTAGTCTTTTTCACATTAAGCTGTAGATAATTCTGCTCACACCATGTGACAAAGTTTCCTACCGTAGCCCTGTACATGATCTCCCTTGCTGATGTATCCAACTATGGCAGAGTCATCCGAAAACTTCTGAAGATGACAAGACTCTGTGCAGTAGTTGAAGTCCGAGGTGTAAATGGTGAAGAGAAAGGGAGACAAGACAGTCCCCTGTGGAGCCCCAGTGCTGCTGATCACTCTGTCGGACACACAGTGTTGCAAGCACACGTACTGTGGTCTGCCAGTCAGGTAATCAAGAATCCATGACACCAGGAAAGCATCCACCTGCATCGCTGTCAGCTTCTCCCCCAGCAGAGCAGGGCGGATGGTGTTGAACGCACTGGAGAAGTCAAAAAACATGACCCTCACAGTGCTCGCTGGCTTGTCCAAGTGGGTGTAGACATGATTCAGCAGGAAGACGATGGCATCCTCAACTCCTATTCGGGGCTGGTAGGCGAACTGGAGGGGATCTAAGTGTGGCCTGAGCATAGGCCGGAGCAGCTCCAGAACAAGTCTTTCCAGGGTCTTCATGATGTGGGAGGTCAATGCCACTGGTCTGTAGTCATTGAGGCTGCTGGGGTGCGGCGTCTTCGGCACAGGGACGAGGCAGGACGTCTTCCACAATACAGGAACCCTTCAGAGCCTCAGGCTCATATATGTTAGATATGGCTTTACTCCATGCACTATACGTGCAGTTCTCGCATGACCTTCATCCTCCTCCACCTCACTATCTGCTCTAACACTCTGGTTCCTCTCTCCCTGCAAATCTAGTTTAAACCCCGCCCGAGTAGCACTAGCAGACCTTCCCACAAGGATGTTAGTCCCACTCCAGTTCAGGTGCAACCCGTCCCATTGGAACAGGTCCTACCTTCCCCGGAACAAGGCCCAATTATCCAGAAACATGAAGCCCTCCCTCCTGCACCAACTCCTTAGCCACATAATTAGCTGCATTATCTTCCTACTTCTAGCCTCACTAGCACGTGGCATAGGTAGCAATCCTGAGATTGCAACCCTGGAGGTCCTGTCCTTCAACTTTGCACCTAACCCCCTAAATTCTCTTTGCAGGACCTCCTCCTACTTCCTATGCATGTCTTTGGTCCCTACATGGACCACAACATCTGGCTGCTCACCGTCCCTCTTGAGAATACCAAGAACTCGATTTGAGATATCGCAGACCTTGGCACCACAGATGCAACAGACCATCCGGGATTCTCAATCTCTTCCACAGAACCTCTTATCTGTCCCCCTAACTATTGAATCCCCTATCACTACTGCTCTCCTCTTTTCCCTCCTTCCCTTCTGAGCTGAGGGTCCCGTCTCGATGCCAGAGACGCAACCACTGCAACTTGTCCCTGGTAGGTCGTCCCCACCAACAGTATCCAAATTTGTTCCGCTTACAAAGGTAAATGCAGGGAGGGAGATCAGTGGGAAGGGATAGGGGAGATGAATGGACAAAGGAGTCGTGAGGGGAGCAATCCCTGCGGAAAGCAGAAAAGGGGGGAGGGAAAAATGTGCTTGGTAGTGGGATCCTGTTGGAGGTGGCAGAAGTTACGAAGAATTATATGTTGGACCTGGAGGCTGGTGTGGTGATAGATGAGGACAAGGGGAACCCTATCCCTAGTGGGTGGCGGGAGGATGGGATGAGAGCAGATGTGCATGAAATGGGAGAGATGCGTTTGACAGCAGAGTTGATGATGGAGGAAGGCAAGCCCCTTTCTTTAAAAAAGGAGGACACCTCCTTCGTCCCGGAATGAAAAGCCTCATCCTGAGAGCAGATGCGGCGGAGACGGAGGAATTGCGAGAAGGGGATGGCATTTTAACAAGAGACAGGGTGAGAAGAGGAATAGTCCAGGTAGCTGCGAGAGTCCGTAGGCTTATAGTAGACATTAGTAGATAAGCTGTCTCCAGAGACAGAGACAGAAAGATCAAGAAAGGGAAGGGAGGTGTCGGAAATGGACCAGGTAAATTTGAGGGCCGGGTAAAAGATGGAGGCAAAGTTAATGAAGTCAGCGAGCTCAGCATGCATGCACGAAGCAGCGCTAATGAAGTTGTCGATGTAGCGAAGCAAAAGTGCGGACGGATACCAGTATAGGCTGGGAACATAGATTGTTCCACAAAGCCAACAAAAAGGCAGGCATAGCTGGGACCCATACGGGTGCCCATGGCTACACCTTTAGTTTGGAGGAAGTGGGAGGAGCCAAAGGAGAAACTATTAAGGGTAAGGACTAATTCTGCTGGACGGAGGAGAGTGGTGGTAGAGGGGAACTAGTTAGGTCTGGTATCCAAAAAGAAGCAGAGAGCTTTGAAACCTTCCTGGTGGGGGATGGAGGTATATAGGGACTGGACATCCATGGTGAAAATAAAGCAGTGGGGGCCAGGTAACTTAAAATCATTGAAAAAAATTCAGAGTGTGAGAACTGCCATGAACATGGGTGGGAAGGGATTGAACAAGCGGGGATAAATCAGTGTCAAGGTAGGCAGAAATGAATTTGGTGGGGCAGGAGCAAGCTGAAACAATGGGTTTACCTGGACAGGCAGGTTTGTGGATCCTGGGTAGGAGGTAGAAACGGGAAGTGTGAGGTATGGGAACTATAAGGTTGGTGGCAGTGGATGGGAGATCCCCAGAGCTGATAAGGTCGGTGATGGTGTGGAAGACAATGGTCTGGTGCTCCTCAGTGGGGTCATGATCGAGGGGTAAATAAGAGGAGGTATCGCGAGTTGTCGCTGTACCTCGGCAAAGTAGATGTTAGTACGCCGGACTACAACAGCACCCCCCTTATCGGCGGCTTTTATAGTAAGGTTAGGATTGTTGCGGAGGGAGTGGAGAGCAGAGCGTTCGGAAGGAGTGAGGTTGTAATTGGAACAAGGTGTGGTGAAGTCGAGACAGTTGATGTCCCATTGGCAGTTAGGAATTGGAACAAGCACCTCACTCAATCTCAAACAACTTTCCGGCTCTTAGCTCCATCCCTCTTCCTCCAGTCTTCTCCTATCATTTCAGCTCTCCCCCTCCCCCTCCCACTTACAAATCTTTTACTATCTCTTCTTTCAGTTAGACCTGATGAAGGGTCTCGGCCCGAAACTCTTCCTATAGATGCTGCCTGGCCTGCTGCGTTCTACCAGCATTTTGTGTGTGTGTGTGTGTTGCTTGATTTTACAGCATCTGCAGATTTCCTCATGTTTGCGCACTTAGAAAATCATGATTGGATTTGGCAGTCAATAAAAGATATAAAAGAAGAAAAAAGCACGTTTGATAAATTTGCTTTTTGAGGGTGTAGTTAAAAGAATAGCTGTAAGAGACCAGTTGATATGGTGTACTTAGAGGTTTGGAATGATTGTGATAAAATGAAACACAAAAGGTATGGTACAGCGATGAAAACAGTACAAGCATGGATTGAGGATTTGTTCTTAGACGGGACATGGAGTATTAATAAATAGATCATTTTTGGTCTGGAAGGCTGTCAACAGGGGTCCCTATTGTTCGCGATGTATATCAGTGGAAAGTATCAACTGTAACATATCAAAGTCTGCCGACAATACAAAGCTGGACAGTAATGTGAGATTTAAGAAGGATGCATAGAGGTCTTGGGGTGGGGTGGGGGAGGTATACACTGGCTAAGTGAATGGTCAAGGACATGAAAGTTAGAAATCAGTGTGGATGCTCACAGCTACCATGGGGCAGGAGGTACAGAAGTCTGAGGTCCCACATCACCAGGTTCAAGAACAGCTGATTTTCTCCAACCATTCAGCTCTTGAACTAACCCCAACCACCATAACCACTACCTCAGTATAGCCACATCGCAACCACCTTGACCACTTTGTACCACAATTGTTCTAATTGTGATAGTTCTTGAATAATGTTAAATAATTTATGTTTAATTTATGCTTCTTTTATGAACCGTGTGCACCTGATGCTATGTACCTCTGATGTTGTTACAGATAAGTTTCTCATTGCACCTGTGCAGCTTAATTTTGATTTTGACGTTTATAAATGTGAGGACATCAAGCTTCAAAATAAAAAAATTGAGAATTAAATATTTTTCAGATACTGTCACTGTCTTTAAAAACTGTGGTCTACCTACATATTTACTCCTTTATTTCCCACTGATAATTATGTGGCTTATAATAGAATCCCATCAAAGTATTTAACTTCTAAATTCCACCCAAATATCCTTGCTGGCTAGAACCCTCAGGAATATCCTCTCCAAATGTTTCCATAAACATCTCCTCTGCTCTTACTCGCACCTGTATCATGCATATAGTACCTACCTCAGAATGCTGAGCTGCCAGTCCCGCCCATCCCACAATAATTATTCCATAGTAGTTATAATATTCCAGACCTCTGTACCTATTGCAAAGTAATAAATCAGCTGTGAGCTGAATGTATACACATTCTTTTTTGTCCTCATGTATCTATCCATGCTTGAGTCTATCTGCTTTATCGGTCAGATTTCTTGCATTAAAGTGAATTCAGTTTAGTCTATCACACCTTCATTATTTCCTGTCTTGCTCCTGTATATCTTCCCTACTGAAATTGCATTCTTTAATTTCAAAGTCAAAAGTCAAGGTAAATTTATTATCATAATACATAGTGGCTGCTTTATCAGATATGTTTACTCATTAATGTCAAATTAATTAGCTAATTAAATATCTAATTAGCCCATCATGTGGCAGCGACTCACTGCATAAAAGCTTGCAGGTATGGCCAACAGGTTCAGTTGTTGTTCAGACCAAGCATTAGAATGGGGAAGAAATGTGATCTCAGTGACATTGACTATGGAATGATTGTTAGTCCTGACGAAGTGTTCCAGCCTGAAACGTCGACTGATCTTTTCCACGGATGCTGCTCGACCTGCTGAGTTCCTCCAGCGTGTTGTGAGTATCGTTGGTACCATACTGAATGGTTTGAGTACTCAGAAACTGCTGATCTCCTGAGATTTTCACGTACAACAGTCTTTAGAGCTTACAGAGAATGATACAATAAACAAAAAACTTCCAGAGAGCAACAATTCTGTGGGTAAGAATGCTTTGTTAATGATAGGGGTCAGAGGAGAATTGCTAGATTGGCTCAAGCTGACAGGAAGAGAACAATAACTCAAGTAACTGCACATTACAACAGTGTTGCGCAGAAGAACGCACACCACGTGAAACCTTGAAATGGATGGGCTACAGCAGCAGAAGGCCATGAACACGCACTCAGGAGCCACTTTATTAGGAACCTCCTACACTACATTAAGATTCATTTTCTTGAAGACACTTACAGGAAAATTATGAAATACAATAGAATTTGAGGAAAAAAATAATCATAAACAAAAACCGACAAACAACCAATATCCAAAGGAGACAATCTGAGTAAATAATAAATAAATAAATAATATTAAGAACGTCAGTTGTAGAGATGTTGAAAGTGAGTCTGTAGTGCGTGGAAGCGAATCAGAGTTCAGGTGGGTAAAGTCATCCATGTCGGTTCAGGAGCCTGATGGTTCTCGGGTCACACACTTGTATGTTTGCTTCAGCTTGTTCATCTGCATATGACTGCTGTGGCTCCCATGCTCCTGTCAGTATAGTTTAAAACACTCTTGAGCAGCACCAGCATATCTCCCCACAAGGATATTAGTTCCCCTCCAATTCAGGTGCAAATCATCCTTCTGGTAGAGATCTCCTCTTCCCCAAAAGACATCTGAAGTGCCCACAAACCTGAATCCCTCCTTCCTACACTTGTTCTTCATTTGTGCATTCATCTAATCTATCCTCCTATTCCCACTCTCACTAGCATGTGTCACTGGGAGTAATCTGGGATTGAACGGTTTGCATATGAAAAGTATTTGATGCCTCTGGGCCTGTTTTCACTGGAATTCAGAAGAATAAGTGGTGACCTAATTGAAACCTATCAAATGATGAAAGGCCTTGATGGAGTGGATGTGGAGAGGATGTTTCCTATGGTGGGAGAATTTAAGACCAGAGGTGCAGCTTTTTAATGTCTGTCTAACTCCCTATATTCACTCTGCAGGACTTTATCTCGTTTCCTACCTCTGTCATTGGTACTATTGTGTACAACAACCTCGCTCTCTTCTTCAGAAGGTTCCACAAGTGTTCAGAGACATCCTTTACCCTGACAATTAAGAGGCAACATACCATCCTGGACTCTCAAGGACCAATACTGTAATGATACATTCAACAGTGTTGATGTTAGACCAAACCCGAATCATAGAAGAGTAAACACAGAAACAGATTAAGAAGACAATTGATATAGTAGCTAGTATTACAAAAGGAAGTGGGAACAAAGTTAGAGAATTTTGTGTTAAATTTGTGATATTGTTTATAGATTTTGTCTCCCCACCTCAGGAAAGATATATTTGAAATAGAGTAAATATAGGAAAGGTACACCGGATTGATTATTGGGATGGTAAGTTTATTATCAGGATATGAATGAATAAACATGAGGCAATAATTTGGCAATCCTCAACTCTATGACAAAAGTAGAAGGTATAGCATTAAACTCCGCAATGGATCAACTAAAAAGCTACTCAGATTTACCCTTTTCATCTTAGTACCAGACTGCATGACCTATATTTTGATTATTATTGTGAGAAAATGGTAATGACTACAGGATACATGCAGCTTTTGCAATAGTTAAGATGTATGTGAAGATGCTAATATTAAGTAAACTTTCAAAGCTGAAGCATTAAAGGTTTATACACTAATGTTGAATTGTATATTAGTTCAATGTGTTCAGGAACAGATGTCATAAGACCATAAGGTAAGTGAGCAGAATCAGTCTATTTGGCTCAACAAGTTTTCTTTATTGTTCAATCACGGCTGATTTTTTTTTTCACCACCATTTTCCTGCTTTTCGGTGGCAATGGAGAAGCCTATGATAAGAACAATGGAGATAGATTGATGTGGAAGTGGGAAGGAGAGTTAAAATGATATGCAACTAGATGCTCAAGCTGGCCATTGTGGACAGAGCAATGGTGCTCCACCAAATGGTCATCTAGACTACAGTTGATTTCTCCAATGTACAAACATTTGTACATGAGTATTGAGAGCTGTAGACTAAGTTGGAAGAGGTGCAGGGGGCACTGCCTATTTAACAGCTATATTGGTTCCCAGATGGGGCAGAAGGAGGAGGTGAAGGGACAGGCGTTACATCTCCTTTGACTGGAGGGAAAATGCTCAGCAATTGTGAGGAGTGGATAAGGAGGATTAACAGACCAGATAGTCATCAAGAGAATAATTCTTGCACAATGCAGAAAGTGGAAAAGTGGGGAAGATGCAACTGACCATTTTGGGAGGTTGTGGTTTCCATATTTACAATAATTGTCTTGATCTTTTTTTCTCAGAAATTAAGAGCCCATTTCCAATGTATAAATTATGTTGAATGATTAAATAATTACAAATGAAATTCATAGTAATGAATTTGGACAATATTCCTAGAATGAAATTAAGGAACTAAATTTCCAATGGTGATTGTTATGATGATGGGATTAAGGTATAGAAATTACAGTGGGCAATTAGGAAAACCACTACAGAAATTCACTTCCTGTGATATTCAAATTCACTGGCATGTGATTTGAATTGTAAAATCTGTCTGCCAAATATCAAAAAAGCAAGTTCAAATGAAAGTCAAAGTTGAATTTACTGTCATATGCATTGTCACAAGCATGCATTCGTGCAAGGAAAAGTTACCTGCAGCAGCAGGGGTCAGGGGGTATGGAGGGAAGGCTGGGTTCTGAGTTGGATGATCAGCCATGATCATAATAAATGGCGGTGCAGGCTCGAAGGGCCGAATGGTCTACTCCTGCACCTATTTTCTATGTTTCTATGTTTCTATACACAAAATTCAAAATTGCTTAATATCTGTTCCTGTACATGGGTGTAAGGAAAAAGAAAGAATTGGTACCCCTGATCCTATGCAGCAAAAAAACCACAAACATAATAATAATAATATGCACAATAAATATAAACACAAGGTAGCTTAGATACATAGGTTGATTCTATGTCAATAGAGTGATGCTAGGATGTACATAAGGTGGTTGATGGGAAATAATAAAGCAGTGATGGAGTTAGTGGATGGAGGTGTTGATCAGCCTTGCTGCTTGAGGAAAGTAACTGGTTTAGTGGTCCTGCTGTGGATGCTATGTAGCCTCCTTCCTAATGGGAGTGGAACAGTTCATCAGCAGGGTATGTAGGATCTTTCATGCTATTATTGGCCCTTTTCCGGCACCTTTCTGTTTAATATGTCATTGATGGCAGGTAGGCTGGTGCTGGTGATGTGTTGGACAGATTTGCCTACCTATTGTAGAGTCTTCCTGTCCACTGCAGTGCAGTTTCTGTACCAAGCTGTGTTGCAACTTGTCAGGATGCTCTCTACTGCGCATCTGTGGAATGATGTGAGTATGGATGTGTGAAGTCCAGCTCTCTCCAGCCTCCACAGAAAGTAGAGGCATTGGTGAGTTTTCCTGACTGTGTAGGATGTGTTCTGAGACCATGAGAGGTTGTGTGTGTTGTTCATTCCCAGGTGTTTGAAACTGCTTGCAGTTTCCACTACTATGCTACCAATGTAAAAGCGGGTGTGAATTCTCCCATAGTATTAAGGAGGAGATTATTTGTCTGGCACTAGGCCACGAACTTTCCATCTCCTTCTGTAGGCTGTTTCACTGTTGTTGGTGATGAGTCCATTACAGTTGTGTCATTGGCAAATTTAGTGACGTAATTACTTGGGTGTTTGGCCCTGCAGTCATATGTGAGCAGAGTGTCCAGTAATGGTCTCAGCCATGGGGAGCACCCATGTTGAGGACACTAGAGAGAGAGGAGTGGTTGTGCATCCTGACTATCTGAGGTTTGTTTGTTATTTTTCTCCTAATGTCAGTTTTACACAATGATAAAACTTGCCTCACATTTACTGTAAAATAAATTTATTCAATCCATAGGGATTGACAAAATGCAGTTACTGAGCCTTTTTGTCATTAACAGAGCTGAAAGATGGTTAAAAGTTAAGTCTTTGGGATATAATTGATATGTTAAGATCCATTAACTGAGATTAAAAACACGACATATCCAATTTTTGCATCCATTTGGTGAACATTTTAATGACAAATTAGAGTTGGTTATTTTTGTGGTCTCTTGAATATGCTATTTATTTGGATGAACTTTGTTTAGATCAACTTTATTCACCATGTACACTCAGTAAATATCTAATCAGTAAATCGTGTGGCAGCAACTCAAAGCTTAAAAGCATGCAGATATGGTCCAGAGGTCCAGTTGTTTTTTCAGAACAAACATTAGAATAGCAAAGAAATGTGATTTAAGTGACTTTGACCATGGAATGATTGCTGGTGCCAGCCAGGATGTTTTGACTATCTCAGAAACTGCTGCTCTCCCGTCATTTGTTTATTTAGAGATAAAGAGCAGAATAGACCATTCAGGCACTTTGAGCCAGACTACCCATCAATTCCTGACAATGCTGATTTAACCTAATCTGATCATGGGACAAGTTACAATGACCAATTAACCTACCCGGTATGTGTTTGGACTGTAGGAGAAAACTGGAACACCCAGAAAAAACACACACATTCCAGGGAGAGGAGATATAGAGACTCCTTACAGAGGACACTTGGATTGAACACTGAACTCTGATGCCCTGAGCTAACCTCCACCGAGGTGCCCACGCACAACAGTCTCTGGAAGTTTAGAGAGAATATCACAAGAAACAAATAAACATCTGATGAGCAGTAGGTTTGTGGGTAAAACATCCTGATAATATGACAGTATTTTTTTCTTTTGTATATAAATATAAAGTTAGAGGTTAAAGTTCAAAATTCAGGGTAAATTTATTATCAAAGTCTTTCTGATGGCTCTGGGCCTGTATTCACTAGAATTCAGAAGAATGAAGGGTGACCTCATTGGAACCTATCAAATGGTGAAAGGCCTGTGGACAGGATGTTTTCTGTGGTGGGAGAGTCTAAGACCAGTGGACACAGCCTCAAAATACAGGGGTGTCCTTTTAGAATGGAGCTGAGGAGGAATTTCTTTAACCAGAGGGTAGTGCATCTGTGGAATCTTTTGCCATAGGCATCCGTGAAGTCCATGTCTATATGTATACTTAAGGCAAAGGTTGATAGATTCTAGATTGGTCAGGGCATAAGAGGATAAGGGGAGAACGCAGGAGAGTGGGACTGAGAGAAAAATCGGTTCAGCCATGATAAAGGGGCAGAGAAGACTCAATGGGAGAAGTAGCTTTATTCTGCTCCTATACCCTATGGTCTTGTACATGCCACCATATACTACCTTGAGATTCGTTTACTTTGACAGTGATGGACTGGGCTGTATCCATTACTTTTTGTAGGCTTCTCTGTTCCAGGACTTTGGTGTTTCCACACCAGGCCTTGATGTATATTCTCCACCGTGCATCTATGGAAGTTTGTCATAGTGGCATGCTGAATCTACACAAACTTCTCAGAAAGCACAGGTGATGCCATGCCTTCTTTGTAATGGCACTTGAATGCTAGACACAGGACAGATCCTCTGAAATGATAACGCAGAGAAATTTAATATTACTGATCCTCCCCAGCTCTGGTCCGCTAATTAGAACTGCTTCCGCCTCCTGAAGTCAATAATCAGCTTTTGCTGACATTGAGTGAGAGGTTGTTGTTGTGGCACCATTCAGCCAGATTTTCAGTCTTCCTCCTATATACTGATTCGTTACCATCTTTGATATGGCCAACAATAGTGGTGTTATCAACAATCCTAAATACGGCACTGGAAGCTGTACTTAACTGTGTGGAGCAGAGCGGTAAGGGCAGCGGCTTGTGAATCTCCATGTTGATGGTGACCGTAGAGGAGATATTATTGCCAAAACAGCATTATAAAAAGTGATTTAAAGTGTTTACCATGCAGCGACTGGGATAATAGATAAAGGGCAATGGGGTGGGGAGGCTAACTAGAAAGGTTGATCAGATTAACTGCCCAAGAGAAGAAACTTTTAAGAAGGTGTGGAATTTTAGTTTTAATAGCTTTATATCACTTTCCAGAAGGGAGTTTTAGGAAAAGGCAGATTACAAGCCTGATGGTAGACTGCAGCTCATGACCCTTTCTGCTGACCTGGCAGTTTGCTGTAGTTTTCATGTATTATCTGAGGATGCTGCACCAGACTAGACGGTAATGGCAGTTGTGAGGATGCTCTATATAATAGCAATGTAGAAGATGGTACTTTACCAGCTGACACAAGAAGTACATCCTCGATGGAGCCTTTTTGTTAATGAAGGAGATTTGGTTTTCCCAGATGAGGTCCTGTGAAATAATGATGCCCAGGAACCAAATAACAACATCATTTTGTTTTTATTTTACATGATGTTTAGTCCAATCTGATTCAGCTGAGAATAATCAAAATCGCTGATAGCATGCTCACTTACATTGAAATATAGCAGCTTAAATTTGTTTTGAGCCTCATCTTTCCCAATGTTTTTTCAATCAGCCTTTAGAATGTTTGTAGAGGCACATGAGGGCATTTACAATTGCATGTATATATTTTTTTTTTCAGTTGAGAAGGAGGCATTATTGTTCCATCTTCAGACTGCACTGTTGTACAAGTAGTTCCAGGGCAGTGTGAGCTGGTACTCATAAAAGCACTCAAACTCACTTCATTTTGAAATGTTAGATGTAATGCATTGATAAGAGCTTTCATAAACTATAGCAACTAATGCATTTATTTACAATTAACATAAATTGCTGAGAAAAATACCAAACATAAATACAATAGAAAAGTCATGCAATGGATTAATATCTTCCCCTCCCCATCAGAGTTGCTTCTGAATAACAAAATAAAGCTTTTGATACCTAATTACTGTCTTGCTTCCTAGCAAAATTAAATGCCAAGGCTTCCCGTTCATTCAATGTATTGGTCCAAAACAAACTGAGACTTTTAACTTAAGCAAAGAGGCAAATGGAAAGTTTTAGATTATTCAAATGAGCTCAACAGAACTGAGCAGCTTTTCAATATTCTATTTTCAATCAATCAGTTTTTAACATTTAGCTTTATAAGCAACTTAACCATAACTAAAAAAAATGTATGTACATACATAGTCAAAACTCTGCAATAATGTGTGTAGACTGATAGAATTGGTCATTTTTTCAAGACTCAAGATTGCTTAATATCATTTCCAGTGCACAAATGTAAGGAGAATGAAGTTATTGTTACTCTGGATCCAATACAGCATTAAAAAACATAAAAGATAAAGAACACAATAATAACAATAAAAACACACCATTAATATAAATACACCACAATTATAAAGCTTATATACATAGACTGATGGTATGAATTTTAGGTATACTATATGTTTATATCCTCTTAGTATTTCATTGAGAAACACCTTTGACCCCCCCCCCCCAACATTCCAAATTATCGCCATTACTCCGATCTGTGTTCTCCCAACTGTAGATTTGGATGCCACCTCCATGGCTGTGTGAATTATTGAAATAATTTTGTGTTTTTAGCTTCCTTGTTATATTTCTTGTAATGTAATTTCTGCCTTTCAGAATCAATGCCAGTTGAGAGCAACCTTATTTCCCTACTAACTTTTCCTGTAACTTGTTTTCTCCACTTTCCCATTAGGTTTCTTTCGAGCTTCAAATAATAGTTGTTATTAAGGTGGTTCAGACTGCCCCTCTAATATTGCATTTTATCTGAAAAAAAGCCTAAAAGGAAGGATTTTTTCCAAATATAATAGTTTTTTAACTAAGCTTAGGTACACCGTAGAAGTGAGTCCTTTGACCCATTACATGCCTGCATGCATTTTACCCATCTATTTTAATCCCATGAATCCATTTTTGATTTTAACCAATGTCTTACCTTTATCCTGATGCTCTTGGGTCAGTGGTAGTTTGTGTTATGTTTTGTAACTCTAGAAATTAATCAAAAGCAAACCACGAGCCCAGGAGGATGTGTACGCTTAGGTTTACTTTGTGTGCTGTGCACTTACAATGTGGTGGCCTAATGACACATGCCATTCATGTACTTCATTCGTATAAACTGTAATGAATTATGTAAACAACAAAGGATGCTTAAATAAACAATATATTTACAATATTACTCAAATATTACTGAAATATTAAATACACTACACTCCTCCCTGCTTAGTTATAAACTCCAACTTAATATAGAATGCATCTCAACTCCTGTAGGAAGCTAATTTTGGTTAAAGGCCTGTCCAGATGGCTGGTCTTGGTCTTGATGTGCACCTGCCACATAAATCCTCTTCTCTCTGGAAAGTATGTTGCATTATCAGAGCACTTCTCACAGACCTGTCCTCATTATGCTACAAAGCGTCAAAGTGCATTAACAAAGGAATCTTCGGCTAAAGAAGATGCCTCTTCAATGTGAACAGTTCATATAGCCAGGCAGGTGAATATGAGCCCATACCTCTTCACTGTACTCCTCCTCTTTACCTCAAAAGGTTCAAAGTAGTCCACTCCTACACATGTAAATTGAGGTTCATCTGGAGAGACCCTGTCCAGACGTAGGTCTGCCATGTGCTGGCATCCTGGAGCTTCATGCAACTGTCAACAAACAGCACACTTAGACAGAATTCCTCTTATAGCTGTACTAGTGCCTGGAATCCAGTATTTTTGGTGCAGCCTGGAGAAAATAGTTACAGCCACTGTATCCCATTTCTTGATGTACATACCTCAGAATGAGGTCTGAGATATGGAGATCCTTTGCTAGTATAATGGGATGTTTAGACTCTTCCGGTATGGCTGCCCTACTAAGCCATCCACTAACTCTGAAGACACCACCTTCAAGTACTGGATAGAGCTTTAAAATATGGCTATTCCTTTTCACACTTACTCCGTTTGCAAACTTGAAAATTAACATGGAAATCTCAATTTTTGCAAAACCAAATGATCTCCATTTCAACGTTTCTGAGCTCCTCCACTGAGTGACAATCTCCGATGATTTGAACTTTGACCTTCTTAATCACTCTCTCTCCAAAGAGTACTCTTGTTGTTCTTCATCCAAATCAGACGGAACAAGAGCAATGTTCACTTGTTTCCTCTTCCAACTAAGAAACAAGAGCAGGTTCCTAAATCTAAGAATCCAGACAACTGTCTTTTTCAAAGAGGTCCAAAATGAGAAGTGATGGATTTTACATGTTCACATCCTTCTCCTCTTCAAGCTGCCTGAAATTCATTATGACAATCCCTTGACTTCCAGATCATCAAGCAGGAGTTCCCTAGGACAATCAGGATTTGCAGGCCATTCATTTTCAGGCTGAAGAAGATACCAAGGCCATGACACGGATGTCTTATTCTTCAGGAAAGCCTTCACCTTCAACTCTCTAGGTGCCACATCTGGTAAGTCACTTGAAGTGTTTACATATCTCCTTTGAGACGCTTGTAAGTCCTTAAGGATTACTGAAACTCTGTTTGCATTGAAGTTTTGGAACCTGTAACTTTCATTCTTGATATACTTCAGCTCCAAATACACTCAGTACAAAATATTGAGTCTTGAAGCTGAATGTGCAACTTCTTCCTCCACAGTGTGTCCAGCTTGCCACCATAGCAGTGGTGAGCTCCATACGAGGGATGGCAACTGACTTCAATGAAGCTACCCTAGATCTTCCCATGATAAAAGCACTGTGCACGTGTTGTGCAACAAAAGGCAGGTCACTGCTCCATAGGCATCTTTGACTGCATCCTGTTAAACTGTTGTTTAGTGGTGTAACTTCTCCAAAATCCAGGGGTTTCAAAGATATAATAACCTTGAAGTCTTCCAACTAGCAGAGTTCTTCCAGCTAGCTTTTCCACTCATGAACAACTGATGTTGATATAGTGTCATCCCAGCCAAGCCCTTTCTCACATAGATCTTGTAAGGTCTTTTAGCAGATAGCATTGCTGGACTCAAGATTCCTAAAGGATTATAGATGGAACTAACTGTGGAGAGGATACCCCTTCTGGTGAGTGGTCTATCTTGGATTGTGATCTTAAACTTGAAAGTATCAGACTCAATGCACTGTTGCATACCCAGTACTCTCTCCACTGAAGGTATACCTTGATCTAAATCCAAATCCTTCGGGTCCTTCGCTCCTTGCTCTGCTTGTAGCACAGCTAGTATACCCTGTTGCTTACCTGCTTCGTGAGTTGAAAGCCGCCTCTAGCACAAGTGGATACAAGGTCATGATAGAGAAGCATAGATTCTCTATCATGACACAAGGCAGTTATCACCATAGAAGCAATTCAAAACCTTATCCACTGCCTTGTCACTGAAATGTTCTTCATTGTCTTCTGTGCATTTACCAAGACAGATGTTGGCTCAGCTTGGTGATGAAATTGCTCCAAAGAGATGTACCACCATTCTAAAATCCACCATATCTTGATTGAGGTCACTAAGAGGCCACCAGAGAAACCTCAGCAGATCTGCATCTTCTGCTGGCAGTTTAACCTGATGAAACTTTGACTCAATATCTGTCATGAGCACCACTGGTTCTTTTCTGAATCTGGTTATGACTCCACAGTGAGCCAGTGAGATCTGGTCCCTGTAACAGCTGATCATTAAGCAATATTCGCTGAAAAGCCACTCCACAGTCAAATACAATGCACACAAGCTTTTCTTCTCTGGGATAATAAACAGCATAATGTGGAATACACCAGGATTTCCGATCGCTGTGTTCCAGGTCCTCTGCTGGCACTCCTCTGGAGATGACATCCTTCATGAAAGTTGTATAGTCAATGTAAAATGACACATTCTTCCTAATCCACTTCCTTAGATTGAGAACATGTTGTTCAGCAATCTTCCTTTTATTTGTCTTGTTAACCTCCTTTTTTCACAGTGGCAAAATAATCTGACTGTGGCCATCCACTAGTTTTGTGGAATTCATATCCAGCTCCATGAACTTGTGATCTTTTCTTGACAAACCAGGTCGTTCATCCTGACTCCATTCAGAGAAGTCTGCCTTGAGATGCCGCTGCTATAGCTTATCCAAGTTCAAAACTGAGATCCTGTTAACTGCCATCTCTGGCTGTGCATAGTCCCTTCCATCACCCTGGTCTCCCTTCAGTGGTTAATTCACAGTCCAACCGAACATTGTTCTGATTGCATCGGGACCATAATTAACAATGTGAGTCACTTGCAACAGCCTCAGTGCTTTAGGCACACTTGACTCTATCAGCAGCTCAATACCTGAATCAATCTCTGGCAAATGGACATGTCAGGTGAAACCATTCCTGGAAATCCCTCTGTTGAGGAATGTTGCATTTGTGGACAGCCATACTTTCCTGTGTATAGATGTTAGGTTGTTCACAATCATTTTCACCATCTAAGCCAGCCACTTCCAATCCTGAAACAATGTAGCTACTCACGATCATCTCCTGACCCATGGTGCATATGAGAATATGTGTTCTTTATCCTTTGAGGTTGAGCTTGTTCATGGAGCTCACTATGCAAAACACTGCTGTACTTCTGAGATCTAGGAAAGCATAAGTAATCCCTGTCTTGTTTCTCTTCTTAGACTTCACTGGTACTGGAACTATGGGAAGTTTACAGTCATTTCTCCAGCCCATGTAAGGCAATTAGACACCAGAGCACCTCTCCCTGCTGTGTCTAATTTTTTCATAGTTTGATTTGATTCTATACTCTTTTCATGAGAGTGAATAAGAAGTATGTGAGGATGCTTTCCACTGTATACCTTGCATGGAAGATGCTTCGTGCAATCCTTGCTGATGTATCCTTTACACAACAGCCAAAGCAGACACCATTTTCTTTTAGAAAGGCAATCTTCCCACTATGAGCTGTTTTCTCGAGCTGAGGGCACAAATTATCCTCACAGAACAGACAAACCCCTTTGGCTGATGAGACTATTTCCCTTCAATTAGTTCCAGGTTCATTTATAGTTACTTCTCTCAGTGACTATAGCAGTGGTAAAGCTGCTTCCTTTAGCCTTAGAACAAAATTGTGACTTAGTTTTATTTACACCTTTGCTTATTGCCTGTGATGTAGCATCCTGTATATTCCCAAACACAGGATGCATAGAAACCTTTACTTGCATTTCTATAAAATTAGCAACGTTAGTGAAAGTAATCTCACAGTCATGCCTTTCTTGCAGTCAAGAGCATGATTCTTCATTTATTCTGAAGCAAATAGGGCAATTTCATTACAATAATTGACATTCTAACAGGCATGTCCGGTTCACACATGTATTTGTACTTCTTCCATGGCATTGGAACTGCCTCTAAGAAAAAGACTGTCATCTTGAAGAGCTTTCAAAACTTCAGATTTGATAGCTACCAAAGAAAGAGCCTCTTGTATGCCAGCAGATGCAATTTTCTGTTTAAAACCAGAATGTTCCTGTAGTAAAGCCTTAGCTTTTATAAATCCTTTTTAAAGGGTCAACATGCTGACAATTTCTGACAAGTTCTGTAGGGTGATCTCTAGTGTACTGTTCAAGAAAATAAAGGTAGATACTATAACTGTCAGTCTTGCCATCAACACTATTTTCAAACGCACTTGTGAATGCATGAAAGTGCAATGGATCACTATCGAAAATGTGAATCTCTCTTTTCGGCAAAGATGAAATGTTTGCGGTTGTACCAATAATGTTGTTATTTCATTTTGCTTCCTCATAATATCAATAATACTAATTTGATTTCCGTTATTTAAAACAAGAAGTTTTCTATGCGGTTAGCGAATGTCCCCATGGGCTCTTTGAGTTGTTAGATATGATATAGGTTCAGAGTGCCTCATTAGTGCAGGCTGAGAGTGCACACCCTGAATTGCCTCTTGGGGGTCTTGTTCTTGTTTTTCAGACACTTGAAGAACAAATAAACCAGCATTGATATTGGGTGCTTTTGTTTTTCTTTTGCCTTTTCAATATAGGAATTTATGCCACTGGACTGACCTGCTGGAGCACTTTAGGCACTCACAACGCCTGAAGCTCTTAGCACATGAACTTTAGTGATATGTATGCCAATTTTTACCTCCTACTTAAGCTATTCCTTGATTTTCCATAGCTATTCCTTCCTGTAATGCCCTGGTTAACATCTTTACTATTATGCTGTAGGTATTACATTTAGCAGTTCTGTAAGAGCAGTTGGTTCGGCTTTCAGCCTGTTTGGGTTATTGTTGAAAATAAAGGATAATGAGGAATGTGTGCCATCCAATTAGGATGGTGGAACTGGGGGGTGGGGGAAGGTTTGTTTTTATGAGGGACACTAAGGTTGGTCTTGGAACTTTTGTTCGGCAGGAGGTGAAGAGAGAAGATTATGGGGAGAACCGGTCATAGGATAACTCCCTGTGGGAGACCCATTTGTTCGAGATGGATTGCGAGTGACATTCAGAAGGTGGTGTGTGCTTTTACACAGACTGAGGGCCCAGCGCATGAATGACAGAGAGGCTCAAGGTGAGTTCCAACTTGTGAACCTTTGACTGTTTACCTAAAATGGGCTTTTTTTCCTTTCCTCTCTTTACTAACCCCTTGGTTAAGTAGGTTTCATAAATATAATTCCTTTAGTCATATGCAGTGTATTGTCTGTTATTTCTTGGCACTAAGTTGTAACAGGGTAGCAAATTACATAGCATCCACACAAACCGGGTTTGGAGTGGGAAAGCCATCTCAATCTCATTGGTTTGGTGGGACTGGAGTGTGTCTCCCTTAGACTTATGCAGCCAAAGAAACCAGTGGGGTTTCATTCCTTTTCTGTAGATGCTTCTCTTGCTCTTCCAGTGCATGTTTATCCGTCAATAATCATTGATGTGTGATTAATGCAGCTAAATCAGCCTCAGTTTTAATGATGTCCTGATGGGTCTCATCACGAAACCATAGACGCTGCCTGGTCTGCTGAGTTCCTCCAGCATTTGTGTGTGTTCCTTAGATTTCCAGAATATGGAATTTCTCATGTTTAAAAAAACATTGGTTCTGCTTTGTTTGTTCGGCCTTGGGAAGTAATGAGATTAGCATGCGATGTTGCTTAGCAACAGCTTCGCAGAGATTAGTCAACTCCTCAAGACACTTGTAAGGCATTTTCTTTAATTTTCATAAGATCAATAATTGATGTCATTAAACTTTTAATTTTGATCACATCTGTTTCATACTCCTTTTGATGACTTTCAATTGGATTAGCCTTATCTTTAGCTTAAATTTCTCTTTTGCAAGCCCTGACTTCATGAGCTTGGTGCCAATTCCATGCATCAACATACTCACGCTACTTTCTCTAGTTGCATAACTCACAATTAACTCTTTGTTTGCTCACAGCACCGGTGATATTCGACTCAATAAATGTAGTCAACAAACAAACTGTCCGTGCATCCACTGTGCTGAAACCAGACCAAACAGTCTTTAATTCAAATGTTAGCAACCAGAATACTTCATCATTTCAATAAAACAAAGTAACAAATCCTCAGGCAAACACCACATGATTAAGCAACAGTGCCCAATGGACAGACTCCACGGACAACTCAAAACTTTGTTCGAACTGCAAATGCACAGCATAAATCAACAAAAGGTCACTGATAATCCTACCACAAGCTCCTTGAGTTTCTGATGTGTTATTATCAGTTTTGCAATTTCTCCAAAAGATCCGAAGCAATCCTTTGCCATAGAGTGATGTTTGTCTTGTATAACTATTTTTATCATTGACAAAATGTAGTAGTTATTTGAAAACAAACCAAAACAGCTGACAGACTAAACCAGAGAACTTGACACTGTATGATGTGCTTTCAAATAACGAACTTCCAAATTGAAAAAGATATATTTGATCCTTTGTTACAAACCAGCAAAGACAAATGATCTTGCAGCAATAAATAACTAACTAAATTACCCATATAATGATCTTAATGTTCAAATCAGTGTAAATAAGTCTTCTAATTAGCATAATAAATTCGCACAGGAATGATCTTTTCTCCAGTATAAGTTCTTAGCTGGACACTTACAGGCTTCAGTTCAGTATCTTCGAAATACCGTTCAAGCTCATTTTGTGAAATGACTGAAACAGCCGAGTTCGTGTCTAATTCCAGTTTAATTAATTTGCAGTTCATTTCTGGTGTAAGCCATATTGCTTGTCTCTTGTCAGTTTTCACATTGTAACTCTTAAGGCTATTCAGTTTGGTATCACTCTCATTGTTATCAGATTTTTCATCAACAGCATGACAATTAGTGCTCTTTTTGAAACTGCAACTTGACTATTTTTTTTATCTTTCTCCTTTCCCTGTGCAGTGCATTTATTTTTGTCTCTTTATATGTGCTGCACTTTGTGCATTTTCTGCAAATTTTACCTTTAGACCTGTACTGGTCTGCTGTATTGGTCTCTGCCACAACAGCAACATAATTTGCTTGGTCTGGTATTGTAGATTTCTGTTTAGACGTTGCAATTTTGTCTACTCTCACTTTCATTCTTGACTGCCAACACAATTGCATCCCTGGCTGTTGTTTCCATTGATATAACATTTTCAACTGTTCTTATAATGTGTGTTGTGCTTCAGTTTGGAGTTGTTTTTGAATGATTTCTTGTAAGGTTCCACAAAATCAGCAATGTCTTAAGACCATCACTGAACTGACAATACTCAGACAATTTCTTCAATTCAACTACATTCACTGAAGTGATTCTCCTTCCTTTTGATTCCACTTATGAAACCCAATGTAATTCTGCAATCAACAATGTTTTCAGTTCTAAATGTTCCTGCATTACTTTTGTGATATTAGCATAATTCATTTTGGCTGATTTGGTTGTAGCAGTCAAACTATCTGCTTTTCCACTCAGCAAAACTGACAGTCATTTCTCATCACCTATTCCATTTGGTTTATGATACTGCTCAATTTGGTCAGTATATATAACCCAGTGATCTGTTGTGCAATGAAGTACGTCTATCTTTCGATGCAGCCAACCATTTCTGCTTTTCTAAAAATTTATTATTATTATTACCCATGAACCCATGAATTTTGTCTCTATTCTGCCTTATTTTAACTCAACCGTCTTTCTCTCCCCCTTCCAAAGATTAAAAAAAAATGCTGCACACTTTAAAAAAAATCAAACTTCTTTCTCTTCCCTTCAAAGAAACATGTGCTGCTCTTAAACAAGTAGGTATTCAGCGTAGGTTCATTTTAAAACATACTTGCCCCCACTGTTATATTTTGTAACTCCAGAAATTATTACTCAAATATTACTGAAATATTCAATGCACAACAGTTTGAAGGACATTGATTCCTACCCCTTTCCAGAGACAGCACAGCTTACTGAAGCAGACATTTTAGCAGAGTACCAAGGAAATGGTTTTGATAGTTATGTCATCATATTTAATGACCAATCATCATGATTGGTGTATAATTCATGGCTTCATTGCTTCCAATGACAGGCTCAAGAGCTTTTACAGAAGTAAACGATCCAATGAAATTTGTTGTGAGAGGCTACATTATGAATATGCCACTTATGTCCAGATATATGTAGGCCCTTGCTGTGATTTGGTTGTTGATGAACATCATTAGTGCCCAGTGAAAAAACTCACAAGCATTAATCTTATAGCTGTGACAGGGTTGTCTCAGAGCACAGCTGAGGTTTCTCCTCAACATATTACAAACGTGGCCAGTTGACTATTTAATCATGAGAAGTTGTTCTGACGCTGTTTCACATGACCCTAACATAGAAACATAGAAAATAGGTGCAGGAGTAGGCCATTCGGCCCTTCGAGCCTGCACTGCCATTTATTATGATCATGGCTGATCATCCAACTCAGAACCCCGCCCCAGCCTTCCCTCCATATCTAACTCCCTCTTAAATATAGCCAATGAACTGGCCTCAACTATTTCCTGTGGCAGAGAATTCCACAGATTCACCACTCTCTGTGTGAAGAAGTTTTTCCTAATCTCAGTCCTAAAAGGCTTCCCCTTTATCCTCAAACTGTGACCCCTTGATCTGGACTTACCCAACATCGGGAACAATCTTCCTGCATCTAGCCTTTCCAATCCCTTTAGGATTTTATACGTTTCAATCAGATCCCCCCCTCAATCTTCTAAATTCCAACGAGTACAAGCCTAGTTCATCCAGTCTTTCTTCATATGAAAGTCCTGCCATCCCAGGAATCAATCTGGTGAACCTTCTTTGTACTCCCTCTATGGCAGTGATGTCTTTCCTCAGATTAGGGGACCAAAACTGCACACAATACTCCAGGTGTGGTCTCACCAAGGCCTTATACAACTGCAGTATTACCTCCTTGCTCCTGTACTCGAATCCTCTCGCTATAAATGCCAGCATACCATTCGCCTTTTTCACCGCCTGCTGTACCTGCATGCCCACTTTCAATGACTGGTGTATAATGACACCCAGGTCTCGTTGCACCTCCCCTTTTCCTAATCGGCCACCATTCAGATAATAATCTGTTTTCCTATTTTTTCCACTAAAGTGGATAACTTCACATTTATCCACATTAAATTGCATCTGCCATGAATTTGTCCACTCACCCAACCTATCCAAGTCACTCTGCATCCTCTTAGCATCCTCCTCACAGCTAACACTGCCACCCAGCTTCGTGTCATCCGCAAACTTGGAGATGCTGCATTTAATTCCCTCATCCAAGTCATTAATATATATTGTAAACAACTGGGGTCCCAGCACTGAGCCTTGCGGTACCCCACTAGTCACCGCCTGCTATTCTGAAAAGGTCCCGTTTATTCCCACTCTTTGCTTCCTGTCTGCTAACCAATTCTCCATCCACATCAATACCTTACCCCCAATACCGTGTGCTTTAAGTTTGCACACTAATCTCCTGTGTGGGACCTTGTCAAAAGCCTTCTGAAAATCCAAATATACCACATCCACTGGTTCTCCCCTATCCACTCTACTAGTTACATCCTCAAAAAATTCTATGAGATTCGCCAGACATGATTTTCCTTTCACAAATCCATGCTGACTTTGTCCGATGATTTCACCGCTTTCCAAATGTGCTGTTATCACATCTTTGATAACTGACTCCAGCAGTGTCCCCACCACCAACGTTAGGCTAACCGGTCTATAATTCCTCGGTTTCTCTCTCCCTCCTTTTTTAAAAAGTGGGGTTACATTAGCCACCCTCCAATCCTCAGGAACTAGTCCAGAATCTAACGAGTTTTGAAAAATTATCACTAATGCATCCACTATTTCTTGGGCTACTTCCTTAAGCACTCTGGGATGCAGACCATCTGGCCCTGGGGATTTATCTGCCTTCAATCCCTTCAATTTACCTAACACCACTTCCCTACTAACATGTATTTCGCTCAGTTCCTCCATCTCACTGGACCCTCTGTCCCCTACTATTACTGGAAGATTATTTATGTCCTCCGTAGTGAAGACAGAACCAAAGTAATTATTCAATTGGTCTGCCATGTCCTTGCTCCCAATAATCAATTCACCTGTTTCTGTCTGTAGGGGACCTACATTTGTCTTTACCAGTCTTTTCCTTTTTACATATCTATAAAAGCTTTTACAGTCAGTTTTTATGTTCCCTGCCAGTTTTCTCTCATAATCTTTTTTCCCCTTCCTAATTAAGCCCTTTGTCCTCCTCTGCTGAACTCTGAATTTCTCCCAGTCGTCAGGTGAGCCACTTTCTCTGGCTAATTTGTATGCTTCTTCTTTGGAATTGATACTATCCCTAATTTCTCTTGTCAGCCACGGGTGCACTACCTTCCTTGATTTATTTTTTTGCCAAACTGGGATGAACAATTGTTGTAGTTCATCCATGCAAACTTTAAATGCTTGCCATTGCATATCCACCGTCAATCCTTTAAGTGTCATTTGCCAGTCTATCTTAGCTAATTCACGTCTCATACCTTCAAAGTTACCCCTCTTTAAGTTCAGAACCTTTGTTTCTGAATTAACTATGTCACTCTCCATCTTAATGAAGAATTCCACCATATTATGGTCACTCTTACCCAAGGGGCCTCTCACGACAAGATTGCTAATTAACCCTTCCTCATTGCTCAAAACCCAGTCCAGAATAGCCTGCTCTCTAGTCGGTTCCTCGACATGTTGGTTCAAAAAGCCATCCTGCATATATTCCAAGAAATCCTCTTCCTCAGCACCTTTACCAATTTGGTTCACCCAATCTACATGTAGATTGAAGTCACCCATTATAACTGCTGTTCCTTTATTGCACACATTTCTAATTTCCTGTTTAATACCATCTCCTACCTCACTACTACTGTTAGGTGGCCTGTACACAACTCCCACCAGCGTCTTCTGCTCCTTAGTGTTACGCAGCTCTACCCATATCGATTCCACATCCTCCCGGCTTATGTCCTTCCTTTCTATTGCGTTAATCTCTTCTTTAACCAGCAACGCCACCCCACCTCCCCTTCCTTCATGTCTATCCCTCCTGAATATTGAATATCCCTGAACGTTGAGCTCCCATCTCTGGTCACCCTAGAGCCATGTCTCTGTGATCCCAACTATATCATAATCATTAATAACAATCTGCACTTTCAATTCATCCACCTTATTACGAATGCTCCTTGCATTGACACACAAAGCCTTCAGGCGCTCTTTTACAACTCTCTTAGCCCTTATACAATTATGTTGAAAAGTGGCCCTTTTTAATGCTTGCCCTGGATTTGTCGGCCTGCCACTTTTACTTTTCTCCTTAGTACTTTTTGCTTCTACCCTCACTTTACACCCCTTTGTCTCTCTGCACTGGTTCCCATCCCCCTGTTGTGAACTAACCTCCTCTCGCCTAGCCTGTTTAACTTGATTCCCACATCCCAACCATTCTAGTTTAAAGTCACCTCAGTAGCCCTCGCTAATCTCCCTGCCAGGATATTGGTCCCCCTAGGATTCAAGTGTAACCCGTCCTTTTTGTACAGGTCACGCCTGCGCCAAAAGAGGTCCCAATGATCCAAAAACTTGAATCCCTGCCCCCTGCTCCAATCCCTCAGCCACGCATTTATCCTCCACCTCATCGCATTCCTACTCTCACTGTTGCGTGGCACAGGCAGTAATCCCGAGATTACTACCTTTGCGGTCCTTTTTCTCAACTCCCTTCCTAGCTCCCTATATTCTCCTTTCAGGACCTCATCTCTTTTCCTACCTATGTCATTGGTACCTATATGTACCACGACCTCTGGCTCCTCACCCTCCCACTTCAGGATATCTTGGACACGATCAGAGATATCCCGGACCCTGGCACCAGGGAGGCAAACTACCATCCGGGTCTCTGGACTGCGTCCACAGAATCGCCTATCTGACCCCCTTACTATCGAGTCCCCTATCACAACTGCCCTCCTCTTCCTTGCCCTACCCTTCTGAGCTACAGGGCCAGACTCTGTATTCATCTATTCATTTTTTTCAGAAGGGTGAAATTATTTCCAGAATACCTTACCTAATAGGACCTGTCTCTTCTGCATTTTTCTCTTTGTGGACTTATTTCATAAAGTCAATTTCAAAGGTTCAAAGGTTCATTTATTATCAAAGCACATATCCTTATACAACTGTGAAATTTGTCTTCTCCAGATAGCCAAGTCACAAGGAAAGAACATGAAAGTTGTTCTGAGAGGAAATATCAAACCCCCGCCACAAAAAAGAATGGCATTCCAATCGTCAACGTTCCCACCCCAAAAACCCCACTCCCCTGTACAAAATAGAAGAAGAACATCAACCCGCAAAAATCACCCCTCCTCCACACAAATATCTAACAGAACACAACTGAATATCAACCCCCAAACCCCCAATTGCACAACAAAATGTAAAAGGAACGGGTGACTTTTTTAAAAAGCACAGAATAAAAAACTCTGAAGTCCACAGTGATAAACGCAATAGTTCAATCCATAAATGCAGAACCATGATACCATCCTCCGCCAAAGTTCATCGAAAGAGAGGGACATCACATGAACGCTGACGACTACCCACCTGCCACAGCAAGCAACACAGAGATAGGCCACTCACAGGCTCCTTCTCAGCAGCAATCAAAAGGAAAGCAGTCCGCACTGATCTCTCACTCGCCATATGCATTCCCCTCAATGTCTCAATCTTCCTCAGCACTTCAACTGGAGATTAACAGATGTTTGAACTGGCAAAATGGAGTCGAAGGTAGGCTCGCATCCCATCTCGAAGATTCTTCACATCAATGCTGTCCAAGTATGCACTTCCCGGAATCTTCTCAGAGACAGCAAAGCACTGGGTCACTTAAATGATCTCCAAACTGTAAATCACAGCCTCTAACAGTCCCAGATACACATTCAATGTGAAAAATAGATGTAAGAGAAATAAAAAAAAGACATTTTCGTGAGCCATCTGGAGGGAGTGTTGTGTGCTGGCGCCATCTCAACCAGATGTAATTCAATTTGAATTAGTGAGCTATTTACATCTGAAAAATCAAGTTATTTGAAGAAGATTTTCAAAAATTGTTTTAAATTAATAAGCAACTTAAACTGAGAAAAGCAAATATGTAGATATTTAAATTTTATGAACAATTACAGTGTCTCTTTACAGTGAAAATTCATATATAATCTGATACCTCAAAGTCATTTGTTGTATTTTCCATTTGTCTTCTTCTGTTACGTAAGAACAGGCGTTTTTCATTCTCCTCAGTGTTACAAGATCTGGTGGTGAGTGAAGCTTGCTGATCTGAGGCAATAAACTGTAGTTTATTTATTTATTTATATATATTTATTGAGATACTGCACAGAATAGGCTCTTCCAGTCCTCAAGTCACACCATCCAGCACCCCCCAATTTAACCCCAGCCTAATCACAGGACAATTTACAGTGACCAATTAACCTACTGACTATTATGTCTTTGGACTGTAGGAGAAAATCGGAGCACTCAGAGAAAACCCATGCAGTCCACGGGGAGGACATAAAGACTCCTTACAAATGACATTGGAATAGAGCTCTGAACTCTGATGTCCCAAGCTGTAATAATGCCGTGCCAACCATTCTGCTACCATGGTGCCCTTCACAGTGTCTTGATAAATTTTAACTTTTAAAAGGAGTGTTTGTGGCAGGGTGTCGAATCAACAGCGGAGGCTTTGAGACTGCCACATTAAAAAATCAGACATTTGGGGAATTCTTCAAATGTCCCTCAATTTCACAGTTAATACTAAATACTCTTAACTTTGCTGTTAATGGAACTGCAAAATCCAGTATATAATACCACCTAGGCTTCTTTCTGACCTATCCAGGTTCATTCACTCATATGAAAATACATAAAATAAAATATACAAAACCAATACGGTAGTGGCAATTCTAAAAAAAAACAGTACAAACAATATTAGAATCCCACCAACCCTGTACCTTAAACACAACATCAAAAATATGAATAAATACATCTCATCTTTACTAAGAGATATATTCACTTTGGCACACATGTGCTTAACATTCAAACACATATAGGTTAAACCCTGAAAAGAGTTCGCCTCACTCATCCGGACAAAACATATGTTAATCTCATGTGTTAATGTGAGATTAACACATTCACATTACTCTGTTACATTCACATTCGGTCAGGACGTATTAAAGAAAGACAAAAATCAACTTTTACAATATATCGCCTTGAAGTTTAAATTACTGAAATGACTAACCTACCTGGCCAATAAGGAACTTCACACAACCAAGCTATCTATTGCCAATACCTTACTCACGAAAAATTAAAGCATCCATATGTAAAATACAGTATGTCAAATTACCGATATTCTAAACAGATTTACATGGATATTATCAGAGATTATTCACCTTTCTTCACCATACGACTAGCGTTCAACACCCTTTCTATAACTTTGCAACTCTTCTTTCTACTCCACATGTGCATAATAACGTCACTATTTTCTCTTAAAGATACAGGCAGCCATTTTAGATTTACCAGGGTGAATTTTTAAATAAAAAATGATATTCAACAGTCACCTGGTTACATATGTATAATAAATTGGTACACTGCTATTGTTTACAACATTTTAACAGAAGATTGGACACTTACAAAGGTTAGTTCACAAATTATACAAACTCCTTTGCATATAAACAGAAGAAAAAATAGAATTATGTCAACCTATGTTGTGATATCATTTGTTTTGACAATTTAAAATATTTTAAGTCAGTTTAATGTTTCATTGTAATTACATTTCCACTTCTGTTCTGTATGGTAGTTAGTGAAAGGAAACTTGTTAAAAATAACAACGTATTGATTAGCTAAGAAGCCAAATATATTTCTACATAGGTTTTGGAAACTGCTGTGATGATCAGTACGGCTTACTAATAACTGTGAAGTAATGCATTATCTTTTGACAGGTTGTGTTGCTATAAAGGCTGCACCATATATATAAATAACTCTCTTGATCAATAATGTTGGACAATTTAACGTGATTGAAACACAGAACACAGTATAAGAATATTCATCTAGCAAACATCAACAAAAGATTTGGTTCAGCCTCAGGTTCTAGAGTTCAAGAATAACCTAGAATTTGAAAAGGACTTAGAAACTTAGAAACATAGAAAAACTACAGAACAATACAGGCCCTTTGACCCACAAAACTGTGCCGAACATGTCTTTACCAGAGAAATTACCTAGGGTTACACATAGCCCTCGATTTTTTTGAGCTCCATGTACCTGTCCAGGAGTCATTTAAAAGACCCTATCGTATCCACCTCTACCCCCAATGCCGGCAGCCCATTCCACATGCTCACCAGTCTCTGCGTAAAAAACTTAGCCGCGACATCTCCTCTGTACCTACTTCAAATCACCTTAACACTGTGCCCTCTCATGTTAGGCATTTCAGCCCTGGGAAAAAGTCTCTGACTATCCAAACAATCAATGTCTCTCATCATCTTATAAACTTTTATCAGGTCACCTCTCATCCCCCGTCGCTCCAAGGAAAACAGGCAGGCCAAGTTCACTCAACCTATCCTCATAAGGCATGCTCCCCAATCCAAACAATATCCTTGTAAATCTCCTATGCACCCTTTCTATGGTTTCCACATCCTTCCTGTAGTGAGGCAACAAGAACTGAGCACAGTACTCCAAATGGGGTCTGATCAGGGTGATATACAGCTGCAACATTACCTCTCGGCTCTTAAACTCAATCTCACGATTGATGAAGGCCAATGCACCGTATGCTTTCTTAACCACAGAGTCAACCTGCACAGCAGCTTTGAGTGTCCTATGGACTCAGACCCCAAGATCCCTCAGATCCTCCACACTGACAAGATTCTTAATGTTAAGACTATATTTTGCCATCATATTTGACCTACCAAAATGAACCACTTTATTCTTATCTGGGTTGAACTCCATCTGCCACTTCTCAGCCCACTTTTGCATCTTATCAATGTCCCGCTGTAACCTCTGACAACCCTCCACACTATCCACAACATCTCCAACCTTTGTGTTATCAGCAAACTTACTAACCCCTCCCTCCACTTCCTCATTCAGGTTATTTATAAAAATCATGAAGTGTATGGGTCCCAGACAGATCCCTGAGGCACACCACTGGTCACCGACCTCCCTGCAGAATATGACCCATCTACAACCACTCTTTGCCTTCTGTGGGCAAGCCAGTTCTGGATCCACAAAGCAATGTCCCCTTGGACCCCATGCCTCCTCACTTTCTCAATAAGCCTTGCATGGGGTACCTTATCAAATTCCTTGCTGAAATCCATATATACTACATCTACTGCTCTTCATTCATCAATGTGTTTAGTCACACGTTCAAAAAATTCAATCAGGCTTGTAAGGCACGACCTGTCCTTGACAAGGCCATGCTGACTATTCCTAATCATATTATACCTCTCCAAAAGGTCATAAATCCTGCCTCTCAGGATCTTTTCCATCAGCTTACCAACCACTGAAGTAAGACGCACTGGTCTATAATTTCCTGGGCTATATCTACTCCCTTTCTTGAATAATAGAACAACATCCACAACCCTCCAATCCTCTGGAACCTCTCCCGTCCCCATTGATGATGCAAAGATCATCGCCAGAGGCTCAGCAATCTTCTCCCTCGCCTCCCACAGTAGCCTGGGGTACATCTCATCCAGTCCAACATGATGCTTTCCGAAAGCTCCAGCACATCCTCTTTCATAATATCTACATGCTCAAGCTTTTTAGTCCACTGTAACTCATCTCTACAATTGCCAAGATCCTTTTCTGTAGTGAATAATGAAGCAAAGTATTCATTAAGTACCTCTGCCATCTCCTCCGGTTCCATACACACTTTTTCACTGTCACACTTGATTAGTAGCATTCTCTCATGTCTTATCCTCTTGCTCTTCACATACTTGTAGAATGCCCTGGGATTTTCCATAATCCTGTCCGCAAAGGCCTTGTCATGGCCCCTTCTGGCTTTCCTAATTTCTTTCATGGGTCCTTCCTGCTAGCCTTATAATTTTCTAGATCTCTATCATTGCCTAGTTTTTTGAACCTTTCATAAGCTCTTCTTTTCTTCTTGACTATATTTACAACAGCTTTTGTACACCACAGTGCCTGTACCCTCCCATCCTTTCCCTGTCTCATTGGAATGTACCTATGCAGAACTCCACGCAAATATCCACTGAACGTTTGCCACGTTTCTTCAGTACATTTCCCTGAGAACATCTGTTCCCAATTTATGCTTCCAAGTTCCTGCCTGATAGCCTCATATTTCCCCTTACTCCAATTAAACGCTTTCCTCATTTGTCTGTTCCTATCCCTCTCCAATGCTATGGTGAAGAAAATGGAATTGTGATCACTATCTCCAAAATGCTGTCCCACTGGGAGATCTGACACCTGACCAGGTTCATTTCCCAATACCAGATCAAGTACAGCCTCTACTCTTGTAGACTTATCTACATATTGTGTAAAGAAACCTTCCTGAATACACCTAACAAACTTTACCCCATCTAAGCCCCTTGCTCTGGGACATGCCAATCAGCCATGATCATAATAAATGGCGGTGCAGGCTCGAAGGGCCGAATGGCCTACTCCTGCACCTATTTTCTATGTTTCTATGTTTCTATGATATTTGGGAAATTAAAATCTCCCACCACAACAACCATGTTATTATTACACCTTTCCAGAATCTATCTCCCTATCTGCTCCTCAATATCCCTGTTACTATTGGGTAGTCTATAAAAAACATCCTGTAGAGTTACTGACCCCTTCCTCTCCCAAAGACTCCGTAGACAATTCCTGTATGTCTTCCTCCTTTTCTGCAGCCGTGACACTACCACTGATCAACAGTGCCATGCCTCTACCTCTTTTGCCTCCCTCCCTGTCCTTTCAGAAACATCTAAAGCCTGGCTCTCGAAATAACCATTACTGCCCCTGAGCCATCCAAGTCTCTGTAATAGCCATACCATCATAGCTCCAAGTACTGAACCATGCTCTAAGCTCATCTGTTTTGTTCATAATGCTCCTTGCATTAAAATAGACACATCTCAAACCATCAGGCTTATCTTCATGATGATGACCATACCATTCCTTTGAAACAAAATATGAAAGTCATGCCTCACCATTGAGTTTTAGTGTCATATAGGACTGCTGCAAGTCTTTTTTTCCCCATTAACTCCATGTTGACAATAAAATTCCAACTTCACTGATCCCGTTTGTATTTTTCTTCACATGCCCATTAACCCAGTTCAGCAACTAGTTCCAAGAAATTCATGAAGAGAATCTTATACGACTACTATGCTGGGAGCCACTTTCATATCCCTAAATTCAGTGAAACGGTCAATGCTAATTACTCCATCCAGATCTTTACATTTCCTGATTTAACATAGCATTTAAAATACAACTGAATGGGTTTCTAGACAATTTCAAAGTCAACATGAAATCAGGATAGACTAAGCTAGGTATGCCTGCCAAATCTGCTCCTTTGAGTAAAAAAAAATGACAAGATAATTTTCAACAACAATACACAGTTTCATGGTTATTATTACTTTAAGAATTTCAATCTATTAACCTTATTTAATTTGTACAGCTTCTCAGGGGGGATCTGAACTCAATTTTCCTGATAGTCTTGGACTTGTTTACTAGTTTGGTAAGCAAATCACTGAATACATACTGTATGGATTAAGGTGTGGCACAATGATAGTTGAGGCTATGTGAGAAGGGTGTAGATATAGGAATAAGGAGCAGTCCCCTTGTCCCATCATGCCCATGCTGCAATGATGTCCTGCTGGTTCATGTCTCTGTCTAAATGCCTCTTAACTATTGCTGTCAGATTCACATTCATTTATTTATCACATGTACATTGAAATATAGAGTGAAGTGTACAGCTTGCATTAACAAACACCACACCTAAAGCTGGGTGTGGCACATCCTTATGTCATATCTGGTTTCACCATCTCTCCCGGCAGTGCCTTCTGGGTACCTGCCACTCTCTGTCTAAAAATTACTTCACAGATCTCCTTCAAATTTTTCCCTTCTCATCTTAACTTTATGCCCTTTATAACAATGAACAGCACAGCACAGGAACAAGCTTTTTGTCCCACAATGTTTTGCTGAATTTATTAAATTAGCAATGAAAAGTCCATTTAAATTAGTTGTGGAGGAGGCAGCAGACACACCCGGCCCTGAGACACCAGGCAAGGTTATTCGATTCCAAACAACTAGTTTATTCATCATTACAGAATGTCACTGTGGTGCTTCACGCACCCTCCCCTCTCCCTTCCTCTTTTCCAAACCACTATTCCCCTCTGTCTGTCCCCTTCCACAATAGAGACCCACATCAGAATCAGATTTTTCATCACTCGCATATGTCATGAAATCTGTTGTTTCTTTGTGTGGTAGCAATGCGGTGCAATACATACAATTAAGACAGCATTGTGCAAAAGTCTTAGGCACCCTAGCAATTTAAATGCGATTAAGTTTTTTGCACAATATTGTAGATTCTCCCCAGTACCACATGGGTTTCCTACAGTTTTGTCCCACATTCCAAAGATGTACAGAATAGTAAGTTGTGGGTATGTTATGTTGACACCAGAGGCATGGTGATATTTGTGGGCTGCCCCTAGGCTGCCATTCTTAGACTGTATTAGTTGTTGATGCAAACGACAAGTTTCACCGTATGCTTTGATGTTTCAATGTACATGTAACAAATAAAGCTAATCTTTAAGTTCATTGTGCTGTGTTTGTAGTTCAGCAGAAAGTTTCCTAATTGATAGCTCATTGTTAGTGTCAAGTGTACTTAAATATTTGTTTTTTCTGTATTTCACTGCCAATGTTCACTGATGTCTCTACCAGGTCATCTGATGCTGAATGATGTTATCAAGTAAGCATGTAATTAATGTCATTCGTTTCATAAAGTGTTATAAAAGAAATCAGTAACATTGAAGCTTATTGTCCAAGACTAATTCTTCTGGTAAGCCATGATGGATCATAACACTTCAACTTTGTTGTACGAGAGGCGATTATTTTTTACATGGGGTCCTTTTGTATGACTGTCTATGAATACCAACAACAATAACGGTGAATGGGTTAGCAGATTTACTGTAGTCACAGGTACTACGGTACAGTGAAAAACATTGTTTTCATGCCATCCATACAGATCATTTCATCATAAGACCATAAGATACAGCAGTAGAATTAGGCCATTTGGCCCATCAAGTCTGCTCTGACATTTCATCACGGCTGATCCAATTTTTCTCTCATCCGCAATCTCCTGCCTACTCCCCATATCGCTTCATGCCGTGACCAATCAGGAATCCATCAACCTCTGCCTTAAATATACATGAAGACTTGGCGTCCACTGCTGCCTGTGGCAAAGAATTCCACAGATTCTCCACTCTTTGGTTAAGGAAATTTCTCTGCATCTCTGTTCTAAAAGGACACGCCTCTATTCTGAGGCTGTGCCCTCTGGTCTTAGACTCTCCCATCATAGGTCTCTCCACATGCACTATAATAAGACCTTTCACCATTCGATAGCTTTCAATGTGAGGTCACACCTCTTTCCTCTGAATTAGACTTTAAGATCATTAAGATATAGGAGCAGAATTATGCCATTCAGCCCATCAAATCTGTTCCACCATTCCTTCATGGCTGATCCCAGATCCCACTCAATTTCATACACCTGCTTTCTCGCCATATCCTTCAACGCCCTGACCAATCAGGAAATGATCAACTTTTGCCTTAAATATACGCATGGACTTGGTCTCCACCACAGTCAGTGGCAGAGTATTCCACAGATTTACTACTCTATGGCTAAAAAAATTCCTCCTTACCTCTGGTCACTCCTCAATTTTGGGACTTGGCCCTCTAGTTCTGTACACCCCCACCACAGGAAACATCCCCTCCACATCCACCCTATCTAGTCCTTTCAACATTTGGTAAGTTTCAATGAGATCCCCATGCATCCTTCTAAATTCCAGTGTGTACAGGCTCAAAGCTGCCAAATGCTCCTTGCATGTTAACTCCTTCATTCCCTGAATCATCTTTGTGAACCTCTTCTGGACTCTGTCCAATGACAACATATCCTTTCTGAGATATGGAGCCCAAAACTGTTGACAATACTTTTAAGTGCGGCCTGACTAGTGTCTTATAAAGGCTCAGCATTATCTCCTTACTTTTATATACTATTCCCTTTGAAATAAATGCCAACATTGCATTTGCCTTCTTTACCACAGCCTCAACTTGTAAATTAACTTTCTGGGATTCTTGCACAAAGACCCCTCAGTTCCTCTGCACCTCTGATGTTTGAACTTCTCCCCATTTAGATAAAAGTCCGCATTATTGTTCCTTTTACCAAAGTGCATTATCGTACCTTTCCCAACATTGTATTCCATCTGCCACCTTTTTGCCCATTCTACCAATTTGTCTAAGTCCTGCTGCAATCACATTGCTTCCTCAGAATGACCTACCTTCTTCCTATCCTCATGTTATCTTCAGACTTTGCCACAAAGCCATCAATTCCATTGTCCAAATAATTGACAAATAATGTGAAAAGCAGCACTTCCAATACCGACAGCTGAAGGACGCCACTTGTTACTGGCAGCAAACCAGAAAAGGCTCCTTTTACTTCCACTCGCTGCCTCCTGCCTGTCAGCCATTCTGCTATCCATGCCAGTATCTTTCCTGTAATGCCATAGAATTTAATCTTGTTAAGCAGGCTAATGTGTGGCACCTTATCAAATGCCTACTGAAAATTCAAGTAAATGACCTCCACTGCCTCTCCTTTGTTCACCCTACTTGTTACTTCCTCAAAGAACCTCTAACAGAGTTGTCAGGCAAGATAATTTGAGGCAACCACGCTGGCTACAGCATTTTTTTTGTCATATGCTTCTAAGTACCCTGAGATCTCACCCTTAATAATCAACTTCTACATCTTCCCAACCACCGAGATCAGACTAATTGGCCTATGCGGTTTCCTTTCTTCTTCCTCTCTCCCTTCTTAAAGGGTGGAGTGACATTTGTAATATTTCAGTCTTCCAGAACCATTCCAGAATCTATTGATTTATGAAAAATCATTACTAATGCCTCCACAATCTCTTCAGCCACTTCTTTCAGAACCCTGGGGTATAGACCATGTGGTCCAGCTGATTTATCTAGCTCCAGACCTTTCAGTTTCCCAAGAACCTTCTCTCAAGAGATGGTAACTTCACACATCTCATGACCCCAACACACAATGATCTAGAAATCTTATGTCCTCCCTCCTATACCAACTCCTTAACCATGCATTAAACTGTATAATCTTCCTAGTTCTGGCCTCACTAGCATGTGGCACTGTAGCAATCATGAGATCACAACCCTGGAGGCCTTTCCCTTTAACTTAGCACCTAACTCTCTAAACTCCCTATGCAGATCCTTGTCACTGGTCCTACCCATGTCATTGGTATTTACATGAACCACGTCTTCTGGCTGTTCAATGCCACACATGAGGCTACTTAACAAGATAAAAGCTCATGGTATAACAAGAAAGATACCAGCATGGATGGAATATTGAGTGTCTGGCAGGAGGTAAAGGTTGGGAATAATGGGAGCCTTTTCTGGTTGGCTGCCAGTGAATAGTGGTGTTCCGCATGGACCAGTGTTGGGACTGCTTCTTTTCAAATTAAATGTCAATGATTTGGATGGTAGAATTGATGTCTTTGTGGCCAAGTTTGTGGACAATACAAAGATAGGTGGAGGAGCAGGTAGTGTTGAGGAAGTAGGAAGTTTGCAGAAGGACTTGAACAGACTGGGAGAATGGACGAAAAAGTGGCAGATGGAATAAACAATATTGTAAAGAAGTGTATGGTCATGCACTTTGCTAGAAAGGTTCAAGGCGTAGATTTTCGAAACAGGGAGACAATTCAGAAATCAGAGGTTCAAAGTAACTGAGGACTCATTGTGCAGGATTCCCTAAAGGTTAACTTGCAAGTTGAGTCAGTGGTAAGGAAGGCAACTGTAATTCTATCATTCATTTTCAGATAATAAAGAATAAGGATGTAATACTGAAGCTTTACAACGCACTGGTCAGACCACACTTGGGGTGCTGCGAGCAGTTTTTGGCCCATTGTCTAAGAAAAGATGAACCAACATTGGAGAGCATACAGAGGAGATTCACATGAATGTTTCTGGGATTGAAATGGATGAGAAGTGCTTAATGGCTCTGGGCCTATACTCAATAGAGTTTAGAAGATTGAAGAGGGATCTCATTGAAACCCATCAAATATTGGGAGGCATAGAATGGATGTAAAGAGCATATTTCCTATAGTGGGTGTGTCTAGGGCCAGAGGGCACAATCTCAGAACAGGGGGGTGTTCATTTAGATCTGAGATGACGAGGAATTTTTGTAACCAAAGGATATTGAATCTGTAGAATTCATTGCCACTGCAGCCTTTGGATTTAAAGCAGAGTTTGATAGGTTTTTGATTAGTCAGGGCATCAAGGGTTATGGGGAGAAGGCAGGAGAATGGGTTTATAGATTACAGCATAGTACAGCACAGTACAGGCCTTTCGGCCCACAATGTTGTGTCGACCCTCAAACCCTGCCTCCCATATAAACCCCCACCTTAAATTCCTGTCCAGTAGTCTCTTAAATTTCACTAGTGTATCTGCCTCCACCACTGACTCAGGCAGTGCATTCCACGCACCAACCACTCTCTGAGTAAAAAACCCTTCCTCTAATACCCCCCTTGAACTTCCCACCCCTTACATTAAAACCATGTCCTCTTGTATTGAGCAGAGGTGCCCTGGGGAAGAGGTGCTGGCTATCCACTTTATCTATTCCTCTTAATATCTTGTACACCTCTATCATGTCTCCTCTCATCCTCCTTCTCTCCATAGAGTAAAGCCCTAGCTCCCTTAATCTCTGATCATAATCAATACTCTCTAAACCAGGCAACATCCTGGTAAATCTTCTCTGTACCCTTTCCAATGCTTCCACATCCTTCCTATAGTGAGGCGACCAGTACTGGACACAGTACTCCAAGTGTGGCCTAATCAGAATTTTATAGAGCTGCATCATTACCTCACTACTCTTAAACTCTACCCTCGACTTATGATAGCTAACACCCCATAAGCTTTCTTAAGTACCCTATTTACCTGAGAGGCAACTTTCAGGGATCTATGGACATGTACACCCAGATCCCTCTGCTCCTCCGCACTACTAAGTATCCTGCCATTGACTTTGTACTCTGCCTTGGAGTTTGTCCTTCCAAAGTGTACCACCTCACACTTCTCCGGGTTGAACTCCATCTGCCACCTCTCAGCCCACTTCTGCATCCTATCAATGTCGCTCTGCAATCTTTCACAATCCTCTACACTATCTACAACATCACCAACCTTTGTGTCATCTGCAAACTTTCCAACCTCCCCTTCTACCCCCACATCCAGGTCGTTAATAAAAATCATGAAAAGTAGAAGTCCCAGAACTGATCCTTGTGGGACACCACTAGTCACAACCCTCCAATCCGAATGTACTCCCTCCACCACGACCCTCTGCCTTCTGCAGGCAAGCCAATTCTGAATCCACCTGGCCAAACATCCCTGGATCCCATACCTTCTGACTTCCTGAATAAGCCTACTGTGTGGAACCTTGTCAAATGCCTTACTAAAATCCATGTAGATCACATCCACTGCTCTACCCTCATCTATATGCCTGCTCACCTCCTCAAATAACTCTATTAGGCTTGTTAGACACGATCTGCCCTTCACAAAGCTATGCTGACTGTCCCTGATCAGACCATGATTCTCTAAATGCCCAGAGATCCTATCTCTAAGAATCTTTTCCAACAGCTTTCCCACCACAGGCGTAAGGCTCACTGGTCTATAATTACTCAGACTATCCCTACTACCTTTTTTGAACAAGGGGACAACATTCGCCTCCCTCCAATCCCCAGGTGCCATTCCCGTGGACAACAAGTACATAAAGATCCTAGCCAGACGCTCAGCAATCTCTTCCCTCGCCTCGTGGAGCAGCCTGGAGAATATTCTGTCAGGCTCCTGGGACTTACCCGTCCTAATGTATTTTAACAACTCCAGCACCTCCTCTCCTTTAATATCAACATGCTCCAGAACATCAACCTCACTCATATTGTCCTCACCGTCATCAAATTCCCTCTCATTGGTGAATACCGAAGAGAAGTATTCATTGAGGACCTCACTCACTTCCACAGCCTCAAGGCACATCTTCCCACCCCTTATCTCTAATCGGTCCTACCTTCACTCTTGTCATCCTTTTGTTCTTCACATAATTGAAGAATGCCTTGGAGTTTTCCTTTACTCTTCTCGCCAAGGCCTTCTCATGCCCCCTTCTTGCTCTCCTCAGCCTCTTCTTAAGCTCCTTTCTTGCTTCCCTATATTCCTCAATGGACCCATCTGATCCTTGCTTCCTAAACCTCATGTATGCTTTCTTCTTCCACTTGACTAGATTTTCCACTTCACTTGTCACCCATGGTTCCTTCACCCTACCATTCTTTATCTTCCTCACCGGGACAAATTTATCCCTAACGTTCTGCAAAACATCCCTAAACTTTGACCACATGTTCATAGTACATTTCCCTGCAAAAACATCATCCCAATTCACACCTGCAAGTTCTAGCCTTATAGCCTCATAATTTGCCCTTCCCCCATTAAAAATTTTCCTGTCCTCTCTGATTCTTTCCTTTTCCATGATAATGTTAAAGGCCAGGGAGCGGTGGTCACTATCCTCCAGATACTCACCCACCGAGAAATCTGTGACCTGACCAGGTTCGTTACCTAATATTAGACCTAGTATGGCATTCCCCCTAGTCGGCCTGTCAACATACTGTGACAGGAATCCATCCTGGACACACTTAACAAACTCTGCCCCATCTAAACCCTTGGAACTAATCAGGTGCCAATCAATATTAGGCAAGTTAAAGTCACCCATGATAACAACCCTGTCATTTTTGCACCTTTCCAAAATCTGCCTCCCAATCTGCTCCTCGTATCTCTGCTGCTACCAGGGGGCTATAGAATACTCCCAATAGAGTAACTGCTCCTTTGCTGTTCCTGGCTTCCACCCATACTGACTCAAAAGAGGATCCTGCTGCATTACCCACCCTTTCTGTAGCTGTAATAGTATCCCTGACCAGTAATACCATCCCTCCTCCCCTTTCCCCCCTTCTCTATCCCTTTTAAAGCACTGAAATCCAGGAATATTGAGAATCCATTCCTGCCCTGGTGCCAGACAAGTCTCTGTAATGGCCACTACATCATAATTCCATGTATGTATCCAAGCTCTCAGTTCATCACCTTTGTTCCTGTTGCTTCTTGCATTGAAGTACAAGCACTTTAGCCCTTCTACCTTACTACCTTTACTCCCTTCATTCTGTTTCTCTTTCCTCAAAGCCTCTCTGTATGTTAGATCTGGCTTTACTCCATCCTCGTCTTTCACTGCTCTATCGCTCCGGGTCCCATCTCCCTTGCAAATTAGTTTAAACCCTCCCGAACCATGCTAGCAAACCTACCTGCAAGGATATTGCTCCCCCTCGAGTTCAGGTGCAACCCATCCAATCTGTACACGTCCCACCTTCCCCAGAATAGATCCCAATGATCCAAAAATCGAAAACCCTGCTCCCTGCACCAACTCCTCAGCCACGCATTCAACTGTAGAGTGGATAGGGGAGAACCAGTGGATGTGGTATATTTGGATTTTCAAAAGGCTTTTGACAAGGTCCCACACAGGAGATTAGTGTGCAAACTTAAAGCACACTGTATTGGGGGTAAGGTATTGGTGTGGGTGGAGAATTGGTTAGCAGACAGGAAGCAAAGAGTGGGAATAAACGGGACCTTTTCAGAATGGCAGGTGGTGACTAGTGGGGTACCGCAAGGCTCAGTGCTGGGACCCCAGTTGTTTACAATATATATTAATGACTTGGATGAGGGAATTAAATGCAGCATCTCCAAGTTTGCGGATGACACGAAGCTGGGTGGCAGTGTTAGCAGTGAGGAGGATGCTAAGAGGATGCAGGGTGACTTGGATAGGTTGGGTGAGTGGGCAAACTCATGGCAGATGCAATTTAATGTGGATAAATGTGAAGTTATCCACTTTGGTGGCAAAAATAGGAAAACAGATTATTATCTGAATGGTGGCCGATTAGGAAAAGGGGAGGTGCAACGAGACCTGGGTGTCATTATACACCAGTCATTGAAAGTGGGCATGCAGGTACAGCAGGCGGTGAAAAAGGCGAATGGTATGCTGGCATTTATAGCGAGAGGATTCGAGTACAGGAGCAGGGAGGTACTACTGCAGTTGTACAAGGCCTTGGTGAGACCACACCTGGAGTATTGTGTGCAGTTTTGGTCCCCTAATCTGAGGAAAGACATCTTTGCCATAGAGGGAGTACAAAGAAGGTTCACCAGATTGATTCCTGGGATGGCAGGTCTTTCATATGAAGAAAGACTGGATGAACTGGGCTTGTACTCGTTGGAATTTAGAAGATTGAGGGGGGATCTGATTGAAACGTATAAAATCCTAAAGGGATTGGACAGGCTAGATGCGGGAAGATTGTTCCCGATGTTGGGGAGGTCCAGAACGAGGGGTCACAGTTTGAGGATAGAGGGGAAGCCTTTTAGGACCGAGATTAGGAAAAACTTCTTCACACAGAGAGTGGTGAATCTGTGGAATTCTCTGCCACAGCAAACTGTTGAGGCCAGTTCATTGGCTATGTTTAAGAGGGAGTTAGATATGGCCCTTGTGGCTACAGGGGTCAGGGGGTATGGAGGGAAGGCTGGGTTCTGAGTTGGATGATCAGCCATGATCATAATAAATGGCGGTGCAGGCTCGAAGGGCCGAATGGCCTACTCCTGCACCTATTTTCTATGTTTCTATGTTTCTATGTTTAACTGGGTTTGAGAGAAATAATCAATGATGGAATGGCAGAGAAGACCTGATGTGACAAATGGCTTAATTCTCCTCCCATGTCTTATGGTATTATGACTGTGGAGTACATTTATATAGGTCAGCACAAAATTGTGGTGTGAATTGCCTGTTCTATGTTTTATGGTCTGTGATTTACAATATTAAAGCGTCATCTGATCATGTGCACTTTACAAATGTCAGTTCAGTGTAAGCTGTGCAAGAATTGACATTAAGCTCTAACAAATTTAGTTGTGAAATGACACTTACCTCAATTCAAGCAATGCAATACAAACAAGTTCTTTTGGGAAGATTAGCAGGTCTCACAAAAACTGCTATGCACTTCAGTCTTTAAATAATATGAATGTATTAATTATGCTTTCATATCAAAAAGAGGAAACTGTGGTTTATGTCAATGTGTGACACATACCGTATAGTGGAGTGGACGGAACAAGATACAAATATCTTAGCAATTCTCTACCTGTTTGTCACTTTGTTAATTATTGTATTTGTCACAGTGCTAAATACCAACTACAATTGGAGATGTTGCAAAGGTTTGCACAATTTTTCATGGCGGCTTAACTACGCTATTGTGGTGACCCACTTTCTACGCAGGCGAACCGCCTCACAAAATGGGCGCACGTCAGCAGAGAGGCCAGCCCCAAAATGGTGCTGGGCCTTCTTCACCAGCAAGGGGAGAAAGCCCGCGCGCGGGAAGAGACTTTTGTAATGCACCTCTGACGTCATTTCTGCCCGGAGAGGGCGGGAACGGAACGGAGTAAAAGCCAGTGCTGCAAAGTTTGAATAAATTAGTCTCAAGTGCAACTTACAGACTGCGTGTCATTATTTCTAGCTCTGTGTGTAGCATGTCGCTACATTGGTGACCCCGACGGTCCAAATGGGATTTGGACCAAAGATGATCGACTCTTCATCTGTTCATGCAGTTTCGCAAAAACTGCCAACCTTCTGGACGCTGCAACCACACGTGTTGTTTGACCAAGCGGGGGCCCAGTTCCAGATTCGGCAGATATCTTCTGATTCCCCGCATTACTATTACGTGGTGAGCTCCTTTGACCAGGAGACAGCCGCCCAGGTTGAGGATTTCATACAGTCACCCCCGGAAGAAGGCAGATATGCAGCGTTCAAAACGTTGCTCATAGGGACCTTTGGCCTCTCACGGCGTTAGCGAGGTGCCCGCTTGCTGTACCTGGACAGTTTGGGAGACAGGCTGCCATCAACATTAATGAATGAGATGCTGGCCCTGGCTGAAGGACACAAGCCCTGCCTCATGTTTGAGCAGGCGTTCCTAGAACAACTGCCCGAGGACATACATCTGCTGCTGGCCAATGCAGATTTTAGTGACCCCCGGAAGGTGGCGGCCCGGGCAGACGTGCTGTGGAAAGCCAAGAGGGAGAGCAGGGCATCCGTCTGATAGATTACCAAGCCACGTGCCCAACAGCAGGGCAGACCAGGCCCGGCAACGGAGCGCACACAACCCAGAGGCAGGAGTGAGGAGGCCAATGAACAGTATTGTTCTACCACCACCGGTGGGGCACAGAAGCCCGCCATTGCTGCCCGCCCTGCAAGTTCCCAGGAAATGCCAGGGCTAGCCACCGCTAATGGCTACAGCAGCTGGCCACCAGGACAGCCTCTTGTACATCTGGGACAAACAGTCGGGACGCCGCTTCTTGGTCGACATCAGAACGGAAATCAGCATCTTACCCCCGACGGGGTATGACACCTGCAACAGGGAGCTGGGACCCACCCTGAGGGCCGCAAACGGCAGCACGATAGGGACCTACGGCACCCGCACAGTGCAGCTGTAGTTTGGTGCCAGCCGGTTCACGTGGGACTTCACACTGGCCACCGTGGCCCAACCACTCCTGGGGGCGGACTTCTCGCGAGCTCACAGCCTGCTGGTCTACTTGCAAGGGAAAAGACTAGTCTATGCCAAGACTTTCCAGACGTTCTCCCTGGGTGAAGCCAAGTTGCCAGCCCCACACCTGGATTCCATCACGCTGTCTGACAATGAATTCACCAGAATCCTGGTGGACTTTCCATCGGTTCTGGCACCGCAGTTCACAGTAGCCATGCCCAGACACGGAGTACAGCACCACATTCCGACCCAGGGATTACTCCTCCACGCCTGCGCATGAAGGCTCCCCCCGGACAAGCTCCACCTGGTGAAGGAGGAGTTCAAGAGGATGGAGGAATTGGGGATCGTAAGGCAGTCCCCACTGCACATGGTGCCCAAAGCAGCTGGGGGCTGGAGACCATGTGGCGACTACCGCAGACTGAACGAGGCTACAACTCCAGACCGCTACCCCGTGCCACACCTACAGGACTTTGCAGCAAACCTGCACGGGGCAAGCATCTTTTCCAAGGTAGACCTCGTCCAGGGATACCATCAAATCCCGGTACACCCTGAAGACATCCCCAAAACAGCACGCATCACCCCATTTGGGTTGTTCGAATTCCTCTGAATGCCGTTCGGCCTGAAGAATACCGCACAGATGTTCCAGCGGCTAATGGATGCAGTGGGACGTGACCTGGACTTTGCGTTCATCTATTTGGACAACATCCTCATAGCCAGCAGCATCTGTCCCACCTCTGCCAGCTCTATTCCTGTCTGAGTGATTTCGGCCTCACGATCAACCCGGCCAAACGTCAGTTCGGACTCGACACCATCGACTTCCTGGGCCACAATATTACTACAGATGGGGCGACACCTCTGCCCGCCAAGGTAGACGCGATCTGCCACTTTGCCGGGCCCAACACAGTCAAAGACCTGCAGGAGTTTGTTGCTATGGTGAACTTCTACCACCGCTTCCTCCCCTCAGCAGCCCGTATCATGCGCCCTTTGTTCACCCTGATGTCGGGTAAAGGCAAGGACATTACTTGGGATGAAGAGGCCGCGGCCGCTTTCGTTAAAGCCAAGGAAGCCTTGGCAGATGCCGCGATGCTGGTGCACCCCAGAACGGACTTTCCAACCACCCTCACAGTGGACGCATCCAAAATGGCAGTAAGTGGAGTGCTGGAGCAACTCATTGAGGGGCGCTGGCAACCCCTGGCGTTCTTCAACAGGCACCTACAGCCACCCGAACTCAAGTACACTGCCTTCGACTGGGAGCTGTTGGCACTATATCTGATAATCCAGCATTTCATGTACTTCTTAGAAGGAAGGCCGTTCACCACATTCACAGACCACAAACTGTTGACTTTCACGTTCACCACATTCATGAAGGTGTCCGACCCCTGGTCGTCTCGCCAGCAGTGACATCTGTCCTACATTTCCGAGTACACGACGGACATCCAGCATGTCTCGGGAAAGGACAACGTCGTGGCGGATGCACTCTCCAGACCAGCCATCCATGCCCTGTCCCAGGGGGTGGACTATGCAGCACTGGCAGAGGCGCAGCAGGTAGACAACGAGATGCCCAGCTACAGGACCGCATTCTCAGGTTTGCAGCTGTAAGACTTCCTCATAGGCCCAGGTGAGAGGACCCTCCTGTGTGATGTGGCTACCAGCCAACCTCCCCTATTGTCCCGGCAGCCTGGTGGCAGCAAGTTTTCAACTCCATACACGGCATTGCGCACCCATCTATCAGGACAACCGTCTGGATGGTCTCCAGCAAGTTCGTGTGGCACAGACTTCGCAAACAGGTCAGCTATATGGGCCAAAACGTGCATGCAGTGCCAAACAGCCAAGGTGCAGCAGCACACCAAAGCCCCGCCGGAGGTTCGACCACATTCATGTGGATATCGTGGGGCCCCTGCCAGTGTCGCGAGGAGCGCGGTACCTCCTAACTATGGTAGACCGGTTCACCAGATGGCCAGAGGCGGTCCCGTTCACCGACACCACCGCCGATTCCTGCGCCCGAGCACTGATTGCAACTTGGTTAGCCCGCTTTGGGGTACTGGCCCACATTACCTCCGACAGAGGCGCCCAGTTCACCTCCAGCCTGTGGTCGGCTGTGGCCAGCCTGTTGGAAACACAGCTACACCACGCAACTGCCTACCACCCACAGTCGAATGGACTAGTGGAGCGCTTCCAACATCACTTGAAGTCGGCTCTCATGGCCCGCCTGAAAGGGCCTAACTGGGTGGACGAGCTTCTCTGGGTCCTGCTTGGAATCCGCACAGGGCCCAAAGAGGATCTGCATACCTCGTCAGCCGAGTTGGTGTACGGCGCACCCCTGGTTGTCCCAGGAGAGTTCATACCAGCCCCAAGGGGGAAAGAGGAAGAACCCGCAGCAGTCCTGGACAGACTACGCAAAAGGCTCGGCAACCTGGCCCCCATACCGACTTCACAGCACGGACAGAGCCCGACCTGCGTACCCAAAGACCTGCAGAACTGTAAATTTGCATTTGTATGAAGAGGCGCACACCGGGCACTGCTACAGCGGCCGTACGAGGGGCCAATCAAGGTGATCAGGAACAACGGGTCCACGTACGTTCTGGACATTGGGGGGAAAGAGGGGGTTTTCACGGTGGACTGACTCAAACCGGCCCATGTGGACTTGGTGCAGCCAGTCGAGGTTCAGGTACCCCGGAGCAGAGGCAGACCGCCCAAACAGAGACTGATCCAGACATTGCAGGGTGTATCGCTGGTTCTGGGCAGGGGGTTTATGTGGCGACCCAGTTTCTACGCAGGCGAACCGGCTCACAAAATGGCGCGTGCGTCGGCAGAGAGGCCAGCCCCAACATGGCGCTGGGCCTTCTTCACCAGCAAGGGGAGAAAGCCCATGCACGGGAAGAGACTTTTGTAATGCACCTCTGATGTTATTTCCGCCTGGAGAGGGTGGGAACGGAACTGCGTAAAAGCGAGTGCCGCGAAGTTTGAATAAACTAGTCTTGAGTGCAACTTACAGACTGCGTGTCGTTATTTCTAGGTGTATGTGTAGCACATCACTACACTATCAATTTCTCCATCTGACTTGGCCAGAGATTGGATCAGATACTGTAGCATGTTCCAGAAAACTTGAATGTAACTCCCAGAATGCTGGAGGGGTTCAACAGGTCAAGCAGTACCTATGGAGGCAAATGGACAGTCCACGTTTTGGGTCAAGGCCCTTCATCTTGACTGAAGGAAAGAGAATGAACCCATGAATATGACCTAATTATTCCTTCTGTTTACAAAGTATATTCACCTTTGTAATGTATAGTAATTCTATATCTTTGATAAAGAAAAGCTTGACTGTTAGATTCTGATAAAAATTAGCGTTATTTGTCACATGTACATTGAAACATGCAATGAAGTGTGTCACTTACATCAAATCAAGTCAGCGAGGATTGTGATGCATAGCCCGCATGCGTTGCCATGCATCTAGCACCAACAGAGCATCCCCATAACTCACTAACCCTAATAGTTTATCTTATGAATATGTGTGGAAACAACAGCAACTGGAGGAAATGCATGTGGTCATGGGGACAATTTACAAACTCCTTACAGACAGCAGCAGGAATTGAACCCTGATTGGTGACTTCTGGCACTGTAATAGCATTATGCTCATCACTACACTACCATACCACCTTCATCCAAAACTAAAAATTTCAGTTCCTTCCATTGAAGCTGCCAGCCCATTGAGTTTATGTGTTGTTTCAGATTCCAGCATCTGCAGTCTCCTGTATCTCTCCCTTTCTTCCACACAAGTGTCACTTCTCTTGAGCAGAATTCACAACCTTTTTTACACCATGGACCCCTACCTTTAACCTTGGGGTCTGTGGGCCCCAGTTTGAAAAGAGTCTGATCCCAACTTCTGTTTTTGTGTTTTGCAGGTTACATAACCAATGTTGATAACTAAAGCAACACACAAACCTTTCCCCAGCTTTGCAATTTATATTGAATCAGGTCAATGTGATCTTCTGACTTGTACTAGATATGTAACATGATGTTCACAGTGACTTATGAAAATAGATTCAGAGACGAAATGACATGTAAAAGGTGGCTGGAGACTTCAACGTCATTCTTACTGAAAGCTTCTCCTAAATATTTTGATTTAGGTACACAAATGTACATTATATTGTTTCTAAATCATCAACTGGGAAATGACTGGGCTGATCTATATATCCTTCTCTATCCTACTTATAGGTCGAAATTCAGTGTTATATTAAAGGCTTAAAGCAACAGTTACAATAGTCTATTTCCTCTTCCCCTTAGTATAACACTGGATCCCATTCACAGCAGTTTGAAAAGGTACTTTGTGCATTATGGAGATCAGAGCTTGCAAAAAAAAACTATTTTCCCTTACAGAGTCAATTAAATATTTGAATGTTCATGTATCATAGAGAATCTCAAGTGATGGAAACCAATGTTATAGCATATAGACGTTTGGAGAGTTCCGAACAGAATATAAACAGTTATAGCTAGATTTGACAGACACAGTTCTTATACAGCTGTACTTACCCATGTGTGCAGCTAGAGTAAATAATTAAGAAGGCAAATAAGCTAGGGTTTAATGCAGATGGGATAATGCATAAAAATAAGGAAGTCTTACTACAGCTATTGAGTACATTGGTGAGAGCTTATCTGTATTGTGCATTGAGTTTTGATTTCCTTATTAGGAAGACTTTTGTTTTTGAGGCTGTTCACAAAAGTCTATTGGGTGATTACAGGGATGTAGGATTTGTCTTATCAGCAAAGACAGAGCAGGAGAGATGACCTTTCTGAAACACTAGATTCTAAAGTGGCTTGAAAATGTATACTCTGAGAAGAAATATTTCCTCCTCCAGAATTCTAAGAAAAAGGTTTCAGAATAAGGAGTGGAAGAGTGCAGAAGTTTCTTAAATGGTTTTATCATTGGATATATTCATAGCCAATGCTAGACATATTTTTTGGGTTAGGTAGACATGAATGATGAGTAATAGCAGATAAAGAGCTGAGACTAGATCAGATTGGCTGTTATCTTTATTTTACTTATATTTTATTTAGAAATACAGCTTGTCAACAGGCCCTTCCACCCAATGAGCCTGCACCACCCAATTGCGTTCGTGTGACCAGTGAACTTACTTAGCTGTATATCTTTGGAAAGTGGGAGAACGTATAAACACCTTACAGACAGTAGCAGGATCTCACCCTGTGTCACTGGCACTGTAATAGCATTTTGCTGTCCACTATTCGACCATGCCACCCCACTGAAAGTGAGCTGGGCTTGAGGGGTCAAATAGCCTCCTTACAATATTTTATTATGAATTGCCATCGAAGTTTAAAAATTCATCAGTGAAGACTTGGAGTGAAAAAGAAAGTTGAAAAAAATTAAGCAAAGTTTCATTTCTTTTTCAAACTCAGCAAAAATTAAAAGCAGATAAATATCTTTCCCCTTTCTATGATCAAGATAATCTATTTTTGAATTAGAGCATTTATGATTGGTTTTTAAAAACAAAACTTTCATTTGACCAATATTAAATTAATTTGTCATTCTTAGCAAACTTTACAGATTTTTATACCTGATACAGGAAATTAGGTTTTCCAATTAACCCAACATTGTTTCACCCTCCTCCTCACCTCCTGCCTTCACCACTTCCTTTTAGAGAGGTTTGTTGCTTCCTTTTTTACTGACATAGGAAAGTGGTAGAATGAAATAACATAAAGTTATAGTACATTCTCGGAAAACTGACAAGTTGTGCATAATATCCAGTCTACTTGCAGGCAGATCAAATTTTATAGTAGCATCATTTTAAGAATGCCAGTGACCTGAATTAAAAGTGAATAAGTAAATGTTTGAAGAGATGTAAATATGAGAAGTACAGCTGGCGTTATCAGATATTTGCAAATATTTGCTATTGTATGTTTGAGCTCTTTTGCATCAGTCAAATTAGATGCACCAGTTTATAAAAGTTGTGTTTTTGTCATGCAAGGATTTGAAATTAAAATAACTAAATTATAAATACAATAAAGTTTATATATTTTTCATCTGTTTCTGTGAATTTCAGTCTTAAGTGAATGAGTTGAGTTAAGAGTAATGTTAAATGTTGAGTAATGACTTGAGTTAGAAAAGGACTCCACCTGAAAGTCATTTTATGTATATTTTCATAACAAAGAACAGTGGAGGAGATTTTATATTTGTTCTATCAATGTGGAAGATTTCTCCACTATTAAGCAATATATAAGCGTCCAATTTTGGTTCTCCAGAGAGGATTGGAAGATTGTGGACACACTTAATTTCCAATATGAACAGTACTTAGAAAGGAAAAGATCAGCAGAAGATGCTTGTGGGTGCAGTTTTTTTAAATATATCTGATGTTTCAATAGCTAATATAACTGCAACACCTGTACTCAGCTGACATTGCAGAAAATGTGGTTCATCTAGTCCACAAAATGGAAGACAAATCGTTCTGCCCAATTGCTTCCTTATTAGTCTACACTCGGTCATCAGTAACAAAGAAACAAGAGGTCATGACCTTGCTGTCAAGTGCCATTTTCTTCACCAATAATCCTGTCGCTTCTTAGTTATTCATAATTATTGAAAGAAGTTCTAAAATCCCAGCAAGTTTATTTTTATCTTCACAATTTAACTAATCTACTAAACATATACACCAATAACCTCATTGTCAATGCTCATGTTAGCTGTGCTCAACACCAATTCATTACAATCTTGGTAAAATTCCAGACAAAAGAGATGATTCCCGTATGTGAGATGGGAATAATTACAACATAAGATATAGGAGTAAAGTTAGACCACTTGGCCCATCAAGTTTGCTCTGCCATTTCATCATGTGGTGATAGGGGATTCATTAGTTAGGGGAATGGAAAGGAGATTCTGTGGGCAAGAATGAGATTCCCAGATGGTATGTGCCTTCCGGGTGCCAGAATCTGAGATATCTCAGATCGAGTCCTCAGCATTCTTAAGTGGGGAGGTAAACAGCCAGAAGGTGTGGTCTATTTAGGTACCAATTTGGTGCCATTTGCACCAACCTAATTTTCTCAGTCTACCTGCATATTGAAATTCCCCATGACAATCATAACTTTGTCCTTATTACATGCCTTTTCTATCTCCTTTTGTTATTTATATCCCACATCCTGGCTACTATTTCAAGGCCTATATAGAACTCCCATCAGGGTCTTTTTACTCTTGGGTTTTCTTAACATAACCCACAATATTTCTAAAACTTCTGATCTAATATCACCTCTTTCTAAGGATTTGATTTCATTTGTTATTAACAGAGCCACCTCACCCCCTTTGTCTACCCACCTGTCCTTTCATTACAAGGTGTATCCTTGGATGTTAAGCTCCAAACTATGATCTTCTTTTAGCCACGACTCAGTGATTCTCAAGACGTAACATCTGCCAATCTTCATCTGCGCTACAAGATCATCTACCTTATTCAATATGCTGAATACACTCAAGTATAACACCTTCAGTCCTCTATTCACCACCGTTTTTGAGTTTGCTCCATGTTACTCTTGAAGTCATCCCACTGACTGAAATTTTGCTCTATCATCTGTCGGTCTTCTGCACAGTCCCACTACACAGTTCATCAACTTGTATACCAATTGCCCCATCCTCAGCACTATCACTCTGGTTTACAATCCCCTGCTGAATTAATTTATAATCTTCCCACCAGCTCTGGCAAACCTGTCCACAAGACTATTAGTCCCCTTCTGGTTAAGGTATAACCCATCCTTTTCGTACAGGTCATCCTTCCCCAGAAAAATCCGAATGATCCAGAAATCAGAAACCATGCCATCCACTCTACTCCCTCAGCCACTCGTTCATTTGTACTATCATCCTATTCCTACCTCAACGAGCTTGTGATACTGCAAGTAATTCAGAGATTACTACCTTGGAGATCCTTCTGTTCAGTCTCTCCCCTAAATCCTTATACTCACTGTACAGTTGCTCATCCCCTTTCTACCTTGATTTAAAAATGCAGTACAGTATCATGAATCTATGATAAAAATAAAGTTAATAATAACCAGCCAGGGAAAGTCGGAAAGAGCCATTTGAAAGTTGAAAATAAAATCTAAAATGTTTCATTCAAAGTCTTTTAATTCTGTTACACAGAAGGTTGTAATGTTTACCATAAGACTTTACAATTCACTTGGAAACATAAGTTGTTCAGTCCTTAAGTTGAGTCTGACACTTTGTGACCTCGCGGACTCCTGCACACCCCTGCACACCAAGCCTTCTTGTTGGAAACTGCTTCTCGAAGATCCCCCAAAGTCATACACATTGTCTGAGTAATTTCATCTATCCATTGTAGCTTCTGTCATCTTTTATTGTCTGTTTTACCTAACATGACAGTCTTCTACAAGAAATCCTGTCTTCTCATGACGTGGCCAAAATATTTGAGCTTTTGTCTCATGAACAAGCCTCCTAGTGAGCAGTCTGGCTGTATTTCATCGAGTATTGACTTGTTGGATCTTCTTGCTGTCCAACGAACTCTTAACTCCAGCATCCACGTTCAAGGGCGTTGATTCTTTTGTACTCAGCCTAATTAATAGTCCAGCTCTCACAGCCATACATCACAACCGGAAATACCATAGACTTGACTATACTGATCTTCATTGACAATGTTATGTCGCGGCTCTTCAGTATTTTATCTAAGTTTGCCACTGCTGCCCTCCCCAGAAGTGAGTGCCATTTAATTTCGTGGCTGCAGTTACCATCTACAGAAATCTTTGAACCGAGGAAGACAAAATCTGTCATTGTTTCAACTTCCTTTCCATTTATTACCACAGAGTTAATAGGGCTGGTCAACATAATCTTGTTTTTCTTAATATTGAGAAACAAGCCAGCTTTTGCACTTTCTTCTTTCACTTTGATTAGAATCTTCCTCAGATCCTCTTCACTTTCAGCCATTAGAGTAGTATCATCCGCATATCTGAGGTTGTTAATATTTTGTCTGGCAAGTTTGATTCCAACATTTGTGTCCTCTGGACCAGCATTCCTCATGATGTGTTCAGTATATTGATTAAATAAGTAGGGTGACAGTATGCAGCCTTGTCAAATCCTTTCCCAATCTTGAACCAGTTTGTCGTTCTGTGTTCAGTTCTGACTGCCGCTTATTGATCTTCATACAAGTTTCTCATAAGGCAGATCAGATGACCAGGTATCCCCATTTCTTTAAGGATTTGCCATAGTCTATTAGGTTCCACACTGTTGAAGGCTTTAGAGTAGTCAATAAAACATAGATAAATACTTTTCTGGAATTCCCTCAATTTTTCCATTATCCAGCGTAGGTAGGAATTTGGTCTCTGGTGCTTCTGCCTCTTCTAAAACCAGCTTGTACATCTGGCAGTTCTCATTCCATATATTGCTGGAGACTTGCTTTCATGATCTTTAGCATTACCTTACTAGCATGTGAAATTAGTGAAATTGTTCAGTAATTTGAACGTTCCTTCACATTTCCCTTCTTGGGAATTCAACTGGAATCCTGTCACATCCTGCAGCTTTATTATTGGCAATGTTTCCTATTGCCCATTCCACTTCACTTTCCAAAATATCCGGCTCTAGATCGATGAGGGAGTCATTGCAGGTGTCTTCGCTGTTGGGATCTTTCCTGTACAATTCTTCTGTGTATTTCTGCCATCTCTTTTTGATATCTTCTGCTTCTGTAAGGTCCTTCCGTTCTTTGTCTTTCACTATACTCATTTTTGCATGAAACATTCCTTCGATTTCTCTCATCTTGTTGAATAGATCTCTTGTTTTTCCAATTCTGTTGGCTTCTTCACATTCTTTCACTAAGTTTTCTTATCTTCCCTTGCTATCTTCTTGAACTTTGCATTCAGTTGGAGATATTGTTCCAATCTCCATTACCTTTTCACTTCTCTTTGCTGCTTAGCCAATTGTAGAGCCTCCGCAGAAAGCCATTTTGCTTTCCTGGTCTTCTTTTTATTTGCAATATTTTTTGCTCCTTACTTCTATCCATAGTTCTTCTGGCTTTCTTGCGACCAGGCTTAATCCATTGAATCTATTCTTCACCTCCACGGCAAATCCTTGAGGGATGCTATCAACATCAGACTTTGATGATACGCTGGTTTTCCTGATATTCTTCAGTTTCATTCTGAATATTACAACAAGCAGCTTATGGTCTGAGCCACAGTCTGCTCCTGGTCTTGTTTTAGCTAACTGTATAACATTCTTCCATCTCTGATTGCAAAGTATATAGTCAATCTGGTTTCAGTATTGACTGTCTGGTGACGTCTATGTATAGAGCTGCCCCTTAGGCTGTTGGAAGAGGATATTTGGTATAACCACAGAGTTAATTTGGCAAAATTCTACCAGTCACTGTCCTGCTTCACTCCCTACTCCAAGGCCAAAGTTACGCCAGGTGTTCTGTGATTTCTAACTTTGGCATTCCAGTCTCCAAAGATAAATGTAACATCTATTTTTGGTGCTATAACCAGGAGGTGCTGCATTTCTTCATAAAACTGGATAATTTCATCTTCTTTGGCATCTCTGGTTGGATCATAAACTTGGATCACTGTGATGTTGAAAGGCTTGCCTTGAAGTCATATTGTCATCATTCTATCATTTTTGGGGTTGTATCCAATCACTGATTTTGATACCCTTTTTTTTCATAATTAAAGCCATATCATTCTTTCTGTGGGTTTCCTGCCCACATTAGAAGAAGTGGTAATTGTCTGATGTAAAATGACCCATTTCAGTCCACTTTAGTTCACTACTTCCCAATATGTCAATGCCATCTTGTCATCTCGTTTTTAGTCTTGCCATCTCATTTTTGACCACATTTAGCTAACCTTGATACATGGATCTTACATTCCAGTTTCCAATGGTGTATCGATCTTTACAACATCGAACCTTCTTTCCATTTCTAGGCACATCAGCAGCTGGACATCCTTTGGGCTTCAATCCAACCATGCCATTAGCTCTGGTACTACTCATACTTGTCCTCCATTATTCTGCATTAGCATGTTGAGCACCTTCAGACCTGCGGGGCTCATCTTCTGGTGTCATTCTCATATATCTCTTTTATTCATAAGGTTCTCTTGGCAAATTACAGGAGTGGGTTGCCATTTCCTTCTCCAGTGGACCATATTTGGTCTGAACTCTCTGCCATCTTGAGTAGCTCTACATGATATAGCTCATAGCATCACTGAGGTACAGAAGCCCCCTCAACATGACAAGGTAACAGTCCATGAAGAAGTAGAAACATAAGGCCAAAAGATATAGGATCAGAATTAGGCCATTTGGTCCATCGAGTCTGCTCTGCCATTCCATCATGGCTGATCCATTTTTTCTCTCAGCCCTAATCTCCTGCCTTCTCCCTGTATCCCTTCATGCCTTGACTAGTCAAGACTCTATCAACATTTGTGTAAAATACACATTCTGACATGGTCTCCACGACTGCCTTTCGCAAAGAATTCCACAGATTCACCACTCACACACAGAAATTCCTCCTCGTCACTCTTCCAAAAGGACACCCCTCTATTCTGAGGCTGTGTCTTCTGCTCTCAGACTCTCTTACCATAGGAAACATCCTCTCCACATCCACTGAATCAAGGCCTTTCACCATTTGATAGGTCTCAATTAGATCATCTCTCATTCTTCTGAATTCTAGTGAATACAGGCCCAGAGCCATCAAACACTCCTCGTATGACAAGCCATTCAACCTTAGAATCATTTTTGTGAACTTCCTTTGAAACCTCTCCAGTTTCAAAACTGCTCACAGTACTCCAAATGCTTTATAAAGTCTCAGCATTACATCATTGCTTTTATATTCTAGTCCTCTCAAAATGAATGTTAACATCACATTTGCCTTCCTCAGGGAGGTTATGGAGGCAGATGTTGGTAAAATCTCAGACGAAGTTACGTATCAAAACATTGAGCATGGTGTGACTAGTGTCCTGAGCTGCGTATATTTCAATGCAAGAAGTATCACAGGATAGGTGAGTGATAGAGCTGAAGATGAGGCAGCTGGATTACAAACAGAGGCAATATGTAGTGAGGAGAGGCTATTGATAGGGCAAAATTGCAGTCAACGGGATGAGTTGCAATGTAAAAGGTGGACAAAATTGAAAAGGTTAAATAGAGGACTGAAGGTTATATCTGAAAGTGTGCAATATACAGAATAAGGTAGATGAACTTGCAGCACAGTTGCAGGGATGATAATGTAGGCATCACAGGATCCTGGCTGAATGAAGATTATAACTGGGAGCTTTATGTCCAAGGATGGGCATTTTATCAAAAAGATAGGCAGGAGGGTAAAGGGGGCAGCGTTGCTCTGTTGATAAAAAAAATAAATTGAATTATTAGAGAGAAGTGACATGGGGTTGCACGGTTTTGAATCATTGTGGAGAGAGCTAAGGAACTGCAACTGTAAAAAGGTCCTGATGGGAGTTGTATACAGACCCCCAAGCAGTATTAAGGATGTGGCCTACAAATTACAATGGGAGTCGAAAATGCATGCCAAAGGAGCAATGTTATAATAGACATGGGGGATTTTAATATGCAGGTAGATTGGGAAAACCAGGTTGGTACTGGATTCCAGGAGAAGGAATTTCTGGAATGCCTATGAGATGGCTTTTTAGAGCAGATCATGGATGAGCACACGAGGGAATCAGCTATTCTGGATTGGGTGGTGTGCAATGAATCAGAATTGATTAGAGAGCTTAAGATAAAAGAACTGTCGGGGAAAGTGATCATAATATGATCGAAGTCCTCATGAATTTTGAGAAGGAGAAGATAAAGTCAGATGTATTACTAGAGAAGGGATGCACTCAGACCGATGGTTTGAGATGTGTCTATTTTAATGCCAGAAGCATCATGAACAAAGCGGATGAGCTTAGAGCGTGGATCAGTACTTACAGAGACTTGGATGGCTCAGGGGCAGGAATTGTTACTTCAAGTGCCAGGCTTTAGATGTTTCAGAAAGGACAGGGAGGGAGGCAAAAGAGGTGGGGGCGTGGCACTGCTGATCAGAGATAGTGTCACGACTGCAGAAAGGAGGAAGTCATGGAGGGATTGTCTACGGAATCTCTGTGGGTGGAAGTTAAAAACAGGAAGGGGTCAATTACTCTACTGGGTGTTTTTTATAGATCAGCTAATAATAATAGAGACTTTGAGGAGCAGATAGGTAGACAGATTCTGGAAAGGTGTAATAATAACAGGGTTGTCGAGGTGGGAGATTTCAATTTCTCAAATATCAATTGGCATGTCCCTAGAGCAAGGGGTTTAGGTGGGGTGGAGTTTGTTAGGTGTGTTCGGGAAGGTTTCCTGACACAATATGTAGATAAGCCTACAAGAGGGGAGGCTGTACTTGATCTGGTATTGGGAAATGAACCTGGTCAGGTGTCAGGTCCCTCAGTGGGAGAGCATTTTGGAGATAGTGATCACAATTCTATCTCCTTTACAATAGCATTGGAGAAAGATAGGAACAGACAAGTTAGGAAAGTGTTAATTGGAGTCAGGAGAAATATGAAGCTATCAGACAGGAACTTGGAAGCATAATTTGGGAGCAGATGTTCTCAGGGAAAAGTATGGCAGAAATGTGGTAAATGTTCAGGGGATATTTGTGTGGCGTTCTGCATAGGTATGTTCCAATGAAATATGGAAAGGATGGTAGGGCACAGGAACCGTGGTATGCAAAGGCTGTTGAAAATCTGGTCAAGAAGAAAAGTTTACGAAAGGTTCAAAAAAATAGGTGACGATAGAGATCTAGAAGATTATAAGGCTAGCAGGACAGAGCTTAAAAATGAAATTAGGAGAGCCAGAAGGGGCCATGAGAAGGCCTTGGCGAGCAGGATTAAAGAAAAACCCAAGGCATTCTACAAGTATGTGAAGAGCAAGAGGTTAAGTATGTGAAGAGCAAGAGAATAGGACTAATCAAGTGTGACAGTGGAAAAGTGTGTATAGAACTGGAGGACATAGTGGAGGTACTTAATGAATACTTTGCTTCAGTATTCACTACAGAAAAGGACCTGGTTGATTTTATGGATTACTTACAGCAGATTGAAAAGCTTGAGCAAATAGACATAAAGAAAGAGGATGTACAGGAGCTTTTGGAAAGCATCAAGTTGGATAAGTCTCCAGGACTGGATGAGGCATACACAGGCTATTGTTGGAGGCGAAGGAGGAGATTGCTGAGCCTCTGGAAATAATCTTTCATCATTATTGGGATGGGAGAAGTTCCAGAGTACTGGAGGATTGCAGATGTTGTTCCTTTATTCAAGAAAGAGAGTAGAGAATGCCCAGGAAATTATAGACCAGTGAGTCTTAATTCAGTGGTAGGTAAGTTGATGGAAAAGATCCTGTGAGGCAGGATTTATGAACATTTGGAGAGGCATAATATGATTGGAATAGTCAGCATGGCTTTGGCAAAGGCAGGTCATGCCATATGAGCCTGATTGAAATTTTGTGGATGTGACTAAACACATTGATGAAGGTAGGGTAGTAGATGTAGTGTATATGGATTTCAGCAAGGCATTTGATAAGGTACCCCATGCCAGGCTTATTGAGAAAGTAGGGAAGCATGGGATTCGAGGGTACCTTGTTTTGTGGATCCAGAATTGGCTTGCCTACAGAAAGCAAAGGGTGGTTGTAGATGGGTAATATTCTGCATGCAGGTTGGTGACCAGTGGTGTGCCTCAGGGATATATTCTGGGACCCCTCCTCCTCAAGATTTTTATAAATGACCTGGATGAGGAAGTGGAGGGGTGGGGTAGTAAATTTGCTGATGACAAAAAGTTTGGGAGTGTTGTGGTTAGTGTGGAGGACAGTCAAAGTTTACAGCGAGACATCATTAGGATGCAAAACTGGGCTGAGAAGTGGCAAATGAAGTTCAACCCAGTTAAGTGTGAGGTTGTTCATTTTGGTAGGTCAAATATGATGGCAGATTATAGTACTAATGACAAGACTCTTGGCATTGTAGTGGATCAGAGGGATCTTGGGGTCCAAGTCCATAGGACACTCAAAGCTGCTACGCAGGTTGACTACAGGAATTCTGAAGATGCTGGAAATTCAAGCAACACACATCAAAGCTTCTGGTGAATGCAGCAGGCCAGGCAGCATCTCTAGGAAGAGGTACAGTCGACGTTTCAGGCCGAGACCCTTCGTCAGGTCTAACTGAAGGAAGAGTTAGTAACTCTTACTAACTCTTCCTTCAGTTAGTCCTGATTAAGGGTCTCGGCCTGAAACGTCGACTGTACCTCTTCCTAGAGATGCTGCCTGGCCTGCTGCGTTCACCAGCAACTTTGATGTGTGACGCAGGTTGACTCTGTGGTTAAGAAAGCATATGGTGCACTGGCCTTCATCAACCGTGAGATTGAATTTAAGAGCTGAGAGGTAATGTTACAGCTGTATAGGACCCTGGTCAGACCCCACTTGGAGTACTGTGCTCATTTCTAGTCATCTCAATACAGAAAGTGTGCAGAGGAGATTTACAAGGATGTTCCCTGGATAGGTTGAGTGAACTCGGCCTTTTCTCCTTAGAGCAGTGGAGGATAAGAGGTGACTTGATAGAGGTGTATAAGATGATGAGAGACATTGATCATTTGGATAGTCAGAGACTTTTTCCCAGGGCTGAAATGCCTTAACATGAGAGGGCACAGTTTTAAGTTGATTTGAAATAGGTACAGAGGAGATGTCAGAGGTAAGTTTTTTACACAGAGAGTGTTGAGTGTGTGGAATGGGCTGCCGGCAACAGTGGTGGAGGCGAATACAATAGGGCCTTTTAAGAGACTCCTGGATAGGTACATGGAGCTTAAAAAATAGAGGGCTATGGGTAACCCTAGGTAACTTCTAAAGTAAGTACATGTTCGGCACAGCATTGTGAGCCGAAGGGCCTGTATTGTGCTGCAGATTTTCTATGTTTCTATGGATGCACTTCTCACAGTTTTAGTCATCAGTGATACTGGTGACTACCCTGCCTTCCCACATCCCATAAGAGCAGCATTCAACCATCCTGCCTGACATCTGTACTATCCCTGCTGAGCAGATATAAAGAAGGGAAGGAAAAAATCTTAACCTTGAGCTGTTCTTTTCTTTGAGTTGAACCTATTCAGTTTTGCTTTCAGTGATCCCTGTCACTGGATTTAATTGTATTATTGAAATTACAGCACAGATGGGAGTTATTTGTCCTATCATACCTATATGGACAGTAGTTAACTTAAGTCAGGAAATGATGAAGAACAAAAAAGATATGCGAGTTTTGACTAAGGTGACTTATTCCAAATGTGATCCAGTTTCCAGTGTGCAGACAGTCTCACAAGCAAACACTAGACAGATCACAATAGAATGTGCTTTTAGACTGTTTCAAAAGGTCAGTGAGGGATTTTTTATCATTGCAGTTTGTAGATAATCTCTCAGATAGGAAGCTAATTCTTCCATCTAAGAAACATTTTGAAAGATACTGAAAGGAACGATTATCTCCCAGCTAAGCCTTCGCACTTGGTTATTTGACATCAATATTGATCTTATTCTTTCCATAGACAAAAATAAATTTGTTTAACCAATCTCAGACATTGTAAACTAGTCTATGCAATATGACACCTTCTTTCAATCCAGCACCTTTTATGTGGGAAAACATTTTAAGTTAAATTACATGAGTGTACATAAACAATGAGTTGATGCAGAGACATAGAAATGGATATTAGATCTAATAGGTTGATCGAAGATCTGGGATGAAATGGAAAATCTGACAAGAAAGATAGTCAAGTTTGAGGAAAGGTGTTTAAGCACATAGAATTTTGGCGGCTGAGGGCGTCACACTCAATGATACTAGGACTGTTCAAGACCTTACAGTTAGAGGAGTGTAGAAACACTTAGCATGCTGCCTGAATGGGGCTGGCCTTGTGCAGCAGATTACCTCAGGAATATGCGAAAAGAATAAGTGGACAAACCAGCTATGTGTTGGAATATTCATGCCTGATGTTAATAGGAACAATGGCCAATCAGTCAGATACAAATAAATGTCATTGATATTACAAAGGTGGGACTCAATAGTTTGAGGCACTGCAGCAAGACACAGTCTGGGGTTTATTATCATTCAAAGATGACAAGCTCCCTGACTTAGTTTCAGCCAGATAGCAGGAGAGGGCAAGGGCCCAGAGAAGATGGGTTCAGTCTTCCCAATAGTTCATTGTGGAAAAACATAATTTCTAAAAAAAAAGGTATTAGTCCAAGCATTGAGTACAAGAGTCATAATGTTATGTTGCAGATTTATAAATCTCTATCTAGGCCACATCTGTAGTATTGCACTCATTTCTGCTCACTCCATTATAGCAAGCATGTAGACAATATGGAGGACGTTCAGAAGAGTTTTTGAGGAACGCTGCTTGGATTGCGCTATAAAATGTTCAAAGTTCAAAGTAAGTTTGTTATCAATGTACATATATGTCACCATATACAACCCTGAGATTCATTTTTTGTGGGCAATAAAACCATTACATAATAAATAATAATAGAATCAATGAAAGGCCGCACAAAATTGGGTACTCAGTGTGCAAAAGACAATGGACTGTGAAAATAGGATAGTGTGGACAAGCTAGGGTTGTTTACTCTGGAGCAGTTGAGGTTGAAGGGATACCTAATAGAAGTTTATACAATTATGAGAGGCGTAGATAGTGGAGACAGCTGGTATTTCTTTTTCCCAGGATCAAAATGTTGAATACCAGAGGGTATGCATTTAAGGTGAGGAGGATATTTTGAAAGAGATGTGCCTGGCAAGTTTTTTTTACACAGAAAGTGGTAGGTCATCTGAAGTACACTATTTGTAGTGGTGGAGGCAGCTTTGAAGAGGTGTTTGAAGAGTCAGAAGAAGTAAAGTGTCATTAACTAAAGAGTTTGGCACAACACTGTGGGCTGAAGGGCCAGTTCCTGTTTTATACAGTTCTATGTTCTGTGCAAGCACTAATAGATTTTGAATAAATGGTTCAATAATTTGGATATACTGTAGTAGAAGAGGTACAGGAAGTAGATTGTGATGAAGTTAGATGTCATCAGCAGCATGCATGAGGAAATGACATTTTCCTGTAACAATTTTGTATATTTCTGTTCGGTTATGTTGTGGACTCATTGGTTTTTAAGGTTTGCACGTCATTAAAACTTAAGCATAAAAAAGAGATGAATTTCTGTGGGCACATTTTCCACAGTCCCTACTGAATGATAGATTCGAAGGTTTTGGTTTGGTGCTGCTCCTTGCAACTTTTGTGGAGTTGTCATGAAGTAAGGTGCATGCCCATTGCACCTCTGGATGAAGGAAATCCACATGGTGTTTTGTAGAACTGGGACTGAGGGCTAAGGGGGACCCAAAGGGACTGCACCTGCTGTCAAAATGCCATTGAGGCCGGCCCAGAAGACAGAGCTTCATATTATGGAATGCCCAGCGAGGAAAGTCCCACAGAGATTGCATATAAGAATTTTGAATGTACTCTTTATAAGTGTCAAGTGTGAATAGTTTGCAAAATTGCTTGCAGTGATGTAACATGTCAGACTATGGGAGTTAGTAGCAGTCAAGCCATTGCATCTCTGTTCAAACAATCCAGAACTACTCCTACTATCAGACCATAAGACATAGGAGCAGAAAGATGCCACTTGATCCAGTGAGTCTGCTCCATCAATCCATCGTGGCTGTTTTATTATTCTAAATCAGCCTATTCTTAACCCTATTCTCCTTCATTCTCTCTCTATCCTTTGCCCCCACCACCACCACCTTACTAATCAAGAACCTACGAATCCTTTAAATATAACCAATAACTTGGCCTCCTGGGCTGTCTGTCAAAATGATTTCCACAGATTCACCACTGTCTGGCTAAATAAATTCTTCCTCATCTCTGTTCTAAAGGGGCATTCTTGTGTTCTGAGGCTGTGCTCTCTAGTCCTAGACTCCCTCACTATGGGAAACATCCTCTCTACCTAATCCCTATCTGGGCGGTTCAATATTCCAGCGGTTTCAAAGAGATCATCTCACCTCATTCTTCTAAACTCCAACAAGTATGGACCAGGACTATCGAACGTTTCTCATAGTTAATCCTTGCATTCCCGGGATCATTCTTATGAACCTGCTCTGGACCCTCTCCAGTGTCAGATAAGGGTCCTAAAATTGCTCACCATATTCCAAGATTTTCAACCAGCCTGCTTTCTGCCAGGAGGCCTGTATCTTTTCCTGCTTTCAAACATTTATACATTTTTCCTCGATGCGGTTGACCCTCTCTCACCTATGCCCCAAAACGAAAAGGCTATTTTCGCTAAATCTATGTAAATGGACCATGAATGTTACAAGTTCTCTCACGTTGAATGTCAAACCCGAACAATACGTTTGTATATTTAAGTTAGAAAGAACTCTCCTGCCGACGCAATCTGAACATGGCCAAAGCGTTTCAATTGCCAGGTAAAACCTGTCAGCAAAATATGAAACCTGTCTTGTTATTTTGCAAACAGTGCTATGCAAATATAACCATGGATGGCAATTTAATTCTGGGCTGGTTTTTCTCTGCTGCAGTTTCCTTCTGACACAATATCGGAATGAGGTAGAAAATATCAACTTTTCTTGTTTCGGATATTCAAGTTAGAACAGCGAAGTGGCTTAGCAAACTGCCGCAGTATTTATTGTTCGAGATGTTTTGGTCAAAACATTGCCCCGTTCTCGGACCTAAGGAGAAAAAAAAAACTATAGGAAACTTCCACAGCAGCCAAAACCTGTTTCTTCCTTAAGTTGTTCTTATATTTGATGTTACATTTAGAACTTAGAATAAGAATATGCCAATTTTGTGCCATAGATGTATATCATGTATGTCACGTTTAAACCAATTTCCAACTTTTCTCACTATTTCTAAATGTTCATGTGTCCTGAATATCTCTCCTAAAAGCAATCTCTATATTGGATCTGTTTGAACTGAACTCTAAAACCGCTTGGCTGAAAAATAAGTTTTATGTGGTTTCCTGCAGGACACGTGTGTCAATTTGAAACTTTAAAACTACTTTTAAAAATATACAGATCTATTTCACATGATTGGAACATGCTAAGTGATTTGAGAGTAAATCTGTTTGGGGGGAAAGTACAATCTACTGAATGCAAAGGAGGCCGTTGAGGTTTGAGTTTACTGACAACTAAGTTCAGTCACATGACCTACAAAGTTTGTTGTGAAGTTTTCTCTGAAGTCACTCAACAAAAAAGTTGAACAGAACAACTCTGTAACTTCTTCCGCAAATCGAACCACACCCAGAACAACTTCATGCACACAGTAAGTTCAATTAGTAACTTTTTTTTCTTGTAACTGATTGTATTTTATACTCATTTGCTAAACGACAATATATGAATCTGATTGGAGTTTGCTGTGACTGAAACTGAGACAGAGAGAGAACAAGAGAGAGAGCAGAGTCTGGACAGAGACAAACGTCGAGAAACATAGGCTGATATTGAAGCAGAAACGTCAATCCTTATTGGCGGCGAAAGATAAGGGCGAATAGAACTATCAGTCGAACCGAACGGGAAGAAACAGGGAAAATTGTCATAATGGAAACTAAAATGATATAAGCGCAGATATATAGAGAGAAAAAAATCGTTAATATATCAGATGTCGTGCAGTTCCTTATGTCTAGGAGAAAAAATGTTATAGGACTGTAGCAAGGAAGTATCAACTTGAAGGCAAAAAATTCCGACGACAAATAACTTAAAAAAGAGCGTGAAAGAGGACAAGGCATATGAAGAGAAGGGGGAAAGGAAATATCTAGGAGAGTCAAATGGCACATACAAACCGAGGCGCAGGAGATGTACAGGAATAGACAGACAAACTGGGAGAAAGATGCCGGCCTGTGTGTGTGTGTGTGTGTGTGTGTGTGTGTGTGTGAGAGAGAGAAAGAGAGAGAGAGAGAGAGACATAGATAGATATTCGAAAACAGGCTCCCAAGAAATACCTGTAAAAGCTTGACAAACTGCGATTGAGGTAAGCGGAGAGGAGCAGTAGCGTTGATGGGCAGCGACACGCCGAGGCAGTAACCAGTGACCGCTGAGATGGTTCAGTCAGACTGAACCGAGACAAGGACATATTCTCCCTGATGCCAATAAATGTGTCTATTGCTGGATCGGAAGAAATGCCTGTACTGTATATCAAATTTACATCGACATCAAGAGAACTGATATGACTTCCAGCATATGAATTTCCTAGGGCAACCCCCATCTTAAAATCGATCGCCTCAGCGAGCTCCTTGCAGAAAACTTGAAAGAGATCACATTTTGGAAAATGCTTTTAACTCCTTTTGTTTTGCGGTGCATTTCTAAGAGTTTGCACCATGGAATGGACTGTTTGTTGTCTCAAGTTGTGTGTCTCCACCTGTGTGGTAAACTCACCTCCAGTCACAGCCACACTCTACTCGTTGGAAACTGGGCTCATTTGGGACTCAGCTGCCGCATTTTGACAGACTGGCTCGGAATTATGTAACCTTACTGGAAACTTAAAAAAAAGAAACTTCGACCTCCCCTCAAATTCTCGCAAGATCAGGTGAAAGTAATCATAAGATTCTCCTTGTCCCTCAGCCCACAACCACAGGAGGGCGTTTTGTGGATAAGTAATAAATTCTTGGTACTTTAAATCTGAAGCGGTGTTAAGATCAGTGAAGGTAGTTATTTTGATGACATGTTGGTCATCTACATTGAAGATGCCACTCACCTCTCTAAAGATGAATACAAGCAGAATATTCTGTCCTAAGCAAAGGGATCCCAGTAAAAATATATTCCATGGTCAAATTGCTTTTGGTGAAGCTAAAGATAGATTGTTTATTAAAGTGAACATTGGTTTGGAAGCTTAAATGAAATAATTGAATTGTATTGAGAAAAGGAACACTTTGAAAAGGTGAAGTTGTCTCAGTGGAGGAAGAATGGAACGAAAGAGTTTGATCCACGACAAATGTAATGAAAAGAGCTCAGGAACAACATTGATTTTCTCATTGTGGGAGATGGAAACATTGCCTGTATCAAGCCTTGCAAACTTATCAGTAATAGGAAAACAAAGTTTTGCACTGATTGTTTCATTCTACACAAATGTTCAATCAAAATATTTATGGTTGTTTCACTTGTACTGGAGTTAATCATGGGCATTTTGGCACAAAAAGGTTTATCTGGATAAATGTATTGTTTTAATTAGGTACGTAATGGTGCCTTCAGTATTGAATCTGACACCCCAGCCCTGTAAGTATAATGCATATGGGAAAATTGTTTCTTACTGATTTGCAATCAGTGGGCGAAGTTTCCAGCTGGGGATTCAAAATATGAAAATAACACTTGTACAGAGTAATGTTATGGATAGTAGTGGAATGGGATTTATATACATACCTGACTCAGACACCCCATGAATAAGGATGATGACAACACTTTTAAAATAAGAAGCAGCTAGAGGTGAAATTTCATAGCACAGCATGTAAATCTTAACACAGTGAAACTTTGACAGAAGGCATGGGAAAGAACAAAGTCCATACAGATTCAAAATATTGAGGAACAAATTACTGATAAATATTAAAAAAGTAAAATTAGGCAAAACTTTGTGATATTTGAACCTGAAATAAAAGTTAGTTTATCTATCCTAAATATAGAATAGCCTGAATTCTGAGATCAGATGTCCTTGAAATGTATTTTATCGTGAGCTCCTATGATAGGATCCAAATTTTATGGACAAGTTCATTATAAATAAAATATGAAATCTATATAAAAGGTATATAGATGCATTTAGGGAATCCAGACTTCAAAACAAAAGCTAGTCTCTCATAATTTTCTCCTGGATTTCCAAGTACGTGTTGTGGTAAGGGAGTTTTATTCCGTACTGGTCTGTGTCATTCATGTCCTTCTGGTTTTAATCACAGCATGAATGCCAAAAGTAAACATAATTATCAAGCGTTGACTTGCTGGACGACACTTTATGACCAGAGCAGATTGACCAAACTCAACCCACTCCTCCCCCAAAGAATTGGGGTGGCTCAGTAGACCAGTGGTTTGCACAACGCTTTACAGTACAAGGGACCTGCATTCAATTCCTGCTGTTGTCTGTAAGGAGTTTGCATGTGACTGTGTGGGTTACTTCCCAGAGTCCAAAGCCATACTGTTTGGTTGATGAATAGGTTATTGTAAATTGCAATCACCACCCACTGATTGCAAATAAGGACAATTGTAAATTGTCCTGTGATTAGACTTGGATTAAATTGTGGGATTGCTGGTTGGTGAGACTCCAAAGGCCTACATGGACTGTATGTCAATAAAATAAAAAAGTCAAATTTAAAAGGAAGGCCGTTGCACCGACTGAAACAATCTCCATACACAAAACTGGTCCTACCCTCAGATCATTTAAAGGTACTTTTCAACTGAACAGCAATCATGAACAGAATAAAGCATCCTTGGTGGCCAGCAGCTCATGTCCATTAGACAATAACTGTCTCATTTAGTTCCTTTGCTAATGCAGAAACCATAATTATTCCAAATTGCTTTAACTAATTTCAAAAACAATCAGGCGAGATACAGGACTGCAGATGCTGGAATCTTTGTTCAATTACATTGATTTATGGGAGATTTTACTCCTGTTGTATTGAGTTGAGTCTAGCCTGTCTAAATCTTTCCAAGTAAGCATGCAAACCTGAGTCAGTCGGTCTTCAAGGGAATACTGAGGATGATTCCATTGTTACCAAGGGTAACATTTTTTTGAATAAAGTTTCAGGAAAAGTGTTCTCTTCCTGATTTAGTTAGCCTCATTCTGTTCAATAAAGCTGTAATTCATTTGCACTTCCACTTTCTACTTCCCTTTCAGATGGTACCATACCATCTAGTTCAGTGACCTTTAGTAGCTTGGTGATTTTATATGGATAAAACATGGAGGTTTACACATCAGGTTTCCAGTCATTCCCCCATTGTTGATCTGAATGGAAATTCATTCTTTATTTTTTGCTCAGTTATTTCTCACCTACTGTTGAGATCCCTGCCAATGTCAGGTGCACTTTAAAACGTTGTAGTTTCAAAGAGGGGTGTAGCCCAAATAACAAAGAGATAAATCACAAAAGCTTTGTTTGCAATGCATCAAGAAACTTTCAAAGAACCATTGAGCATAAAATCAAGAGCCATAGAGCATGACAGCACAGGCCATTTGTCCATGCCAAACTGTTATTCTGTCTAGTCCCATTGACTTGCAGTCTGGAGCTTAACCTTCCATAATCTTCCCATCGATGTACCTATCCAAACTTCTCTTAAATGCTGCAATCGAACCCTCATCAACCACTTCCACTGGAAGCTCATTTCGCACTCCCACCACCCTCTGAGTTAATAAGTTCCCCCTCAGGTTCCCCTTAACTATTTCACCTTTCAGCCTTAATCCATGACCTCTAGTTCTAACCTCAATTAACCCCAGTGGAAAAGCCTGCTTGCATTTACGCTGTCTATACCCCTCATAATTTTGCAGACTTCTATCAAATCATCCCTCATTCTCCTCTGCTCCAGGGAAACATCCTAACTTATTCAGTCATTCCCTATAACTCAGGTTCTCAGCTCACTGCAACATTCTTGTAATTTTTTTATGTACTCTTTCGATCTTTTATCATTCCTGTCAGCAGGTGTCCAAAACTGCAAATGATACTCCAAATTAGGCTTCACCAACACCTTATAAAACTTCAACTTAACATCCCAGCTCCTATACTCAATACTCTCATTTAAGACTGACCAAACTTCTCTACAACCAAAAGATGTGATTTTCTGCCAGGTAATAAAGTGCATGCTTGAAATAAGAATATTGGCACCACTCTGCAGCTGAATAACAACGATACAGGTATGTGACCAGGAGTTTCAGAAAAAGTAATTCACTAAAGTGAATATTTGCTGACAGCCATCCGCAGTACCACCGATGCGGTAGAGAGGGCCTCAAGATTGCTGTGGCTCAAAAGAGGGGAGCCATGGAGTCATAAGTAGCTAGCCATCTGGACACAAGCTGGGGTCTGATCAGCCCCGGCTGGGTCACCTGGAGGAGGTTGTACGATGTTGAAAGACCCAAAACACCCGATGATTCCAGGAACATCACTGAAGATATGTCCAGAAGCATCAATAGGTGTATGAACAGAGCTTACACCCTGAGTTAATCAGTGACAACCAGGAAAGACTGGGCGACAACCACGAAAAGCGTGGTGATGACTGGAGAGTCAGTGACAGCCCAGAGAGACGGCAACCGGTGTAGAACGGGCTGGCAACCCAATCTGTGCCCTCTGAGAGGAGGACCCCCACAAAAGCTACAAAGAATCTAAGGAAAAGATACCCCCAGGGGTGCCTGAGGGTGGGGAGGATGAGCACCCCAGTCGGATGGACACAACGACATCAGACCCAGGCAATGAACAAACGACGATGAGGAAGCAGTGTGCATGTGGCAAAATCTTCAAGAACAACTGTGGCTTGAAGATCCACCAAGCAAGGATGAAGTGTTTGGCAGGAGCAGGAGCAGTACAACGCGCAGATGTTCAACCTGGTGAGATGAAGGAGAGGCCAGGCCCGGAGTCACCCCCTAGTGCCCGGAACCTCCAAGTGTTGCAAACTAATCCCTCTAACATGAAGTCTAACAGGAGGCAGATCAAATGGCCTGCAGCTAACATGACTTCACTGTGGAAGCAGTTTGATGAAGTTGTTAACCAAATTCTGGAGGCATCGGCGAAGGGAGGGGTTGATAGGAAGCTGCTAGCCATGACAACCCAGTGGAGGTTGGTTGTATGGGATTCGTAGCCCATTCTTTAGTTAGACCCTTCAGCATTTTGGGCATCGAGGGAGAGGGGAAGAGCCAGTACCATCTGCAGTACCACTGATGCGGAAGAGAGGGCCTCAAGATTGCTGTGGCTCAAAAGAGGGGAGCCATGGAGTCATAAGTAGCTAGCCATCTGGACACAAGCTGGGGTCTGATCAGCCCCGGCTGGGTCACCTGGAGGAGGTTGTACGATGTTGAAAGACCTGAAACATCCGATAATTCCAGGAACATCACTGAAGATGTGTCCAGAAGCATCGATAGATGTATGTACACAGTAATAATGGGCTAAATTTTGCCCAGTTCCTGGTTTCCCACCAGAAGTGCAGTACAATGGGACTTGTAGCTGCTGGTTGAGTCTACAAGCAACCAAGGTCATTTTCATACAGAGACAAGAACCATATTCCTGGTACTTTCCTCCAGGCTGAAGTGTGGGTCGTTTATACTGTTGTCTGCAAGAAAGCTGAAATTTTCCATACAATTTTAAAGAACTGCTCTTTGGTCAAAATGACATCTTAAATATTAAATCCCCTACTTGCAGTCCTTAATAATGCAGAATGCCAGAATTAAATCTAAAATTAAAATCATGTTAGGAAAACCATTGTTGACATTCTGCCCTTATGGCTTGTTTGTTGTAATAATTCTAGATCTTTGTAATAGTAATCCTGCCCAGATCTCTCTGTACTTATTACATGCTAACTGGAATAAGCTGCTTTGAGCTACATAAAATAAAGGAAATGTTAACATCCACTATGTACTCAAAATCAATAAAACACATGAATATTCATAGTAACTTTATTAAATGATATTTCTATAGCAGTCCGATTGTAAGGATAACAGGACACTTCATTTTAGGAAGGAACAGCATGCTGAGTCCAAGCTGCAGAAGAGAGGTGAAGGTGGCAGAATTCAAGATTTCAAGGCTGATTTTCTCCCCCACACATACCCTCCATAGCACCACCAGCTTCACCACGGGGAAACAAACCCTAAGGGAGAAGATGAGAGCTTGTAACAGCCTGAAACAAGCGCTGCCATTCCATCAAGCTCTGGGAAAACTGACACAGAGAGCTGATCGTGAGCAAGTGATTTTGGACCTCGAATCTATAAAACGGTGGATTCAAAGCGGCATGAATCAACATACGATTTTGGGATACTTTGCCAATGTGCTTTCTGGAGGCGCCTGGCTTTTCACACACCTGCAACAAATGACAGTGGTCATGATGATGGTCCCATGCACTGTTGATTTTAGGAAATAGGTGGGTTAGGTTATGGGAGGAGGGTTGTGATGGTTGGTGTGCCTCCTGCTTGGATATTCAGCTGTGGGTATCACCAGTAAAGTCAAAGCGCTGACTGGTGGCTTCCTTCAATGCAAATGTAATGCACAGACACAGAAGTTCTCCATTGCAACTTATCAATGTTTATGCTCTGGCTCTGAAGAACAAACAGCTGCTAGTCCTCCAGCTGTTCCAACTCCTGCTGGCAAAATCTTGGCTGGTTGCTCCAGCCAGTAACTTCAATTGCATGGTGATACAGTTGGACAATTCAGTGTGGCTGACATCAGAGTGGACGGCACCTCCTGAAATGTGCATCTGATACAATGTGCCTGGGATGCTGCTACATGTAAGTTTTTCAATGCACCTGTGCATACATGTGCATATGACAATAAACTCAGCTTTGGTTTTGAATCAAGCTTCCCTTTGCCTTGTCAGGGAGGTTAAGTCAGGAGTCTAGAATTTCTACAGGCTTTGACAAAAGAGCAATAACTGGAAAAGCAAATGTTTCTTGTCTTTAAATAATACATTGATTTTCTAAGGTTTTATACAAAGCTATAAGATGTGAAAAGTTATCCATAGTCCTCGTTTCCCAAGTTGATTTATTTCTCATGGATAGATATGAAATGGACGTTTCTAATGCTGAACTGCTTTTGAGGTTGCAAATTGGAGAAATACATGTGCAATTCACATGATGTGTACAGTTCAGATCAAGGTGGGTGCTTGGCATAGAAGGGAGGGAACAGAACTGGAAGAATAATGGTTGTAGGAAATTCTCTTGTGACAGGGATAGAGAGTTGTTATTATGGCCACAAAAGAAACACTAGGATCAGGGATGCCTTGGAATGACTGCAGAACATTTGGAAGGGGGAGGATGTATGACATTACCAATGACATAGGTAAGAGAATTAAAAAAAATCTTGTAACGAGAACTTAAGGGCAGCCTTTTAAATTGCAGAACCGCAAAAGCTGTAATGTATGGATTCTTTCAGTGCCACAAGCTGGTGAGTACAAGAATAGAAGGGAACATCAGATTAGTGCATGCCTTTAGATCCTTGGATCATTGGGAATACTTGGATTTGTACATGCAGGACAGGTTACACCTTAACCAGAAAGGAACCAATATATTTATGGTGAGGTTTACTAGTAGTGCTGGGAAAGGACTAAACTGAGTCGGCAGGAAAATGGGGCTCAGAGTAATACTCGGAGGGAGAGGAAACAATCACCCAGAGGAGAAATAGTAAGCTCAGTAGGGAGGAGCAAGGGGTAAGTGTTCATCAGGGAAATTCAAAGCTGAGTTAGCTATTTTAATGCAAGGATTCAAACCCATAAGTAAGTAGACAGACTAGTGAGGGAGGGAACATTTCTGAGCCTTATCTTGAGGATTGAAGCTGATCAAGTGGAGGGAATATACACCTTAAATTAAGGGAAAGCCAATTTCATTGGAATAATATAGGACTTGGCTTTTGTTGACAAGGAACGTTTACTTGCAGGCAAGTCAACATGTGCACAGTGGAAACATTCAAAAGAGAAATAGCAAGAGTTCAAGGCCAATGTAATCCAGTTAGGGTAAAAACCAGGGGTAACAAAATTCACATAACTATGGATTTCCAAATGTATTGAGGATTGGATAATGAAAAAAAAAGGAAACATGTTGCAGTTAAAGGGAACTAAAGAAAGCAAGGCTAGAAAGGTGCACTAAAGGTTTAGTGAGGTTCTTGTAAATGAAATTAGGAAGGCAAAAGGAGTCATGAAATATCATAACTAAATAGGATTAAGGTTTACCTCAAGGTGTTTGATAAGTTTAAACAATAAGCAAGGAAGAGTAGGGGCATTGGGGGCAAACTGTGTATGGCCAGAGAGAACAGGAATGGTTCTAATTGAATATTTTTCATTCATGTTTACTAAGGAAATGGGCTTTGTCATTTGGGAACTTAGCAAAAGGGAAGTGAAAGTCTAGTACAAGTCTGTATTATACTGTGCTGTACTGTTCTATGTTCTTTCTAAGTCCCAACAAATAATGAGGGAGCATTCAGAACCTGAGCAGGCCTAACATTTTATAAATGCCCAAGGCTACATACGATTCATCCCGGCTGCTGTGGGATGCAAGGGAAGAAATTTCTGGGACTTCAGCTCAGAATTTTAAATCTTAGATGAATACCTGTGAGATCCCTGTTAACCCAATATCAGCAAATGTGGTCTTTTTCAAGAAGGGCAACAGGAAAAAAAGCCTTGTAATTATGGATCATGTGAGCAAAACATCAGTAGTAGATTAAATAATTGGAGGAAATGCTGAGTGAGGGCCCATGTTAATGATCTCTTGCAACAACAGGATATAAGAAATTATTTTTAAAAATGTGGCATTGTCAAAAGCTGATCTTGATTGTATTATTTGAAATAACAAACAGGTGAATTAAATATGGCTTATATTTGACTTCAGTAAAACCTTTGATACACTCCCATAAGGGTGATTGATCCAATAGGTTATGGGACTGTGGGTTCAAGATTCATTTGGCAAATTGGATCCAAAATTTGCTTGGCAATAGGAGACAAAGGGGGATGGCAAAAGATTCTTTGAATGATTGGTTGCCTGTTACTAATGGTGTTCCTCAGGAATCTGTGCGGGAGTCTTCTGTGTCTGTAATACATATGAATAAATTGGATATCGATGCAGAGACATGATCAGTAAATTCACAGATGACATAAAAATCGTACAGTCTTGGATAGTGTAAAGGATTGTCTCAAGCTGTAGAGCAATATCAATGCGTTGGCGAAATGGGCCAGTAAATGGCAGATAGAGTTCAGTCCCTATAAATGTGAAATGATTCATTTTGGGAGTAGTAATTCAGTTAGCACAGAAACTATGAATGGCAATCTTAGAGACCACTGATAAGCAGAGGGATCTTGTTTCCTGAGGGAGTATTCTGAGATTTCTATGTTCTTGTTCCAAGTTTAGCTGACCCACAACCCTTCACTTAAGGAAGTGTGCTACCAAGTCACCCACAGAATGTAAAAAGACTGATAGAAAGAATGAATTATAAAAATAGAAAAAAATGTAATTAAAAACATACATTTTTCTTAATTTCATGCAATTATTATTGAAGGAATGAGACTCAACACATTCAAGAGTTATTTTCAGTGTCAGAAACATTGTTTGGCAGTAAGCCATTTAGCCTTAAACATTCATTTACACTTGAATACATAAAACTTGATATTTTTGTGTCCATTTAGGAGGTTTCTATCTTGCATCTTCATGTGTATTTTAAAGCTGAGCTAAGCAGTCTTTGGAAGAATATGGAAATTTTCTGATCTCTGTTTTTAATGACATTCAGAGTAATTTCTGTAAATACTGCCGAAATTCTGCCTTAGTATTAATTCTACTGCAAAATGTTTCTCTAAGATAGGCAGATAAGTTTGATGAGATCTTAAATGTTGATAAACCTCAACATTAGCCTTTTAAAACATTAACATCATAAATTGTGAAAAATTAGATAAGAATATTGTTAGCACAGAATTATGATGAATATTTTTGATTTGCATATCAGGGACCATGATATTGAGTGCACTAGTCTATATTTATAGAAATTGTTCATGGCTTTGTCTATTGCAGTGCACATGAATTACTTACCGTGGTAATTTCTTTTTGGTTGAGAGGCGGAACACAGTACAGGGGAGCAAAGTGCGACAGCCAAGTATCCATCAGTATCAGCCTTGTTCATTTCACTCCACTTAAGTGTCTACCCCTTTCAAATACATAGGTTTTCAAAAGTCCAGCATTCCCCCAATTCATTTCAATGGATGCCTTTTCTGTGAAGTGCACAGTAATGAGGGTAATTTTCTTTAAAGTGTATAATTTTACAGTCCGTGCCTCCATTCTCCACCATTACAACTAGTAATTATTCAGCAAGAGTTCTAGCTTGTATAAATATCATAGCTCTAAGCTCAGAGTGTTAAAAGTTTAAACGAATGAAGAATATCTAAATGGATAGACGCGGCATTAAGCATTTAAATCAAGACCAATGTCATGGAGATCACACAGAGTAAGTTCTAATACTTTGGGCACAGCAGTTTCAGAAGAACAGTTCTCACAGCTGAACATTTTCAGATTTCCTGGCTGGGCAGAGAAAGATACATTGCAGATGAAACCATACAAAATAAGTCATTTTTGTGGATATATGTGCAATAGCATTAACAACATTCAAATTTTTGCATTCGATTGCACATAGCAAGGAACTATTTTCATAGCTTTTAAAATACTGGCACACTGCTAACTTTGTAATGAACTAAAGAATGAGTTTCCTTTGCTGCAAAATATGTTTATCAGGTGCTCTCTCAGATGGGGATCAGGATGTTCAGGATGTTTAGGCTCCCTTCTCCTCTGAATTCCATTAATTCAATCATCCTCGGTGGTTCTTTATAAATTACTCAAAAGTAACACAGAAATGTGTATTAATTCTTCAAAAAAGTTATATTTTGAATGAGTTAGTGGCCTCTGTGGCGACCTATGGAAAAGACAACTTTACTGTAATATATTGCTATTCCGAATGGAAAATCTGGCCTTCTCCGCAATTAATAGTCATTGTAAGCTTGCAAGTGCTCCACTGATATTAGTAAGCTCAGAACATCAACTGCTTATTCCTTTCCATAGATTCTGCCAAACCTGCTGAGACCCTTCTCCAGTATTTTATATGCGTTTCTTCAGTAAGTTCATCATTGACAAAATCAAAATCCACTCTTTCTGAAAGATCATGGTGCTATTTGACTTCAAAGACCTTTTTAAAAAATGGAAAGCTCTAACAGCTTGATCCTGAATTTAGTTTTAACGGCTTGCAAACATGAGGTGTGGAATGGAATGAGACTGGTTTATTTTCGCCTGTACCAAGATACAGTGAAAAGCTTGTCTTGCATACTGTTCATGCAGGTCAAATCATTACATAGTGCACTAAGGAAGAACAAGGTAAAGCAATAATAGAATGCGGACTAAAATGTAATAGCTACAGAAAATGTACAGTGCAAGTGAACAATAAGGTGCAAGATTGTAATGACACTGAGAGCTTACAGGAGGGGGCAGTTTAGAAATGAATACATAAAAGCTTTCAAAATTTGTAACTGGGTTGATAACCCTGGAAGATGTAAAATCACAGGCTATGACAGCAGTGCTGGAAGGTGTTGTAAGCGAATGCTTTATCTTATAGGATTATCCATAGTTAATCAGTTCTCCCCACTACTTCTTGCCACAGCACCTGTTGTACCAATTTCTGACACTTCGCGTGTAAATTTTTACTCTTTTATTACTTGTTGTAATTCTGAATTTCAAGCTAAATGTGGTTCTTTGAAGGCATAACAATATTTTTATAAAGAAAATAATATCTAACTAGATGGACTTGTAAAGTATTGATGCTGTATTCACTACATTTGGGGAAATTAATATGTAAATGCCTTTCGTGGGGTACATCGCAGGAGGCCCCTGCATTTCAATCGTACCTGCAAACTGGCCGGCGTTCTTAACTTCTTTTCTCTTAAATAGAAACTACACTCATGACCCTAGGTCTGTTATCTGCGATCCACTGATCTTGAGGATCAATTAAACATCTTAAAATGATGCTGCTTACTGAAGTACCTGTGGCTGTGACTGTGGATATCAGCTGTAGTAGACCTACCTGAGAATATCTGATGATTCCCATCGGAACTGCGTGCAAAGTGTCACCACGTATTGGCACCATCTTCCTGTCTCCTACAATCATCCAGCAATTCTATAAGTTCTGATGAGCTGAAGCCTGAAGCTGTTGAACCTGGATTTCTGTAGGGCTTCAAATTCACATGTGTGTCCAAACAACTTGTTATGAATGTGCACCCTCTTATAAAGTATAAAACAGTACAGCACAGTGTGGTCTCTTTGGCCCTGATGTTGTGCAACCAAAATAAACCTAGTCCTCAATCAATCTAATTCTTCCTGCCTACACAGCCCATAAGCCTCCATTGTTCTAACATCTATGTGCCCATTAGAAAGCCTCTTGTATCAGTCTCCACCACCATCCTTGGCAGTGTGTTCCAGGGAACCATTGCACTCTGTGTAAAAACCCACCTCTGATATCTCCCCTAAACTTTGCTCCACTCACCTTAAATAGTCCTCCTCTGATTTTGGCCTTTGCTGCTCTGCAAAATAAAGGTGCTGGTTGTTCACTCTATCTATGCTTCTCATAATCATTCATGTCACCTCTTACCCTTTGTCGCTTCAAAGAGAAAAGCCCTAGCTCACTTAACCTTCTCTCATAAGACATGTTCTGTAATCCAGGCAGCATCATGGTAAATCTCTGCACTCCCTCTCAAGCTTCCACATCCTTCCTGTAATTAGGTGACCAGACTGAGCACAATACCTTAAGTGTGGTCTAACCAAAGACAACATTACCTCAGAGATTTTGAACTCAATCCCCCAGCTAATGAAGACCTGCTTATCATATGCCTTTGTAACAACCCTATCAAACTCCACAGCGACATTGAGGGACCCATATATTTACTTTTAGGCAAGTACTGTTGGGGGGGGGGAGCTTTGCCCCAGTTTGCCTTCCCAATGCTCATTTCTCGCAGTGGGGTATCTCTAGCTTTTCCATTTTTTATTTCAGATTTCCAACAAGTGCAGCTTTATGATTTTGTAGAACTTTGCAATGATGAGTTGGGTAAATACAATCATTCAAACATATTAGCAGTCAGATTCTGCTACCACAGACTCAGAATCACCACCTTTGGCCAACCCAGTATCAAATCTACCTGATCTGGATATGAGGCTCCTTTACTGTCTGCAATGTCCTATCCACAGGCAGTGAGACTTCAGTATCAACAGAGCTTAAGTGGTACATTGAAGACCTACCCCTACAATGCACATGGAAGTTTTAGCAATCAAGAACGCACAAGAAATTTGTGAGGGTCCTTAAATATGCTTGTCATTCAGACATATTCAAAAACTGTTTAAATACGTTTATTAAAACCACTACTTTTTGAAAAAATTAAAAATAAATAAATTAAGCCAAAATTACTAAAAACATTCAACAACATCAAAATAATCCTTTTGAAAAAGACCGTGTCTTAAGAATGTCTGGTACAGGTTTCAAAAGCAAATTCCCCAAAATTATTTCTAGGTAATTTCAGCTGGATAGATTGATTCTATGCAGAGTTCAGTGGCAAAGCATTTTTACAAATATGGTACTCAATAATGTTCAATGAGTTTGGGACATCTGCTTCTGACTATAGACTTGCTTCAGTTTAAACATGTAAATGTTGATGGTTCGATTTGGAAATATGGGCACTTACTTGCACAATCAGTCCGCCTGTACCATGAGGAGATGTACTCATGGGAAATACATTTTGAGAAATCTTAGTGTCAACCTAGAATAACTCTGGCCATTGAATCTAACCTCTGAATAAGCACATGCAAAATATCCTTAATTTCCCATTACTACTGGTATTGGTATCAAATGTCAGCACTGAATTGCAGAGAAATACACACAAAGTTCTGGAGGAACTCAGTGGGAGAGGCAGCACCTATGGAGAGAAAGAAACAGTCAGCATTTCCTGCTGAGTTCCTCCAGCATTCTATGTGTGTTGTTCTCAATTTCCAGCACCTGCAGAATCTCGTGTCACTGAATTGCAGAATCACCATTTGTTATATCTCTCATTTTCACTCCAAGTGGTGGCTACTTGTCTTTTAACTTAATTTATAACATATTATATAGGTCATTGTGCTAAATTACTATTTATCTTTCCTAACATATCAAATTCTAACTCTTTGGTTTTTGAATGTCTTTAGTTATCTAAATTCTTTAAGTCAGTTTTTATGATTGAGGCATTCATTTCAATGTCTACCCTTTCCTAAAAGTACCTTATAACTTAAGCTGTGATTGCTAAGATCAATTCTGTTCATCTCAACTAATATTGTTCTGATAATTGTTGATACGAACTCAGTGGTATGGAACTTCTGAAGTCTAACCATCCACAGATACAATTCTGCCTAAGTACACTCCCAGCTGGGAATGAGGTTCATAGAGAATACATTAGGGATGCAAACCTTGTCAATGTTTTACTACCAGACTGGGAAGTCATTGGGTATTGTCCTTTATTTGTATCCCAATGCAGGTAAAGACCCTATTTACTGTATCTAAACAATAACTCAAATAATAATCTTCTAATATCAATAAAAATGGATGGATAGTTATGAATGCAACCTATAATTTCCTGATCTGTGTATCAGCAATCAAAGCCTGTCACCAAAATTCCAAGGAGAGAAAATCAGCCTTGATTACTAAATAAGTACAATATGAAAAAGGGGTTGACGTATTTAATGGAATAATCCTTAACATCTCATCCTCCTCCTCCATAGACATGTGTTTGGCTAACTGTTACAGCTAATTTTCTTATGTCGGTGCTAACTATTAGTCTGGACAAATCAAAGTAATCTGCCAAACAGGAAAAAAATAACTCCACATATCATGTCTGAACTGCAGTGTGGCAGTATTCACAGGCTTATCAGCTTTAACGGTAGCCATCTTTTGGGGGTTAATTAGTGCATCTGTTCACATTTGGCTCTAAAATTGGAAGGCTTAATTTACTGCATTTAATAAGTATATTCAATTAAGCATGAGGAATATATAATATTTGACAGCTTGGTAAAGATCAGCCATAATAAAAATAAACTCAGAAAATGTGATGACTGATAAATCAGGACTAAGTAACATGAAAACATCAGAACCAGAAAAAAATAATTGGAATATTAGTTTATTTTTATATTATGACCAATCACAAGTATTGAATTTCGGAGAATGGGGTAATGACAAGACACATTCAAAACTTGCATCTACCCTACACAGTACCTTTTATCAAGCATCTGTCCAAAGGAAATCAGTGGATGTCTTGTTTAAGTTTGTTAAATGTTTGATTGTAGGCAAAAGTAAAGAACAAAGTGAATGCTGTTGAAAGAGTTTCTATCAGTGTCTGCTCCTGTTTATCACACTGTTCATTTGAAAACATTTGGCTGTTTGTATCTCTTCTTAAATTGAGCCAGCTGCAGTGAGCTAAATTTTACAGGAAATTATATTTTTAGAACAGATGTCTATGTCAGATTCAAGGGCATGGGGCCAATAATAGTTAGTGGCTTATAATTGTGTTCTGTCTGATGGTTTATGATCCTACTGAAGAATTGTGGTTAAAATACAATACAATACAATTTTCTGCTAGTCAGAAACTGCACTAAAAAGATGCTGCTGTTGTTTTCCAGAGTTTCAAATTAATTTAAATAATTTTATTTTCTTATCAATAATTTTAAAATCCCATTATTCATTAACCTTGTTATGAGAACTGATGAAGTTCGATGAAAAGCTCCATATTATTGTTGGGAATAAGCAGCTTATCAGTCTACCCATCGTCAGCTGCTGGTAACATGATGCTCATGCATCCATTGGTGAGATTCAATTGTGCACTTAATTTTCTTGCAGTTTCTTTAAGCCAGTTATTTTTTTACTGTAATTACATTCAGTTTAACATTGCATTGCAGCAGCCACAAGCAAAATTAGTTCTTTATATAAAGCAAAGGAGTTGTACTTAAGAATTTAAATCTCATTTTGATGTTTCTTATCAATTCAGTTTTGTAAATTAGTTTCTAAAAATGTAACAGCAATACACAACAATTTTTTCAATGATGGTGAGGGACTTTGTCTCAGCTTTAGAGCATTAGCTCTACAAGAATAATTCCTTTATCATTAACTTGTTTATGACTAGTTTTCTTTTATAATTTAGGCTAAAAGACATCTGCCAATACCATCACAGTTCAGAAACAATAGGTGGTGTGAATTGTGACTGATTAAATTGTGATGTTTTCTGAATCATGTTGTTGCTGGCAACAAAAGCTTAATTTTGTGAAAAATATTAGGTTTTGGAGATTGCTTATTATATTTCATTGCTTGTAGTTTTCTTTGTTGAAATCATGTTAATTATTATATCATTATAATTATCATCAAAGAGCTTATTACTATCTCTTTTCTTTTGCATCCTACCTTCTCCATTTCACTTGTTGCCACTGAAATATACAGGATGCAGAAGTCTTTGGGATGCTTACTGGTTCTTCTGGACATGAAGAAAGATGAGTAGTTATTTCGGAAGTAAGAATATATGCTGTAATTTATTTACACAGCTCCTTAACCTAAGACCCATATAATCCAGGCATCATACAAAAGAGACTTGTATATCACAAAGGTTATAGCAGATATATCCTACAGTTCTGATCATGCTTGGCTATAGGTGTGGAAGGAGACAGTCAGGGAGTTGCTAATATTGAAATACTATTGGCCAAGTCATTGTTTTATACATACCATGGGTTGACAATAAAGAATCATATTCTGGGATAATTAGAACTTTTATTTACAGCGCAAAGCCAAACCACGTTTTTACCAAGCCATGTTCCAGATCATTCTACCATTTCTCCGCATGCTCAGAACTCTTTCCAATCACGTTCTGACACGTCATAACACCACAATCTTGGATATAGCTGAGGTTGATAAGTTTTAGATTAGTATGGGCATCAAAAGTTATGGGCAGAAATTAGGGTTGAGAAAGAAATTAAATCAGATGGAGAACAAACCCAATGGTCTGATTGGCCTAATTCTGCTCATATGTTTTATGGTCTTATGTTCAAAAAGAGCAGAAGGGATAAATCATGCAAATTAAAGCTAGTTAATTTAACTTGAATCAGTAATCTATTGGAATCAATTCTGAGGGTCAAGCCACATGTCTTTTTTTTAATGGGAAGCTCAGGCCTGATCAACTTGATTGATTTGTTTGAAGAGCTAAGAAGAGTAGTGCATTCAGTACAGTCTATATGGATTTCCACAAAGCTTTTGACAGGATTCGACTTGATAGGCAGTTCTTTTTATATAAATGTTTGGGCACATGGGACCAAAGAGAGAGTGATAAATGGCTCCAGAAATGGAAGGAAGCAGAAAGTAACAATTAATGGCTCTTTGTTTTTGTTATTGATAAATCAGTCTTCATTGCTGGGTCTCTTCCATTTTGTTGTACATTTGAATTACACGACCTTAAATTTAGGAGGCATAATAAAGAATATAGTGCATGATCCAAAATTGATTTTGTGCTTGACAGAGAGGGAGAAAGCTTCATGGTAATCTAGGTGGTCAAGTGAATTGAGCAGAAAGTAGAAAATGGAATTAAATCCAGAGAAGTGTGAGGTCATGCATTTATGGTGATGCATAGGCAAGAGAATAGATTTTAAAGGGATGCTTTCTTTTATTAACTAATGCATTGTATATTAGAGCAAGGAATTTAAGTTGGAATTATACACATTGCTGGTTAGCCCACAATTTGAGTATTTTGCACATTTTCAGTCAACAGTGGTGGGATCAATGTAACTGTGTTCAGAAGAGATATGTGATGATGTGACCAGGACTGGAAACATTTAGCAATGGGAAATGATTAGATAGACTGGTGTTGATTTCTTTGGAATGGAGTTGCTAATAAATTGGGCCATGTGATATTACTTTGATCTAATTGTTAGATGCAGTAATATTAGTGGGTATGAAAGTATGGGAGGGAGACAGAATAAAATGGCATGATATCAAGACAATAACCTTTCCCTAAGTGTCAGCACAACAAAGAAGTTGGTCATTCTTCAGGAAGCAGGGCTGAGTTCCTAGGTGTAAATACAAACAACAGTTTTCCTAGTCCAACCATGTAGATGCTCTGCCAAGAATGTGCATGAATATCTCAAATTCCTTAAACGGTGAAGGAAATGTACCCAATGACTAGAAGCACTATAGAAAGTATCTGATACTGTCTTGTTATAGCAACTGCTCTGATGGTCCAAGACTGCAAGAAATTGTAGAATTGTGTGTGGAAGTTAGGAATAGGAATGTGTCAATAACTCTACTGGGTGTTTTTTATAGACCACCAAAAAGTAACAGGGACAACGAGGAGCAGACAGGGAGACAGATTCTGTAAAGGAGTAATATTAACAGGGTTGTTGTGGGAGAATATAAGTTCCCAAATATTGATTGGCATCTCCCTAGAGTGAGGGGCTTAGATGAGGTGGAGTTTGTTAGGTGTATTCAGGAAGGTTTCTTGACACAATCTGTAGATAAGCCTACAAGAGGAGATCTGGTATTGGGAAATGAATGTCAGGTGTCAGGTCTCTCAGTGCAAGAGCATTTTGGAGATAGTGGTCACAAATCTGTCTCCTTTACCATAGCATTGGAGAGGGATAAGAACAGACAAGTTAGGGAAACGTTTAATTGGAGTAAGGAGAAATATGAGGCTATCGGGCAGGAACTTGGAAACATAAATTAGAAACAGATGTTCTCAGGGAAACTTACAGAAGAAATGTGGCAAATGTTCAGGGGATATTTGCGTGGAGTTCTGCGTAGGTACGTTCCAATGAGACAGGGAAAGGATGATAGGGCATAGGAACCATGGTGTACAAAGGCTGTTATCAATCTAGTCAAGAAAAGGAGAGCTTACAAAAGGTTAAAAAAACTAGATAATGATGGAGATCTAGAAGATTATAAGTCTAGCAGGACGGAGCTTAAGAATGAAATTAGGAGAGCCAGAAGGGGCCATGAGAAGGTCTTGGCGGACAGGATTAAGGAAAACCCCAAGGCATTCTACAAGTATGTGAAGAGCAAGAGGATAAGACGAGAGAGAATAGGACCAATCAAGTGTGACAGTGCAAATGTGTGTATGCAACCAGAGAAGAGGGCAGAGGTACTTAATGAATACTTTGCTTCAGTATTCACTATGGAAAAGGATCTTGGTGATTGTAGGGATGACTTACAGCAGACTGAAAAAGCTTGAGCATGTAGATATTAAGGAAGAGGATATTCTGGAGCTTTTGGAAAGCATCAATTTGGATAAGTCACCGGGACTAGGCAAGATGTACCCCAGGCTACTGTGGGATGTGAGGGAGAAGATTGCTCAGCCTCTGGCGATGATCTTTGCATCATCAATGAGGACAGGAGAGGTTCAGAGGATTGGAAGGTTGCAGATGTTGTTCCCTTATTTAAAAAAGGGAGTAGGGAGAGCCCAGGAAATTATAGACCAGTGAGTCTTAATTCAGTGGTTGGTAAGTTGATGGAGAAGATCCTGAGAGGCAGGATTTATGAACATTTGGAGAGGCATAATATGATTCCGAATAGTCAGCAAGGCTTTGTCAAAGGCAGGTCGTGCCATATGAGCCTGACTGAATTTTCTGAGGATGTGATTAAACACACTGATGAAGGTAGAGCCGTAGATGTAGTGTATATGGATTTTAGCAAGGCAGTTGATAAGGCACCCCATGCAAGGCTTATAGAGAAAGTAAGGAGGCATGGGATCCAAGGGGACATTGCTTTGTGGATCCAGAACTGGCTTGCCCACAGAAAGCAAAAAGTGGTTGTAAATGGGTTGTTATTCTGCATGGAGGTCAGTGACCAGTGGTGTGCCTCAGGGATCTGTTCTGGGACACCTACTCTTTGTGATTTTTGTAAATGACCTGGATGAGGAAGTGGAGGGATGGCTTAGTAAATTTGCTGATGACACAAAGGTTGGGAGGGTTGTGGATAGTGTGGAAGGCTGTCAGATTTACAGCAGGACATTGATAGATTGCAAAACTGTGCTGAGGAGTGGCATTTGGAGTTCAACCCAGATAAGTGTGAAGTGGTTCATTTTGCTAGATCAAATATGATGGCAGAATATAGCATTAATTGCAAGACTCTTGGCAGTGTGGAGGATCAGAGGGATCTTGGGGTCCGAATCCATAGGACACTCAAAGCTGCTGTGCAGTTTGACTCTGTGGTTAAGAAGGCATACAGTGCATTGGCCTTCATCACTCGTGGGATTGAGTTTAAGTGCTGAGAGGTAATGTTGCAGCTATAAAGGACCCTAGTCAGACCCCACTTGGAGTACTGTGCTCATTTCTGGTCGCCTCACTACAGGAAGGATGTGGAAATTATAGAAATGGAGCAGAGGAGATTTACAAGGATGTTACCTTGATTGGGGAGCATGCTTTATGAGAATAGGTTGAGTGAACTCGGCCTTTTCTCTTTGGAGCGACTAAGGATGAGAGGTGTACAAAATAATGAGAGGCATTGAGCGTGTGGATAGTCAGAAGCTTTTTCCCAGGGCTGAAATGGCTAGCACAAGGGGCATAGTTTTCAGGTGCTTGGAAGTAGGTACAGAAGAGATGTCAGAGGTTTTTTTTTACATAGAGAGTGGTGAGTGCATGGAATGGGCTGCCAGCGGGAGTGGTGGAGTTGGAAATGATAGGGTCTTTTAAGAGTCTCCTGGATGAATACATGGAGCTTAGAAAAATAGAGGGCTATGGGTAAGCCTAGGTAGTTCAAAGGTGAAGACATGTTCGGCACAGTTTGTGGGCCGAAGGGCCTGTATTGTGCTGTAGGTTTTCTATGTTTCTCTGTAAATGCTGCTAAGTTCATCATGCAAACCAGCCTCCCCTCCATTGACTCCATCCACACTTCTTGCTCCTTCCAGAAGGTAATTAACATGATGATTTACCCCTCCAACACCAGTCATTTTCTCTTCTCCACTTTCCAATTGCACAGAAATACAAAAGCTTGAGCGCATATGCTGTAACACTTAAACCATGGATAGCTTCCATCCATAAACACAAGAGATTCTGCAGATGCTGGAAATCCAAAATAACACACACAAAATGCTGGAGGAATTCATCAGGTCTGGCAGCATCTATGGAAAGAAATAAAAACTCGATATTACGGGTTGAGACTGTTCACTAGCTTCTATCCATGGGTTATCAGACTCCTAAACGGACCTTTCATGTACAAAACAATGAATGTTTGAAAGATATTCTTATTCTTTGTGCATCTGTGATTGGACTTTATATTTTATATAATTTTGGTGTTGTAAAGAACTATCTAAGTTTGGTGAATAGTGAGAGTTGCCTACGGAATTCTACATTCGGAATCAAATTAGTGAGTTAATCATTTTAATTTCCATGCTTAAAAAAATCACAATTGCACTGACTATACTGTGGTGATTATGTGTCACTACAGACTGCCAGTTACATATACACACTTGGTTTAATGTGCCATATTAAACTGCAACAATATAAGTGTAAGAGTATAAAATACATTTTTTAAAGTACATTGTATATTTTGAGCTTTGAAAATCTCTGAAGATCTATCCTGGGGCCAACACATTGATAAAATTACACAGAAGGCATAAGAGTGACTATATTTCATTAGAAGTTTGAGGAGACTTGGTATGTCACTTAACGCACCGGCAAATTTCTACAGATGTATTGTGGGGAGCGTTCTAATTGGTTGCAATCCCATCTGGTATGGAGGCGCCACTGCACCATATCAGAAAAAGGTGCAGAAAGTTGCAAGCCCAGCCAACTCCACCACAGGCACCAGCCTCTCCAGCATCAAGGACATCTTCAAAATGCAGCATCCATTATTAAGGATCCCATCACTCAGGACATGCGCTCTTCTCATTGCTACCATCCAGGAGGAGGTACAGGAGCCTGGAGAGACACATTCAACATTTTAGGAACAACTTCTTCCCCTTCGCCATCCAGATTTCTGAATGGACAATGAACCCATTAACACAACCTCACTTTTATTTTGCTCTCTTTTTGTGCTACTTATTTAATTTAATTTATACATATATTTTTCTTATTGTTATTTAAAGTTTTATTTATTATTATACATTGACATGTATGCCTGCTGCATAAACAACAAATTTCATTAAATATGGCAGTGATATTATGATTCTGAATTTTGCTCCCAAAGACACATTTAACCAGGGAGCCAAAACACTATATAATTTAAAAAATCATGAAATTTTCACAAAAGTGAGTTGCCTGGATAATCATAGTTTGATTCTTTGCACTGTTGGTCTGTCAATCCCTCCCCCCATCATAAAAGTGGCCTCTTTCCCCCAAATTATAAAGCTACACATGTAAGATTCCTGCATTTGGTATGAACTTGAAATTATGACCAAATTTTTAGAATTTGCACAGGTTATAGTTTATTTGCAATTTTTGAGACAGTTGTAATTTTCTATAAGAACAGCACAATATTTTCTGTTTCCCTTTAATGCATTTTTATGACAGATGTAATTTAGATTAAAAATTCATAAGGTTCTCAATTGCACGTGCTTTAATATACCATGCCTAACATGCATGAATAACAATTTCATGGAGTCATACAAAACCAAAACAGGCCCTTTGGCCAAATCATACACAATATCCACACAGCACCCATTTACTCTAATCCTGCACTAATCCCATTCTCCTCTTCTACGCTCCCATCAATTTCTCCCAGATTACTTATAAAGGGCAATTTACAGCACACCTTTGGGACATAGGAGTAATCCAGAGCATTCAGAAGAAACTCGCACTGAGCCAGGGTAAATGTGCAAACTCCACAGAGAGTATCCGAGGTTAAACCTGAACCCAGCACTGTGGAGCAGCAACTCAAACTGCTGTATTGCTGTACCATCCTATTTATATTCCCGAAAGCCTTCATTTTCATATTGCAAAATTAAAGATGGCCTTAGTCTGCCAAATGCTTAGCCTGACCTGTGCCTGTGTTTATGTTTGTCAATCCCTGATTAGATTCTCGGTAACTCTAATGAGAAGTCAGACTAGAAAAATGGGGATAGGATTGTGGGCCGTTTAGGATTTAAATTCCAAGATGTTCAGTGCACAAAATCTGGCCACAGCACCTCTGGGCTATGATGGGAAAAATGCAGACAGGTTTTCTGTTCCTCATTACAAACAGCTGACTGCTCATTCGAACATGTGAAAACCTTCTATGTGGGTGAGCTATCAAGCTGCTGGAACTACTACCCAGCAAGAGCTAACAGCTCGAGGAGAGGGAGTTGTTGGGGGGTGGGGGGATGAATTCAAAACGTGAATTGCCAAATCGGCTGTGAGAAAAATGAATAAAATGCATAACGACAGCTAAAGACTGGTGCCAAATACTTTGAAAAGAATGAGTGAAACAATGTTGTCAAAGTTTGAGAAAAGTTTTCGAAAGAGGGCACAAAAAGCTCCCTATAAAGATTACTGCCCGTGTCACTTGGTTCCATGCCCTGGAGCTATCACTGGGCTTCATCGGATGACTACAGCTCAGGGCATGAATCATTTGTTCACTCAGTTTCTGTGAAAAGAGTTTAGAAATGTGTTTTGAATGGACAGCATTTTCTTTGTGTAGTGAGTAAATAACAGAGTACAAAGTTAGTCAGCAAGTTTGTTTCAACATTCCCAGCCAGAGAATTTTATATTGGTGTTAATGTGAGTTTTAGAAAAATGCTCCACTTTTGACTTGAGTGAAATATTAAAGGTAAGCTGAAGTTACAACATAGTGTCTGGAGGTCTAAAACTGAAATGTTCATGAAAAATATTTTGATCTGTGTTATTTGTCAGAATGTCTAATTTAAGGGAAGATAGCAAAGCTACGTAAGGAACGATTTTCTTAGGTTGCACACACTAACGACAGTATAAAAAGAGCAGAATATATTTTGGTAATTTGAGTTGATCCTGCAGAGTAAACTCTGTTGGGATTCTGTCAAATCTCTCCATCCTAATTGACGGAGAGTAATATTAAGGCAGGTGAGGAAAACTTTGGGGCGTTACCTTACTTACTATCCGACTCATCACTATTGCCAAAATAAAAGTTCTAAAATTTTGTTATGTGATTTATTTGAAAAAGTGAACATGAAAGTATCTTCCCATTAATTGATGATTGAGAAAAATTTCTATCTATAATCTGTTAAAAAATGAAATATAATTTTAACTTGTTGAAATTCTGCATGAAATTGGTCATCTGCATGGGACTTCACTGCTAATGTTAATCAAATTATTTTGAGGAGATTATTGTTGCATTTGGGATATTGAAGGACTTTTTATATTGGATTTTTCCTCATTAAAGTTAAATATGCGTTTTCTTGAACGTGGATGAATGTATAAATTGAAGTTGTTCAGACCATGCAATAATTTAGTTGTTTTGATATTGTTAATCTGCTAGATATTGTTAACTCCCAGAATCTTTGACTAAAGTTTTTGAGTAACATATTTGCAAGTTAATGGGAAGACATTTTTATATTCACTTTTTCCAAAGAAATCATATAACAAAGTTCTAGAACTTTTATTTTGGCAATTGTCGTCAGAAATTGACAAACATAAACACAGGCGCAAGTCAGACTAAATATTTAATGACATTTTTAATTTTGCAGTATGAAAGTGAAAGATTTCAGTAAGATAATTGGGACGGTACCGCAATGCAACTGTTCGAGTTGCTGCTTCACAATATCTGCTATCTGCCCTACCTATTTACATTGTCTGTTTCACATAATCTGCATTATCTACGTACTTCTGATCTAGATCACTCCAGAGAGCTTGTTGAGGGATGAGCATCAGGGACACTAATCATGTGCAGGACTCACTGGAGGCAGAAGAGAGAGGAGCTGGCCAGAAAGATCAATGGCACAGTGATTTCATAAGGAAAACATAGAAATCATAGAAAAAACCTTCAGCACAATAAAGGCCCATCGGCCCACAAAGTTGTGCCAAACATGTCCTTACTTGAGAAATTACCTGTGATTACCCATAGCCCTCTATTTTTCTAAGCTCCATGTATCCATCCAGGAGTCTCTTAAAAGACCCTATCGTATCCGCCTCCACAACCGTCGCCGGCAGCCCATTCCACGCACTCACTACTCTCTGTGTAAAAACTTACCCCTGATATCTCCTCTGTACCTACAGTACTTCCAAGCAGCTTAAAACTGTGCCCTCTCATGCTAACTATTTCAGCAAATAGCCTCTGACTATCCACATGATCAATGCCTCTCATCATCTTATACACCTCTATCAGCTCATCTCTCATCCTCCGTCGCTCCAAAGAAAAAAGGCCAAGTTCACTCAACCTGTTCTCATAAGGCATGCTCCCCAATCTAGGCAACATCCTTGTAAATCTCTTCTGCACCCTTTCTATGGTTTCCACGTCCTTCCTGTAGTGAGGCGAACAGAACTGAGCACAGTACTCCAAGTGGGGTCTGACCAGGATCCTATATAGCTGCAACATTAACTCTCAGCTCTAAACTCAATCCCACGATTGATGAAGGCCAACACTCTGTATGCTTTCTTCTCCACAGAGTCAATCTGTGCAGCAGCCTTGAGTGTCCTATGGACTTGGACCCCAAGATCTCTCTGATCCTCCACACTGCCAAGGGTCTTACCATTAATACTATATTCTGTCATCATATTTGACCTACCAAAATGAACCACTTCACACTTATCTGGGTTGAACTCCATCTGCCACTTCTCAGCCCATTTTTGCATCCTATCAATGTCCTGCTGTAACCTCTGACAGCCCTCTAGACCATCCATATCATTGGATATGATATCATCCATATCATTCTGAAAAAAGGATAATGACGCCACGTGTTGTTAAAATCAGATGAAACAACACAAAATTGCGTCATTGAAAATGTGGGATACCAGAATCATAACTTGATATCATAAGGTTGCCTCAACTTCACTACTTCAACATTCATATGCTCCAAAGAGATTGACCTTGGCATGTTTTCTGTATGTGTCCTTCATATATAGTGATGCATGGGATTAAACGTCACTCTGCCTTTCAAATATTATAAAGCTCTAAACTCACTGTAACCAACCGAATATTGTTTTTCATCTTCAACAGATTCTATTTCTAGACCTTGAAACCTATTAGTTACTTCAATTATAAATTTTTGTCTTAAATTTTCTTCTTTAATTAATTGTGAGTAGTCAAGGGATTGTTCATGTGTTTGCTTCTTTAGTTTTTTAAGTTTTACTTTCACATGACATATTACTGAGTTATGGTCACTATTACAGTCTGTACCTGGATATGTTTTGCATTGAGTCACTGAGTTTCTAAATCTTTGGTTTACAGTAATAAAGTCAACTAATTAAAGAAGAAAACTTAAGACAAAAATTTACAATTGAAGTGAGGAATAGATTTCAAAGTCTAGAAATAGAATCTGTTGAAAATGATAGCAATCATGTCGAAGTAAAGTTTAACTCTCTGAAGGATGCTTTGGTAGAATCAACAAAGTCAGTGATTCCTAACAAAGAAAAAAAGCACAAAGAATGAATGGATGACAGATGAAATCAAAAATCTAATGGAAGAAAGGAGACTGAAGAAAGTAAATCCTATGGAATATAAGTCCTTAGATAAAAAAGTTAAAAGCTTATGTCAAAAAGCCAAAGAGGAATGGTTAAACCAGGAATGTGAGTAACTAGAAAGAATCCCTATTACTGATCCAAAAAGGGTACATCAACAAATCAAGAATATCACCGGTAAAAAGCTCCTCTATTCTTCAGGTATATGTTTGAAAGCAAAGGACGGTACCATTATCATGCAAAAAGATCAGATTATGAAAAAATGGACTGAGTATATTTAGGAATTGTTTGAAGACGATCGAGGTGAAAACCCAGAAATTAAGAAGAACACTGAAGGTCCAAGTATTTTAAAATCTAATGTTCATAATGCAATAAATAAGATGAAGAAAGGAAAGGCAGCAGGTCCTGGTGAATTAGTAATAGAACAAACTAACCCAGAAATTAAGAAGAACACTGAAGGTCCAAGTATTTTAAAATCTAATGTTCATAATGCAATAAATAAGATGAAGAAAGGAAAGGCAGCAGGTCCTGGTGAATTAGTAATAGAACAAACTAACCCAGAAATTAAGAAGAACACTGAAGGTCCAAGTATTTTAAAATCTAATGTTCATAATGCAATAAATAAGATGAAGAAAGGAAAGGCAGCAGGTCCTGGTGAATTAGTAATAGAACAAACTATCACCCTTGAAGATTATGGAATTGAAAAACTTACTGATTTAATCAATGACATTTATGAGACTGGAATAATACCAGAAGAGATGAAAAAATCAGTATTTATCACTCTTCCTAAGAAACCTGGAGCAATAGAATGTGAATTACATAGGACCATAAGTTTAATGAGTCATATCACTAAGATATTTCTAAGAATTTTGATGACAAGAGCTAAAAGTAAGATACAAGCTGAAATAGGTAAAGAACAATGTGGTTTTGTGAAAGACAAAGGTACAAGAAACGTGATATTGATGTTAAGGATACTATCAGAATGAGCTATTCAAGTGCAAAAAGATTTGTTAGTTTGTTTTATCGACTACACAAAAGCATTTGATAAAGTGAAGCACAATAAGTTATTTGAAATATTACAGGAAACTATAGATCTAGATTTGAAAGACCTCTGCCTAATCAGAAACCTGTACTGGGAACAAACTGCTGCTGTAAGAATAGATGGAGAAGTGAGTCAGTTTATGAAAATCAAGAGAGGCGTTAGACAAGGGTGTGTTTTCTCCCCTGATTTATTTAATGTGTACAGTGAAACAATATTACAAAAAATAAGAGACATCTTGGGAATCAAAGTTGGCAGTGAAAACATCAATAATTTTAGATATGCGGATGACATTGTTAATTGCAAGTACGGAGGAAGAACTACAAAACTTGATATAGTTGTTGAAGAAAGTGCAAAAATGGTTCTATCTATCAATTGCAAAAAGGCAGAATGTATGGTGATATCCAAAAAGAAGGAGAATCCTTTCTGCAGGCTGAGAATAAATGGGGAAGACATAAAACAAGTACAGAACTTTTGCTACTTAGGAAGCTGGATGACATCGGATGGCAGGTGCGACATGGACATCAAAAGAAGAATAGGGATGACAAAAGACACCTTTACGAGAATGAAGGGAATACTGACTAATACTAAACTAGGCATGACAACCCGCCTCAGAATACTGAAATGTTACGTTTATCCAGTTATATTATATGGATCAGAATGTTGAACAATATCTAGTAACATGAGGAAACGAATTGAAGCAGCAGAGATGTGGTTTTTGAGGAGGATGCAAAGAATATTATGGACAAAAGGAATATCTAACGAGGATGTCATGAACAGAGCAAGCACAAAAAAGAGAAATAATGTATGAGATCATGAAAAGGCAATGTAACTTCATTGGACATATGGTTAGGAAAGAGGTGTTAGAATGCATGGTAATTATGGGAAAGATTGAAGGGAAGAAAGCAAAAGGAAGGCAAAGACAAATGATGATGGAGACAGCAGCCAGAGAACTGGAAATGAATACCAATGAATTGATCCACTTGATCCGAAAAAGGAGTGTGTGGGTCATGGCAGTCAAAGCTCAATCTGGACATGGCACCTGATGAAGATGATGACTGTATTTCAATAGGGCATAAAACGTACAAATCAAATTTTTGGCCATCTTACTCAAAGTGATAATAAAATCATCAAATAATTTCACATTTCAAAATGTCTAGTCCACCATCTTCCCACGATGGTGCCAGCTATTTTATAGTGAGTCTAGTACCCAGCCTTTTTAATTCTTTCAAGCAATTGCTTTACATTGTCAATACAGGAGAGGAACTCACTGAAAAAATTCCAGCAGAGAAATTTTCATTGATGAGACCTCCAACCAAACATTAACGTACTCACGGGACATTTTAAAAAGATATTTGTTAACACCTGCCCTCAGGTTGCAGATGAAGAAATGACATATTAGGGACACACTAGGGATTCTTCTGGTAATCCGTGCAACAATAATTAGGCTATTGTGTTTATTGAGCATTCTTATCATAATTACTGAAGTGAATTACTCAGATCTCAGCTCTTCCCCTAGGGACCTCAAATGAGTCATAGTCTTCAGCTAAACCCCACTTCAAGCTTTCAAGTCCAATCCAGTCATCAACAAGCGCCTTTCCCTCAACCCTAATTCCTTCCAGCAGGGCAAAATAAAACCTCCGTGGCAGATGGAGCACAGAAACTAAAATATAATATCCAGGCTGGCAGAAATGTACAACACCTACAACAACTGAGTTTTGTTAAAAGTTTTCTGAAGGAAAAATCTGCAACCAACAAATAAACCCAATTCCTGTTTATGTTATTTCATGCATTTCACTTTAAATGTGGTTGTGGGTGATAAATAATGACCTAGAAATGATGTGCAACCTAAAAGGCATGTCAGTGTGTCATTGTAGAGCTCATTAATGACTGTTGCCTTCAAAGCTCAGTGTTTCTACACAGTGCTTTCCCAGACCTGAGTAAAATTATTAAAAGAAAGGCTGTATTGCAAGTGCTCTAATTTCCCCTGCTTCACTCCAAATGGAGCATCTGTGAGTGAAGTCTTTGGATGTGTGTATGTCTGTTGAAGAAAATACATCGGATGTACAAAAATAGTTGGATTTACTGTCCATGAAGGTCTGAACTCAACTGAAAATCTTAAACCCTGTCCAATATAGATAGCTATGGCTACCTTCAATAAAGGGAGGTTATACTGCCACCACCTACTCTTCAAAGTCTAGATCACTTCCCAGTTTATCCTCCATGGCATGTTTAGCTGCCAATACCCTTATTTGAGTGGTGGGTTCCACCTCGCTAGCCAGCAGGAGATACTTCCAGATAACAACACAGTTTATAGACAGTTAATTTATTTTTAATGTAATGTAATGGCTCCGTCTGTCTAAGTAGAGAATGGATGTGCCCGGTATAGTTCCGGGATGCAGACTTGGACGATGAATATGGAGATCCTGGGCTGCTTAGACATCAAGATCCCCCTCTCGGCCTCGTGGATGTGGTCCAAAGGAATGTGAAACAGTACATTTGGCATCAGCTTGGCTGCAGGAGCTGCCGAGAGGTGACGTGATACATCATCCAACCGCCTGAGGGGCTCCACTCAGGATTTGTGTAGGGTTTACTCCTTAGCCTTCTCTTCTCCCAAAGATACCCACAAGGCAGTGGGATCTGTAACCCTGGATAGGGGCCCATACCAGGTACTGTCAGCTGGAGCCAGCTGAGCCCGGGACTCGTGTAAGGCAGGGTCGTCACACCCTGTAGTAGTGACATATGGAGCTACTACCCACTACCTGGATTTTTAATGAAACATTTTAAATTTAGACAAAATTCTTAAAACACATTTAAATCTCACGGAGGATTTCAAGTTTATAAAAGATTTCCAATTACAAACGATGTCTAAAACTCAAAGGATTTCCGCAACACAGGTACAATTCCTATAAGCTAAAAATACATACCAATGAGTTTCAGACAAATGAGTTGTCCATCACAGAATGAAATCTAGTCACCTTGTCTTTCCATTCTTCTTGTTACCTCTTGACTATTCCCAGCAAGCCTGTCTGCTCTCTAACATTTATGCTGCTTTTTTTTGCCACGTGGGTGACTTTACACAGATGGTCTAAAAGCTTCTGGTGACAGAGATCCCAAATACCCACAAGTAATGCTGTGAAGGCAGATTCTCTGAGAACGCAAAACTCTTGACTACAGATAGATCAGCTATTTGATGTGCTAAATGATGGTATCAGTCTGGTTTGCAAACTTCCTTGAACTAAGAAATTTAGCCGATCTTGCCTGGTTTGATGCAGGCCCATTGCCTTAGACTGCATCTTTTGTGCAGCCAACCCCATGCTGTGGGCCAGCAGTCTGTGCTCTATAGACGATATTGTTTATTTGCAAAGCTGTCCTTTTAGTTTTGGATTGATCATTTCTTGAAATGTACACTCAGAACTGAAGACTGGTTCTTGTTTATGGTGATAGGCTGAGCAAACAATATTGGTTGGAAGTTTACTTTACTCAAAGCAACTCTTTGATCTCTAGAAGTGTTAGCTGCTGTGTTAGAAAGCTGAGCTTGACAAAAAGGCCCCCTGGGCTCTGGACAGTGAATATTCATCACACCATGAAGTTGTAAACTGAACATCTGGAAATAATCACAATAGCTCACATTATAGACAAATAAACAGTGTGTAACAGAGCTGACAGTCTGAATTTCAAGGCTATTGTTGTAAATTTTATATTGCTTTAAAATGTATATTGACTACCAATTTATACTGACTAACTTTGAATGCCATTCAAAGCTTCCTGCAGCCGGGAAAAGATCTCAGCCAAAGAAGAAAACTACTTTTGCTTTGACTATTCTGCAGAAATGCAGTTGGTGCCAAATCTGATTTAAACACATCCCTGCAAATGGGAACCAACATTATCATAGAATTTACGAGCACAATTTCCTAACTAAATGAATTTTATATTTGCTCCAGATCCTTCTTTGCTAGATTTCAATGGATTTGATTGCAAGCCTAATAATGTCATAAGAGCAAACTAAATAGAAGCAAAGCAACACCTACTGGAAAGATATCAATAAAATTGAAAGAATGCAGAGAAAGCTTACAAGGATGTTGCTAGGATTTGAGGACCTCAACTATAGGGAAAGGTTAAATAGGTCTGGACTTTATTCCCCGGAGCGTAGGAGAATGAGGGGAATTTTTATAGTAATATACAAAATTATGAGAGGCATAGACAGTAAAAATGCAGGCAGTCATTTTCCACTGAGGGTGGGTGAGTTGAACTAGAGGTCATGGATAAAGGGTGAGAGGTGAAATGTTTAAAGGGATCATGAGGGGGATCTTCTTTACTCATATGGTGTTGAGAGTGTGGAATGAACTGCCAGCAGAATAGTGGGTGCAGGTTTGAATGCAATGTTTAAGAGCAATTTGTATAGATACATGGATGGGAAGGGTAGGGAGGGCTATGGTTCAGGTGCAGGTTGATGCCACTAGGCACATTAGTAGATTGGCATGGATAGATGGGCCAAAAGGCCTGCTTCTGTGCTGTCATACTGTATAATTCTGTAAGTGATTTTGCTCTTTGATTCTCCTCCATGGACTCATAAGTCTACTTCCAAGATCTTGTATTTCTTCTTAACAAACAAAACTCCACCAGAGTTAATTTTGAAAGACCATTAGCTTGAGATGTAGAGATTCCTGCAGATTTACAACAGTTTATGAGAAGAAATTTCTCCATATCTCAGCCCTAAATGGAAAATCCCTTATCTTGGATCATGTCTCCTAAGTCTAGACTTTCCATCCCGAGAGAACAATCCCAGTACTTCTCCTTCTGACTGGTTTCAACAAGATCATCTAGTATTTTTCTAAATTCTATGGTGCTCAAGACAATCTTACTTAATATTTTTCTTATAGTAAACCATTTATCCCAGGAATCAATCTAGTGCATCAGCACTGTGTAGAAATAGAAGCTAGATGACTTGCTGGTTTTAAAACTGTCAAAGTTTTTTTATTAACTAGAGTTATCAAGGAATATTTGGAAAAGGCTGTGATGTGAAGTTTGATCACGATCCAGCCATGAATGACAGAACATGCCCATGGGACAAATAAGGTGCCTATATTTCTTACTTTGGAAGACAATGTTGAAAGTGGCAGAAGTTGATGTCCACCTTTTGTCTTTTGTCCTTTGGTTTGAAAGTAAATGGAAAGAGGAATGGAAAACACACTTCCCAAATGTGCAATGCTGAATGGAATAACGTGTGATATGTTAAAATGCTTGCTTCTTTGGATGAGCAAATCTAAGAGGAGTTATCAGTTTTGCCTCTATCTATTTAACTTCTAAAGATGCATGTCTGTGCTCCTCTCATATCAGCTGCAGTTTCATGTAATTGATGTAAAAAGAACTTTACAACCATACAGGTTAATAAATCATTTATTTTCTTGGAGTTTTGTCTGATTTAAAATAGTGAGATGCCAATCTCTCTGAATGGAGGGCAGACACAGCCTGTGGGACAGGCAGGTAGCAAATATGGTGACTGTGCTCAGCTGCACTATCCTTTAACTCTGTAAGCAAAAGGGTCCTGGTCTAACCAATGGGACCCCGTTGCAAAAATTGCAAGGTTCTAGCTCCTTTTTTTAATTTACTGTTGTAGATGATCTTGATACTTTATCCATGCATTCAGATATTTGTGTGGCTTGTGTACTTAATTATGAACTTGAAATGAAACTGTAATTATGGCACAAGCAGTTAACAGAGCTGTCAACACTGGGCAGATCTTAGGTGTGAGATTTTCAGTTGTGAGGCATATGCTTGAGGTGCTGCTTTGTGCCAAAAACATAAACATGGTTAAAAATGACAAACTGCATCTGTCACATGAGCCACAGGGGACATTAATGCACTTTTCCTTTCTCTTATCCTCTTCCCCATATCTATTTTTTATCTTTCTTTGCCATCCTTTCTCTGCATGATACTTTTCTTCACAGCCTTTCTGGAAATGAAAGGGGGCTGTGAACTGCAAGCGAGAGTGTGGGAGAATGTATCGCTCACAAGCTAGATTTCTGTTTCTCTTAGAGCTTCTAGTTCTTGTCAGTTCAACGGCTAGACTTCTGTTTCAAAGTCTGTATGATGAACTGGATTTTTTGCAAATTTGTGCGGGTCAGTTCATTTTTCTGAATTAGAATTCATAAAGGATTCCACCCATTCTACTTACCTGCTCCACCTACTCCAACAGCACGTGTTAATATCCGTCATTAAGGACCCTCACCAACCAGGACATGCCCTCTTCTCATTACTGCCATCAAGGAAAAGGCACAGGAACCTGAAGATCCACACTCAATGTGTCAGGAAAGGCTCCTTTCCATCCACCATTAGATTCCTGAACAATCGGTGAAAACTCCCTCATTATGCCTCTTTTGCATTACTTAACTTGTAATAGTTTTTAGGCCTTGCACCTTGCTGCTGCCCCAAAACAAATTTCATGACACATGTCAGTGATAATAAAGCTGACTCTCGTTCTAATAATGCTAAGCTGTACCATTTGATTGCAAAGGCACCAGCTACTCAGGTTAAAGCTCACAAGTAGAGATGGGCTGTTTAACTCAGTTCTGACTTGTGCTCAACTTTAAATGTTTGATCTAAGCGCTAGCTTTTTTTTTTGTTTTTTTTATTTTTGTAATTGTTGTAATCAATATATATCTGTCAGTCATGAGACACTGCTGTCTAATGATGAGCTCAGAGTTGGCCAGCATCCCATTTAGTTTGGACAAAACCCCATCTCTGATCACCATGGGTCGGGTATATGTGAGAAGGAAATATGGCAAAAAAAAAACTTGCATGAGGGCTGTTTTTCTAAGTTAATAAAAAATAAAATGAAGGTGTAAAAAGGAATTGGACTGAAAGCAGCATTTGTGTTGGTTGAAGTTTGAAAGTAGAAGTGTGGCACCTGCTGCCTCTCATACCATCTGCAGCTTCTCCTGTATCTTAGGCAATGGCAAGGGAATGGTCGCTGCTTGCTGTAGCCTGCGGTCTCCAGGTGGGAAGGTGGATGATTAAGATCTCCTACTTGAGACTAGACTGTGCAAAATGTGTGGTTCACTGTCACTTAAATCTAGTGATTTCAGCAAGCAGCAAGTGTCTTACATTTCAGAAGCGGGGAGAGGAATTCACAGCACTCTATCTCTTTTGTGGTGTATGTTGGCTGACTACAATTATAGTTATACGCTATTTACCATTACACTGTCTTATACTATTTCAAAGGGAGGTTGATGTCCTTATTTTGTTCATCTGGTTGGGAAGGTATTGGAGTCAATTCTTAAGGATATGGACTCAGGGTACCAGGGGCCACATGATAAAATAGGCCAAAGTTATCACGTTTTCCTTAAAGGAAAATCATGCTTGAAAAATCTGTTGGGATTCTTAGAGAAAATAATAAGCAGGATAGACAAAGGAGAATTGGTAGATGTTGTGTACTCAGAAGGCCTTTGACAAGATGCCACACATAAAGCTTCTTAACAAAGTAAGAACCCATGGTATTACAGGAAAGATGAATATAGGATTGGCTGATTGGCAGAAGTCAAAGAATGGGAATAAAGGGAGCCTTTTCTCATTGACTGCCGGTGGCTAGTGGTATTGTGCAGGATTCAGTGTTGGTACTCTTCTTTTTACTCACTATGTAAGTGATCTCGATGACAAAATTATTGGCTTTGTTGCCCCATTTGCAGACAATACAAAGTTAAGTGGAGGGGCGGGTGATGTTGAGGAAGCAGGAAGGCTGCAGATGGACTTAGTGTATGGTCATGCATTTTGCTGGAAGGAACAGAAGTATAGTCGATTTTCTAAACGGATAGAAAATTCAAAAATCTGAGGTGCAAAAGGACTCAGGAGTCCAAATGCAGGATTCCCTAAAGGTTAACTTGCAGTTTGAGTTGGTAGTGAGGAAGGCAAATGCAATGTTAGCATTTATTTTGCAAAGACAAAATAGGCACTGGTGAAGTCTCAATTGCAGTATTGTGAGCAGTTTTAGATCCCTTATCTAAGAGAAGATGTGCTCACATTGGAGAGAGTTCAGAGGAGGTTTATGAGAATGATTCCAGGACTGAAAGGAATCATTCATTCATTGCAGAGCACTTGAAGGCTCTGGCCCCATACTCACTGGAATTTAGAAGAATGGTGAGGGGGGGAATCTCATTGAAACCTATTGAATGCTGAAAAGCCTGGATAAAGTGCATGTGGAGAAAATGTTTCCTATAGTGATGGAGTCTCGGACCAAATGGAACAGAGTAGAATAGAGGGACATCTATTTGGAATAGAGATGAGGAGGAATTTCTTTAACCAGAGGGTGGTGAATCTGGAATTTGTTGCCACAGGTAGCTGTGGAGGCCAAACCATCAGGAGTATTTAGGTGGAGTTTGATAGATTCTTGATTATTCAGGGCATGAAAGGTTACGAGGTGAAGGCAGGAGAATGGGGTTGTGGGGTTGAGAGGGAAATGAAATGGTGGAACAGACTCAATGGGCCAAATGGCCTAATTCTGCTCCTATCGATTATGGTCTTACTTAAACCGATACCATAGAGAATTAAAGGAATTAGATATTAGATAACTTAATGACCCCACTGCCCTCTGGTCAGGTTTGCTACTCTTCAGCCTGTGATATTTTCTTCAGTCAGAAGTATCTGGTGTTCAAAATTAAGGGCAAGTAGTTTTGTAATCAATGTGGGGAAGAACCCGAGCAGTCTGTTTCTCTTTTATCCCCTGAGTAACCAGCTGAGAGTGTAGAAATGCACCGTAGGAGATTAATGGTGTGAATACTAAACACTGCTACCTTCCTCGTATTTGAGCACTGGATATATTATGAGTATAATCTGCACTGATGAAGATCAGTTACCTCAAATATTAACTCTCTTCTATTTCTGCAGATGCTATCTCACTTGCTCAATATTTCCAGCTTATTTGTTTTCATTTTATTGTTGTCTCTCAAAACAAATGCTGTAAAGGAGACAGTTATTTTATGGAATGAGTCTAGAACTTTGGTGCTCTGTGTGTTGTTAGGCAGTCACTTCGAGTTAAATGGATATGTCAATGAAGTTCTGCCTGTCCTTCATGTACTTATGAAGAAGGCATCCGGGGTATGATTTTATCCTGCAGAGACACTGCTCCCAGGCTTTTTTTATCATCACTCTAAGCTTTCTTCTGTTTTTTGAACAATCCTAATAGTTTGGCCACTGAGCCCCAATTGACCTTCAGTGTCACAGTCACAGTCAGTAGAATTGCTGCAAGGTTTCTGATTTTGCTTCTGAAAGCACAGGGTAAGTTAGCTTGAGATAAGTGAGAAATAGTCATTGCCCTAATCACCAGATTAAGGAGTTGTGGAAATCTATATTGTAATATCTGTAGCTTGGAAGCAGATTTTGATTTTATTTTCTTACCTTTTTTTAATGAGAAAGATTTGCCCTTGATTCTCCCTGACCTTATGATGGAAATCCTTCATCCCCTTTTCGTTCACGGCAGTTATGGTTTTCCACTTAGGTACTCCATTAACTCCAGAATCAGGTTTAATGTCACCAACATACGGCATGAAATTTGTTGCTTTGTGGCAGTAGTACATTGCATAGAATTTTTAAAAATTAATTACAAGAAATATAAATATAGAAAATTAAATAAGTAATGCAAAAAAGAGAGCAAAAAAAAAAGTGAGATAGTGTACATGGGTTCATTGTCCAATGAGATCTCTGATGGCAGAGAGGAAGAAGCTTTTCTTAAAATGTGGACTGCATCTTCAGGCTCCTGTACCTCCACCTTGAAGGTAGCAGTGAGAAGAGGGTGACGGGGCTCCTTAATGTTGGATGCTGCTTTTCATGACTTCACCTTTTGAAAGTGTCCAGGATGACGGAGTGTCTAGTTTCCATGATGGAGCTGGCTGAATTTGCAACCCTCTACAGCTTCTTCTGATCCTGAGCAGTGGCCCCTCCATATCAGAAGGTGATGCAATCAATGAGAATGCTCTCCACATTTCATCTGTAGAAATTCATGGGAGTGTTTGGTGACATGCTGTACCAAGTCTTCTCAACCTCCTAATGAAATATAGTTGATGTCATGCCTTCTTTATACTTGCATCAATATGTCTGGCCCACGATAGATCTTCAGAGATGTTGACATCTAGGAACTTCAAACTGCTCACCCTTTCCACTGCTGATTCCGCAATGAGAACTGGTGTGTGTTCCCTTTCTTGGTCCACAATCAATTCCTTCATCTTACTGACATTGAAGAGCAGGGTTGTTGCTCTCACCACTCACCCAGCTGATCTATCTCACTCCTGTATGCCTCCTCATCACCATCTGAAATTCTGACAACAATAGTTGTGTCATCAGTAAGTTTATAGATGGTGTTTGAGCTGAGCCTAGTGATACAGTTAATGGTGTAGAGAGAGTAGAGCAGTAAGCTAAGCACACATCCTTGTGTGCACCAGTGTTGACTGCCAGCGATGAGGAAATGTTATTTCCAATCCACACTGACAGCAGTCTCCTGTTGAGGAAGACAAGGATTCAGATTCACAGGGAGGCCCAGATTTTGGAACCTGTTGATCAATACTGAGTGTATGATAGTGTTGAAAGCTGTGATGTAATCAATAAACAGCCGCCTGACATAGATCTTGCAGTTGTCCAGGTGATCCAAAGCTGAGTGGAGAGCCAGTGAGATTATATCTGCTGTAGACCTGTTGTGGTGATAGGCAAATTGCAGTAAGTTTAGATCCTTGATTAAGCAATAGTTGACTCTGGTCATACCCAACATCTCAAAGCACTTCATCACAGTTGATCCAATTTCAATTGTGAGATAGTTACTGAGGCAGCTCAGCCACTGGGCACTGGTATGATCATCACCCTTTTGAAGCAGACGGGAACCTTCAACTGCACCACTGAGAGATAGAAGATGTCCTTGAACTCTCCCATCAGTTGGTTGGCACAGGTTTTCAGTGCCCTACCAGAAATACTAGCAGGACCTGACACCTTGCAAGGGTTCACCCTCATGAAAGATGTTGATTACAGGGTGCTCAGGTGCTACAGCAATTCATGCTGGTGTAATTTTATTCTTCCTTTCAAAGCTTGCATAAAAACTGTTTAGGTCACCTGGAGTTCATTGCCATTTATGATGTTGGGTGTCTGGTTGTAGGAAGTAATGGCTTGGAAGCCCTGTCAGAGCTGATTTGCATCTGATGCCACCTCTGACTTTAATAGAATTTGTTTATTTTTCCTGCTCTTAAAATAGCCTTCCTTAGGTCATACCAGGACTTCTGGAATAGCTGTGGATCATTGGTCTTGAATGCCATAAATTTAGTCCTCAGAAGACAATGACTCTCCTGGTCCTTCCACAGCTTTTGGTATGTACTTTTGCATAGCTTTTTGGAACATATTGGTATGTCCAGTATGTTCTTGAAGGCACACACTCATCCATCTGATCTTGATGAAGTTGGAGACAATTGTGGCGTATTCATTCAGATTTGAAGATGAATCCCTGAATCCAAAGCAGTCCTGTAAATGCTGCCCCACCTCCTTTGACCATTGCTGCTTGGTTCTCACCACTGATGCTGCAGTCTTTAGTCTGCCTGAATGTCATGTGTAGAAGTACAACCAGATCATCAGATCTTCCAAAGTCCAGGTGGGGGTTGGCACGGTAAGCGTTTTTGATGTGGCATAACAGTGGTCATGTGTGTTAGCTCCTTCGGTTCCACAGGTGATATATTGATGGTGGTTGTTCAGAGATTTCTTCAAGCTGGCCTGGTTGATGGGGAAGGGATCAGGGTGCGCTGTTTCATGGTTGCTGATCATGGTGCACAGCTCCGCTGGTGCCTGCCTGACTTTGGCCAGGGGTGGAATGTACACCACTACCAGGATGTTAGTGGAAAACACCCTTGGCAGATAAAACAGAGGACATCTGACCGCTAGATGTTCCTGAATGGGTGAGCAGGATTGAGGCAGAACGATCATGCATGTTAATCATGAAGCAAACTTCATCTCTTCCACTTTTCAGTCGAGAGAATAGCCTAATTAGGTTCCATTTAAGAAGAATGCAGTCATAGATAGTACTTCTCCATATCCAAACATTGCATGTGACATGAGCTCTCGAAGAAACTTTTTGTAAAGCTCTCCATTAAAAGAGTGGACTTCTCTAAAAAAAATGGAACATTCATGTTCTCTGGTTGTTTAACAATCTGAAAACTCACCTGTTCCCTCTACAAAATGACCAATGCCCTCAGGTAACCTCAGATAATCAAAGGGAATCACTGCAGTGCAATTTTATGTTTTCAATAAATTGGCCTCTGGAAGTATCAGGTTTATATGCCAATATCAATGTCACAACAAGGCTGCAGTCAGAAAGAGCAATAAGGGTGAAAAATCTTATCAAAGATTCTCAATAAAAAATAATAAGGAAGGACTTAACTTTGAGAAAGTCTGCACAGTGATGATCATTTTTCTATTTGGGTTTCAGGCTTACCGATAGCACGTGGGCAAAATATCCTGAAAGAATATGTTTATTCTGAAGTGGATAGAGGGGAAAAAAAACATGCAGAAAAGAGGAGGATGTTCAGAAGTTTAGTTGGCTATAACTACTAAAAACTCAAGTGAACAATTAAAAAAACTGGAGATACTGCAAATCTGAAATAAAAACAGAAAAAAATGGAAATAGTGATTTCAATAGCATCTATGGAAAGAAAGAGTTAATATTTCAGCTTATAGACTATTTTTGGAACAGGGAAACAGAGAAAGTAAATTAGTTTTGAATTGTAGAGAGAGAGTGAGGAGGGATCGATAGGGTAACAGGAATATCTCTGATAGGATGAAGTCAGTGTTGTCTTGATGATAAGCTGATGGTGAAAGTACAGAATTATAACATTTCTGAGAACATAGAGAGAGAGAGAGAGAGAGAGAGAGAATAAAATCAAAGGGACATGTAAAAGTAAGTCAGGTATAGGAAAGGCTAAGCAATATATGCAGAATGCTAGAGGAAATAGTCAGCATCTATGGAAAGGAGTATAGTTGACATTTTGGGCTGAGACCCTTCAGCAAGACTCAAAAAGAAAAGGCCAGCAGATTTGGCAGTGTTAGTGAAGAGAGAAAAACTGGGTTAAAATTTCTGATAGATAACTTAGATAACAGAATTGACCAGATCTGGTACATCCCAGTAAATTAATTACTTCAAATTGCTGGATGAAAGACGAGTAGCTGTTCCTCAAGCTACTCATTGGAACAGTACAGAAGATCCAAGCAGATAGAGTACTGAAGAAGAATCCCCTGACATTGTCATATATCAACTTTTTTAAAATCCTTATTTAACTGTTCCTGAATAAAAAATTTAGGAGCAGATAAGTACAGCCATTCCCAATTGACTGTAATCTTCCTGATGAAGCAAAACATTGTATTATTTTTACCCTTCCACTGGATGTACAAGAAAAGAAATGGTATAAATTTACCTTAGAAATCCTCTTGTCTATGACCTGTTAGTCAAGCCAAGCCCAATCCTTGATAAGGGCCCACTTGTTTGAGGTGTTGGTCATTGACAACACAACAGTCACAATGCAAGGCTTACACTGCGACAGAAAATTCTACAAATCTCTTCAATTAGCAATGATGAAGCACCACAAAATCTGTTTTGTGATTTTGTGGTGCTTTCTCACTGCTAATTGAGAGTGTTCCTATTGATCTGGTGAACTGAACTAATTTGCAATTACTTCACATTTAGTCAATTAAGTACTTGAGCTAATCAACACAGTTAATTTAATAGAAAGTGATATCTGATCATGACACTTGTGAGGTGTGATGCTTTCCATGTGTGATACTTCTGAGGTGTGACACTTCGAGGTGTGATATCTTTATGAAGGGTGGTTCACAGACATGCACTAGATGTAAGGTCGTTAATTATGTGGATGTTCCCAACACCTTGCTTCACTGCAATAGAAATTGAGAATTGCTCCTTAAGCTCCACATTAGGTTTATAGACTGCTGCCAAATATTATTCATCTCCTGTCTGCCCCGACTCACCTCCTTTTCCACTCCCACTCTGACCCTACCCCACCCCCCACTCCAGAACTCTATAGATCTGTTATTAAAGTGGCAAATCTTACCCCCAGAACATGTAAGGTGCCACTGGGGAAACAACAAAAAAAATACTTCTTTAGTGATAAACAAATTAGAGACTTTGATCTGTTTGATGTTGTCTTGCTAAAAGTATGTCTTGCATACTAAATGTTCAGTGTACACAACAGTGGAATTGCACTCTAATCCACTTTAAGGCTAACCTTAAAGCTTAAAGCTGCCTTAATGATTTCTAGAAAATGGTGAGTTTCCCAGTGGAGGTTGGTTGTAGGGAATTCGCAGCCCATTCCTTAGCTAGAGCCTTCAGCAATTTGGGCATCAAGGGAGAGAGGAAGAGGAGAGCCATCCGCAGTACCACTGATGCGGCAGAGAGGGCCTCAAGATGGCTGTGGCTCAAACGAGGGGAGCCATGGAGTAATAAGTAGCTAGCCATCTGGACACAAGCTGGGGTCTGATCAGCCCCGGCTGGGTCACCTGGAGAGGGTGTATGATGTTGAAAGACCCGAAACACCCGATGATTCCAGGAACATCACTGAAGATGTGTCCAGAGGCATCAGTAGGTGTATGTACACAGCACAGTTCTAAATTCACTAGTGTGAAAGCAGAGCACAATAAAGGTCTACTTGGCATGCTGGTAAAATCTCAGTTGGTGGAAATGAAGTGTACAGGAGTGAGAAAGACTGGCTACTTGAGTGTTGTTGCAACAATTAACTTGCCCTGAATGTTTGCACGACCAAGGAATTGATGGTGGATTTCAGAAAGGGCAAGTCAGGAGAACACACATCAATCCTCATTGAGGGGTCAGCAGTGGAAAGGATGAGCAGTTGTTGAATGTCAATATCTCAGAGGATCTACCCTTGGTCCAACACATTGGTGCAATCCTGAACGAAGCATGCCAACCGCTCTACTTCACCGTTTGTGAGGGGATTTGCTATGCTACCAAAGACTCTTGCAGATTTCCGTAGATGTGGGTGGAGAGCACTCTGACTGATTGAATCACAGCATGGTACGGAGGCTCCAATGCACAGGATCACAAGAGATGTAGAAGGTTGTAGGCCCAGTTAGCTCCATTGTGTGAAGAAGGCAGCATCTATCACTCAAAGATCCTGAACACCAGGACATGCCCTCTTCTCATTACTGCCATCAGGGAACAAACAGATGCAAAAGCCTGAAGCCTCACACTTAATGGTTCAGAAACAGTATCTTCCCCTCCGCTATCAGATTTCAGCTTGTCTGTGAGGCGCTATAGCAGCGTAGTGGTTACATGATGCTATTACAGCTCAGGGCATTGGAGTTCAGAGTTCAATCAAGATGTCATCTGTACTGAGTCTGTATGTCCTCCCTATGGAACGTGTGAGTTTTCCCTGTGTGTTCTGCTTTCTCCCGATGTCGCAGCTGTTTGGTTAGTTGGTCACTGTAAATTGTCCCATGATTAGGTTAGGGTTGAATCGGGGGTTTACTGGGCCAGTGTGGCTCGAAGGGTGAGAAGGGCCTATTCCATACTGTATCTCTAAATAAATAAATTGATCAACACTACCTCATTATTCCTTTTCTTTGCTCTATTTATTTACTTTGCTGTTTATAGTAATTCTTATGCCTTTTCACCGTACTGCTGCTGCAAAATAAATTTGATGTTATATGATAGTTGATGTTTGATGATAGTGACAATAAGCATGATTTTAATTCAAATTCGGATTCTAATTCTGAATGCACGAGGAGAATTGTTTCAAAGAAATAATCATATTGAAACATACAGAATTCCTAAAGGCTGGACAGGCATAATGTTTCCCCAACTAGAGGGTGTCTATTATCTTGGGCTATAGTCTCAAGTGCAGATGACACAATGCTGATAGCTACATCTAGAGAGAAGCTCCAAGAAATACCAGATAGCATTATTGAAGAAAGTGCAAAGAGAGCACTGATCATCAGCCGCAAGAAGACTAAATGTATGGCTGTCACAAAGTCGAAAGAAATGTGAACTGAAAATGGGCAAACGTGAAACATAAGAACGTAAGAAATAGGAGCAGGATTAGGCCACCTGGCCTATCGAGCCTGCTCCGCCATTCAATAAGATCATGGCTGATCTGGCCATGGACTCATCTCTGCCTATCTGCCTTGCCCCATAACCACTATTTCCCCTACTATGCAGAAGTCTATATATTTACTGAGGTAGCCTCCACAGCTTCGTTGGGCAGAGAATTCCACAGATTCACTACTCTCTGGGAAAAGTAGCTCCTCCTCATCTCTCTCTGTCCTAAATCTGCTCCCTCGAATCTTGAGGCCGTGTCCACTAATTCTAGTAGAAGTTCAATTACTTGGGGATCACGATAACATCTGACTGTAGGACTGATGTTGAAATTAGAAGGAGGATTGGGATAGCTAAATGCACATTCAAGTGTTTGAGCAAGACATTAAAGAATAACAAATCTTCTTTCTATGGGTATGAAGCTCAAGAGTGTGGTGGTGTTGCATTCATTTTGCACTAACATATGGAAATGAATGTTGTGCAATATCAAAACAAAATGAAGAAAGACTCAAAGCTACAGAAATGTAGTTTTTGAGAAGAATGCTGGAAATATCGTGGAAAGACTGAGTAACAAATGAGGAAGTGTTGCATAAAGCCGGAATAAAATGAGATCTGATACCATCCATAACAAAATGGCACCTAGAATTTCTGGGACATGTACTGAGGAAAGAAGAACTCGAACATCTTGCAGTGATGGAAGAAAAATTCATGCTCGACACCACATGACATTCATGAGTTACATCAAGAGATAGACAGGTACAAACTTTGAAAAGCTTCTTACAAGTTCTCAGAATAAAGACAGATGGAAGACCATGATCACCCATGTCATATGAAATGACGCACAGTGCTGATGATGATAGTCTCATGAGAAAGGGCCACCCATGCAGGACTGACAAGACAAGATGTTTTTTCTGGGGTGAATCTTGAAATTCTCCACCTGAGAGTTGATGGATTTTTAATTATGAAGGGAACCAACAGATACATTTGTAAGGATAGTAGCACCGAAGTGAAACATTAGCAATGGTTTCATTGAACCATGGACTAAGCACTAGTTGTCAAGTTGTTTCATCCTGCTATTGCTCATGTTCTTAAGACAAGCAACACACATCAAAGTTGCTGGTGAACGCAGCAGGCCAAGCAGCATCTATAGGAAGAGGCGCAGTCGACGTTTCAGGCCGAGACCCTTCGTCAGGACTGTTGTTTCCTGTTGTTTTTGTTCTTAAGACAGCTGTGTTCCATGTAATTTCTGAAACATTGTAACGTATACTCAAATATCATTGAGTTTTAAGGATTTTCCTTGCAAAGAGATGAATATTCTTACTAAAGTATAAAGCATATGAAAAACTGGAATATTCAACTTGCTTTAGAAGGAGAAATTACTTTTGTTTTTGGTTTAGTTTGGAAGTAACTTTTGCTACAAATATGTAAATTTGATTTGTATTCTACAACTATTATCTGATTCATTATGGATATTTATATGACTTTGAAAATTGATTTTTGACTTCAGTGAAAATAAAACAGATTTTGCACATGATATAGAAACTACTGAGGTAATCAAACTCCAGGCAGTCTAGGACAAAATTAAGAGAACAAATGCTTTTGAGGTCTTCTGTTTTCTATTTTTCCTTTGAAAAAATACAATCAGAGATCTCGGCTAATGAATTAAATGAGAGCAGAATCTAAATTCTCTTTCATTGCCCTGCCTAAGTCTAAGACAAGCTTCGAATTCATTTCCTCTCCATCATAAAGTTCGCATGTCTACCTTTAGAAAATCGTGTATCTCTATCCTTACCTCATCACTCATTATAATCATTCCGCCCACCTTTTTCACTTGTGTCTTCCTTCTGTACTCTAACTATTCTGTGGTTCTGAGAATTTTCTTGACTTTCATTTTTAAGATTCACATCTATTCTTAATCAAGGTGAGATAAAAAGCAAATCCTCAAAAAGCAGCTTCAACCATAATGAAACCTTTGCAGAAATTTAGAACTTAGAGTAAACAGTAATCACAAAGTGAATACCCTTTTGGTACTTATGGCTAATATGGGAACAGACAGTTGCAGTGATGGGAGCAAGTAAAAATCACAAGACCAGTATGAGTGAACAAAGGAACATGAATAAGTCACTGGGTACAGAGAAGGAAGTCAAGTCCATGGGTAAAATTAATTTTAAACATCTTTAAAACCTGCTAAATAAATAGGAGAAACACTTCTCTTTATTTGATGTTTCCTCTTGTCTCTTGCACATTTTCAGTCTATATTCAAGCTTCCATTATTGGAAGTTCTGCATATTAATGCTCACTTTATGACATGATCATTAATTAAGCACTTCCATAACTACTAACAGCAAGACAAATTGCATATTGAAGATTTGATTCTGAGTTAAACGTCCAGTGCACTTGTGGAAAACACTATTCTGTTATTCTTTGTTTGGATAGTGTACTCCACAAGTGCATTGGATCTTAGACTCTTCCTTTTGAGCATCAATAACATGTAATCATTCCTATTGTCTATTTTGATGCAAAATGAGTATAGTAAATATTCCACATTGGTGCTTTCTACTTTCAGGTTGTACAGAGCAATGGAGAATACTGTAGGAAAGCACTCAAAGTAGTGATATCTTGAATTCGCAGCAGATTCTGGACGTTTAAAAGCCTCAATAAACAAAAATGCCCTTGCCTCATAGTATGGTGTCTGAACTACATGATGAACAGTGGTGCTGAAGATGAGCACTGTAATAAATGGACACAAGAAGCTTGACCAATTCATTCATATTGGTTGCCACTTCTGATAAAGACCAAGCTTTGGTTGCCCTTCATATCTGCTATTGAATCCATTTGTGTCTTATTAAACAGCACATCACCTGCATTTTGCTAATGTTATCCAATTCGATTGTAGTTCAGCCATAAAATATAAAAAAGGCACCATTGCATTAATTTAAAATACATTACAAAATGTGGAAGATCTTTTCGGGGTCAGCTGAAAATTTTCCGTAGCCTTAGTATTTTCATTTATTTAACTTCCTGCTTGCCGAGTGCATTAGAAGAGTTCAACACACACATACATGCTTTTGCTTTCACAGCTATCCCTACAGATTCTGTAGTGTCAGCGTTTTGCTTTTAGGCACAGTCAGAAAGCTGAACCCAATGTACAGAGAGTAACTTTGGCTAGATTATAGTTAACATTCACACCTCAATAAATGTACATGATCACATATGCAACACCATTATGAATCAGTACAGTTGAGTAATGAAATCTATTTGATTTTATCCTTTCCATTAAAAGAAATCAGCTCCATCCAGTTTTTATTAATACAGTGGAAAATGGCATGTAAGGAGCATATGCATTTTAATAATGTTTGCCTTCTTTCACTCGTGTTAAACAAACTGAAAGTAGTATAAGATAAGGTGGTACTGTACAGATATTTACAGTACTTGAGATTACACTATAAGTTCCTCTATGAATTCAGAATTTTTTTGATGTGAAGAACCTCTGGAACTAAATCCCTGCACTTTACCAAATAAATGCAAATTGAAAAGCTTTGAACTAAAATGAAATATCACTGGACCTGTGAGTAGGAAAGGCATTAATCACATGTTTGAAACTCTGTGTGCATTAGAATGGAGATACAAAACAAACCTAAGTTGTAAGTCTACTGAGAAGAATTTCATTATAAAAAAGATCCTGTTATTCCTGAATTACATTTTCAGCATTGTAAATGTGGGACTTGCAAATGGTTGGGGGTGAAATGGGTCTCCCATGGCAGTGTAAATATGCATTAATGAGTCACCAGCCTAGTTTAAACTGTGCCATTTTGTTTTACAAGTGGAATTTCTTGACCAGATTTTGCATTGCTGTTGCACACTTAATATGTTAATGATTGATCATACCACCAGTCACCTAAAAATATTAGAAACTGCTTTTTAAAATAACTGCCTTTTTAAGGCTTTTTTATAACAAAGTAAAGTCTTCATCAGTCAAAGTTTAGGATTCTGGAAATATTTCCTGTTTTTCTAAGAGGAATTGCTTTCATGGACCATATATTGGTTGCTAATTTTTACTAGCGTATTTTGTTATAATCTGAAATTCAATATATCTCATCTGGTCACTGGGAGCCAAGGTGGCACCTGAAGAAAAAATAAAATACTGTAGTTAATATAAACACAAGAGATTCTTCAAATCTAGAAATTCAGAGCAAAATGCTGGAGGAAATCAGTAGGTCAGGAAGCATCTATGAAAATGAATAAATGGTTGACGTTTCGGGCTGAGACCCTTCTTCAGGACTGGAAAGAAAGGGGGAAGAAGCCAGAATAAAAAGGTGGGGGCAGAAAAAGCAGGTCAAGCCAGAAGGTGATAGATGAAGCCAGGTGAGTGGGAAATGTGCAAAGGGCTGGATAAGAAGGAATCAGATAGGAGAGCAGAGTGGACCATGGGAGAAAGGGAAGAAGGAGGGACACTAGGGGGAAGTGATAGGCAGTTGAGGAGAAGAGGTAAAAATCTAAAGTGAGGAATAAAAGAAGATGAGGGAAGGAAAAAGAAAAAAAGAGGAAAAAAGACCGGAAGGAGAAGTTGATGTTCGTGTCATCAGGTTGGAGGCTACCTAGATGGAATATCCAAAATCAGTGAGTTGCTTTTGTTATGTCTCCCCTCTCACTGTGAAAAGGGACACCTCTCTGTCCCTTTCTTGGGTAAAGAGAGAGCCTTTGTTATGTTGAATTGTCAGGTAAATGATTAGTTTTTGTTGTCTGCCGATCATGGTCTTTCTTGGGGTCTTTCCTATTGCTTGCTTGGTGAGTGGAGGGTGCAAATGCTTCTTTTGTCGAGTGGATGGGGATGGGGGAGGGTCATTGCTTTGCTGTTGTTTGGGCATGGAAGAGGGGGAGTGATATTTGGGGCTATAATGTTTTTACTGTCATTCATTCTTTGGGGCAGTCTTCTGTTCTCATGGACGTCGGCAAAGAACAAAAATTTCAGGATGTATATTTCATACATTTCTCTGATATTAAATGGAACTATTGAACTATCGTATATGAGGTGTTGCTTCTCCACCCTGAGAATGGCCTCATCATGGCAGAAGAGGAGGCCATGGACTGCCATGTTGAAATAGGAATGGGAATAGGAAGTAAAATGGTTGGCCACTGGGAATTTCCGCTTTTGGCCGATGGAGCAGATGTGCTCGACACAATGGTTCCTCAATTTATGTCAGGTCTCACCAATGCAGAGGAGGGTGCATGGGAGCAATGTATGCAATTGACGACCCAAAAGATTTGTGGTAAAGTACTGCCTCAGCTGGAAGGACTGGAGGGTGTGATTCCCGCGTAAAGCAGAGAGAGCAGGACTAAACAGTTATTGAAAATATGAAATAAAAACAGAACTTCTGACACCATTTAGCAGGTCAGGGTAGGAAAAAGAGTTAATACTTACAGTTAGTGACATTTCTTCAATACAGTACAATTAAACTCATTGAAATTAAACTCTGTTTATCTCTTCATAAATACTACTTGAGTTGCTGAATATTTCCAGAATTGTATGATTCTATTCTAGAGGCACTTTTTGGAGGTTAGCCTTTCAATAGTTTAGTTCGTGGTAGTTCATAGCTTCATTCTCACTTGCTATTTGCTAATTTGTATGTTCACTCCTCGGTCTCTTGAAGAGAGATCAGAACAGAGAAATTAGCAGTGAGAAGATCTTGGATAGTAAACATTTGCACTAATAGTTCAAACCTCTCAAATTTCTCTTATGTGTTCTACAAATAGCTCTAGTTATATGGAAGGTGCACATTGTTCAATATATTGCTGCTGCACTTCGAAATTACTCCATGATATTTTGGCATCAATAGGCCAGATTTTGTCATACAGCTAATGGTAATGCTAACAGTATTTAACATTTATTATATGTAAATTGATCTGCACCTTTTGAAAAACACACACATTGAATTAATTGCAAAGATTAGTATGTAACTGTTTAAGTCGTGCATCTTCTCTGGTCATCTGCTCAAATAATTACTTATCCCTGCAAATGCATACAGAATAGGCCTAGTATGGAAAATAGGACTTGTTTATTCCATCCATGTAAACTTATAACAACAGAGTAAGGCTTAATTATTGCCTGCCAATCTTCCTGCCATTGAAAATATGTCGTTTCTTCACTTGTGTTATGAATGGGGTGGTTCGTTCTTTTGTGATCGTATTGGGTTCCCTGTCTGCAAAGATCTAAACTCAAAAGAAGATTTTAAACCCTATCTAATATAGATATCTATGGGTACCTTCACTGTAGGGAGATAATACTGTATCCACTACTCTTCAGAGACTAACTTACTTCCCTGTCCAGTCTCTATGGTGAGTTCTAGGTGCCAACATCCTTTGTTTGAGTGGTGGCTGCCTTCCCTACCAAGGAAGAGATACTTCCAGCTCATGAACTAACTTAAATGTAGTTTATTTTATTTTTTATAATACCTGTTGAAATTTAGACAGATAGATCTTAATGCACATTTAAAACTGTCAGATGGTTTTTGATTTATAAAAGATTTCCAAATGACAGAAGATTCATAACTCCCAAGGATTTCCAAATACAGGCACAGTTCTTACAACAGAAATATACCAACAACTTGCAGACAAATGAGTCATTTGTCACAGAAAGCAAAGGTTGAAGAATGAATTCTAGTTCTTCTTTTCAATCACCCCATCTTTCTATCATTCTTCTTGTTAATCCTAACTGTTGTATATATGGCCCGGTTACACAACAATGTGATTAATAAAAACGCTGGAAATGGGAGCTAAGGTTCATGGTTCTTTACTGGCAGAAACCAAACTCGGAACACACGTACAGATCAATACACACCTAATAGCGCATGCAATGACGTGTTACTGCAATATAAAGTAGTCCCTTATTATAATGTAGGCTATACGGTACAGTAACAATCCCTATGGCTTTCTGATATTTAAAGCAACACACACAAAATGCTGGAGGAACTCAGCAGGCAGCGTCTAGGAAAAGAATATACAGTCGAGGAAACATTGTTTACTCTTTTACATAGATGCTGTCTGTCCTGCTACTGGATGACATTATCAGCATGCAGTGTTTTCCAGATATCTTCTCTGGGACAAAGTAATTTTCATAGATGGTCTAAAGCATCTGGGGACAGAGATCCCAGACACCTTAAATTAATGCTGTGAAATATGGCTATTTGAGTGTACAAATATCCCAACCATTGATATCAGTGACCATGTTTGATGTGTTAATTACATAATCCAATTTTTTGTGTTAGGCTAATGCACACATGAAATTCCATGGTAACTTCACTTTGTAAACCTCTTAGCAGCCAATTCAGATGTCCTTTTAACTTCAAGCTGATTACTGCTTGCAATTTAATTTAAGAACTGAAGACTGGTTCTTGTTTACAACAAGAAACTGAGCAAAGAATATTTGTTAGAAGTTGAAATTTGTTAAAAACAAGTCTGACCTTAGGAAAAGTCATGCTGCCGCAGTAGAAAGCTAAGGTTAGCAATAAGCCGCTTGGGCCCTGGAAAGTAAATATGCATCACACTTCAAGATTTTACTACTAGTTGGACAACAATATATTAAAGAAATGTTTTCCTTTTTTGTTTCTTTCTCCAGATATGCTTTCCATCACTCTATTTTACTTACAGTACCGATCTGATGTTCAATTAAAATGAAATTTCTTTGTTGACGTGCTATGTTCTTCATTAATAATCCTTTATTTTGTTTGAATAAGAAGAATTGTATTTGCTAACCCTGTTAACAAATGATGTTCAGAGGCATTGTGCCATCCAAAGCCTTTCTAGCAACAACTTCGAAAGCAAAGTCCTACTAAATTGCATGGGTGTTTTGAAATTGACCAAGTGGTGGTGCTATTTGTTTACTCAGTTAAAGCAAGAAAAACTGACCTATTGTGACTTATATTGCTGGAAAACATGGAAGGAAAGCTTCCTGTTTTCTGAAATATGATAGGCTGAATGAGATGAAGTCAATTATTAAAGTGAAAGGAGAAGACACTGTCACTGAAGCTGGGTGCAGCAATTTCTTTCATTGCTGTAGGTAATATCAGTGAATATGAATCCTTGTCGTTGAATCATATGTTTCAAGTGATGATTTGCCACTCAGACCAAATATACCCAGGAACGGACAGTGCGCTCAAGGGCTAGTGGCAGACTTTAAAAAAATATTAATCAATGCCAAAGTAAAATACATACACTGCATATGCATATATCTACTTGTTTCCATTTATTTTTATTTACAACACATTCCCTTAGAAATAATAAGAAACAGCCGAGGAAATCAGAAGGAAAAAAAACAAAAAAAAAAGGACTCAGGAGACCAGTGCTGATAAAGGCATTGTGAAAGTCATGGAATTGTTCCATTCTCAGCTCCAAATGATATTAAGCCTATTTCTGAGTCAGATTTGGTGATAAAAGAACATCGATGCATTAGCAAGTCAAAATAGTAGCGTGCTTGAACTGATAGCATTCCAATGTCCCTATTGCCCTCATCCTTCTTTGTGTTAAAGTTTGTAGGTTTGCGAGGTGGTACTATACAGTCTAGGCAAATAACTACAGTGCATTTTGCCAATAGTACACAATATAGTCCTAGTGCCCTGATGGTAGAGAGAATAAATGTTTATATTGGTGGATGAAGAACTCATTTTCATTCCGGGGTTATTCAGTTACTTGAATTTAAGTTTCCTAGTTTTGCCGTAGTGTGATCCAAACTTTATCCCTGATGCTAAATTTACCATAGCATGAGGAGGTTATCTCATCACTTTCTGATTTCTGCCTTGCAGTTTGTGGAAAGACTTTGGAGAATTGATAGGAGGTGAGTCATTTGATTCAAAGTTCTGAGCTTCTGTCCTGCTCTTCATGACAGAGTAATTATGCGATATGTCTAGTTAAGCTTATGGTCAATGTTCACCTCCCTCTCCGCACCAGATGTCGACTTTGGGGGACTTTGAGAAGGTACTGTTGTTAAGTATCAGGGGTACTCTGGTTGGACATGGTCATTGCCTGACACTTGATCTTCTCATGAAACCAAATAACATTTTCTTTTCTAAGTACTTGAAATGTCAAATCATATCAAATTATCTTTTCATTTCCTTTCCCAGGAGAAAGGAAAGACAAGATTTACATTAGAGTCAGAAGAGCTCGCAATTATCTCAAAAGTTACATGTGCATAGTTGTGTTGAAAGGTAAAATAATAACAAAATTAAAACAGAACAGAATTATAAAACCAACTGCACACTCACCAATAATATGATGATCAATTACCATGCATGTTCAGCTCAACAACACAAAACAACTTCTGTGAAAATTGGACTACAGGTGGATTCCAGAAGTTGGGTGAGAATGAGGTGTCCTCAAGACATCATCTGTTTTCCATAGGATCAATGTTTTTCTAAAATTAATGTCAGTGGGGATCATGGGAATAACCTCCAGTGATTGGAATTACACCTACAATAGTTGTGAGTATTGGATATCAGTCATCTCAGTCTCAGCAAGTTCCTGAGGATAATGCCCTGGCTCAGTCAGAAGACCATAATACCTTATGACATAGGAGCAGAATTAGGCCATTTGGCCCATCGAGTCTGCTCCATCATTCAATCATAGCTGGTCATATTTTCCACTCCTCAGCGCCACTCCCCACCTTCTCTTCATAACCTTTGATACCGTGTCCAGTCAAAAACCTATTACTCTTGCCTTAAATACACCCAATGACCTGGCCTCCACAACTGTCTGTGGTAACAATTTCCACAAATTCACCACCCTCTGGCTAAATAAATTTCTCTGCATCTCTATTTTAAATGGACATCCCTCTAACCTGAGGCTGTGCCCTCTAGTCCTAGACTCCCCCACCATGGAAAATATCCTTTCCACATCTACTCTGTATAGGCCTTTCAACATTCAAAAGGTTTCAATGATATCCCACCTCATCCCACTAAATTCCAGTGAGTATGGACCCAGAACCACAAAATGTTCCCTTATGATAACCCTTTCATTCCCGGAATTATCCTTTTGAACCTCCTCTAAACCCTCTCCAATGGCAGCTCATCTTTTCTTAAATGAGGAGCCCAAAACTGTTCACTATACTCAAGGTGAGGCCGCACCAGTGCCTTATAAAACCTCAGCATCACTTCCCCGTTTTTGTATTCTAGACCTCTTAAAATGAATGCTAACATTGCATTTGCCTTCCTCACTACTGACTCAACCTGCAAGTTAACCTTTGGGGTGTTCTGCATAAGCACTCCTAAGTCCCTTTACATCACAGATTTTTGGATTTTCTCCCCATTTAGAAAATAGTCTGCACATATATTTCTATTACCGAAGTGCATGACCATGCATTTTCCAACATTGTAATTCATTTGCCACTTTCTTGCCCATTTTCTTAATCTGTCTAAGTCCTTCTGAAGCCTACGTGTTTCCTTAACACTGCCTGCCCCTCCACTAATCATTTGTATCATCTGCAAATTTGGCAACAAAGCCATCTATTCCATCATCTGAATCATCGATATTCAGAATAAAATGAAGCAGTTCCAACACCGACCCCTGCAGAACACCACTAGTCACTGGCAGCCAACCAGAATAGGATCCTTTTATTTCCACTCTCTGCCTTTTATCAATCAGCCAATGTTCTAACCATGCTGGTAACTTTCCTGTAAAATATTATGGGCTCTTAATATGAGAAGCAGCCTCATGTGTAGCCCCTTGTCAAAGTCCTTCTGAAAGTCCAAATATACTAACACTTCACCTGTCCTATTTGTAATTTCCTCTCAAAGGATTCCAACTGGTTTATCAGACAACAGTGTTCCTTAAGGAAACCATGCTGACTTTGTCCTATCTTGTCCTGTGTCACCAAGTACTCCATAAGCTCACCCTCAACATTGACTCCAACATCTTCCCAACCACTGAGGTCAGGTTAACTGGTCTATAATTTCCTCTCTGCTGCCTTCCTCCTTTCTTAAAGAGTGGAGTGACATCTGCAATTTTCTAGTCCTCTGGCACCATGCCAGAGTCCAATCGTACAACATTCTTTAATTTTTATTTCAGGTTGCTGCCACTTGCATTGTCATAATTTCCAACCACCTTCAGCTGCTTCATCAACAAGCTTTCACTAAATTGATTAAGTTTATTGGTAACTCTTCCATTTGTAACTGCAAAAATAATGGAGCTGGCATTTGTCTTTCCACAATCATAATATTGTTGACTGGCATGTCCCACACTCTCCCAATTCAGGGGACCAACCTTGGTTCAGTGAGGAAAGTAAGCAGACAAATCCATTGCTGGCAAATCCAAATTCTTCCACTGTTCAACCTCTGCCAATTACACAGAGCTGCCACGTATGCAGGGCTCTGGTTATGGTGCCTAACTGGTGCATTTAGAGAAGGAAGGCATGATTTAGAAAAGTTGTTCTCGAACTTGTACCTTGAAAATCAAAGGTAAGTGAAACTGCTGAGACACCAAAATTCTGCAGTCGTGAACAGAAAATGGCTGACATGTCACAATAATTCAGTAAACTTACAGGTAATGTTCAGTCAGCAGTAGTCAAAAAGGGCACCTGTATCAGTTGTGTGATAGGTTTCAGAAAGACAGAGACTGACTGATAGCAGGAGAATTAAGGAACAGCATCATATATAGTTCAGAGAATCCTTGCCCTCACCGGCGCCATTAGTTGGGAAGCAGGATAAAATGTCAGCCCAAGTGAAGTCAGGCATAAAGGCTGCCAAGAAGTTTATAATCAATGGAGACATTTCTCAATGCAAATAATATCCTAGATGTTGAGACACATGTTGAACATGTACAAGCATAGGACACTGCCATAATAGAGTGCAAGAAGAAAATTCTATTAGCAGAGATTGGATGTGGAACAAATTGTACTCCATTTCATCTGTTAGCTCAGCTGAAAGCCAAAGATGTTTCATTCACTAAAGGAACAATTTGAAATAGTGATGAGTTACTTCTGCAGCATAGGAATTAAAGAGCAGAATTCATTGAATAGATTGTTGTGTTGAAGTATTTATCAAGGCAATACAGCTTCGGTACATATTAAACTGCGCACTTTAGGAAACGTTATCGAGTGGCTTAACTGACAGGCCCATTTTACCAAGCTTGCAAGATTACTAATTTGATTAAAATAGGATAGGAACATGCCAAGGAATTTGATCCAGGACCAGGCATAATCATGACTGGAGTCAGAATGTGTGATTCTCCAACCAAAGTTTGTGTCATGCAGGCACACATGTGGGGAGTTGTAACAGCAGATACAATAGCAGTGTGAATATTTCTTTAAGGCAGTGAAGTGCTGTATATGTCAGAAAGTGTAACATGCACTCAGTGGGCTCTTTATTAGTGGCCTTCTTACCAACATGAACTTCTAATGTCTCATTAACTATGTGTTTTTTGACCAGTGAGTTGACACGCACTGGATGTTTTTTTATTACATCATTCCCTGGAATCACTAGAGACTGTTGTGCATGAATATCCCAGGAGATCAGCAGTTTCTAAAATACGCAAGTCACCCAGTCTGGCACCAAAAATCATTCCATGGTCAAAGTCACTTTGTTTACATTTCTTCCCCATTCTGATGTTTGGTCTGTACAACAACTGAACCTCTTGACCATGTTTGAAGGTATTATGCATTGAGATGCTGCCACATGATTGGCTGAATATATATTTGCATTAATGAGCAGGTGTGCGAGAATAACTAATAAAGCGGCCACTGAGTGTATATATGTATATATAAAACCAAAGCAATGAGTCAGCGCAGCAATACCTGCATAAGTGCTTCACAGTGGGGAAAATACAAAGAAGGAATCTGTGTAACATTGAATCAAAGCCAAAGTAGAGCAAGGTTTGTGTGACATCTATGGCACACATAGAAGTGGTGGATGCAGTAAGATTTAAAGATATACTGCAGAACAATAACCAGGCAGTGGAGATACAGTAGAACTGATATACTACAGAAAAAGGTCAGTCGCTTGCCTTCATTGAAAATACAGTTAGTCTCAAAGTATAGTCTGGTGAGCTAGTACAGGTATCGAGTTTAGTGAAAAACTAAAGCTGTTACCATAAGCAAAAGTGAGATTGAAAATAGTCATGACTAATTCCGCAGAACAATTGATATTGCAAGATAAGGATTGGCTATGGATATATGATTACATCATCATAATGGAAACTTCCATGAAGTTAACACATTTTTGTCTAACTAAAAGTTGTCTCAGTGGATTAAGGATGAATGTCAATGGATTTCAACCTGTCAAGGATAAATGTGGGATATGGTGGCATAGCAGTTAGTGTAACACAATTATAGTGCCAGTCACCCATGTTCAATTCCTCCATGACCACATGGATTTTGTCTGCGTACTCTGATTTCCTTCTGTGTCCCAACGTTGAGTAAGGTAGTAGGTTAATTGGTTACATTGCTGTAACTGGGCAGTGCAGGCACGTTGGCACATTGGTCTGCTACTGCATTGGATCTCTAAATAAGTCAATAAAGTCAAAGCTTGTGTTAAAGTTAGAAAGCCAGAAAATGAGGAAGAGCTTTCATTTTTGTTTTCCAGGTTATTTATAGACTTAGCGGTAGTAGATACAGCATAATATCAGCTACTTAAACAGAATAAAAAAAAGAAGTGGAATAATGACTTACAACTTACACAAAAGGAGTTTAACCAGCACACAGTAAACAAAAAGCACAGTTTCGGCCCGAAACGTTGACTGTATTTTTTCCATAGATACTGCCTGGCCTGTTGAGTTCCTCCAGCACTTTGCATATGTTGCACAATTTGTCATTTTTGAAATGAAGTTTTGTCCATATTTATCAGAACAATTTTTATTCTTGGCATTAATTACAAACTCCTATTATCTATTTTTAGGTTCGAAACAGATAATTTTGACCATTATACCTTCTAAAACAAAGTGAATGATTTAATTATTAAAATATGTGATTCTGCTATGTAAGTCTTCTGAACATAAAGAAGCATTTGCAGATTCTTCATCCAATTGACTGCACAGAAGTTCTGAAGTATGTAGTGTTCATTATAACTAGTGAATTTACAGCTTTTATAGTTATTTCTATAGCGTTCCAACTATAGAGATTACTGAGAATCACAAACGGGTGTTATTCTGTTATACGTCTATGAGTACAGTCTTTGAACTTGAACTGATTAAAGTAAGTTTTCAGAAATAATAGAGGTATCAGACTGGCTCACTGGATAGGCAGTTTGTAGGATGGTCTACAAACACAGGACATCTGCATGCAGTTGATGCTTTCACTCGTGGATTTTAATACCATCCCAACAGCTTCTCCATTCAAGTGCTCACTGGTTAAGACTTCCCAGGAATCAGTGCAAATGTGTAATTCTTTCAACTAGGCTTTGAGCACATACATGAATACTTTACACTGTCAGCTTGGTAATGTCTTTCCATGACCAAGTTTGAGGCAGAGTATCAATTTTGAGAATCTAATGTCTGGCATGTGACTCGTGTGGTCGGCCCAGTGGAGCTGACTGAATGTAATCAGGGACTTGATGGTGGGAAGAAGGCAGAGACATTGGTTTGCTTATACTTTCCATGAATCTGAAGGACTTTGAAGGCCCAATATTGGTGGGGTAGTTACACAGATGCATTCAAGAAGGCAAGGATTAATATTGTCCAGTAGATCAAAGTTAATTTTATTATCAGAGTACATACATGTCACCCATGTACAACCTTGAGATTCTTTTTCCTGCGAGCATACTCGGCAAATCTGTAGAATATTAACTGTAAACATGATCAATGGAAGTGCAAGAGCATAGAAGACAGCAAACTGTGCAAATGCAAATATAAATGAGAGCATGAGATAATAAGATAAAGAGTCCTTAAAGTGAGATCATTCATTGTGGGAACATCTCAATAGATGAGTGCATTTATCCTCTTTTGTTCAAGAGCCTGCTGGTTAAGAGGTAGTGACTGTTCTTGAACCTGGTGGTGTGAGTCCTGAGACACCTGTACCTTCCACCTGATGGCAGCAGCGAGAAAAGAGCATGGCCCGGGTGATTGGGATCTTTTGATGATGGATGCGGTTTTCCTATGACGCAATTTCATGTAGATGTGCTCAATGATTGTGAGAACTCAACCTGTGATGTATTGGCCTGAATCCTTTAGCTGTTGTAGGATTTTCCGTTCAAAGGCATTGGTGTATCCATACCAGGCCGTGATGTAGCCAATGAATATACTCTCCACGACACATATATAGAAGTTTGTCAAAGTTTTAGATGACATGCCAAATCTCCCCAGACTCCTAAGGAAGTAGAGCTGCTGTTGTGCTTTCTTTGCAATTACATTTATATGATATGTCCAGGACAGATCTTCTGAGATAGTGACAGCCAGGAATTTTAAGTTACTGACCCTCTCCACCTCTGATCCTTTGATGATTATTAGCTCATGGACCTCTGGCTTGCTCTCTTGTAGTCTACAATCAGCTCCTTGGTCTTGCTGACATTGAGTGAGAGGTTATTGTTATGACACCACTCAGCCAAATTTTCAATCTCCCTCCTGTATGCTGATTCATCACCACCTTTGATACAGCCCACAACAGTGGTGTTATCAGCGAACATGAATATGGTTTTGGAGTTGTACTTAGGCCACACAGTTATAGGTGTAAAATGAGTAGAGCAGGAAGCTACGTTCACTGCCGTGTGGTGCACCTGTGCAAATGGAAATTGTGGAGGAGATGTTTTTCCAATTCTGAACTAACAGGAGTCTGCAAGAGAGGAAAACCAGAATCCAACTACACAAGGGGCTATTGAGGCCCAGGTTTTGGAGTTTATTGATTAGTTTTGAGGGAATAATAGTATTGAATGCTGAGCTGTAATCGATAAAGATCATCCTGGTGTATGCATCTTTGCTGTCCAGATGTTCCATTATTGAGTGAAGAGCCAATGAGATGGTATCTGTTGTGGACCTGTTGCTCTGGTAGGGAAATTGGAGCAGATCCAAGTCTCTACTCAGACAGGAGCTGATATATTTCAACACCAGCCTCTCAAAACACTTCATCACTGTGCCACTGGGTGATAGTCATTTAGACAGGTTACCTTGCTCTTTTTGGACACTGGTACAATAGAATTGAAGCAGGTGGGTACCACAGTCTGTCAAAGCCAGAGGTTTCACGTACCTGTGAAAGCACCAACCAGCTGGTCAGCACAGGTCTTCTGTACTTGGCTAGGTACTCCATCTGGACTGGATGCTTTCCTTCGATTCACTCTCTAGAAGGCAGCCAGCATGTCATCTCTAGATACTGATACTAAAGGATTATGGGGAACGTGGGCGTGTATGATGGTCACTCCCTGTTCTGGTGGTCAAAGTGAGCATAGAGGGTATTGATCTCATTTGGAAGCAAAGCTTTGCTGTTCCCCCATGTCACGTGATTTCACTTTGTAGGAGGTTATGGCATTCAAACCCTGCCACAGCTGATAAGCATCCCTGTTGACTCCAGTCAAGTCAAAAATCTCCACTTCGTCTGTGAGATGGCTTTCCAGAGATCATACCTGAAGCTCTTGTAGCATTCTTGATCTCCAGACTTGAATGCCTCTGATCCGGCCATCAGCAAATTCTGGATTTCATGGTTCATCCAGACCTTCTGATGGGGGTAGTCCCTGAAAGAACACACTCATCTGCAGTTGTTTTAATAAAGTCCGCTGCAACCCTCGTGTAGTCATTTGGATCCTCATATGAGTGCTTGAACATGGCCCAGTCCACTGAATCATGGCAATGCTGTAAACATTCCTCTTCCTCCCATGACACCTCTTAGTTGTCTTAAACCCTGCAGTCTTGCTTTTTAGGCTCTGTTTGTATGCAGGTAACAGGAGTATAGCCAAATGGTCCAATTTGGCAACATGAGGCCCAGGTAAAGAGCAATAGGCATTCCTTATCATAGTGTAACAGTGGTCTAATGTGTGTTGGGATCTCTGGTGCAACAGGTTGCTGGTGATAATTCGGCAGGTTTTTCTTCAAACAGGCCTGGTTGAAGATCATGAATTTTGTGAGACTCAATCTTCAAATACCAGCCAAAAGCTGAGAATCAACCTTCAAATACCAGCCAAAGACCATGGCGGTGCATTCAAGGCAATTTGATTACTGATATCTGTCTTCACTCAGTGAGGCATTCCAAGATACGGGAAGTGGTTGACATTTTCCAGGGTCTCCAAATGAACTTTTATCATTGAGGTTGGCATTAAACACCAGTGATATCTAACAGTTCAATCTCTGCATGTGCATGCAGGTGCAAATTTACTGCAGCTCATCTACTGAGGCCTGGGCAGGTGTGGTTGCTATTGGTTTCCCATTAGTCATATCTTCCTATTTGTTCCAAAGATTATTGAAGATTATTGCAATCTATTGGAGGCAAGGTTCAAAATGGGGATGAGAAAAGCTGAGAAACATTTTGGGGCAATGACACAGTCTTGTTTAACACAATTCTTCATCGAGATTAGCGATGCAGACCCATTTGTTTTCCACCTCATTGCATGAGTGCAGAGTTAACACAATCGCTGATACCCTCATTATTTAAAATAGCTAACCCTACATTCTGGCCTTGATAACATCATAGAGTCATTTCACAGCAAGAATCACCAGCTACAAAAGTGGACTGGAAAATTATTTGACTATTTTATTTTGCATTGAGAACACTTATTTTAGAATATTAGAAACACTATCAGCCTTGAATATCTACTGCCATTAAGACACGCTGTGAGATGTGTGTGGGCGTCTTGAAAAGTATGATAGATGGAAGATTATTTTATGTTGTTTCTACCTACTCTGCCACATTATAGGAGTGTTGAGGGTAGGCTAGATCATCTGGGTACCATTAGGTGTATTAATTGCCTTACCCACCTTTTCCCATGACCATTTCATTTATGTCTTGGTGGTTCCTTGGACTACTTTGTGAGCAGTACTCCAACACAAGTGTCAATTTCCCCAAGATCTTAAGTTCAATATTAATGAAACTGGATGCTTACACTAGTGCCTGTGCTGCTATTCTTATCAGTCCTTCGCAGCGCTGTCTGATTATTTCCATCAGTGGCATGATGCCATATAGCACTGGATTGTTTCGGGAGATACCTGAGACTCTCAAAATCCCTCATGCTAAATATGCTTTAGTGAGGAAAACATCACCATTAATGACTCCGAAACATACAAGTCCTTCAGTTAAATGTATGCATGAAGAATGAGTGCATAAAAATGGAATCCAAGAACAAACAGAGTTGGGTCCTCTGAACGGTACTAATTTTGCAGATTTTTGATGCGCAAATGAACTCCTGCATGTTTATCAGGAAAGACTCAAGAGGTTGGATATGCTTTCTCTGGAAGAGGTTAAAGGGGAACATGATTAAGACATGAAAAATTACAAGAGGTATAGATAGATAGACTACAGGAAACTATTCTGCATATCAGAGTTAGATAAAATCAGAAGACATAGTTTTTTGCAAAAAGATATTTAGAAGTGATCAGGGGGATCATTTTCATCCAGAAAGTGGAGAATACTTGGAGCACACCACCCAAAGAAAGTGGTTCACAGTATTTAATGAGCACCATACCCAAACACCTGAATCACTCAGGCATAAGAAGGCTACAGGCCAGGTGCTGGAAGACGGGATTAATACAAATTGGTGACAAAAGGTCGATGTGGATGGATATTGTTGGTTGAATGGCATGACTCTCTAATGCTCTCACGCTCTGTTTTATTACTGGGTTAATTAACATCTGCTTTGACTAGTTTTTAAAAATGAAATTTATGCAAATTGTGATGTTGTCATTGATAGATGATTAATTGGTCAAACTGGAAAATGTTCACCAAACACTGAGAATTTTAGATTAAAGAGTCATGGAAAACTACACCACAGACCCAGGTCCCTTGGCCCATCTACTCCATTCAGACTGCCTACACCCAATGAGCTGTACCTGGAACACAGCCCTCCATACCCCTCCCACCCATCTACCTATCCGAACTTCTCGTAAAAGTCGAAATCAAAATTGCATCCACCACTTGTGCTGGCATCTCTTTCCACACTCTTACCACCCTCTGAGTGAAGAAGTTTCCCCTCATATTCCCCTTAAACATTTCTCCTTTCACCCTTAACCCATGACCTCTCATTATAGTCACTTCTAAGCTCAGTGGAAGAAAGCCTGCTTGCATTTACCCCATCTATACCCCTCATAATTTTGTATACCTCTATCTAATCTCCCCTCAATCTTCTACCTTCTAGGGAAAAAAGTTCTAACCTATTCAATCTTTCCTTACAACTCAATCCTTCAGTCCTAGCAACATCCTTGTAAATTTTTGCTGTACTTTTTCAATCTTATTGACAGCTTTCCTGGAGGTAGGGGACCAAAACTGCACACAGTACTCCAGATCAGTCCTCACCAACATCTTAGGCAACTTCAACATAACATCCCAACTTCTGTACTCAATACTTTTATCTATGAAGGCCAATGTGCCAAAAGCTTTCTTTGCAACCCTATCTACCAGTGATGCCATGTCCAATGAATTATGGACGTGTATTCCATGATCCCTTTGTTCTATGCCTCACTGTGTAAGGCTGACTCCAGTTGGTCCTCCCAAAGTCCGATGCCTCATACTTGTCTGCATCAAATTCCATCTGCCATTTTTCAGCCCATTTTTTCAGCTGGTCCGGATCCCGCTACAAGATTTGTTAGTTTTCCTCACTGTCCACTAAACTCCCATACCTGTGTCATCTGCAAATTTGCTGAACCAGTTAACTACATTATCATCCAAATCATTGGTTTAGATGTCAAACAACAGCAGACCCAGTGCTGATCCCTGCAGCAATCCACTAGTCACAGGCCTTCAGTCAGAGAGGTAACCATCTATTACCACTCCTGCAAAGCCGATGTTTGATCCAATTTACTACCTCAACTTGCCAAGCCACTGAACCTGCTTGATCAACCTCCCATGTGGGACCTTATTAAATGCTTTGCTGAAGTCCATGTATACAACATCCACTGCTTTTCCTTCATCAACTTTTCCAATACATCTTGAAAAAGATTGGTTACACATACCACACACAAAGCCATACTGACTATCCTTAATCAATCCCTGTCTATCCAATTACTTATATATCTGATCTCTTAGAATATCTTCCAACAATTTTCCTACTGCTGATGTCAGTCTTTAGATTTTATTCTTTGAGACTACCATAATTTAGTTGTTCAGTGGGAAACTGCTCTGATGCTATAATTGCATTCAGCATTGACCTAACATTTCAGAAAAATTCTGACAAATCCAGGGAGAACAAATTCTTGCTTTATGCTCTCCCCAGAAGTGATTTCCAAGTATCCAAGTATCAGAAGTGATATCCAGAGGAAAACTCCAAGTAATAAGATATCCACTAGTTTGTAGAGTTTTCCATTCAGGGATCAGTGTCCTAGATCTAACCACCATCCTAAATATTGATCCCTTCATCATTGGTACTCAGTTGCTTCAGTACCTGGTGCTTTCAGAATGTGCAGTAATTACTCATCTCATCTCCTTTGACAGTACCTGAGAGACTTCTATCATAAGACTTTAGCCCTCTTCTAGGATACAATGGGCTCTTGACCTCTCAATTTATCTCATCATGACTTTGCACCATATGGTCTGCCTACACTGCACTTTCTCCAGAATTATAACACTATACTCTGCATCTGTTATTGCTTTTCTCTTGTACGATCTTGATGCACTGATGTGATTAAATGGATGGTATGCAAAACATTTTTTACTGTATCTTGATGCAATAACATAAGCCAATTTGCCAGTTTATCAACAACAGCAGCTGGCCTGTGAAATCATAAACATGAGAAATTTTGCAGATGCTGGAAATCCAGACCAACACACACAAAATGCTAGAGGAACTCAGCAGGTCGGGTGCCATCTATGGAAATAAACGAACAGTTGATGATTTGGGCCAAGACCTGTTTCTTCAGGACTGCAAAGGAAGGGAAAAGACAACAGAATAAAAAGGTGGGGGAAGGGAAGGAGGGTTAGGTAGAAGGTGATAGTTGAAGTCAGGTGGGTTAGGAAAGGTAAATGGCTGGAGAGGAGGGAATCTGATAAGAGAGGAGAGTGGACCATAGGAGAAAGGGAAAGAGGACAAAGCCAAAGGAGAGGTGATAGGCAGGTGAGAAGAGAGAAGACCTCATTGAAACCTATCAAATGGTGAAAGGCCTTGATAGAGTGGATGTGGAGAGGATGTTTCCTATAGTGGGAGAGTCTAAGACCAAAGGACACAACCTCAGAATAGAGGGGTGTTCTTTTAGAATGGAAATGAGGAGGAATTTCTTTAGCCAGAGAGTGGTGAATCTGCGGAATTCTTTGCCACAAGTGGTTGTGGAGGCCAAGTCCTTGTGCATATTTAATACAGATGTTGATAGTTTCTTGATTGGTCAGGATATGAAGAATTACAGGCAGAAGGCAGGAGACTGGGGCTGAGAGAAAAATTGAACCAGCCATTAAGAAATGGTGGAACAGACTCGATGAGCCTAATGGTCTAATTCTGCTCCTATATCTTATGATCTTATGGTTAAAGAGGTAAGGAGTCAGAGTGAGGAACAGAAGATTTTTTTTACCAGAAGGGAAAATTGATATTCATGCCATCAGATTGGAGGCTACCCAGATGGAATATAAGGTGTTGCTACTTCACTCTGTGGATGGCCTCATTGTGACATAAGAGGAGACAACGGAACGACAGGGTGTAATGGGAATAGGAATCAGAATTAAAATGGTTTGTTACCAGGTAGTTCTGTTCTCACTAATGTGGAGGAGACCACATCGGGAGCACCAGACACAATAGACAACGCCAGCAGTTTTGCTGATGAAATGTTGCCTCACCTGGAAGGACTGTTTGGGGCTCTGAATGGAGGTGAGTGAGGAGGTGAATGGGCTGGTATAGCACTTCGGCCACTTACAGGGATAAGTGCTGGGAGGGAGATTATTCGGGAGGGGTGAATAAAAAGGAATCACAGAGGGAGCAATCTATGTGGAAATTCGAGTGGTGGAGGGGTAAAGATATGTTTGGTGGTAGAGTCCCTTTGGAGATGGCAGAAGTTGCAGAAAATGATGTTGTAGGGTAATCTAATTTGTGGAAACATATATAATTCAGTTGGGGTTCACTTTAAGATGCAGGTCTGACATGAAGATGTATTACATGAAGTTTCCGCATTGTTTGTGTTCAGTGTTCGGGAGCACAATAAATGAGTTGTTACGGTTTTTCTTAAACATAAAATGCCTCATGTTGTTTTATTTGGAAAACATGCAATATATCTGATGTGGAGGCTCATGGGATGGTAGGTGAGGACAAGAGGAACTCCATCACTGTTAAAGTGGAGGAAAGATGGGATGAGTGCCACGGACATTTAGGAAATGGAGGAGATGCAGGTGAGGGCAGTATCAAAGGTGGAGGAAGTGAAACCTGTTCTTTGAAGAAGGATAACATCTCTGATGTCCTGGAAAAGAGAGCCTCATCCTGGGAACAGATGCAGCAGAGACAAAGGAACAGAGAAAAAGGAATAGCATTTTTATAGGAGATTGGATGGGAAGAGGTATAGTCAAGATAGCCATGAGAATTGGAAGGTTTATAAGAGATGCTGGAAGGCAATTTGGAGAAAGGGGAGAGAGGTTTTAGAAACGGAGCAAGAACCAAGTTAATTTATGAGCAGTGTGGAAGGTGACAGCAAAGTTGATGAAATTGATGAGCTCAGTATGGGTGTCAATGCAGGTCAATGTAACAGTAGAATTAGGGACTGCTACCGGGCAAGGCTTGGGGAAGAGTTGGGAAGCATTACTGGGGAAGGCTTTGTAGAAGCCTTCTAAGTTTAAAGTTCAAAGTACAATTTATTATCTGAGTACATACATGTCACTGCATACAACCGTGAGGTTCTTTTACTGTGGGTATACTTAGCAAATCTATGAACAACAAACTGTGCAAATGCAAATATCAATCAGTAGTAATAAATAACAAATGTGAGACCACTGGTTGTGGGAATACCAGAAATAAAATGAGTGCAGTTACCTCCTTTTGTTCAAGAGCCTAATGGTTGAGGACTAGTAACTGTTCTTGAACCTGGTGGTGCGAGTCCTGAGGTATCTGTGCCTTCTACCTGATGGCAGAAGTGAGAAAAGAGCATGGCCTGGATGGTGAGGATCTTCAATGATGGATGCTGCTTTTCTGCAGCAATGATTCATGTAGATGTGCTCAATGGTTGGGAGGGTTTTACCTGTGATGTACTTGGCTGAATGTGAAATACCTTTTGTGGAATTTTCCACTCAAAGGCATTGATGTTCCCATACCTGGTCATAATACAGCCAATCAGCATACTTTTCCACCACACATCTATAGAAGTTCGCCAAGTTTTTTGATGACATGCCGAATCTCTGCAGACTCCTGAGGAAGTAGAGGCGCTCTTGTGCTTTCTTGTTCCCTATATGTCAGATGGTAGAATACCTCCACAAGAGGTTCCATTCCGACTATATCACAACTTAAAAATATATTGCAATTTCCTGTTTTTTGTTGGATCTGAATCTAGGAACTCCTTATCCAGTAACTTTATAGGAATACTTCACTAAAATGCAGTGAATGCAGCTGTCATAGATTGAATAGGCCCTAGGTTTGATTCTTTTAGACTGTTGACATTTAATTGGTTAGGGGACATCCTCTCTGGTGGTAGAATTGCCTTCAGTGGTCTCCCACCATTTGGCTTAGCCCCAAATTTGTGAGGGTAATTATGGAAAGGTGGTAACTGCCGACCATGCCAGCAATAACCATTATCTAAAAAAATATTTTTTAATGATCAGCCACTGGTCCATTGCCATTTAAACTAACATAAATACACTAAATAGAATTTACTGCCTATCTTTCTACCACCAACTGATTTCTCTCATTCATTTGAATATGGTCGATCTACTTGTGTCAGACTAATACTAAGCTGAGGGCTAAGAAATCTGGTAAAGTTATTGCTGCCCTGTTGATCTTCATGAGATATCCACACTGCAGAATGATTATGTTTGTTGAGCCCTTTAGGGAATTGCCCATTTATGAGTTTATACACCACAGTTAGACACTGATCTCAGCTGAAGATTTGCTGCATTCTTCTTATCAAATGACCAATATCAGTGTGAGAAGATAAAGCACTTTTAGCAGCTTTACTACCTACCATGTGCATTAGGCACACTCAGGTCACATGTATCACAGTGGTGGGGGCAGTCCCTGTATTTAACAGCTTTGTGCTATATTTTAGATTTCTACCATATTGACTCTGGCTTTTTATGTTATGGCTGTGCTTTTTAGTAATTTATGTAGCAACCAGCAACAATGGGAACTTTTTACCTTGGGAGGTTAACTTCCATTCAAATCCATATTACAGAGATTCAATGTTATAGAAGATTAGGTGCTGCCAGGAAATAGCGTCCCAATGAATTATGATTGTGCTTAATTGACAGACTTTATAATAGCCTTTACTCTTTCTGATTCCCTTTGTGATGAGCTCTTAAATTACAAAACATTACACAGAACACAGCACAGCTCAGTATAGAACCTGCAGTCCATGATGATGTGCTAACCCATATAAATCTACTGCACAATCAGTCCAATTCTTCCCTCCTAAACAAGCCATAACCCAATATTTTTCTTACATCCATGTGCCTACTTAAGAGACTTTTACATGTCTCTATTGTATCCACATCTAATATTATCCCTAGCAGTGTATTCCAGCCTCTTGCACTCACTGTGTAAAAACTTTTCTTTAACAACTTCCTTAAATTTTCCTCCAAGCACTTTAAACTGATGTCTTCTGGAATTGGCCACTATCGTCCTGGGGAAAATGTACTGACTGTTCACTGTAGCTGTACCTCTCATAATCCGATACACCACTTTCAATTGGACTCTCATCCTTCTTTGCTCCAAAAGGAACAGGCTTAGTTTGCCTCATAAAACAAGTTCTGTAATCCAGGCACCATCCTGGTAAATCTCTGCACATTCTGTCAGGTTTCCCCTTCCTACCTATAATGAGGTGACCAGACCTGAATGCAACATTCAAGTTGTGGTCTAATCAGAGTTTTATAGAGCTGCAACATTACCTCATGGCTCTTGAACTGAATCCTCCAACTAATGAAGGTTGACACACTATATGCCTTCTTAATAAATGCTATGAACTTGTGTGGACCTGGACTTGATTTCCAAGATCCCACTGGTCTTCCACAATGCTGAGAATCCTGTCACACTACCTTGAGGTTTAATCTCCCAAAGTGTATCACTTCAAGATTTTTGAATTGAATTTACTGCCCACTTCTCCACTCAGCTCTGCATCCTACCTATAAACCATGACAACCTTCTATACTATCCCTATCAACCTTCATGTTATCTGGAGATTTACTAAATGACCCTTCCACTTCCTCATCCATGCCATTTATAAAAATCACAAAGAGCAGGGTACCAGAACAGATCCCTGTGGAACACCACTGGTCACTGACCTCCAGGTAGAATCTTTCCATCTACGAACAGTTGTGCTTTTTGTGGGAAAGCCAATTCCAATTCACACAGCCAAATTTCCATGGATTGTTCGATGTTAACAAATATCAACTTGACTAGTTAAATTGAACTACTGAATTTGCAGAAATTATTGCCATTGTCATCATTTTGCAATAAGATTAATGGACAACTTTTTCCAGATTCTTCTACTCCTACATATAACTACAATGGGGAAGACTGCGTAAATCCCTTCTATTTTCAAGCTCTTTTTCCAAAGTTATGTCAAAAAAGCAAGAAAACACCATATAAACTAATTCAGTTCTCTGCAGTTTATGAGCTCTCCTGAGGCACAACTCACATTCAACACTGAAAGTGCAAATGTATTGCTCTGTAATTTGTGGGTAGAAATATGATGCACAACTTATCAGACTAAATTTCACATGGGTTTGAAAAGAGAGCCTAGTTACTCTTTTTTTATAGGATAAAAGTATCAGCATTGGTAAAACAAAAATAACGAATCTGATCTTATCATTTCAGTATTTTTTGTCTCTTTATGTTCCCATTTACTGTACAGAGAAAGGAGATTGCACAACACTACTTACAAACAGAAGAACCTAAACTAAGTACCTCAGTCATAATTTCCCTTCGACAATACACTTTCAGATTTTGATTTCCCTAAGGTTCTGGGTAAATAAGAAGAGAAGCTTTATTACTTTGACCTGGTTAAGTGTTGAAGTGAATGAAGGAATAAACATGTACAATATTCATTTTTTGTACTATCTTCAGAATGTATTTGAAAAAAATTATACAACCATTAGAGTTGCAATTTTATTAAAAAGATAGTGTTTTGGAAAATACTGACGTAAACATGGAAATCAAGTAACCAGCAGAGGTCATCCTACTCTTAAGGCAGAGGACAAACAAAATTCACAATAAACAATTGAATTAATTTACTCAACAAATCATTTATTTGCACTAATATATTTCATGGGAAATTTGCTGGTGCAGGGAGCCAAAAATGGAGCACGGAGAGTTACTGTCCTGTTTCTGTAGATCACAAATTGATACAGTCCTGGTGAGAATCACTTCTGAGGATTTATCTGCTTACCTGCGAGCCGTCGCTGTTGGCTAGACAGGTCATTTATTATTATTAAGCAAAAGAGGGGGCATATAATATAGCATAAATTAGTGAGAAGTTAGAGGATTGGGAAGCTTTTAAAAACCAACTGAAGACAACTAAAAAAGCCATAATGAGAGAAAAGATGAAATATAAAGGGAAATTAGCCAAAATATCAGAGGATACCAAAATAAATATATAAAGAGTAATAGAGAGGCAAGAGTGGATATTGGACTGTTCAAAAATGTTGCTGGAGAAATCGTAATGGGGGACAGAGAAGTGGCAGACGAACTTAATAAGCACTTTGTGTCAGTCTTCACTGTGGAAGACAGTAGCCATAAATCAGAGAGTGTTGAAGTGAGTATAGTTGGTATTCCAAAGGAAAGGGTGCATGGGAAGCTGAAAGATCTGAAGGTAGGTAAGTCACCTGGACCAGATGGACTACACCCAAGAGTTCTGAAAGAGATAGCAGAGGAGTTTGCAGAGGTATTAGTGATAATCTTTCAAGAATCTTGAGGTTTTGGATAGTTCCAGAGGACTGGAAAATTGTAAATGTCACTCCATTCCTTAAGAAGGAAAGGAAGCAGAAGAAAGGGAATTATAGGCCAGTTAGCATGACTTTGGTGGTTGGGAAGATGGTGGAGCCCATTATTCCGGATAAATTTTCGGGCCACATGGAGGCATATGATAAAATAGGTCAAAGTCAGCATGGTTTCCTGAAGGGAAAATCCTGCCTAACAAATCTGTTGGAATCTTTGAGGAAATAGCAGGCAGGATAAACAAAGGAGAGTCAGTGGATATTGTTTACATGGATTTTTAGAAGGCTTTTGACAAGGTGTTGCACATGGGGCTATTTAACAAGATAAGAGCCCATGGTATTATAGGACAGATACTACCACGGATAGAACATTGGCTGGCTGGCAGGAGGCAAAGAGTCAGAATAAAGGGGGCCTGTTCTTTCTGGCTGCCCGTGACAAGTGGTGTTCCATTGAGGTTGGTATTGGAACCATTTCTTTTCAAGTTATATGTTGATGATTTGGATGATGGAATTGATGGATTTGTGGCCAAGTTTACAGACAATACAAAGGTAAGTGCAGGGCAGGTGGCGTTGAGGAAGCAGGGAGTCAGCGGAAGTACTTGGACAGATTAGGAGAATAGGCAAAGAAGTCACGGATGGAATACATTGTAGGGAAATGTATGGGCACACGCTTTGGTAGAAGGAATAAAGGCAGAGTCTATTTTCTAAGCAAGGATAAAATTCAAAAATCAAAGGTGCAAAGGGACTTGAGAGTTCTTGTGCAGGATTCCCTAAATGTTAACTTGTACGTTGAATCAGTGATGAGAAAGGCAAATAAAATGTTAGCTTTCATTTCAAGAGGACTCGAATATAAGAACAAATATGTGGTGCTGAGGCTTTCTAAGGCATAAGTCAGATCACACTTGGAGTATTGTGAGCAGTTTTGGGCTCCTTATCTAAGAAGAGATATGCTTGCATTGGAGATTCACAAGGCTTATTTCAGGAATGAAAAGGTTAACATACGAAGAGCATTTGATGGCTCTGGGCCTGTACTTGCTGGTGTTGAGAAGAATGAATGAGGATCTCATTGAAACATACTGAATATTGAAAGGCCTAGACAGAGTGGATGTGGAGAAGATGTTTCCATAGTGGGGGTGGGGGGGGGGCGTCTAGAACCAAAGGGTACAGCCTTACAATAGAGGGAGGTTCATTAGAACAGAGATGAGAAGGAATTTCTTTAGCATGAAGATAGTGCATCTGTGGAATCCATTGCCATGGATGCCTGTGGATGCGAAGTCATTGAGTATATTTAAAGCAGAGGTTGATAGGTTCTTGGTTATTCAAGGCATCAAAGGTCACAGGCAGAAGGCAGGAGAATGAGGTTGAGATGGATAATACAGTAAATCAGCCATGCTAAAATGCAGAGCAGACTCAATGGACTGAGTGGCCTAAATCTGCTCCTGTTTCTTATGGACTATTTGCCGCCACAACCCAGCATGGTCTCTTTCCACCTCTTTCAGACTGGTAGCATCCTAGTTTGATTTGTGGTGATAATGCCAAATGTCAACTAAGAATCATCACCAGCAGGCTCTGCCTCTGTAAACCACCTGGAAGTGTCCCATGCCTTTCGCACATTCACAATCAACTACATGCTTTTATATTCAACACCACAGATTTTTGTTCATTTTTCCTTGTGGTTTCTTTCAGCTGCAATTCTGTGATCGAAATGTTGTCATCTATTCCTTCATTTAGATGGTCCAGGTGTCACCGACAAGAGCAGCTTTCATTGCTTCTTTTAGTAACTTTTGAGAAGAGGATGGTGATCCATTTTCTTGAACTACTGAACTCTCACAGTGCTGTTGAATTGTGGTTCCAGGAATTAGACATAGTGATAATGAAGGAACACTGATATATTTCCAAGGCAGGATAAGACGTGAAATAGAGGGGATCTTGCAGATAGTGCTGTTACCATATGCTTGCTGCCTCAGATTGCTTTACGTCAATTTAAACTCAGTGCCCAACTAGGGCTCTTTCCATCTTTTTCAGATGGGTGATAGACATTGTGGGTTTGGGAAATATAGTGGAAGAAGCCTTGCTGTATTACTGCAGTTACGTTTTAAATGATGCACACTCCGGTCACACTGCATCAATGGCAGTAGGTGTTGATGTCTTTGGATGTTGAAACAAGGTGTCAATGAAGCCAGCTGCTTTGTCCTGGATCACATTTGTCTTTTTCAGTGTTCTGGAAGCTGTACTTAACCAGGTAACTGGAAAGTGTTGTAACATGCTCCTGGCATGGTTTATTTTTGGTGGAATGCCTTTACAGTTATTGTCACAGAATATATAGCATCAGACTTGTTATTGTAGCCACTGGTATACTGATGAATTACCATGGTAGGTGCCTGGATTCTCTGTAGTTGCAGATGATCAATGACTGGCACGAATGTTAGTTGTCATTTCTCATCCCATGCTTGCATGTTGTTTGGGTCTTATTTCTTCCAAGTAGTGACCCTGTTCCAGTGACCACTCCATGGAACAGAAATATTGTGAAAACATCAGCAGCATCCCCAATTTGACCTTTTCCAACATTTCCTTGTTCCCGTAGCTTAGGTTATTGGGATAGTTGTCCAAACTTACTCTTTGCCTGGTATCTCCATCCTTTAAAAAAACTTCTGGAAGTTCGTTGATGAATTAATTATCACCCAGAAAGAATAATACACTTAATATTTCATCTCTTCCTGCTCATCTTCTGCCCTCACGAGGTTGAGCTCTCCAGTGTTTCTGTTGATGTGGAACTTGCCCAGCTACACCATGAGCCATAACTTATTGCTATTTTCCTTGGGGAATCATTTAACATTAGAATCATAAACACAAAGTGAAATTAATAAACCCAATAAGGAAATCAACCGCAATAATTTGCACTTACTATAAATAAGTAACTTTAATAAATCAAAACTTTCAACCGGCAAGGAGAATTTAATTGAGCTTTATAAGAAGGTATTAGGGAAGATGACAAAATACATGAGTAAATATGTAGCGGTATAGTCTCTCTTACAAAAAGGAATGGCAGGGAGAAGTGGAGAAAGATTTAGGGAAAAAATCCAGTGATTGGGTCTGTAATTTATGAAAGCATTGTCAGTAGGACGGGGCCAATTAAGTTTGGGAATGATGAAGAAAGCATTACAAGTATACATAACTTGGAGGTTAAAAAGCTGAGAGTGTATTACAGAGATAGAGAATGGTGAAGCAATTACAGAAAAGGATGAGGAATTTCAGTTTATTAGAAAGTTCTTTAAAATGAGCATGATGGGAATTAATACAGTGAGAAGCAATTGAGAAAATACAACAAATACTAGATTACTTCATGAAAAAAGAATGAAAAGGTATAACAAATAGAATGGAAGGGTGCACACATGATTTCAAAGCACCAAACCAGATCATCTGGGCTGAATGGCCCAACTCTTTCAAAGAACCCTTGATACAATCCTGTGAAATTTACATATGTCCAATTTGATATTGTCATAAATGTTGTTTCATTCACATTCAAATCATTTGGTATGATGTGATAAAGGTTACAAATGATTGTAAGATTATGCTTATTGGGAATATACTGTAGGTGGGAAAACCAAAGCACCCTGTAGAACCTGTACATGTAATATATGACATATTATGAAGAGATATTATCCTTCCTAACTGTTTCTGATATGGCCACCATCAAGTAAAATTCTATGTTACCAGTACTCAATTATAAATTCTACTCCATGAAAAACAAGACTATCCCAAAAGAGACTGTGGCAGAATATGCTGGGTACAAAGATTCAGAGATTCATACACCATAGAAACAGGCCCTTATGTAATGTACTACAGTATATCTGATATGTTTATAATATTGTGATATGTCTTGATTTTATTTTGGATATGTCTGTATACATCAAAAGCAACATTTTAAAAATGTGAATGATCAAGCATTAAAAGGTTGTGATAGTATTGGAACACTGATGAATTTAGAGACTGTGGGCTGATGGCATTATTAGTAACATTAGAGTAGTTAGTGAATAATAAACTGAAGTTTTTTATACAAGTTCAAGGTATTTGCTTCCTCCACCCCCACCCCTGGTACAAGATGGTGCCAAAATAATAAATTGCATAGTGAAAATCCTAATGTGCAAGTACCTTTGAGATAATTATGCCATTAACATGACATACTTTCACCTTGCAAAATACATCATTATCTTTGCACCCATAATCTGGCCTTTGCAACTGAATGTTTTAGGTGGAAAAGATGCAGAATATGTAAAAACTAAACCAGATTATTTTCATCACTCTGTTTAATGAATTAAAAAAATGACATAATTATCTGAAAATTAAACAGGAAGATAAAAAAAAAATTTAAAATCAGTTGCAATGCAGAAAAGGAAATTGTTGCCAGCTAGGTGAAAATTCTCTGACCCTTTAGTTGTTGTAAATGTGCTAAGTCAAGTCAAGTCAAGTTTATTGTCATTTAACCTGCAAACAGTATATACACGCATAAAACCATAAGACCATAAGACATAGGAGCAGAATTAGGCCATCTGACCCATTGAGTCTGCTCTGCCATTCAATCATGACTTTTCTATTTTTTTTTTCTTCTCCTCAACCCCAGTTTCCAGCCTTGTCCCCATAACCTTTGATGCCATGTCCAATCAAGAACCTACCAATTTCTACCTTAAATGCACTCAATGACCTGGCCTCCACAGCCACACATGGCAATAAATTCCATAAATTCACCACCCTTTAGCTAAAGAAATGTTTCCGCATTTCTGTTTTGAAAAGGCTCCCCTCTATCCTGAGGCTGTTCCCTCTTTTCCTAGACTCCCTCACCAAGGAAAATGTACTTTCGATAAGTTCTCTGTCTAGGACCTTCAACATTCGAAAGGTTTCAATGAGATCCCCCCCTCATCTTTCTGATTTCCAGCAAGTACCGACCCAGAGACATCATGTGATAACCCTTTCATTCCTGGAATCATCCTTGTGAACCTCCTCTGGTCCCTCTCCAAACCCCGCATGTCTTTTCTTATATAATGTATACAGCCATATTATGCATATAGAAATGATACTACTTTTTCTCTGAACCGGGGTGTAAAGCAAGGCAGTACACATAACACCCATAGCACACGATAACATATGAAGGTTAACATAAAATCTACGGATGAATCATGCTTAAATAACAAACTAAGGGGAATAAATTAAATACAGTAAGGTACGAAACAGATTAACTGGTGACAGTTCGAATACGATGCGGCAGGGAGTTTAGAAGCCTAATGGCCTGAGAGAAGAAACTTGCTGTGCAGCAGATTTTGTTTTTTGACCTGGCTAGATGGATTGCGTCAGTTAATTTTCATAGCTAGTTTTGTTTGATACCCAAACCACTATGGGTGTACAATATATTGGGTAACATTGAAGGATAGGGAAGGAAATGTGTTGAGAAGTTCTAAGAGGATAGCAGACCGAAGGTGATAATAAAATTTGCTTGTGCCCTACAATGATTCAAATGGAAGCACTTTTCCTGACAACTACATCAATAAATACAAATAAGCCAAGAACCCTTAGAATTACAGCAATGGAAGTCTATAGCAACACACAAAATGCTGGGAGAACTCAGCAGGTTAGGCAATATCTATGGAGGGGAATAAACAGTTGCCATTTTAGACCAAACCCTTTAGGAACCTCTTGTTGATTCATAACATCACTAACATTCCATGGCAACAGATCTGATATTGCCCTGTTATCTGGCAAATAGTTTCTGACCCACACAATTTGTTCCATTGTGATAATTGTGCTGTCTTCCAGTCCCATCACCTCAACATGTAGCATAGGGTCCATCTCAGTGCAAATAGCTTGTGGCACAAATAGAATGGATTTAATAGCTGGTCAAAGCCTGCTCCTGAGTCCCACTGGCTGTTTTAGTATTATTGGGGTCAACTGACGTTCACAACATTCAGTAACATTTGGAAACTAAAAGATAAAGTTTAGCTTTATTTGTCATATGTATATTGAAACATTGAAAGTTACAGTGAGAGGCATCATTTTGCATCAGTACAAATCAGTGAGGATTGTGCTGGGCAACCTGCAAGAGTCACCAAATTTCCAACACCAAATAGCATGCCTTGTAAGAGGAACGTACGAAAGGATATCTGATGTACAGAGGCATTTTGGGGTCGAAGTCCATGCCTTCCTGAAAGTAGCAAGGCAAGTAGATAGGTTGACAAAGAAGGTATACAACATGCTTGTCTTTGTTGCTAGGGACAAAAAGTAGAAGAGTCAGGAAGTGCCTTTGTATAAAATATTGGTTAGTTGATACTTGGAGTAACATGTATGCTATTCTGGTTGCCTCCTTACAGGAAGGATGTCAAATATTTGAAGAGAGCTCAGAAGATGTTTACCATTATGCTACTTGAATTAGAGGGTATCAACTATAAGGTGAGATTAGCAAGTTTAGATTGTTTTTTTTTGGTGCATCAGAGGCTGAGGGGAGATGTTATAGAAAGTTATACTCAAGTGTGTATCAGGTCAGAGCCCTATAGAAGTCAGGGGAAAGGATAAAAGGAGCTGATTCGGGCAGAGCTGGTCGTTTTGGACTATGCATGGGCATAAGGTGTTGGCGTCAGAGGCCTGACCTCAGCTATAAAACAAAAGAGGGTAGCCTCAGTTGGAGTGGCCATTACTTGAGGGTACCAGTCATAAAGTGTAAAGGCTTTGGCTTAACAGGCTTTAGCGTGAGCAGGTGGAGCAGTGTTAAGAAGAGGTAAGCCTTTCTCTTTTTTGGTGTAGGTTATTCAGGATTGACTGCTCCTCCTGTCAGGTGTGGGAATTTAGGATGCCTGATGACCTTCTTGATGACTACATCTGCGGAAGTACATCCAACTTCAGTGCTTGACTGAAGCTATCAAGGGGTTGGTGCTAGAGTTGGATGTACTCAGGATCATTTGGGAGACCAAAGATATTAAAGAAGAGACTGTTGATGAGGAGGATACACCCAGAGTGCAGGCTTCGGACAGTATGTGGGTGACTACCATGAGAGGTAAGGGGATTAAGAAATCAGTACAGGGTTCTCCTGTGGCCATTTCCCTCAGCAACAAGTATACCCCTTTTGATACTGCTGGTGGGTTGACCCATCAGATTACAGCAGCAGCTGCCAGGCTGGTTGCACAGTGGACAACTCTGAGCTTTGACAGGGAAGAGTAAAGTCAGGCAGTGTGGCAGTTATAGGGGGCTCAACAGATAGGGGACAGAAAGGAGATTTTGTGGCCACAGAAGAGACACCTGGATGATGTGTTGCTTCCTGGGTGCTAAGATCCATGATATATCAGAATGGCTGCAGGGCTATTCTCAAGGGAGAAGGGGAACAGCCAGAGGTTGTGGTGCATATGGGCACCATTGACATAGACAGAAAAGGGGAAGAGTTCCTATGCAGTGAATATATAGAGTTAGGAAAGACACTAAAGAGAAGAACCTCCAAGATTGTAATCTCCAGATTACTCCCTGTGCCACGGGGATGGGGTGATAGCACATATGAATAAGCAGCTGCGCAGATGGTGCAGGGGACAGGGTTTCAAGTTCTTGGACCACTGGAACCTCTTCTGGGGAAGGTGTGACCTGTGTAAGAGGGACGGGTTGCATCTGAAGTGGAGGGGAACCAAAATCCTGGCCAGGAGGTTTGCTGAAGCTACCTGCAGAGAGTTTAAACTAGTTTTGTAGGGGCTGGGAACCAGAGCCCTAGGTCGGTAAGGGAAAGATTGGACCAGAAGTTAGATGTCAAGAAAAATAATGAAAGGCAAAATTGAAATAATAGGTATGATGAGTTGGATAGTTTGAAGTGAGGATATTTTAATGCTAGGAGTATTATGGATAAGAGTGATAAATTTAGAGCATGGATCAGTGCATGGAATACTGAAACTTGTTTGAGAGAGGAGCAGGAATGGATGATTAATGTACCAGGTTTTTGGAGTTTTAGAAAAGATAGAGGAGGAGATAAAAGAGAGGATGGAATTGCACTACTAATCAGGGACAATATCACAGCTGCATTCAGAGCAGACATAGTGGAGGGGTCAGGCTTTGAGTCCATTTTGGTGGAACTCAGAAATAATAAGGGCGCAGTCACACTGATGAGATTGTACAACAGACCCCCAATAGCTTCCAGGACATTGAGGAACAGATATGTAACCTGATTAAGGAAATGTGTAAAAATAATAGGGTTGTTGTCATGGGGGAATTTCAACTTCCCTAATATAAACAAGGATCTTCCTAGTATAAGGGGTTTAAATGGGGTTGAATTTGTTAAGTGTATCCAGGAAGGTTTCTTAAATCAGTATGTGGACAGTCCAATGAGAGGAGGTGCCGTACTGAACCTGGTGTTGGGTAATGACCCTGACCAGGTGACTGACTTTTCAGTGGATGAACAGTTAGGGAACAGTGACCACAACTCCCTATCTTTGAGGATAGCTATAGATAAGGATAGGTATGGTCCTTGTGGGAGTGTTTTAAATTTGGAGTTGGGCAAATTATGAGGGTATTAGGCAGGAACTAAGAAGTGTTAATTGGGAGCTCCTTTTCTCTGGCAAGTCCACATTAGACATGTGGAAGGTGTTTAAGTTTATTTGCAAAGAGTACAGGAAAACTATGTTCCTGTTAGAAGGAAGGATGGAGATGGAAAGATAAGAGAACCTTGGATGTTTAGAGAGGTGATGAATTTAGTCAAGAAGATAAAGGAAAAGTATGTAAAGCTTTGGAATTCAGGATCAAATAAAGCATATGAGGAGTATAAGGAAGCCAGAAGAGAACTAAAGAAGGAATTAGGAAAGCTAGGAGGGGTATCAAGTGCAAAAAGATAACTAGAGAGAGCATGGAGCCACTCAAGAATGAAGGGAGGAACATTTGATTGGAAGCAGAGATACTTAATGAGTACTCTGCTTCAATATTTACCAAGGAAAATGATATGGAGGACCAGGAGATTGGTACGGAGTGTAAGAATATTTTAGGATATTTAGATGTCAAGGAGGAGGTAGTGTTGGGCCTCCTAAGGAGTATTAAGGTGGGTGAGTCCTCAGGGCCTGATGGGATTTTCCCCAGGTTATTGAAGGAGGCAAGAAATGAGTTTGCTGAGCTCTTGACTAGTATCTTTGTATCCTCTCTGGCCACAGGCACGGTCCTCGAGGAGTGGTGAGTGGCTAATGTTGTACCTCTATTTAAGAAGGGAACAAGATAAAATGCTGGGAGATATAGACTGGTGAGTCTCACATCAGTTGTAGGGAAATTGCTGGAGATAATTCTTAGGGATTGGATATATGAGCATTTGAAAACCCATGGTCTAATTAGAGATAGCCAGCATGGCTTTGTGCATGGCAGGTCGTATCCTACCTACCTGATTGAGTTTTTTGACAAGGTGATGGATGAGATTCAAGAGGGTAGGGCAGTGAATACTGTCCACATGGATTTTAGTAAAGCGTTTGACAAAGTACATCATGGAAAACTAATCCGGAAGATTAAGAAGTCTGTGGAGAATTGGCTGTTGGATTTAGAACTGGGTTGGGAATAGAAAACATAGGGTAGTGGTTGAAGGGACTTATTCGAGCTAGAGGTCTGTAATTAGTGGATTTCCACAGGGATCATTACAGAGACCTCTACTGTTTATAATGTATAAAAATGACTTGGATGAAAATGTATATAGGCGGGTTGGAAAATTTCTGATGATATCAAGATTGCTGGAGTTGTGGATAGTGTATAAGACAGCCAAAGATTATAGAACATAGAACATAGAATAGCACAGCACAGTACAGGCCCTTCGACCCACAATGTTGTGCCGACCCTCAAACCCTGTTTCCTAAATAAGCCCTCACCTTAAATTCCTCCATATACCTGTCTAGTAGTCTCTTAAACTTCACTAGTGTATCTGCCTCCACCACTGACTCAGGCAGTGCATTCCATGCACCAACCACTCTCTGAGTAAAAAACCTTCCTCTAGTATCCCCCTTGAACTTCCCATCCCTTACCTCAAAGCCATGTCCTCTTGTATTGAGCAGTGGTGCCCTGGGGAAGAGGTGCTGGCTATCCACTCTATCTATTCCTCTTATTATCTTGTACACCTCTATCATGTCTCCTCTCATCCTCCTTCTAGAGTAAAGCCCTAGCTCCCTTAATCTCTGATCATAATGCATACTCTCTAAACCAGGCAACATTCTGGTAAATCTCCTCTGTACCCTTTCCACTGCTTCCACATCCTTCCTATAGTGAGGCGACCAGAACTGGACACAGTACGCCAAGTGTGGCCGAACCAGAGTTTTATAGAGCTGCATCATTACATCACGACTCTTAAACTCTATCCCTCAACTTATGAAAGCTAACACCCCATAAGCTTTCTTAACTACCCTATCCACCTGTGAGGCAACTTTCAGGGCTCTGTGGACATGTACCCCCAGATCCCTCTGCTCCTCCACACTACCAAGTATCCTGCCATTTACTTTGTACTCTGCCTTGGAGTTTGTCCTTCCAAAGTGTACCACCTCACACTTCTCTGGGTTGACCTCCATCTGCCACTTCGCAGCCCACTTCTGCATCCTATCAATGTCTCTCTGCAATCTTTGACAATCCTCTACACTATCTACAACACCACCAACCTTTGTGTCGTCTGCAAACTTGCCAACCCACCCTTCTACCCCCACATCCAGGTCATTAATAAAAATCACAAAAAGTAGAGGTCCCAGAGCAGATCCTTGTGGGACACCACTAGTCACAATCCTCCAATCTGAATGTACTCCCTCCACCACGACCCCCTGCCTTCTGCAGGCAAGCCAATTCTGAATCCACCTGGCCAAACTTCGCTGGATTCCATGCCTTCTGAATTTCTGAATAAGCCTACCGTGTGGAAACTTGTCATATGCCTTACTAAAATCCATATAGATCACATCCACTGCTCTACCCTCATCTATATGCCTGGTCACCTCCTCAAAGAACTCTATCAGGCTTGTTAGACACGATCTGCCCTTCACAAAGCCATGCTGACTGTCCCTGATCAGACCATGATTCTCTAAATGCCCAGAGATCCTATCTCTAAGAATCTTTTCCAACAGCTTTCCCACCACAGACATAAGGCTCACTGGTCTATAACTACCCAGACTATCCCTACTACATTTTTTGAACAAGGGGACAACATTCGCCTCCCTCCAATCCTCCGGTACCATTCCCGTGGACAACGATAACATAAAGATCCTAGCCAGAGGCTCAGCAATCTCTTCCCTTGCCTCGTGGAACAGCCTGGGGAATATTCCATCAGGCCCTGGGGACTTATCCGTCCTAATGTATTTTAACAACTCCAACACCTCCTCTCCCTTAATATCAACATGCTCCAGAATATCAACCTCACTCATATTGTCCTCACCGTCATCAAGTTTCCTCTCATTGGTGAATACCGAAGAGAAGTATTCATTGAGGACCTCGCTCACTCCCACAGCCTCCAGGCACATCTTCCCACCTTTATCTCTAATCGGTCCTACCTTCACTTCTGTCATCCTTTTTTTCTTCACATAATTGAAGAATGCCTTAGGATTTTCCTTTACCCTACTCGCCAAGACCTTCTCATGCCCCCTTCTTGCTCTTCTCAGTCCCTTCTTAAGCTCCTTTCTTGCTTCCCTATATTCCTCAATAGACCCATCTGATCCTTGCTTCCTAAACCTCATGTATGCTGCCTTCTTCCACCTGACTAGATTTTCTACATCACTTGTTACCCATGGTTCCTTCACCCTACCATTCTTTATCTTCCTCACCGGGACAAATTTATCCCTAACATCCTGCAAGAGATCTCTAAACATCGACTACATGTCCATAGTACATTTCCCGGCAAAAACATCATCCCAATTCACAACAGCAAGTTCTAGCCTTATAGCCTCATAATTTGCCCTTCCCCAATTAAAATTATGGCACGATATAGATCAGTTGCAGATATGGGCAGAGAAATGACAGCTGGAGTTTTACCCAGATAAATGTGAGGTGTCGCTCCTTGGTAGGGCAAATGCAAGGGGACAGTTCACTGTTAAGGGCAAGGTCAGTGTTGCTGAGCAGAGATCTTGGGACCTAAGTTCACAAGTCAATAAGGTGGTTAAGAAGGCTTATGGAATATTTGCTTTTATTAGTCGCGACATTGGGTTCAAATTCAGGAGGTTATGTTGCAACTTTATGAAACTCTTTCTAGGCCACACCTGGTTGCAGTTCTGGTTGTGTACATTTTTGGTCACCCCCACTATAAGAAGGATGTTGAGGCTTTGGAGAAGGTGAAGAAGAGGTTCACCAGGATGCCTCCTGGTTTAGAGGGCATGTGCTATCACGAGAGGCTGGATACACTTGTGTTGTTTTCTCTGAAGTGTTGGAGGCTGTGGGGAGATCTGATAGAGTCATAGATAGAGTAGACAGAGAGTATCTGTTTCCCAGGGTTGAAATACCCCAGAAGGCATGTATTGAAGGTGAGAGGGGGTAGATGGGCAAGGCTTTTACTCAGAGAGCTGTGGATGCCTCAAATGTGCTACCTGGTTTGGTGGTAGAGGCAACTACATTAGAGACTTTAAGAGATGTTTTCATAGGTACATGGATATAAGGAAGGTGAAAAGATATGGACATGGTATAGTTTGAAGGGATTGATGTCTGGGTATATTTGACTTACGTTTTAACTGGTTGAGCACAACATTGTGGGCCAAATTGCCTGTTTTTGTTTTATACTCTTCTATGCCCTGTGTTCTGTGTTCTAATTTCTACGTTCTATATTCTATGTTCTATGATATGCATGGATATGGTAGACAGCCAGAATCTTACACACAGGAAAGAAATGTCAAATATATGGTTAGATGGAAAAACATAGGGCAGAACTTCTATATAAAACGTGGCTGGTGTTGGAAATAGATATGATAGTGGCATTCAGAAGCTTTTAGATTGACACAGGAATATACAGGGAATAAAGGGATATGGATCATGTGCAGGAAGAAGGAATTAGTTTAATTTGGCATCTTGATCAGTACAGATATTGTAGGCCGCAGGGTCTGTTTCGGTGCTATACCTCTGTGATTTTTGTACTCCTACTAGACCTTTTACATCTATCAAAGTTATTCATTATATCCAGGGTCAAAGTTACTGGGATAATTTTTTTGATTAACTCAGTGCAATCTATATAAGAAATTTGTATACAGTATGGTATCTGCGAGAGTTGAGTAACAAACTGGACTAATGGCTTTCTCCAAAACTTAATTGTCATTAAGCCATGGAGAGAAATATTTTGACATACCTGTTGAGTCAGAGTTTACAATCATTTTCCAAAACTAATCTAACTAGAAAAAGAAAGGAAAGTTCATAATTGTCAAATGAAACTGCTGATTTGAGCACAGAAAGTCTTACAAACAAAAAAGGATAAGTTATCAGATTTTGGGGAAGAAATTGAAATTTATTGCAGATTCTTTCAATGTTTTTATTTCTTTAGAGTCTTACCACCATTCTTCTGCCTTTCCTTGTCCCTCATAAATTTTATTTTTGAATTATTTATTCTCTTCTTTTAATTTGTTAAGTGTGTCCAGGATGGATTCCTGTTACAGAATGTGGACAGGCTGACCATAAGAATGCCATACTAGATCTAGTACTAGGTAATGAACCGGGTCAGGTCACAGATCTCTCAGTGGGTGAGCATCTGGGGGACAGTGACCACCACTCCCTGGCCTTTATAATTATCATGGAAAAGGATAGAATCAAAGAGGACAGGAAAATTTTTAATTGGGGAAAGGCAAGTTATGAGGCTATAAGGCTAGAACTTGCTGTTGTGAATTGGGATGATGTTTTTGCAGGGAAATGTACTATGGACATGTGGTCGATGTTTAGAGATCTCTTGCAGGATGTAAGGGATAAATTTGTCCCGGTGAGCAAGGTAAAGAATGGTAGGGTGAAGGAACCATGGGTGACAAGTGAGGTGGAAAATCTAGTCAGGAGGAAGAAGGCAGCATACATGAGGTTTAGGAAGCAAGGATCAGATGGGTCTATTGAGGAATATAGGGAAGCAAGAAAGGAGCTTAAGAAGGGACTGAGAAGAGCAAGAAGGGGGCATGAGAAGGCCTTGGCGAGTAGGGTAAAGGGAAACCCCAAGGCATTCTTCAATTATGTGAAGAAAAAAAGGATGACAGGAGTGAAGGTAGGACCGATTAGAGATAAAGGTGGGAAGATGTGCCTGGAGGCTGTGGGAGTGAGCGAGGTCCTCAATGAATACTTCTCTTCGGTATTCACCAATGAGAGGGAACTTGATGATGGTGAGGACAGTATGAGTGAGGTTGATGTTCTGGAGCATGCTGATATTAAGGGAGAGGAGGTGTTGGAGTTGTTAAAATACATTAGGACAGATAAGTCCCCAGGGCCTGACGAAATATTCCCCAGGCTGCTCCATGAGGCGAGAGAAGAGATTGCTGAGCCTCTGGCTAGTGTCTTCATGTTATCGTTGTCCACGGGAATGGTACCGGAGGATTGGAGGGAGGCGAATGTTGTTCCCTTGTTCAAAAAAGGTAGTAGGGATAGTCTGGGTAATTATAGACCAGTGAGCCTTACGTCTGTGGTGGGAAAGCTGTTGGAAAAGATTCTTAGAGATAGGATCTATAGGCATTTAAAGAATCATGGTCTGATCAGGGACAGTCAGCATGGCTTTGTGAAGGGCAGATCGTGTCGAACAAGCCTGATAGAGTTCTTTGAGGAGGTGACCAGGCATATAGATGAGGGTAGAGCAGTGGATGTGATCGATATGGATTTTAGTAAGGCATTTGACAAGGTTCCACACGGTGGGCTTATTCAGAAAGTTAGAAGGCATGGGATCCAGGGAAGTTTGGCCAGGTGGATTCAGAATTGGCTTGCCTGCAGAAGGCAGAGGGTGGTGGTGGAGGGAGTACATTCAGACTGGAGGATTATGACTAGTGGTGTCCCACAAGGATCTGTTCTGGGACCTCTACTTTTCGTGATTTTTATTAACGACCTGGATGTGGCGGTAGAAGGGTGGGTTGGCAGGTTTGCAGACGACACAAAGGTTGGTGGTGTTGTAGATAGTGTAGAGGATTGTCAAAGATTGCAGAGAGACATTGATAGGATGCAGAAGTGGGCTGAGAAGTGGCAGATGGAGTTCAACCCAGAGAAGTGTGAGGTGGTACACTTTGGAAGGACAAACTCCAAGGCAGAGTACAAAGTAAATGGCAGGATACTTGGTAGTGTGGAGGAGCAGAGGGATCTCGGGGTACATGTCCACAGATTCCTGAAAGTTGCCTCACAGGTGGATAGGGTAGTTAAGAAAGTTTATGGGGTGTTAGATTTCATAAGTCGAGGGATAGTGTTTAAGAGTTGCGATGTAATGATGCAGCTCTATAAAACTCTGGTTAGGCCACACTTGGAGTAGTGTGTCCAGTTCTGGTCACCTCACTATAGGAAGGATGTGGAAGCATTGGAAAGGGTACAGAGGAGATTTACCAGGATGCTGCCTGGTTTAGAAAGTATGCATCATGATCAGAGATTAAGGGAGCTAGGACTTTACTCTTTGGAGAGAAGGAGGATGAGAGGAGATGTGATAGAGGTGTACAAGATAATAAGAGGAATAGATAGAGTGGATAGCCAGCGCCTCTTCCCCAGGGCACCACTGCTCAATACAAGAGGACATGGCTTTAAGGTAAGGGATGGGAAGTTCAAGGGGGATATTAGAGGAAGGTTTTTTACTCAGAGAGTGGTTGGTGCATGGAATGCACTGCCTGAGTCAGTGGTGGAGGCAGATACACTAGTGAAGTTTAAGAGACTACTAGACAGGTATATGGAGGAATCTAAGGTGGGGGCTTATATGGGAGGCAGGGTTTGAGGTTCAGCACAACATTGTGGGCCGAAAGGCCTGTACTGTGCTGTACTTTTCTATGTTCTATGTTCTATGTTCTTTCTTTAAAAACTCTGAAGCATTCTGATTCACTGTGATTCTTGGTAGGGCATTTCATTCCCTTGCAACACACTTTGAAGCAATAGAAAAATTCTTGTCACCTCTCCCTTTATACTTTTGGTGTCAATTTAAAATTTATTACTTTGAGTTACAGGTTTGTTTTCTTTTAATTTATTTTAGCAAAATAATTTATGATTTTGAACATCTCTGATCAAGGTCAGTTAAATGCTTTTTGTTTCAAGAGGAAAAACTCTGTTGCTTTATTGCAACTTCATAATCAAAGTATGTCTCTTCTCATAATCTCCCCTGTAACTTCTCCATGGCTTTCAAATACCATTCAAAGAAAGGCACTCAAAATTTACATCTTCCTCATAAGCTGTACATACATATATGTGTTCCTTCCTACTGCATGTTTTTGAAACTGTTGGATAATTGAAAGTCTACTTAGTGAAAAGCAATCCTCCTATTTCATAATGTAGCTGTAGTGATGGCACAGAACACTAAGAATTTAGATCAATGCGTTTGATAGAATGCATTCCAATTAGTTGATCAATAATATTACAGTAATCATTAGAACAATATGAAGCTCTACACCTGACATATAGCTGAGCTACTCCAGGTATTTGGATTTCCTTGCGATTTTTTTTTTACTGTCCCCATTTCTGACAGACAAGAGATGTTAAGATTTTAGCCTTGGTAAACTCACTTCTTAATGAACATTTATGGAAGCGTACACATTTTGTTTCTTTCTGTGTAGTTGGAACCAGCTTTTCTCAAAAATAGAGCTACAGACAGTACTGAAACAGGTTCTATTGTGAGTTCTGAGAAAAGTATTACATACTGAAGATGGAAGAAACAGAAACCTTGGCCAGTACCTATTGGAATGATGTAGTGACAGAAACCAACTATATCTTAATTACGGAAGTTTGCATCAAAATTGAAAGGAAAACAGAAGGTTAACTGACAACTAAAGAGATTGAGAGCCATTGCATTTTATAATTACTGTTAGCATTTCTGGCACTACTAGAGTTTGTGTGCTTGTCCAGCACAAAGGCTGCATTCTATCTGGCAATGACACATGGCAATTGGCATTTGAATATGTAAACATTTTAAATCAATTTCTGGCACACTCACTTGTCATCTCCGCTGTGGTTGGTTATGAACACTGTTTCATTTGCCTGTGGGCTTGCATATTGAGGAAAACAAAACTAAAAAGTTGTAATGTTATGAATAATGAAAATGTACAAGAGAGACCAATTATATATCATGGAATAGGCAGTGGATTTGGATGATACCGATATGTTAAGTTTGAGGAGCAACACCCAAAAGAACACATGCCAGGCATTCTATTGAATGCCTTTTAAAAAAAACTGCAAGGCTCACTTTGTTGGATTGGCATGCACTTGAAACCCTGCATTTCAAATAAATGAGTCCACAAGACAAATAATATTGCTGGCAATAAACTGAACTGAGAGGAAATGCTGAGACTCCATTACTGAGGAAGCACAAAGAACAAAAGAAACTAAAAACTAAGGTAAAGCAGAGAATGGGCATGAATGTGAACTCTGAACGGTCACCATCAGAACCAGTCAGCAAGAAATTGAAAAGCAAAGATAATCAATATTGGTACAAAAGGAAGAAGAAGTAGAATGTAAGTAATAAAATAATCAATGAGATAAATTATCAATATAACAAAACATTATGCATTATTGCTAAATTAAGAGTGCTACTGGACTCGTTCATTTATTTGAGTCTGGTGGCAATAGTTCTAAGGTAGGGTGCATATTTTCTTAAACATTGACAAATATGCTTCGATCAACTTACCGTTAAAGGAGTTCACTTTTATATTGTGTGTTTCTATTGACAAATAGCATGTTCAGCTTTCACCAGGGTTGGAAATGGAACCCTTTGCTAATGGCAGTTGTTTTTTTTTCAGCTGTTCCCGACTGCCCAGTCCTAAACATGAGAATTGGTGAGTACTGCAGGTCAAATGAGGAACCTTCCCAATGTATTTATTGCGTGGAGAAAGAACTGTGGGTACACACTTTTCCCTTTGTAGCTGTTGAGAGCCCTTTTAAGTACTTACAGTTATCTAAGTTAATTGTAGGGTAAGTGAAAACAATGGAGGTGCAAACCATAACTGTCTCTAAAGTCTTTAAGAAGCCCATAGAAAGTGTTGGTTATTTACTTTGAGCTAGTATATATTTCTAGTTTATATAACATGCTATATTTGTGCCCATTTCACAGGAGGTAACAATTAAAATGTAGAAAAGAATACCATATCCTTAAATCAGAGAAATAATGTTATATTCTGTATATATACACTGTATGTCTAAAATATGGAGTGAAATATATTGACACTTACATGTCTCGTTATTTCTTGACCTTGAACTCTATTTCACATAAGTATTTCATTTGCTTCATACAAAGCTCGGCTGATAGACTAGTAATCTTCTCAACAGGTCGCGTATATTTGTGTCAGTCTCTTCTACCCTTTGTAGGATATTTCTTGAATCCCAAAATAATGGGAATTGCCTAAGTTCAGTTCAAAATATATTTATTATCAAAGTACTTATACGTTACCATATACTACCTTGAGGGTCATTTACTTGCAGACATTTAGAGGAAAAATAAAGAAGTACAATAAAATCTATGAAAAACTACACATAAACGAAGACTGACAAACAACCAATGTGTAATGAAGACAAACAGTTCAAATAAAAATAATAATACTGAGAATATGAGTTGTAAAAGAGTGATTCTATAGGTCTTAGCATCAGTTCAGAGTTGTGGTCAGTAAAGTTATTCACACCAGTTCAGGAGCCTGATGGTTTTAGGGTAATAACTATTCCTGAACATGGAGGTGTAGTCCCAGTGGCTGTAGCAAGAAGAGAACATGGCCTGGATGGTATGGATCATTGATGATGGATGTGGCTTTCTTGTGGCAGCAATCCAGGTAAATATACTCAGTGGTGGGGGTGGCTTTGCTTGTGATGGAGTGGGCTGCATCCATCATTTTCTGTAGTCCTTTCTTTTCCTAGGCATTGGTGTATCCATGCCAAGTTGTGACGCAACCAGTTAGAACACTCACCATTGTGCATCTACAGAAGTTTGTCTAAATTTTTGGTGACATGCTAAATCTATGCAAACTTCTAAGAAAGCAGAGCCACTGTTGCTTCTTCGTGATAGCATCTGATCCCAAGACAGATCCTCGGATATGTTAACATCAGGGAATTTAAAGCTACAGACACTCTCCACCTTCATTCCCTTAATGAGTTCTGTCTCACAGACATCTAGTTTCTTCATCCTGTGGTCTATATTCAGCTCTTTGGTTTTGCTGATGTGGAGTGTGAAGCTGCTGTGAAGGTGTACTTAACCACACAACTTTGGAGGTGTACTTAACCACACAATCATAGGTATAATGTGCCAAATCAGGGGTCTATGTAAGCAGCCTTGTGGCACATGTGTGCATATGGTGAGTGTGGAGGAGATGTTGTTGCTAATCCGTACTAACTGGAGGAATTTGAGGATCCAGTTACAGACGAAATATTGTGGCCTAGGTCTTGGAGCTTAGTAACTAATTTCAAGGGAATGATAGTGTTGAATGCTGAGCTGTAGTCAATGAGGTGCATCCAGACCTTATGCATCTTCACCATTCAGGTTTCCCAGAGCTGAGTGAAGAGCCAATGAAATGGCGTTTTTTGCTGACCTATTGTGGCAGTAGGCAAACTGAAGTGGATCCAAATCACTCCTCAGGCAGGAGTTTAAATGCTTTATGATCACCCTCTCAAAGCACTTTATCACAGTCATTGAGGCAGGATACCTTGTTCCTTTTGGCACCAGTAAGAATGAAACCTGCTTGAAGCAGATGGGTAGCCCAGACTGCTGAAGCGAGAGGTTGAAGATGTCTGCAAGCACTCCAGCCAGTTGATTAGCACCGGTCCTCAATACTCAGCCAGGTACACTGCCTGGGCCAGATGCTTTTCGTGGATTAGCTCTCCTGAAGGATGCTCTTATGTTGGCCTCAGAGTCTGAAATCACACGGTAATCACGGGCTGTGTGGGTTTGTGAAGGTTCCTCCACGTTCCCTCAGTGCAAGTGAGTATAAAAGGCATTGAGCTCACCTGGGAGTGAAACCTTGTTGTTACTGATGTTGATTGGTTTGCCTTGTCGGAGGTGTTGGCATTCCAGTCCTGCCATAGTTGTCAAGCATCCTTTTATGATTCAGGTTTAGTGCAGGATTGCAACATTGCATGTGAGATGGATGCCTTCCGGGAGTCATACCTGGACATCTTGTACTTACCTGGATCGCCAATCCTAAATGCCACTGATCTAGTTCTCAGCAGATTTCGGCTTTCTTAGTTCATCCAGAGCTTCTGGTTGGGGAAGATGCTGAATGATTTTGTTAGGATACACTCATCCACCAATGTCTTTATTAATCTGTACTAACCATAGCATATTCATTCAGGCCCTTTGGTGAGCCCTTCAGCATGGCCCAGGCCAGTGACTCGAAGAAGTCCAGTAGCCACTCCTCTGCCTCCAATGACCACCTCCCTCATGCCTTTCTCTTTAAGAAACCGCAAGGGTAAAAGGATCCTGATGGCAGTTATATGCAGGCCTCCCAACAATAGCTGGGATGTGGACAACAGATTACAATAGGAAATAGAAAGGCCGGTCAAAAGGGCAATGTTATGGTAGTCATGGGAGATTTTAACATGCCTATCGATTGGGAAAAAAAAGGTTGCTAACGGTGTTCAAGAGAGTGAATTTGTTGAATACCTATGAGATGGCTTTTTAGAGCAGTTTGTCATTGAGCCTCTGTCATTTCCTGACAGTGCTGTCAGGTCCATCTGGTGAATTGGGAACCCCTCTGGCTGGAGCATGGTGTCCAGCCGGAGTGTAGGGAGTGAACCTTTTCTCATGGAAACACAGAATGCAGCAATCCCTGATTTCCATCTGATACAGCAATCTTGTTCTCCAAGACTGTACATTGGCCAGAAGGATGCTAGGGAGCAGTGATCGTGCTTCCTGTTGCTTCTATCTGTCCTGAAATATACCTGTGAAACTCTAATTCCATCTTCCTAACAGTGTTAGAGTTATAACATCAGAAGAAATAGAAGCAGGAGTAGGTTTATATCTCTGCAACCATTCCATAAAATCATAGCTGAAGTTTATTTTCACACCATGTTCTTGTGCTAACTTCTCATCCCTTCAGTCCCTTAATATCCTAAAACCAAATTAGAAATGTTATAAGTGGATTGTGCATTTGCTAAATTCCTCAGAAGTTAAACGGAATATTTTTAAATTGTTATTGCTTGTAGAATTGTTGATAGTATTGAAACTGAGGTCTTTCGTTTTCACTCTCAATGTAGGAATAACTCTGAATCCCGCAAGTTTTTAAAAAATGACATGAGGGAATTCTCAGAAATACTTAAGAGAAAAGATTGGCAACATAAAATGTGATTTTTGTACAGTCAGATTTATTTTTGTTGTGGTATTGTAGGAGGTGATATGGAGTTGGAGTGATAGGACACTTATCATTCGACAGGAAGAAGATCTTGGGTTTGTTTGAATGTATTAGTATGGGAACTCGCACTGTGGCCCTTCCCCAAAATGTAGGAGAGTACAGGTGGCAAACCAATGAAGCACAATATAGCCCATTAGAAAAGAATGCGACAAAGCCAACTGGAAGTGGTATGGCAAGCTGTTGGCATGATTTGGTTAAATTCTCTAAGGACAGGGATAAGGAAACATGCTCATATATAAAGGTAGCAAATTTCTGGAATGTTATCAGAAATCAGCAACTGATTGCAAATGGATTTCAATGAAGGAAAATTAATGTTTTGCTAATTTAATGTGTTCGATAGGCCCAAGACTATGTTTGCTGTGATGAATATTACTTAATATTTGTGATAGTGAGGGCTCTTTTGTGTTAGCATTTGGAAAGAAAATATCAGAACTATTAATAGAACATCCTTTACTGAAGGCTGTGAATTAGTAGAGTCTGGTACATCAGTTTATCAAAGCAGCATGATACTCAGTTCAGTATCATAATTGTGCTTGCACTTATATATACAATATTGTTTTGAAAAATTCCCTTAAAGGGAAGATATCAAAAAGATTGAAAGTGTACAGAGAAAATTTACAAGGGCATTGCTGGGACTTGAGGACCTGGAATATAGGGAAAGACTGAATAGGTTAGGACTTTTATTTCCCTGGAGGGTAGGAAAATGAGGGGGAATTTGATAGAGGCAGAAAAAATTTTAAGGGATATGGATAGAGTAAATGCAAATAGGATTTCCCACTGAGGTTGGACAGGCTAGAACTAGAGGTCATAGGTTGAAGGTGAAAAGAAAAGTATTTAAGGGAAAGCTGAGGGGAAACTTCTTCACTCAGAAGATGGTGTGAGCATGAAACAAGCTGGTAGATGTGGCTTTGGTTGCAACATTTAAGAGAAGCTTGGACAAGTAAATGAATGGGGGTTATGGAGTGCTATGGTCCAGGAAGCGGTCAATGGGACTAGAGAGAATAATAGTTTGGCATGGATTAGATGAGCTGAGGGACCTGTTTCTCTGCTATGGTGCTCTATGACTCTGTGACTGCAGTTATTTCATTATTGATAATACTCACTGATGTGCGGGCAGTTTATTGTTGTGATCCTTTCAAAAATGTTGTCCCAGTTACTCAATCCTGTCAATTGAGTTGATGAGAGTTGATGCAAACTCATAACACATATCCATGATAATAAAAATATCATCAAAAAATAAATAAAAATTGGTTTGGGATCAGGAAACTGGAAATTGTCAATCAACAAGTTGATCCTGAATACATTGTGCTTATCGTCCACCTTGGATGTGGTATAGTTATTGTTAAATCTTTGTCTTTGTGCCTCCTCATGTCTGATTCTACCCTGTTGAACTGATCACATTGCAACTGTTCCACAGCCTTGCTATGAGGTCACATTATGGAAAGGTCATAATGAGGTATCATTGGGACCGTTAAATGAGGTGTGAAATATCTTAAATTTTTGTGCTTCTACATCAATAAGAACATATCAAACTGTCAACAGAATTTTGTCTATTCGTTAGTAGTTTTCAACCAAGCAGCATAGTTTAGTCCTATAATGATTTGAAGTCAAGCTATGTGCTACCTGCAATTTAAAAAAAATATTTTATGTAATTTACAGAACAATAGTTGGTACTTAAGATTGGTCAGAAACTTATATAAGGTTTACTTTTTTAAAGTATGACTAGCAATATCACATTATTTAGTTTGTTCAATATGCTAAGAATCAAAGCCACTAGAGTCTCAGGCATGAGGGAACTTGCTACAAGGACTTCATTATATTCTCAGCAATGTGACCAATTCTCTATGAAAGTTAAAAAAAAGACTCCACTTCATCTACTAAAATGTGAAAGCAATGTCAGTTTGAATATTAGGTGATTATTAAAGGTTGAAATAGAGTAATTCTAGTGTAAGACAGATTCCTGCATTAGTGTTTGCTCTTTCAGTTTATCATCAGTAACTGATATAATTGTACCCCAAATGGTGCACAATGTCAGCCTATCAGGGATATGTAGAACAATGATAAATAACTGTGCACAACATTCCATCAATCTACTCGCAGTTTAAGATTTTTTTAACATTTCTAAGTAATTTTCTGCTTGTGATTAGATTCACTTAAACCATAAATTTCAAAGCCATCAAATTTCAATCAGCCTTAGTCCTTCTCTAGTCGCATTACACTAATAACAAGTGTTATAAAGTATTAGAATTATACTAAAGCCTATCAAACCAATTATGATTAATTTTGTAAAACCTTAGTGAAATGCAAGTGGGTGCAGTCATGACCTTGAAAATCTCACAAGGTACAGAATCCCTTACATCAAGACTGAAGGCTATGAAGACTTCATTCCCAGAAATGAGGCATTGACATTACAAATATTGTGTGATAAATCAAATGTTCCAAAAGCATGATGTAGCATAGAATGGAGATCCTGGTACATGACTTAAATCAATTGGGTGGATGAACAAGGAAAAACAATGAAATTTAGGTTAGAAAGTTCCATTTATTCAGTGCTCAACAGTAGTTCTCCTTCCACTGCTGCTAGACTCAAGACTGAGCACTGCAGAACAGCATGAGTCTCCTGAGCTGAGGTGCGTAAAGCACCGCATCCAGCCCCCTAGCTTCTCAGTCACCATGTCAGGCACAAACAGCACAATCCTATTCAACTGAATTTGAAGAAGGGGTAAGTATGGTCAATTAGTTTATGTATTTCCATTTACCTTAAAGGTTTACATTGTTTTCTGACACTGCTGGTATTTTTCATTATGTTCATTATTACTTTTGATAGCAATCTTATTAATAATTTGAACTTTAAACTGTTTAACAATGTCTCTGCTCTGGGGACCATAATACAAGTACAGTGCAATGATCTTCAGAGCTTGGGAAGCTGATGATAGAGAGATGAGACTAGAGAGGGATGTGAAAGTAATATCTTAAATAACTTACTTCTGGGCGTGCACAGAAGAATTTGTGAGCAAAATTCTGATTTTAAGATGCAATAGATTGTGTTATGTAACAAAATGGTGGACTAAACCTGTTTTGTTATTTAATTCTCTTTTGAGACTTGGGTGTAACTGTCAAGACTGTGAGTTATTGTCCATACTTAATTTCCCTTGACTAGAGTTGCTTTTTGGAGACCCTTTAAGAATAGGCTGCATTGTTTGGTCTGGAATCACATATGGGTCATTCCAGATCCCTCCCCTCAAGGATGTCACTGAACCAGGTATGTTTTTTGCAGTAATCTGTTTTTTTTTTGTTATCATTGCTATTTTTGCCTCACACTTACACATTTGAATACTGTATCATATTAGACACAATGTCAATAAGTGTGCATCAAGAGAAAGTATCTACAATGGTCAGATCATGAGGTCAATTGATACAGGATGCTAAATGACTCCAGCTCGTCTAGCTTTGTTAACTTTGACTAACATACTTCCCTAGATATAACAGTCTAAGTAAGCATTTAGCAGCAGATAAAACACTGCACTACCATTATCATTACTATTTAGACCATAAGACGTAGGAATAGAATTAGGTCTTTTGGTCCATTGTATTTGCTCTGCCATTTCATCATGGCTGACCACTTCTCACTCAACCCCATTCTCCTGCCTTCTCCCCATGACCTTTCAGACCCTGAGTAATCAAGAACCTTTCAACTCCTCTCTTAATTACACCCAATGTAGTTAACTTGGCCTCCACAGCCACTTGAGGCCGCAAATTCTTCAGATTTGCCATGTTCTAGCAAAAGAAATTCCTCCTTGTCTTTGTCTAAAGTAACATCCCTCTAATCTAAGTCTGTGCCCTGTGATCCTAAACTCCCCGACCATAGGAAACCTCTTCTCCACATCCACTCTATCTAGATCGTTCAACATTCGATGGGATTCAATGAGATCCCCTTCATTCTGCTAAATCCAGTGAGTACAGATCCAGAGCCATCAAACCAACCTCATACTTTAACCCTTTCATTCCTGATATATTGTAAGGACCTCCTCTGGACCTTTTCCAATATCAGCATATCATTTTTTAGATAAGCAGCCCAAAACTGTTCACAATACTCCAAGTGAGGCCTCACTAGTGCCTTATAAAGCCTCAATATTACACGTGTGTTGTTATATTCTGGTCCCCTCGAAATGAATGCCTTCCTCATTACATTTGCCTTTCTCACCACTGACTTGCTTCGCATTTAGAAAATAGTTTATGCTTTTATTCCTTCTAGCAATGTGCATGACCATACACTTCTTGCACTGTTTTCCACTTGCCACTTCTTTACCCTTTCTCCTAATCTGTCCATATCCTTTCGCAGCCTACTGCTTTATCAACACTAACTGGGCCTTCATCTGTGTTCATGTCATCTGTAAACTTTGCCACAAAGCTATCAATTCCACCATCCAAATCATTGACATACAATGTAAAAAGAAGTGGTCCCAATGCTGACTGCTGCAGAGCACCATTATTCACGGCAGCCAGTCAGAAAAGACTCCCTTTATTCCCACTCTTTGCTCCTTGCCAATCAGCCAATGCTCTATCTATGTTAGTATCTTTCCTGTAAGTGCAAGGGCTCTTAACTTGCTAGGTAGCTTCATGCATGGCACCTTGTCAAAGGCCTTCTGAAAATCCAAAGTACACAACATCAACGGACTCTCCTTTGTCTATCCTGCTTGTTGTTTCTTCAAGGAATTTTGACATATTTGTCAAGCAAGATTTTCCCTTAAGGAAACCATGCTAACTTTGGCCCATTTTGCCATATGCCTCCAAGTACCCCGAAACTACATCCTTATCTCTCAACTCCAACATCTTCCCAAACACTGAGGTCAGGCTAACCGGCCTATAATTTCCTCTTTTTTTTTTTGCCTTTCTCCCTTCTTGAAGAATGGAGTGACATTTGCAATTTTCCAGTCCATTTTAAAGGATTCATCACAAACAATTTAGTCATATTTTTGTTTTGGCTGCTGATCTAACCTTTTTAAAGAGCTTTCTATAGGTGTATGTAAATTCTGGTGTTCAAAGAAATTAGTGCGGAAGAGCATTGTGTTGCTTTCAATCTGCCGCAGAAAGCTGTTGTTTCCAGATATGAATCTATTAATAGTTGTTTTCCTTTGGGTCATTCTAACTGGGGAAAAAGTAGAAGCCATGCAGAACAGGGCATGCTGCTAAAAGAGTGAGGAGAAAGAAAAGGAGCAGAGCCCTCAGAAGGAAGTTGGACAGAGACTAACTCTTCTTGTAAATTGGTAACTTGATTTATTACTGTCACATTTATCAAGGTACAGTGAAAATCTTGTCTTGCATCTAGATCATTTCATTGCAACAGTGCATTGAGTGATACAAGGCAAAACAATTATAGAATGCAAAATAAAAAGTTTGATTTACCGAGAAAGTGCAGTGCAAGCAGTCAATAAGGTGCAAGGCCAATACGAGATAGATTGTGAGGTCAAGAGTCCATATCATAGTACCAGGGGACCATTCAATTGTCTTATAATAGCAAAATAGTAGTGATTCTTGAATCTTGTGTTATGTGCTTTCAGGCTTCTGTAATTTCCTCGATAAAAGGAGGAAGGAGAGTGAATGTCCAGGGTGAGTGCTTTTCTGAAGCTGCGAGAAGTTTAGACAGAAGCCATTGAGGGAGGCTAGTTTCCATGATGTCTGTAAAGCTTTGCAGGTGTGTTATCCATTTGTTGAAAGTTGTTGAAACATGGTAGTTCTGGTTTTACTAGATTGTTTCTTGACTGTTCCAGTGTTGTTTCTCTCTCAGACATTAAGCAAATAAATATAAAAGCTTGTATTGTGTTGTAATAGAGTATCAGAGCTGATAAATGTAATGTTTATACTGCTGTATTCAGACTGTTTTATAGTTAATCATCATAATCACATGGAGCATATGAGCTTGTAATATTGCATGTCATTTTACATTGCTTTAGTATAATTAACAAGTACAGGTACACTTAGAATTAATTCTCCTTCAGAGTATTATGAGATTTGCCACCTGAAAACTTATAGTTAAGTAAGATTGGTTAATTGCAAATTTCTTTTCTATATCATGATATGAAAAGTATTTGTAAATTATTGTTAAAATATCCCCAAAATCAGTTACCAATTTTTGGTGTGTGCAATTTCCTAAAGGATTTGGAACACTACCTCACTTTTCCTTTGATAGACAGTATTTCTGTTTTTGCACATTTTTTAATCTATCCATTTACGCAATTGATTTACTTGTTTATTTATTATTTTTTCACTCTCTGCTAGATTATGTATTGCATTGAACTGCTGCTGCTAAGTTAACAAATTTCACGTCACATGCCAGTGATAATAAACCTGATTCTGATTCTGATTCTGAAATACATTCCAGAGTGAGCTTATTTTATTGGAGTTTCCAATGTGTTCGAAGGCCCTCCATTTGTTTGATGTAACTGAGTGTGACGATGTTTATCAAAATAAAAAGAAACAACCCAAATCCCATAGTTTATATTCTTATTCTATAAACATGCTCCTGGAACCAAATACTGTAGATAATTTGAAGCCATTGCTAGTATCATCTGCACCTGGGAAAAAATCTGGAAGAATGGTAGTGAAACTAGAGTCTATCAAAAAGCAACAGCAGGTTACCACCTAAAGAAGTTTCTAAGTGTAAATTGTTGAAGTGTATATGAGTTGAGTTGAATTTTTTTCAAAAATACATGTACTTCATGATGCTTTGTAACTAATAGATGCCTATTTTTGAGGGGTTGTGTTAATCTGTGAAGTTGATTATTAACATCATCAAAAGCATTTACCCACCATACAAAGGTCACACTTGCCTGTAGTTCTCATTCTGATTGAAGGGCACACTCTAATGCACCAATAGATTGCCCATCTCACTGACATACTGATTTCTCAATAGCTTGGAACAGAGGAGTATTTTCTGTTGACATTTTAGAGAAACATAGAAAGCCTACAGCACGATACAGACCATTAGGCCCACAAAGCTGTGCCAAACATCTCCTTACCTTAGAAATTACCAAGGGTTACCCAAAGCCCTCTCCTTTTCTGAGCTTCATGCACCTGTCCAGGAGTCTCTTAAAAGACCCTGTGGTATCTGCCTCCACCACTGTTGCCGGCAGACCATTCCACACACTCACCACACTCTGTGTAAAAAAACTTACCCCTGACATTTCCTCTGTACCTACTTCCAAGCACCTTAAAACTGTGCTCTCTCATGCTAGCCATTTCAGCCCTAGGTAAAAGCCTCTGACTATCCACACAATCAACTCCTCTCATCATCTTATACACCTCTATCAGGTCACCTCTCATCCTCTGTCGCTCAAAGGAAAAAAGGCTGAGTTCACTCAACCTGTTCTCATAAGGCACACTCCCTGATCCAGGCAACATCTTTGTATATCTCTACAGCACCCTTCTATGGTTTCCACATCCTTCCTGTAGTGAGGCGACCAGAACTGACCATAGTACTCCAAGTGGGGTCTGACCAGGGTCCTATATAGCTGCAACATTACCTCTCGGATCCGAAACTGAATCCCACAATTGATGAAGGCCAATGCACTGTATGCTTTCTTAACCACAGAGTCAACCTGCACAGCAGCTTTGAGTGTCCTGTGGACTCAGACCTCAAGATCCCTCTGATTCTCCACACTGCCAAGAGTCTTGCCAGTAATACTATATTCCATCATGATATTTGACCTACCAAAATAAACCACCTCACACTTATCTGGGTTGAACTCCATCTGCCACTTTTCAGCGTAATTTTGCATCCTATCAATGTCATATTGTAACTCTGACAGCCCTCCACACTATCCACAACACCTTCAACCTTTGTATCATCAGCAAATTTACTCACCCATCCCTCCACATCTTCATCCAAGTCATTTATAAAAATCACGAAGAGTACGGGTCCCAGAACAGATCCCTGAGGCACATCATTGGTGACCGACTTCCATGTAGAATATGACCCGTCTACAACCACACTTTGCCTTCTGTGAGCAAGCCAGTTCTAGATCCACAAAGCAATGTCTCCTTGGATCCCGTGCTTCCTTACTTTCTCAATGAGCCTTGCATGGGGTACCTTGTCAAATGTCTTGCTAAAGATGATATACAGTACACCTACTGCTCTACCTTTATCAATGTGTTTACTCACATCCTCAAAAAATTCAGTCAGGTTTGTAAGGCACGACCTACCTTTCAGAAAGCCACGCTAACTATTCCTAATCATATTATGCCTCTCCAAATGTTTATAAATCCTGCCTCTCAGGATCTTCTCCATCAACTTACCAACCACTGAAGTAAGACTCATTGGTCTATAATTTCCTGGGCTATCTCTACTCACTTCCTTGAATAAAGGAATAACATCTGCAACCCTCCAATCCTCCGGAACCTCTCCCGTCCCATTGATGATGCGAAGGTCATTGCCAGAGGCTCAGCAGTCTCCTCCCTCGCTTCCCACAGTAGACTGGGGTAGATCTCATCTGGTCCCGGTGATTTATCCAACTTGATGCTTTCAAGAAGCTCCAGCACATCCTCTTCCTTAACATCTACATGGTCAAACTTTTCATTCCACTGTAAGTCATCCCTACAATCACCCAGATCCTTTTCCGCAGTGAATACTGAAGCAATGTACTCAGTAAGTACCTCTGCTATCTCCTCCGGTTTCATACACACTTTTCCACTGTCACACTTGACTGGTCCTATTCTCTCATATTTTATCCTCTTGCTCTTCACATACTTGTAGAATGCCTTGGGGTTTTCCTTAATCCTGTCCGCCAAGGCCTTCTCATGGCCCCTTCTGGCTCTCCTAATTTCTTCCTTAAGCTCCTTCCTGCTAGCATTATAATCTTCAAGATCTCCATCATTATCTAGTTTTTTGAACCTTTCATAAGCTCTTCTTTTCTTTTTGACTAGATTTACAACAGCCTTTATGCGCCACGGTTCCTGTACCTTACCATCCTTTCCCTGTCTCATTGGAGCGTACCTTTGCAGAACTCCACGCAAATATCTCCTGAACATTTGCCACATTTCTTCCGTACATTTCCCTGAGAACATCTGTTCCCAATTTATGCTTCCAAGTTCCTGCTGATAACCTTATATTTCCCCTACTCCAATTAAACGCTTTCCTAACTTGTCTCTCCTATTTCTCTCCAATGCTATGGTAAAGGAGATAGAATTGTGATCAATATCTCCAAAATGCTCTTGCACTGAGAGATCTGACACCTGACCAAGTTCATTTCCCAATATCAGATCAAGTACAGCCTCTCCTCTTGTAGGCTTAGCTACATATTGTGTCACAAAACCTGCTTGAACACATCTAACATACTCCACCCCATCTAAACCCCTCGCTCATGCGACATGCCAATCGATATTTGGGAAATTAAAATCTCCCACCACGACAATCCTGTTATTATTACACCTTTTGTTGTGGAAATGTGACCTTGATGATTCTTGAAATTTCCTTTCACGCAGAAAGTAAGACTGACTTACAAAATACATTGACTCACTAACAGAAGCCGAATTGTTCTTGACATTATAGTTAATGGAATGGTGAAATTGTTGACAAAGGTCAAAATTTTTCAAATCTTAGACTTGGATTTATGATTAAAATAAGACACAAGAGGGAATAAAATTGGAACAACATCCGACACACTTAATGTTTACTGTTCATACGCTGCTGAGAGGCCTATATTGAGCAGTGTCTGAGGGCCTCTTCAACCCTTGGTAGTCAATGATTGATGAATGGTGAATATAAATAACAATAAGCTTGCAAAGTTAAACTGAATATTTATAAAGTCCAATTGATATAGTTGACACCAAAAATGAAAAAAGAACCCGATATATGAAAATCGAACTCTCGTATTTCATTAGAATTCCCGAGACCACCAGTGACAAGGTGAGCCACATAACGTGAGCATTCGTAAAAATATCATGGCTCCTCTGACACATAAAAATAAAAGTGAAGCCCAACGTAAAGTTAAAATTGGACATTTCAGAAAAAAGTACTTACATTTAGATTGTTATTGCAGTTATAGACTTAGAGAAAACTTAGAACCATTAATTTTAATTTGTGACCACTTTCATAGCTATTACAAGTTATTACAAGCATATTGTCCAATCAAGTCACAAGGGGTTTAGCATTCACTTAAATAATATTTTATCATGAGTTATTCATCTTGTTCTGTATCGCTAGTTTTAAATGCTCACCTTCATTTAAAACAGGACTAAGATTTACATTTCTTCTTAAGCATAATGAGAGAGGCATCCGTTAGTCTTGCGAGACCATGGATCTACACCTGGAAACTCTTCACTGTATGGAAGACCAGCAGTTGCCCATGCTGCAAGTCTCCCCTCTCCACGACACCAATGTTGTCCAAGGGAAGGGCATTAGGACCCAGACAGCTTGGCACCAGTGTCGTCGCAGAGCAATGTGTGATTAAGTGCCTTGCTCAAGGACACAACACGTTGCCTCGGCTGGGGCTCGAACTCACGACCTTCAGGTCACTAGTCCAATGCCTTAACCACTTGGCCACGTGCCCACACTAAGCATAATAATGCATAATAATTAAATTGGTTGCACTGCTTGTATGTAAAATGGGATCTTCAGTTTAAAAGTTTAGCTTGCAACTTACAAATAATAAAGATTGCTGAATGTGCTGGATAGGTTTCCCTTACTGAACTTTGTTATACAGTTCTTTCTACTCTATGTCAAATACAATGCTATAGTAAATACATATTATTCTTGAAGCTGACTATGTTATCTCTTGTAATAAGTAGTTCTGATTTAATATACAATGCTTGTTTTTCTTTTGATAACTTAACCTTTATGTTATAAATATTCTCAGATATAGTATTCAATTGCACAGAAGATTAATATGGACAGCTATTTGTACAGTGCATATACAATTTTACTTCCGAACCTATGAACTCTGAGATTCGCTTCTGCTTCTGTGTACAATCATACTATTCAATTAACAGAAAGGAAAATCTGCATAGGAGAGGATGAAACACTGTTATGGACATAACTGGAAGACGGCAGTTATTTGTGGAGACTGGCTTATCAGCTTTTGCAGTATAAACAAGACCCCTTTTCTCTTCTGCTTTGTACATTGCAACCTTTCCATGACTCTGTGATCGCTCGCAGGTAATGCTTATAGCACCTTGATTTTATTTCAATATGAGAAAAACATTCATCAAAATTAGAAAAATGAGAAACAAAGTGTGTACTAAGTTGAAACTCTGAAAAATGAAACACTTATATTCTCAGTTTTCCACATGATGAACTTCAGAATCAGCATCAAGAAACATGGATCTGTTTCACTCTCTAGAGATTCTGTCTGACCTGTTGAGTGTTTGCAACTTTTTCTATTTTCATTTCAGCTTTTCAGTAGCTACATTTTTTCTTTGCTTCGCAGTAAGAGATCTGTTGTGATATATAAATTTGGAAATGCCAAGTCTATCGACAATTGAATTGTTACTGCTGCATGTGTAATACTTTGCAATCCACTTATAGCAAAACATTTAAAGTTTGATATTGGCAAAGGTGCATACATCAGGATGCTCTTTATGGACTACAGCTCAACATTCAATACTAGCATCCCCTTGACTAATCAGTAAACTTCAAGGCCTTGGCCTCAATACCTCTTTGTGCAATTGGATCCTTTGCTTCCTCACTCAGTTTGGATTGGCAATAACATCTCTTCCACAGTCTCCACCAGCACAGGTACAGCACAAAGCTGTGTGCTTAGCCCTCTGCTCTACTCGCTTTGCACAGTTCCAATGCTGTATCCAAGTTAACTGATGACACCACTGTCATAGGCCAAATCAAAGGTGGTGTCGAATCAGCATATAGGAGAGAAATTGAAAGTCTGGCTGAGTGTTGCCACAACAACTGTAGGGAAACATAATTGGGAGAAACGTGCATAATTCATGGCCACCAACATTGAGTTCGGGTTTCGCTCTAAGAGGCTGGTCTGACATGATGGCATTGTTATGTAAGGATTTTCAGTGTGCTTTTATGTTATGTATTGCAGTTGAACAAAATGTGTTACAGGTTTCATTTAACATAGAACACCTCACTTCGTTTTATTTGTGAAAGCTGGCATTGGTGACCCTGATGCTCTAGGACAATTCCAGAGTTATTGAACATGTCGGCCAACACAGTCACTTTAAAACTGCCGGAATTTGAGAGCAAAATGTCATCGCTTGCTTTGTACAAACTGAGGCTCAGTTTGCTCTGTGAGAAATCTCCTCAGACAACACCAAATTCTACGACATGGTGGTGTCGCTCAGCAATTCCACAGTGGCGAGAGTGATGAGTTTGCTTAAAATGAACACAATAAACGCCGATCACCGAACACTCACCTTTTACGGGCTTCTGGACAATCAGACTCTGAGCATGCCAACTGGTTGCTGTTCTTACCCAATCTCGGCAACGGCAAGCCTCTGGAGCAAATGGACCACATGTTGTCTCTTCTGGGAAATCAACATCCTTGTTGTATTTTTAAAGAACTCTTCATGCAGCAAATGCCTGATCAAGTTCGCACAGCCCAAGCTAATGCACCCATGAAGGACTATAGGGAGCTGACTAAAATGGCTGATAGTCTACACTCAGCTAGGCAATGGTGCATCATTCTCCTCCTTTCTCTACCTCAATAAGCCCCCAACATAAGGACACCCGCGGCTGCGAAACAGACCCCGGGCCTGTGTTTTTACTGTAGTCGCTTCCGTACGAATGCTAGAAAGTGCTGACTGCCTTGCAGCTTCAACAGTGTCATTGCATTGGGACATCAGAGGTCTGTGAGCACTGTGGGTTCCAGCTGCCAGTGTCATCTACTGTTCATTACAGACACCCTTTCAGGGCAACGCTTCCTGTATGAGCATCAACGGCAGCAAGACCCATACTACGGGACACAATGAGAGAGGCTCAGCTTCAGTGGGTGAGATGACACATGGGACTTTGTGTTGGCTAAAGTGGTTAGACCTTCGCTTGGTGCAGATTTCCTGTGTGCCCAAGGACTGTTAGTCAATCTTAAGAATTGTCGGCTTGTGGATATCAAGGACTTTAGATTGTTACCCTGCTCCCCCAGTAAGTTCCCCACAATGGCTCTATCAAGTGCATGCACCTTCGCGTATGAGTTTACTTGACTGCTGGGTGAATTCCCAAACCTCACCAAGCCCACATTCTCCATGACAGTCGCAAAACATGGGGTTGAGCACCACATTCCCACTACTGGCCCGCCGGTCCACACATGTGTGTATAGACTGGATCCAGAAAAGCTGGCAACTGCAAAAGCTGAGTTTACCAACCCGGAAAGACTCAGCATTTTATCCTGGTCGAATAGCCTCTGGGCTTCAACCCTCCATATGGTCTCCAAGTTCGATGGTAGTTACCACCCATGTGGCGATTACGAGGCCACCACCCCTGATCATTACCCAGTCCCACACATCCAAGACCTTTCAGCTCATTTAACCTGAAAGTTAATTTTTTTCCAAGATCAGTCTATTTCGGGACTACGATCAGGTGCCTGTGTGCTTAGAGGACATTCCCAAAACAGCTGTGATAACACCATTTGAACTTTTTGGGCTTCTGCACATGCCATCTGGACTGAAAAATGCAGCACAGATTTTCCAGTGACTGATGGACTCTGCATTAAAAGACTCAGATTTTTTTTTATTTTACCTGGATGACATATTTGTTGCCAGTGGGTCTAAATCTGAAGACGTATCTCATCTCTGCACACCTTTCGAGCACTTAAGCCAACATAATTACTAACCCTGCTAAATGCCAGTTCCGGTTGTAACCATTGACTTTCTCGACCATTGCATCTCCACAGAAGGTGTGAAACCCTGCCCATCAAAAGTAGTCAATATTATGAATTTCCCACCACCTGCACTACTAAAAAAACTACTGGAGTTTTTGGGTGTGGTAGATTTATAGCACCGCTTCATCCATGAGCTGCTGAACTTCTGCTCTTTGTGTATAGTGCACTTAAAGGAAATACCCCTAATCAAGTGTTTGACTAGTCAGCAGACATGACCAGGGGTATTTGCTGATACCAAATGAGCTCTTTCTAACGTGAGCCTCCTGGCGCACCCATCCCTGACGCACCCATAGCCATTACTGCTGATAGCTCAGATTATGCTGTGGGTGCTGTGCATGAACAATTGGTGGGAGGAGAGTGGTAGGTGCTCACCTTCTTCAGTCAGTAGCTCCATCATCCACCCCCTGAAAGGAAGTACAGCATGTTTGATCATGAGCTTCTCGGTCTCTATCTGGGTGTCTGCCATTTTCGTTTCCTTCCAGAGGGCCGTCATTTCACAGAGTTGATTGACCAGCACAAACCCCTCATGCACATGATGGCCAAAATATCAGACCCATGGTCTGCACAGAGGCAACACCACCTTGCCTACATATCCAAGCTCAGAACTGATCTGCAACATAGCAAGGGAAAAAATAATGCTGTGGCTGATTGCCTCTCACGGCCAGCTGTTAATGTCGTACACAGAGGGGTTGACTACGCTGGCGTGGCAGCTGACCAAGTTACTGACCCAGAGCTTCAGGGCAGTTACAGACCTGTGATTGGCTAACATTAAGTTTGGGGAAGCCTGGAGCTCTGGGTTGTTTCTCTTCAGAACAATGTCTCAACTGTTTGCCCTCACCTCATCGTGCCCGCAAAGTGGAGATGGACTGTTTTCAACTCCATACATGGCCTTTCACATCTGGGCTGGAAGGCCTTGCAGAAACCGATTTACGCAAAAGTTTGTTTGGCACGGCAGAAAGGACGTGTGTGAGTGGACTGCAGCCTGTGTGGAGTACCAGCGGGCAAAAATTAATCATCATGTTCGGCACCATTGTCAACTTTTGAGGTGTTTGAGCGACTTTTTGACCATGTCGATGTGGACCATGTTGGTCCTTCCACCATTCCACCCACACCCCCATGAGGTTTCATGCACCTTCTTACCATGGTGGAGCGTACCACCAAGTGGCTGGAGGTCATCCCTGTAGCATCGACATCAGCTGCAGTTGTGGTTCAGGCATTCATCAGCACCTGGGTTGCTTGGTTTAGCACCACATCTGCAAGTTCTTCTGACCACAGTCCCCATTGTTGGGTGGAGAGTATATTGACTGACTGTGTCACAACCTGGGATAGAAGCACCAATGAAAATTCCTACAAAGGATTGTGGATGTGGCAATGCACATTACGGGTAAAGCCCTCCCCATTATTGAGCACATCTACATGGAGCATTGTCACAGGAAAGCAGCAACTATCATCAGGGAGCCTCATCGCCCAGGTCATGCTCCCTTCTCACGGCTGCTATCAGGAAGACGGTACAGGAGCCTCAGGACCAACACCACCAGGTTCACAAACAATTATTACCCCTCCACCATCAGGCTGTTGAGCCACTGGGGATAACTTCACTCAATTTCACTTGCCACATCACTGAACTGTTCGCACAACGAATGGGCTCACTTTCAAGGACACTTCATCGCATGTTCTTGATATTTATTGTTTACTTATTTATGATTATTGTTGTATTTTTATTTGATCTCAGCTCAAGCTGATAAAACCTGAAATACAGGCAGATTTATTTCATAATTGTGGGGATCTTTTGGATTATTGTAGTACTACTTAGTATTGTGGCTTTCTGGAGATTTACATAAATATTGCTTTGTTAGATGCTATTGTGTAGTGACTTCAGGATGAATACAGTTGTAGATATACCCGGTTCATGTTCCATAGTCTTTCAATTTCCTCTTTTAAATCTGCATATTTCTGGTGTTTTTCACTTATTGATCTCTGTAAATTGTGTGCGTTTGGAATGACTATATCTACTAAGTAAGTTGTCCTTGCTTGTTTATCCTGTAATATTATATCCAGACAGTTATTATGGATTGTGCTATCTTTAATAATGGATCAGTTATAAAATAATTTGTAGGATTCTGACTCTAAAACTAGATCAGGCTTGTATTTATGGTAATGTATGGGATTTTTTATGAGTTTGTATTTTAAAGCAAGATTTTGGTGAATCGTGTTTGCCACTTGATTGTATCAGATCGAGTTAAACTGATGCAGGATTCTGTAAAATGTTGGATTGTTTTCAGCTTCTCTTTGCATTTTCTGCATTTATAGTCTGAATTTGTTGTCTTTTTTATGTACTTCTGATAATTTTTTGCATTAACAACAAGTTCCTGTATAGCCACAAGAAACCCATCTGTTTCTGGGAAGTGATCTCCAATTCTGAGCCAGGCTTCTAAGGCTCCTTTATCATCAGCTCAGATAGGGGCAGTATCTTCCATGGAGGGTCATGCTCTTCCATTGATTAACTTTTTCTTCCATAGTGATAATTTCTTCATTTTTCTGGGTTGTGCTTTCATTTGAGTTTAGTGGTGTATACTTCTTATCAGAATTGCATATGTTTGCATGGAGTGCTGAATCCTGTTTTCATTGATGAAAGTATATCCTTAGAAGTTTTATCTGACTGTTGTTTAAATTTTTTATGTCTATTATTCTCTTCCTCCTTCTGTCTGAGGTAGTATTAATCAAAATGTGTTCGAGTATACAGAGAGTTTTCTAAAATTTGTCATTTGAGTCCTTATTTTTCTTTGTAAAATTTCCAGATTGTTTTCAGACCAAGATATTATGCCAAAAGAATATGTTAATATGAGTATAGTAAAAGTATTTATTGCCTTGTTATATTTTTACTATTGGGCTCAGTTTGGCAGATTTTTTAAAGCCCTGAAGTAAATTTTATCAAAGGTTTTCTCTTTATTACACTACAGTCTACTTCCTTTGCTTGTTGATGTCCCAATTACTTGTATGTTTCATATTCACCCATCAGTTGTATTGTATCCTGCTGCTCTTTTTTATATTCTACCAGTCCTATTGCACTTCCTTTGTGTACTTAGCTAGTCTAAAGTTCATGTTTATATTTTTAGAAAATAGTCCTACTATTTAAATTAATTGCTTTAGCTTTACTAATGAAGGAGCGTATAATTTCAAATCATCCATGTATATAAAGGGTGTTGTTTGATTGTTTCTGATTTGATACCCAATTTTTGTCTGATTAAGTAAATTAGAGAATGAGTTTCAAGCTAAGCAAAATCATAATGGGCTTAGAGATTCATTCTGGAGAATGCCTCAGTTTATTTTGATAACGGTGGTTGTTCTATACTGGTTGTTAATAGGTAGGATGATTATAGTATGCCAATGCTTCATCAGATGTAGGAATTTCACAAGTATGGGGTGTAGTTTATAAAAATTAAGAACTTCAGTTAATCATGAGTGTCAGACAAAATCAAATGTTTTATGGTAGTCAATATAACAACAAGAAAAAGTTCTGCTTTTCTGCCAGATTTGATTAAGAATGGCAGAATCTATTATCAATTGCTCTTTGCATTTTTTCTGCTCTCCTCTAAGTACATTGTGGTTATCTAAGTGAGTGGTGATTTGTTGTGAGATGCATTATGTTACAATATTATATATAGATTGTAAACAAGTATTAGGACAATATTTTGATGGATCTTTTGTGATTTCTCCTTCAGGTAAAAGATATGTTTTGCCTTCTGTCAAAAATCCAGACGTTTTTTCAGGACTTTTAAGAAAACTGTTGAAGGCAAGTAAATGTTCTTATACCAATAATTATGAATATTATCACAGTCAGTACTTTTCCAGTTGTGGGTATTTTTTATAACAGCTTTCAGCATATCCATTATAACTTCAAGTGCTTGCATTGTGTGGATCCAGCTTGCTTTGTGATTGTGTGTGTCACCCTGTTTGACCAGATATTAGACCAAAAGTTCATTATCTCCATGTTTTTGGAAATTCTGACTGGGTTTGGTGACAATTTGGTGCATCAAATTTAGTTTCAATGTCCTGTATAAACCTTCTTTTCATTATTTTTATTTTTTCTCAGCTCAAGCTAGTAAAATCTGAGGTGCAGGCGTAGCCAAGCATGCTCATTTGTCAGTTGCTGGAAACTTAAGGACTATTCTAGCGGTGTTTAGTATTGTGGCCTTCTGAAGATTTACATAGATATTACTGTATAACCCTGATTGTTTAATGCTATTGTGTAGTGCCTTGGGACGATACCAGTTGTAGATATTACTATTGGGATATTGTATACTCTGTTCATGTTCCAAAGTCTTTCAGTTTCCTATTTTATTTGAGTATATTTGTGTTTGAGTATATTATTGACTTCTGTAAGTTATACGTGTTTAGAATGGCTATATCTATTATCCTGTAATATTGTATCTGGACAGTTATTATAGATTGTCCTATCTGTAATAATGGATTGGTCATAATATAATTTGTAGGACTTTGATTCTAAAACTGGTTCAGGCTTGTATTTATAATAAGGTATGGTGTCTTATGAGTTTGTATTTTAAATCAAGGTTATGGTAAATGATGTTTATTATTTTATAAAATGGCAGAAGTTATAGTAGAGGCTTTGGTGATAATTTACCAAAACTCTTTGAACTCTGAGCAGGTCCCAACAGATTGAAAGACAGCGAATGTCACGCCATTGAATATTGGCTGGCTGACAGAAAACAAAGAGTAGCGATTAATGGGTCCCTTTCGGAATGGCAGGCGGTGACCAGTGGGGTACCGCAGGGTTCAGTGCTGGGACCGCAGCTGTTTACAATATATATTAATAATTTAGATGCGGGAATTAAAAGTAACATTAGCAAATTTGCTGATGACACAAAGCTGGGTGGCAGTGTGAAATGTGAGGAGGATGTTATGAGAATGCAGAGTGACTTGGACAGGCTGGGTGAGTGGGCAGATGCATGGCAGATGCAGTTTAATGTGGATAAATGTGAGGTTATCCACTTTGGTGGTAAGAACAGGAAGGCAGATTATTATCTAAATGGAGTCAAGTTAGGAAAAGGGGAAGTACAACGAGATCTAGGTGTTCTTTTGCATCAGTCACTGAATGCAAGCATGCAAGTACAGAAGGCTGTGAAGAAAGCTAATGGCATGCTGGCCTTCATAACAAGGGTAATTGAGTATAAGAGTTAAGAGGTCCTTCTGCAGCTGTACAGGGCCCTGATGAGACCACACCTGGAGTACTGTGTGCAGTTTTGGTCTCCAAATTTGAGGAAGGACATTCTTGCTATTGAGGGAGTGCAGCGTAGGTTCACAAGGTTAATTCCCAGGATGGCAGGACTGTCATATGTTGAAAGATTGGAGCGACTGGGCTTGTACACTCTGGAATTTAGAAGGCTGAGAGGGGATCTTATTGAAACATATAAGATTATTAAGGGATTGGACAAACTGGAGGCAGGAAGCATGTTCCTGCTGATGGGTGAGTCCAGAACCAGCGGTCACAGTTTAAGAATTAGGGGTAGGCCATTTAGAATGGAGCTGAGGAAAAACTTTTTCACCCAGAGAGTGGTGGATATATGGAATGCTCTGCCCCAGAAGGCTGTGGAGGCCAAGTCTCCAGATGCTTTCAAGAAAGAGATAGATAGAGTTCTTAAAGATAGTGGAATCAAAGGTTGTGGGGATAGGGCAGGAACTGGATACTGATTGTGGATGATTAGCCATGATCACAGTGAATGGCAGTGCTGGCTCGAAGGGCCGAATGGCCTACTCCTGCACCTATTGTCTATTGTCTATTGTCTACTGTTCAAGAAAGGATGTAGGCAGAAGGCAGGTAACTATACACCAGTTAGTTATTATCCGTAGTTGGGAAAATGCTTGAAGTTATCAATAGAGAAGAAATAGTGAGGCATCTGGAAAGAAATGGCTTCATCAGGAAGATGCAGCATAGATTCAGGAAAGGCAAGTCCTGTTTGAAAAACTTACCAGAGTTCTTTGAAGATATAATGAGCACAGTGGATAGAAGGGAACAGATGGACATTATTTACTTGGATTTCCAGAAGGCGTTCAATAAGATGCCACATAAAAGATATATCTATAAGATAAGGATGCATAGAGTTGGGGTGATGTATTAGCATGGATAGAGAATTGTTTAATAAAAGAAAGCAGAAAGTTTACTCTAGTTGGCAATCAGCGGTCAGCAGTGTGCCACAGGGGTCAGTGCTGGGCCCACAACTGTTCATGATATACATTAATGATCTGGAAGAGCAGAGTTTGTCTAAGTTTGCTGATGATACTAAATTGAGTGGAAAAGCAAATTGTACAGAAGATACGGAGAGTCTGCAGAGAGATATAGATAGGTTCAGTAGGTGGGTAAGAATCTGGCAGATGGAGTACAATATTGGTAAATGCAAGGTCATCCACTTTGGAAGGAAAAATGGTAGATCAGATTATTATTTAAATGGTAAAAAAAAATTGCAGCATGCTGCTGTGCAGAGGGACTTGGGAGTGCTTGTGCATGATTCACAAAAGGTTGGTTTGTAGGTGCAGCAGGCTATCAAGAAGGCAAATGGAATGTTGGTCTTCATTGCTAGAGGGATCGAATGTAAGAGCAGGGAGGTTATGCTGCAACCATACAGGGTACTGATGAGGCCATACGGGGTACTGATGAGGCCACACCTGGAGTACTGTGTGCAGTTCTGGTCTCCTTACTTGAGGAAGGATAAACTGGCTTTACAGGCAGTGAAGAAGAGGTTCACTAAGTTGATTCCAGAGATGAGGGGGTTAGACTATGAGGAGAGATTGAATCGCCTGGGTCTGTACTCGCTGGAATTCAGAAGAATGAAAGGAGATCTTATGAAAGGGATAGATAAGATAGAGGCAGGAAAGTTGTTTCCACTGTTAGGTGAGTCTAGAACTAGGGGCATAGCCTCAATATTCAGGGGAGTAGATGTAGGATGGAGATGAGGAGGAACTGCTTTTCCCAGAGAATTGTGAGCCTGTGGAATTCTCTGTCCAATGAAGCAAAGGAATCTATCTCAGTAGATATATTTAAGACAAAGTTGGATAGATTTTTTATAGTAGGGGTATTAAGGGTTGTGGGGAAAAGGCAGATGGGCAGAGATGAGTCCATTGCCAGCTCAGCCATGACCTTATTGAACGGCAGAGCAGATTCGGCAGGCCAGATGGCCTACTCCTGCTCCTATTTCTTATGTTCTAATGTTGTTCTTCTTCTTATTGTTATTATTATTTCTTTCTTTTTGTATTTACACAGTTTATTGTCTTTTACACACTGGTTGCCGGCCCAGTTGATGCAGTCTTACATTGATTCTATTATAGTTATTGGATGTATTCAGTAAGCTCGCAAGTAAATGAATCTCAGTGTTGTATGTGGGTGACATATATGTATTGTGATAATAAATTTACTTTGAACTTTAAACATTGGTATCATTTTAACTGTATGCCAGACTTCCAAAATGGCAAAAGATACTGTACTACAAATATCTGTTATAGAATTGCCTGTGAAATATGTTGAGACATCCTGACGATATGAAAGAGATTATATAATTTCACATATTTTCTTCATCTTTTCAGTGCTGCTGAGTTATTAAAAGGGCTCACTATATGAGTGATATATTTTATGGTTGGTGTCTTATTGATGGTTCTTTTTGTGTATCAGTCACCAGAATACCTCTCTTCCACTATCTTCTATCTGTCCACATCTCCACTTTATCACTTTCCTCTAAATGTTTTCCAATGAAGGAATGATTCCTTTTCATCTGCTACCAACCTGGAAGAGCTGGAGTTACATCTTTTTGTTTACTGCCTGCCTTCCCATTTCAACAAACCTCAAGTTATATTGACAATGTTCAGTAGCTCCACAAAAGGAACTAACTTTGCCAGTCATCAATGGCTGACAAATACAGACGACCCCAGTGCTATGGGAGTGCTGTGTTCCTAGGAAACTGGCTGTGTTGTAATTTCCTATAACGTGAAGCTGCATTATCTACAGATCTGCCAAGAAATGCAAGTTGAGAAAAAGTTGCACTGATGGATTTGCTTCTTTTCCACGTAAATTCCACAGAAGTGAATTTTTTAAAAATGATTTGTAAATTCTTTATCGACAAATTTCTGTAGCCTGAATAGCCATATTATTGAGGTTGCCTGTATTTTTCCCCTGGATGCTGTTTTTAGGAATAAAGAAGGAAAAAACATAGAAATATTAAATAGAAAGTACTTATCTTTCCTTTTAATTTTATTTGAATACTTCGTTTGCTATGAGAATGTAGGAGACAGAGTAAAAACTACCTTTATGAATCAACGATCATTTAATTAAGTAGTGATAGGTCATTTTGTTTTCCAAAAACAGTCCTTTCTAAGAGCGAACGAGGTCATGATAGATGGAGAAGTTCTGGTAGTTCTTTGAAAAATTGTGACACCACCAATGGCAAATAGAAATCTCTGGCCCACGACAGTTCAAAATGAAGAAAGAATAAAATTGAGGATAGAAATAAAAACCTCATATCCATTTGGTTTTACTTAACAAAAGACAGTATAAAGAGTGGAAAGTATGCATCAACACCCAAACCTTTCTGGCACCTTTTTTGTCAAATATGCCCATCTGCTTGCTACAGTCTAATTTTGAGTTTAATCACTTATTAGATATTAAGATCTACAGAATTGGAATGGGAATATTTATTTATTTATTTAGCTGTACATGTAGAGTAGGCCCTTCAAGATGTACTGCTCAGCAGCCCCCGTCAACTCCGATTTAACTCTGACCTAATCACAGGGCTATTTACAATGACTGATTAGCCCACCAGGTACGTTGTTAAACTGTGGGAGGAAACCCGAGCACCTGGGGAAAACCCACGCGTTCCATGGGGAGGGCGTATAGAGACTCCTTACAGATGGAGCCAGTATTAAACTCTGAACAATGATGCCCCAAGCTGTAATATCATCACAAGATATCCTTAATCTGAAGAGACTGCCTTAGTGGAAGAAGATGTTGGGAAAGGGAAGTCTGTGAAATCAAATGTACAGGAATATGTACAAATTTGTTAAATTAAAGATAAAGAAATAGCAGGCATTCAGAAAATCTTAGGGGTGTGCACACTAAATCATAAATTCAAGGAAAAAAGGAAAAGTCAATTTACAAAATTTTAGTTTTGGATGTTCAAAAACTCCTTAGTGTATTTGAAAGGAATACTTTCTAGTAAGAAGTGAATGAAACTAACACATGACAGTTTGTATCTTCCACTCCAATCTCAGAGCTACCCAAATTAACAAAGGTTCTGAACTATACCTCGTGTATCCAATAAAGTTTACAAGGACCTAAACTGTAGGGAAAGATTGAACAGATTAGGAATTTATTCCCTTGAGCATAGGAGAATGAGGGGAGATTTGATAGATATATACAAAATTATGAAAGGTATAGATAGGGTAAATGCAAGTAGGCTTTTTCCACTGAAGCTGGGCAAAGACAAGAACTAAAGGTCATGGGCTAAGGGCGAAAGAAGAAATGTTTAAGGGGAAACATGAAGGGGAACTTCAGATGGCGGTGAGAGTGTGGAATGAGCTGCCAGTGAAAGTAGTTAATACAGGTTCGATTTCAACATTTAAGAGAAGTTTGGATAAGTATGTGAATGGGAGGAGCATGGAGGACTATGGTCTAGATGTGGGTCGATGGGACTATGCAGAATAAGACTGTATAGATCGACTTTCAGCTTTTTCTGGCAGCCCAATGGTATTGCAGTTTGTTAGCAAGGCAAACAAAAATAAGGTAGGGACAAGTAGAGCAGCCATTGTTGGACAGGACCAGTGTTAGAGCAGGGAGGCTTTGGCTCAACAGGCTTGGGTGAGGTAAGTATCATCTTTATTCTTCCTCTTTAATGCATAGTTAGTGCAGTGAGACTGGATCTGGGGCAGTACTGTATTCTTTGTGTGAGATGTGGGAATTTTGGGAGACCTCCAGCCTCCCAAGTAACCACATGTACACCAGGTGCACCAACTAGATATGCTGTGTTGTATATCTTGTACTCCTAGGCAGATGCCCACAGAGTTTTTTAAGTAGCTGTTAGAATTTTGTTTAAGATTCATGGCCTACAAGCCTCACATCCACGGTAAGGTTCTGCACAATGCATTGTCAATCATTTGCTAAGTATCAATAGCTATTACTATGTATACTCAGTGATATCCAAGCTTCTGCACAACCCAGACAGTAAAGACATGGATCGAACGTTTAGACGTGCATTTCCACTGACATAATTATTTGCACTGAATATAAAACCTCACATCACATTATTGAATATCATAAGATCATATAAGGTAGAAGTAGGAAGAACCCATTTGCACCACATCCCTGCTCTACGATCCAAGAAGATCATGGCTGACCCTTTAGCTTTGTGTCACTTTCATATGCTGATCCCATATTGCTTACTTTCCTTAATGTATGGCAACCGCAGTCCCACAAACAGTAAATATCTAAATTAAATACCACACATTGCCATTTTAATGATATATGTATGATTCTCCCTCGTTATCGTATACTTACATGGGTTAAAATTGCTCTGTGCAACAGTGGCACACTGCAATTTAAATGGCTTAACAGCTTTGTTAACGTCTAGGCAAGAGGGACTTCGTATAAATATGCTAACACAATTGTATGCACTGTTGTACAGAGTAGTTACATATCAATAATGTTTGTTAATTTTAAGTCCTCTCTGCATGAAGTTAAACTCAATATAGTAGAAACAACCTCAATTATTCTTGAAAAAATTTCTGAACAGTAATTTTGTCAGTGTGCACTGTAGGATTTTTTTTTAAGCCTCAAAGTTAAGTTTTCTTACTATGGCTTTGAGAGACGAATTCTATGAAGCCACATTCTTCCAGAAATCCCTATTTTTAATTGAGAAAAATGTGGTCTTCAGGAATTTAGTTAAAATATGCAGCAGCTAGCTTCAAGCGGTTTTGGAATTTGAGCTGATGACAACAGCTAGTTTAATGCCAGCATGTATCAATGAGCAATGCTAAATGGAGACTTCATTGATTTTAACCTTCCATCTGTGGCAAGGACTACAAATGCATAATAACTATGACTACTAATTTTACAAACACTATAAGTATAGTATGTATAAAATTTAAGATACCATGTGCGAAAGTGGCTGCAAATGCCCAAATCATTCTTATGCCTTAAATAATTGAAATCGCCATGGATTTAAATTGGCTTGCTCTAGAGCCAAGTGTAGGCAGGATGGTAGTTAAGCAGTGGAATGCTGCTCCTGTAAAATATGTGATTGTAGAGTACCGAATGGTCTCCCTGAAGACGACACCTGCAGGAAGTGCACCCAACTTCAGCTCCTGACTGACAAGGTCAAGGAACTGGAAGTGGAGCTGGATGCACTCAGGGCCATCTGGGAGGCTGAAAGCCTCACAGATGAGACTTTTACTGAGGTGGTCAAACCCAGGGTGCAGGCTTCTGATAGTCGATGGGAGACCAGCAGGATGAGTAAGCAGTCAGTGAGGATTCTTCTGTAGCCAATCTCTTCAGCAACAAGTGTACCCCTTTGTATACTGCTGGTGCAATGACCGATTAGGGCACAGCAGCAACAGCCATGCCAGTGCCACTGGGGCCAGCTCTGAGGCTCAGCAGCTCCTCAGCCATTCATTATTAAAGTCTGGTAGAGCAATAGTAATATGACACTTGATAGTTAGGGAGATGGACAGGAGATTCTGGGGCTGAGAAAGAGACACCAGGATGATGTGATGCCTCCCTGGTGCTAGGGTGAAGGGTGTCTCAGAGCAGCAGCTGTGGTCAAGAGTGATGGTGAACAGCCAGAGGGCGAGTCTACATTGGCACCAATGACAAAGGTGGAAAGGGGGAATGAGGTCCTACATGGTGAGTATAGGGAGTTGGGGAAGAGGCTGGAGCAGGACTTTCAAGGTAGTCATTTCTGGATTATTCCCAGTGCCATGTGCGGGTGAGGGTAGGAATAGGATGATAGTACAGATGAATGAATGACTGAGGACAGGGTTTCAGGTTGCTGGATAATTGGAACCCTTTCTGGGGCAGGGTGACCTGTAGAAGAGGGATGGGCTGCACCTAAATGGGGGGTGAACTAAACAGGAGGTTCACTAGTGTTACTCAGGAGGGATTAAACTAGTTTGGCAAGGGTAGTGGTACCTTTTCCTCAGAAAGTGGAGGGATGGAGAGGAAGGTAGATATCTGGTCAGGTAAAACAGGCAGGAGCAAACTAATAGATACAATGGGGTGGATATTTTGAAGTGTGTGTAGTTTAATGCTCGTAGTGCTATTGGTAAAGGTGATGAACTTACAGCCTGCATCCATACATGGAACTATGATGTTGTGGTCATTACAGAGACTTGGCTGAAAATGGGCGCTTAATGTTCCAGGATTTTGATGTTTTGGAAAAGATAGGATTGAGAGGGAGGTAAAAAGTTGGAGGGGGTGGTGAGGGATGGTGGAGTTCCACTACTAATCAGGGACAATATCACAGCTGCATGCAGAGGGGACATAATGGGGGGCTCATCCACTGAGTCTGTATGGGTAGAACTCAAAAATAGGAAAGGTGCAATCACTCTGATGGGATTGCACTACAGACTCCCCCAAAACCCACCAAGAAATTGAAGAATACATATGCAGGCTGTTCAAGGAGAGGTGTAAAAACAATAGGGTTTTTGTCATGGGGGCTTCAACTTCCCTAATACAATATAAACTAGGTCCTTCTGCGTTCAAGAGGTTTAGATGGGGTAGAGTTTGTTCGTTGTGTCCAGGAGGGTTTCTTAAATCAATATCTAGGCAGTCCAACAAGAGGAAGAGTTGTACTGAACCTTGAACACAAAATACTCTGCAGATGCTGGGGTCCGTCTCAGCCCAAAACGTTGACTGTTCGTTTCCATGGATGCTGCCCAACCTGCTGAGCTCCTCCCACGTGTTGTGCGTGTTGTACTGGACCTTATGTGGGATAATGAGCCTGGCCAGGTGACTAATCTTTCAATGGGTGAGCAGTTAGGGAACAGTGACCACAACTCCTTAAATATTAAGATAGCTGTAGATGAAGATAACGATGGGCCTTGCGGGAGAGTATTAAAGTTGAGTAGGACAAATTCTGTGAGCATTAGGCAGGAACTAGGGAGAGCTAATTGAGAACGGCAGTTTTTGGGCAAGTTCACATCTGACATGTGGAGGGTGTTTAAAGACCATCTGCACAGAGTACAGGACAGTAATTTTCCAGTGAGAAGGAAGGACAAGGATGGCAAGGTAAGAGAACCTTACATATTGACAGAGCTGATGAATTTAGTCAAAAAGAAAGGAAAAGAACTGGAATCGAATGGAGCCCTTAATGATTATAAAGAAGTCAAGAAAGGAATTAGGAAAGCTAGAAGGGGCCATGAAAAGTTCTCGACAAGGATCAAAGAGAATCCCAGGTCATTCTACACATATATCAAAAGTAAGAGGACAACTAGGGAGACCTTAGGAGCACTCATGGATAAAGAGGGAACACCTGCTTGGATGCAAAGGAAATGGGTGAAGTTCTTAATGAGTACTTTACATCATTATTTACCAAGGAGAAGGATGTGGAGGATAGGGAGATCAGTGCTGAATGTACTGATATGCCAGGGCTTTTTGAGGTAAAGGTAGTGTTGGGCTTCCTAAAGAGCATTAAGATAGGTAAGTCCCCAGGGCCTTATGGGATATATATTCCAGGTTATTGAGAGAGGAAAGAGAAGAGATTGCTAGGTTCTTAACTAGTACCTTCATGTCCTCTCTAGCAACAGGCAAGGTTCTGGAGAACCGGTGAGTACCTAATGTTGTTACATTATTCAAGAAGGGAACAAGGGATAATCCTGGAAACTACAGACTGGTGAGTCTCACGTCAGTGGTAGGGAAGTTACTGGAAGTAATTCTTAGGAATAGGACTTATGAGCATTTGGAAGACCATAGCCTAATTAGGGAGAGCCAGCATGGCTTTGTGCAGAGCAAGTCTTGTCTCACTAGCTTGATTGAGGTTTTTGACAAGGTGATGAGGGTGATTTATGTCAACAGAGCTGTGGATATTTTTTACATGGATTTTAGTAAGGCTTTTGACAAGGTTCGTCATGGGAGGCTTGTACATAAGATTAAGATCCATGGGATCCACAGTGAATTGGCCATTTGGATTCAGAACCGGCCTGCCTATAAAGCAGAGGGTAGTGGTCGAAAGGAGTTATTCTATCTGGAGTTCTGTCATTAGTAGTGTTCTGCAGGGATCTGTCATGGGCTCTCACCTGTTTGTGATATACAGGTATATAAATGGCCAGGATGAAAATGTGGATGATGGGTTAGTAAGGTTGCAGATGAACCAAATGTTGGTAGATTTATGGATAGTGTAGATCCTTGAGTTCAATGGGATATAGATCAGTTGCAGATATGGGCAGAGAAGTGGTGGATGGAATTTAAGCCAGTCAATTGTGCAGCATTGCACCTTGGGAAGTCAATGCAAAGAGACAGTACACTATCAGGGAAGAATATCTAACGGTGTTGATGAGCAGAGGGATCTTGGAATCCAAGTTTATAGTTTCCTGAACATGGCAACACAGCTTGATAGGGTGGTTAAAAAGGGATTATAGAATTCTTGCCTTTAATGGTTGAGGCTTTGCATTCAAAAGTCAGGAAATTATGTTGTAGCTTTATAAAGTTTTAGTTAGTCACATCTGGAGTATTGCATGCAGGTCTGGCTCCATTATAGGAAGGTTGTCAAGGCTTTGGAATGGATGCAGGAGGGGTTTACCAGGATGTTGCCTGGATTAGAGGGCATGTGCTATGATGAGAGTTTGGACAAACTTGGGTTGTTTTAATTGGAGTAGCAGAGCTGAGGGAAGATCTGATGGAGGTTTATAAGATTATGAGAAGTCATAGATAGAGTTGACAGTCAATATCTTTTTCCGGGGGTTGAAATGTCTAATACTAGAGGGCATGTAGTTAAGGTGAGAAAGGAGATGTGAGAGGCAAGAATTTTCAGATACAGAGTTGTGGGTGCCTGGAATAGTGTGGTGATTGAGACAGAAACATTAGAGAATTCTAAGAGGTGTTGAGATAGGTACATGAATGTGAGGAAAATGGAAAGATATAAGCATTGTGTAGACAGAAGAGATTAGTTAGCTATTAAATTATTAATTTAATTGGTTTGGCTGTTCAATATTCTATGTTCTACTAAAGATGCTAAGAGACAGTATCAGTGGAAAATCGAGTCGCGGTGCAGCCATCAACTGTGCCAGCACTTACACAGTACAATGCATTACTAAACTAAGCTGAGCAGCATTGGCAACAATAATGTTCATCCCAATGAACATGTTCTTTGAAGAGAAGGGAACAGCGATGTCACCACCTACCCTCATTGTCTCCAGTGCACTTGAATGTACAGTTACTGCGGACGTAAGATCAGTTTTCCACAGTGTGAACACAAGGAAAGCATCAAATCCAGATGGTGTCTCCGACCATGTGCTTAGATCCTGAGCAGATCAGCTGACAGGGATATTTGTAAACAAGCTTAACCTCTCCCGGTATCATCCCAGTACCCAAGTATAACAAGGTAACATGCCTTAATGACTACTGCCCAGTGCCTCTAACTTCTATCATCATGACGTGCTTCAAGCAGCTGCTCATGGCACACATCAACTTCAGCTTTACAGACAATTTTGACCTATGTAAATATACCTATCACCAAAATATTTCTATGGCGGTAGGCAAATTTAGGCAGAAGTTGTTCCTGTCCCTACACTTATCTCTAGGAATCTGGACAGTAAAGCCACCTACCTTAGACTATTAATAATTGAGGAACTGAACGAGTATTTTGCATCAGTCTTCGCTGAGGAAGACATCAGAGGTATACCGGACACTCAAGGGTGGCAGGGAAGAGAAGTGTGCGCAGTCACAATTACGACAGAGAAAGTACTCAGGAAGCTGAATAGGTCGATAAATCTCCTGGACCAGATAGAATGCACCCTCGTGTTCTGAAGGAAGTAGCTGTGGAGATTGCGGAGGCATTGGCGATGATCTTTCAAAAGTCGATAAATTCTGGCAAGGTTCGTGAAGACTGGAAGATTGCAAATGTCACTCCACTATTTAAGAAGGGGGCAAGGAAGCAAAAAGGAAATTATAGACCTGTTAGCTTGACATCGGTGGTTGGGAAGTTGTTGGAGTCGATTGTCAAGGATGAGGTTACAGAGTACCTGTAGGCATATGATAAGATAGGCAGAACTCAGCATGGATTCCTTAAAGGAAAATCCTGCCTGACAAACCTATTACAATTTTTTGAGGAAATTACCAATAGGCTAGACAAGGGAGATGCAGTGGATGTTGTATATTTGGATTTTCAGAAGGCCTTTGACAAGGTGCCACACATGAGGCTACTTAACAAGATAAGAGCCCATGGAATTACGGGAAAGTTACATATGTGGATAGAGCGTTGGCTGATTGGCAGGAAACAGAGAGTGGGAATAAAGGGATCCTATTCTGGTTGGCTGCCGGTTACCAGTGGTTTTCCACAGGGATCAGTGTTGGGGCCGCTTCTTTTTACATTGTACATCAACGATTTGGATTATGGAATAGATGGCTTTGTGGCTAAGTTTGCTGACGATACGAAGATAGATGGAGGGGCCGGTAGTGCTGAGGAAATGGAGAGTCTGCAGAGAGACTTGGACAGATTGGAAGAATGGGCAGAGAAGTGGCAAATGAAGTACAATGTTGGAAAGTGTATGGTTATGCACTTTGGCAGAAAAATAAACGGGTAGACTATTATTTAAATGGGGAAAGAATTCAAAGTTCGGAGATGCAACGGGACTTGGGAGTCCTCGTACAGGATACCCTAACATTTCGAATGTTAAAAGGCATGGACAGAGTGGATGTGGCAAAGTTGCTTCCCATGATGGGGGAGTTTAGTACGAGAGGGCATGACTTAAGGATTGAAGGGCGCCCATTCAGAACAGAAATGCGAAGAAATTTTTTTAGTCAGAGGGTGGTGAATCTATGGAATTTGTTGCCACGGGCGGCAGTGGAGGCCAAGTCATTGGGTGTATTTAAGGCAGAGATTGATATGTATCTGAGTAGCCAGGGCATCAAAGGTTATGGTGAGAAGGCAGGGGAGTGGGACTAAGTAGGAGAATGGATCAGCTCATGATAAAATGGTGGAGCAGATTCGATGGGCCGAATGGCCTACTTCTGCTCCTTTGTCTTATGGTCTTATGGACCACAGTTCTGCCTTTAATGTTAATATTCCATGCAAAGTCCGGACCCTGGGAGTTAATGTGTTCCTCTGCACTGGACCCTTGACCAATAGACCACAATCAGTAAGTATGGGCAGCAGCACTTCTGCCACAATTATTCTAAAAATTAGTCTTCCACAAGGTTGCATCCTCAGCCCCCTACTCTTCTCCCTGTACACTCATGACAGTGTGGTCAGACTCTGCTCTAACTCCAAAAGTTTGCAGGTGATACCACAATAGTCGCATCTCAAATAACGATGAGTCTGAGTATAAGAAGGAGACAGAGAGCCCAGTGACATGGTGTCATGGCAACAACCCTTCCCTCAATGTCAAGAAAAGAGCTGGTCATTGGCTTCAGAAAGGGAGGAGGGGGCCTTGGACTTGCTCCTCTCTACATCAATGGTGTTGAGGTTAAGAGCTTCAAATTCTAAGGTATGAACATCCTGGCCTAATCACATTAGCGTCATGGCCAAGAAATCTTCCTATACTGCTACTTCCTCAAGAGGCTAGAAAAATTCAACATGTCTCTCTCACCAACTTTTATCAATGCCCCACAGAAAGCATTCTGTCTTGATGCATAACAGCTTTGTATGGCAACTCCTCTGTACATGATGGCAAGAAACTGCAGAGAGTTGTGGACACAGCTCAGTACATCACAGGAACCAGCCTCCACTCTATGGACTCTATCTGTACTTCTCAGTTCCTCATTAGACCAGCCAGCATAATGAAATACTCCACCCACCTCAGACATTCTCTCTTGTCCCCTCTCCCATTGTGCAGAAGATACAAAAGCCTGAAAGTACATTCCACCAGACTTAAGCACAGCTTTTATCCCACTGCTATCAGACACCTGTATGATAGAATAGACTCTTAGCCTTGCAGTCTACTTAATTACGATTTTTCACTTTATTGTTTACCTGCACTGCACTTTTTGGTAGCTTTTATATTTAATTTTGCATTGTTATTGTTTTACCTTATTCGATGGCACTGTGTAATGTTTTGATCTGTATGTACAGTATGCATTACAGTTTTTTCACTTTATCTTGGTACATGTGACAATAATAAACCAATACTAATAACAATTCTATGTATTATTTGCTGGCATGGAGAAGGAATTACCTACATATAGTTTCTCTTCCTTGGCATTTTCTTTGAATTCTTGTTGTACTTTCTTCTCTTCTTGCTTTTTCTTATTAATGGTGTCTTTCTGCTTCTGGACTGTTAGGTGGTGGCAAGGCTGTGCCCTTAGAGTGATCAAGTTGTGTAGCAAGGTGCCTGCTCAGTGGAATTCCTGTTGAAGTTAACGTAGTGTACATTGCCACCTGTGGCAGCATGTAGATCTCATTTGCATGGATGAATGGATCAGCCATCTCATGAGTGGATAAAATCTGTTGCTCAGTCGCAAGTATTTGACTATGCTTAGTGAGGCAAACATGAATGACAAAACAGACTCCTGCAAAATGAAGGGATTATGCCCATTGGCCAAGTGACTGACATCATTAATAAACAGAGTTCAACATGTAAATGAAAGAATAGTATTCGATTCATATAACATCTTGGTTGTCATAATCAGGGAAGGTATTGGGGATAAGCTCCCACTAGCTACCAAATGCTCCCAATGGTGTACATTTGACAATCAGGTCCAGCTGCTGGCCTTTACATGTGGCTTAACTACTAAGTCCAGCAGAACTGTTTCTACTGGCAGGAGAAGAGGCAAAGGCAGGATACTGGTGCCTTAAAAGCAGTTGCTTTGGGCAGGTGGGGCTCAGCAGCATGGTTGGCAGATCATATATGAGGCCCTCCATTGGTCAGGTTTGACCTTTGGGTGTTGTATCCCAGATGTCCATGTGCTACGCAGACTAGGCTGGTAGGATATGGAGAGCAAGCTGTCACCCGTGCAGCACACTCCCCATTTCCAAGTAGCTGATGGATCCAGACAGACAGCGGAGACCAACAGGAATTGCCAGTCAGCGTTGACCTCAAGGTAGGACTACCTTAGGGTTTCCATCTCCTGAATTTTCCTTGGGGTTTACCCCCGAAGCCTTCCCCAGGAGTGTGTGTAGCTGCAAGGCAGCATTGGTTTCAGATCAAAGTTTTCCTTCTCCGAGATGAGCTGCTAACCATGGCTGATGTGTCCATCTGCCTGAGGTGCCAGTAACCGGCCTTTGCCCCTTCTCCTGTCAGTAGCTACGATTACTCCGGGCTTGAGACACAAGCCATTGAGAGCATGCAGTAGGTAGTGGGAGTTTATCCCCACTACCACCTCTGGCTAAAACAACCTTAAGGAACCAACAGCTTATCTCATCTACAGCAGCTCATGCAGGAGAAGGAAAACTCTGATCTCAAACCTTCACTGCATTGCAGCCATACCCATTCATGGGGTAAGCCCTGGGGAAATACTTGGAGCTGGAAGTAAACCCTAAGGAAAAACTCTCGAGATGGAGTCCCAAAGGCAGTCCTATTTTGAGTTCAATGCTGACCGGCAACTCCTGCATTGCCACTGGTGCCAAACTGTATCATTCTCTGCCATTCCTTTGGATTAATCAGCCGTGCGGAGAGGGGGAGCCTGCAAGTGGGCAACAGCTTTCTCTCTGTTTCATACTGCCCTGGCTTATGTTCTGTCTTACATATCATATAGGCAGCTAGGACCCAATATCCATGGTCAGCTTCGACCAACGCAGGGCCTCAACATCTTGTTATGTTTAAATCACTCAATGCGCTGCACTGCATTAATTATTTTAGGATACATTTCCTCCTGCTGCTTAAGCAAATGAAGCAGCCATTTTTGACAACAATGTCCACAAACACCAGGGATGTGAATGACCATTTAATTTTTCATGGTGTAGTCTTCATTAACTCTGTGAGAAGGAATTATTTATTCTGACAGTGGAACTGCTTCCTTTACATGGCGCTATGGGATCATTAACATTAACCAGAATCATTGAAGCAGGCAACACAAACTGCCTGAGGCAATTTTGACAATCCAGCATTGCTTTGGTATACTCTCCGAATATCAGCTAAGACTGTGAGCAGAGACAATGATGTGAAGTTAGATTCTTCAGTGATCTGTGCACCTGAATATTGTCACACAAGCCACACTAGCTGAATAGGAGGACAGTTCCAAACTGCTGGCTGAATCATAAGAAACTTTGTTCATGTGCATAGGTTACTTCTCTGAACTCGTGTGGTTTAAAAATAGCAATGACTTAGATTTCACAAGAACAATTTTGATGACTGGAGCCTACTTTCTCTACAACACATTCTTCACTTATGTAGATAAACCAGTATGTTTGTTTTACCAGAACCCACTTGCTTGAACAGCTATTGCACCAGCATGTAATTTTTTCAATCTCCTGCTGAAAGCCAGGAGGTTTGGTGTGACTAACATACTGTGATTTTTATCATTGTCCAAATTTTAATCTTTTCTAACTTGCAGGTGGCAACTTGGAACATTAAGTGCCTGGAATCAAAAATGAACTGATTCAAATATGAAAAATAAAGAAATTATTGACTTTGAAGAAATTCAATTTTTAAAAGCTTTCCAAGGGAGAGAGATTGCCTCCCTTCATCTTTCTTCTAAGGGAGTAAGCCACGCATCAATGAGTGAGCCAGCACTTTCTATATATCTAGGGAAAATTAACACATGAAGGGCAACTTGTTCTTTCAGGGGCTTGTGATGTTATGACTCTGTGATATTAGTTCAGTACACCACGCGATTTCTGCTTGCTCTTGAAGTTATGATGGGACAATGTGAAAGATGTCTGGGAATCAATAAAAGGTTATAAAAATTGCTTTCAGCACTTATTCAAATGTCTTTTGAAAGAGAATAGTGACTTGCAGAGAGAAATTGGTGCTCACAATTGAAAGACAGGCAGTCTGTTGAACTAGAGATCTGAACAAGTGAGAAGAAAAACAGAAATCTGATACATTTCCTCCTGCTACTTAAGCAAATGAAGCAGCCATTTTTGACAACAATGTCCACAAACACCAGGGAAATGAACAACCAATTAATTTTTCATGGTGTAGTCTTCATTAACTCTGTGAGAAGGAATTATTTATTTGACTTGGTCCATTACCTAGTTCCAATTCTTAGTTCAAAGGGCTGAATTTTGAATTTTGTAATATTCACACAAGTGAATTGTTTTAAATCTTCTCTGGCTTATTGGTTATAGAACATAGAACATAGACTGCTGCTGTCCATAAGGAGTTTATACTTTCTCCCCGTGACTGAATGAGTTTCCTCCAGAGCTCCAGTAGCTGTACCAGGTGGTATGTTAATTGGTCAATGTAAATTATCCCAATAATTTAAATCAGGGGTTGAATCAGGGGTTGTTGGTGGTGTGGCATGACGGGTTTGGAGGGTCTATTCTGTGCTGTATCTCAATAAATAAATAACTAAATAAGCAGAGCAGCACAGAAACAGGCTCTTCAGGCCACAACGTTATGCCAGAGAAATTAAATTAGTAATCAAATACCTAACTAAACTGACCTCTTCTGCCTATACAATGTCCATATCCTTTCAACTTCCTCAGATTCACGTGCCTATCTGAACATCTCTTAACAGTCTCTAATATTTCTACCTCTACCACCACACGAGGCAGTGCATTCCAGGCACCCACAGCTCTCTGCATAAAAAACTTGCCCCTCACATCTCCTTTGAATTTACCTCCTTTCACCATAAATGCATGGCCTTTGGTATTAGACATTTCAATCCTTGGAGAAAGATAGTGTCAGTCTAATCTATCTATGCCTCTTACAACCTTACGAACCTCTATCAGATCTCCCATCAGCCTCTGCTGTTCCAAAGAAAACCAACCCAAGTCTGTCCAACCTCTCATTGCAGTACATGCCCTCTAATCCAAGCAACATCTTGGTAAACCTCTCCTGCACCCACTCCAAAGCCTTGACATCCTACCTACAATGGGGTGACCAGAACTGTATGCAATACTCCAGATGTGGCCTAACTAGTGTTCTATAAAGCTGCAACATAGCATCCTGACCTTTGAACTCAGTGTCTCAGTTAATAAAGGCATGCATGCTAGCTCCACGCCTTCTTAACCTGTGTAGCCACTTTCAAGGAGCTATGAACTTGGACCCTAAGATCCCTCTGCTCATCAATACTGTTAGAGATCTTGCCCTTAACAGAGTATTGTCTCTTTGCAATTAACTTACCAAGGTACAACACTTTATATTTGACGGCTTAAACTCCATCTCTCATTTCTCTGCCCATATCTGAGAACGATCTATATCCCGTTGCATTCCTTGCCAGTCTTCTGCAGTTCACAGATGTCTTTCAATTTACCTGCATTCAGTTTAAGACCATGAGGAAATAATGTGCAGTGATTGAAAACAGGATTGAGGTAAACAAGCTACCACCTTTCTGTCATCCATTGATGGGCAGATGCAACCCAGATGGAGAAGGGAAGAAGAACAGGTAGGCCAAAGGAGAAGAAATCAACATAAATAGACGTGTGGGTAAAGGGCACATGGAACCAGGAGGGTGAGGGTAAGGAAGCTAGGTGACAAGGTGGGTTCAAGAAAAAGGTGAACAAAGAAAAGTGAACCTAGGTGGATTGTAAGAGAGAAAAAAGACCACGGGGGAAATGTATAATTTATGTTTCTCTTGTGGATGCTATCTTTCTGATGGTAGGTGCCTGTGAATCTGATGTAAGTTTTTCATTGAACCTGTGAACTTGTGAATATGATAATGACAATAAACAGGACTATGTTGGCATTTTTGAAAGTACTATCACACAGATGAAGATAAAGCTAGCAGGAAATATTTTTATTGAGGGTAACCATTCTCAAATTGAATAGCAATGCCCATTACAACAATGTATTGAGATCATAGCACATGGGAAATTTAGCTTCTTATGGAACTCCTACATATATACACATCATATCTACAAATCCTATCAATACAGTTCTGAAATCTGTCCAGGTCGTGATTCACAGCCATGTGAGTAGGCATCCCACACTAAGTCAAAATCATTTCTGAATCAGAAGCAATTTACACTCATGCTCATTTTTGGTTGCTCTTGAACTTAGCATGTTTTGGTTTTAATGAAAGACTGGATCAAGATGTCAATGGAGACACGTAACAATATTTTGTGGGCTGCTCACAAAACTTCAAGGTATACCCCTTCTAAACAATCTGCAGCTTGTACTTTCCCTTTAAGTAATGTACTTTTAAGCCATCTTAACGGACTAGTGATTTTATGACATCCTGAAGGACTCAATTCTCAGAATACTGGTACAGCACCTTTAAGGAGGCAAAGGTACATTGCCATGGCTGACAAAGAAGAAGGAAGGGAGGACTCCAAACCAGACCAAAATAGCAAGGTGTAAAGCTTCCTCTACCTAGTATCTTGTTAGCGAATGTACAGTCTCTGGAGAAAAAGATAGAAGACCTTAGGGCAATATTGCTGAGCTGGAGAGAAATTAAGGATGCTGCATTCTCTGTTTCATGGAAACATGGCTTGGCTCAGACATGCTAGATATGGTGGTCAGACGAGGGCTTCTAGATCCACTATTTGGATCAAAACTGCTGAGTTGAAGAGGGGAAAGGTTAGGGTCTGTGTTTCATGATAAACTCTTTGTGTTTCACTCTTGTTCCTCAGACTTGAGCATCTAATTATTAGTTCTTAGTCAACTGATCTGCATTGGATTCTACATACCGAGAAAGTTCTCCTCCATGATCCTGACCACAGTTAGCATGTCACCGAAGGGTGGTGTTAAGCAAGAACTCAATGTATTGAATGCCTCAATTACAAAACCAGAAACAGCCAACCCTGTTGCCTTTCAATTCATTGCCAGGGACTTCAATCAGGTTAGCTTGAAAAAGATCTCTGTCCTATCATTATCAACGTGTCACCTGAATTACCAGGGGTCCCTACAAACTGCACCATTGCTATACTACCACAAGGAACACCTACTGTTCCATCCCAGACTGAATTTTGGGAAATCATCTAGCTGTCAACCTTTTATCTGCATACAGGCAGAGGCTAAAGAGAAAGGCTGCAGAAGTAAGAACATTGAAGAGATGGACACGGAAGGTAAAGTACTGGCTACAGGACTGCTTTGAATCAGTGTACAGGGCCACATTCAAGGACTCATCAGAGGATATGAATGCATACACCCTGGTTGTCACAGACATTATAAAGTAATTCATGGACAACCGTGTCTCAGCAGAATCATTTTATGTCTTCCCCAACCAGAAGCCCTAGAGGAAGCAAGAGATTCATAATCTGCTGAGGACCAGATTGGTGGTGTACAGGTCTGGTGACCAAGTGAAATACAAGACATCCAGGAACGACCACCAGAAAGCCATCTCACAAGGATGCTTGACAGCTGTGGCGGGGCTTGAAGGCTATCACCTCTTACAAAATGAAACCAAGGGATGTAGGTGACAACAAGGTCTCACGTCTAGATGTGCTCAGTGCCTCTTATGTTCGCCTTGATGGTCTGGAAGTATCTTCACAAACTCCCACACCCTAAACAACCCTGTGATTTCAATCTTTAAGGCCAATGCGAGAGTATCCTTCAGGAGAGATAGCTCAGCTCAGATGGAGTACCTATTTGAGAGCTGAAGACCTGTACTGATCAACTGGCTGGAGTCTTCACTGATATCGTTAACCTCTTACTTCATCTGTCTGAGGTACCCACCTGCTTCAAGTAGGCTTCAATTATACTGGTGCCCAAGAAGAATGTGGTAACCTGCCTTAATGACGCGCCCAATAGCACTTGCGTCCATTGTGATAAAGTGCTTTGAAAGGTTGGTGATGAACATATCACATCCTGCCTGAGGAGTGACTTGGATCTGCTCCAATTTGCCTACCATTAAAAAACGTTAACAGAAGATGCCATTTCTTTGGCTCTTCACTCAACCCTGGAACATCTGGACAGTGAAGATGCATATGTTAGAAAGCTCTTCCTTCACTACGGTTCTGCATTCAACACCATAATCCCCTCAAAACTAATCAATTAGCTCCAAGGCAAGGCCTCAATACCTCCTTGTGCGACCTGACCCTCGATTTCCTCACCAGCAGACCTCTGTCAGTTTGGATTAGCAGCGACATCTCCTCTACAAAAAACAATGGCACAGAAGCACCTAAGGCAGTGTGCCTACCCCCCTGCTCGACTCACTTTATACTTTTGACTGTGAGACTAAGCACAGCTCCAATGCCATATTTAAGTTTCCTGATGACATCACTTTTATTGGCCAAATCAAAGGTGGTGATGAATCAGCATTTAGGAGGGAGATTGAAAATCTGGCTGACTGGTGAAACAACACAACCTCTCACTCAATGTCAGCAAGACCAAGGAGCTAATTATTGAATACAGGAGGAGGAAACCGGAGGACTTCATCAGGGGATCGGAGAAGGTCAGCAACTTTAAATTCTTCAGCATTTTCATTCCAGAGGATCTGTCCAGGGTCCAGCATGTTACTCTCATTACAAAGAAGGCATGGCAGCACTACTACCTTCCAAGATGTTTGTGAAAATTTGACGCCATTGAAAACTGTAAATCTTTGATAGATGCGCAGTGGGGAGTACATTGACTGTTGCATCACAGACTAGTGTGGAAGCACCAATGGAAATCTGACAAAAGGTAGTAGATTTGGCCCAGTCCATTACAGATAAAGCCCTCCCCACTATTAAGCACATCTACATGACTATTGTTGCAGGAAAGCAGCATCCATCACCTGGGACCCCTACTTCCCAGGTCATGCTCTCTTTTTCTGCTGCCATCAGGAAGAAGGTACAGGAGTCACAGGATACACACCACCAAGTACAAGATCTACTACCTCTCAATAATCAGGCTATTGAATCAAAGGGGACAACTTCACTCAACTCAACCACACCAACACTGAACTCTTCCTAAACATATTGATCTACTTTCAAGAATTCTTCATCTCCTGTTCTTGATATTACTTGCTTATTTATATTTTATTATTCGAAACATAGAAACATTGAAAACTTACAGCACAATACAGGCCCTTCAGCCCACAATGTTGTGCTGAACATGTCCTTACCTTAGAAATTACCTAGGATTGCCCATTGCCCTCTATTTTGCTAAGCTCCATATACCTATCCAGGAGTCTCTTAAAAGACCCTATTGTATCTATCTCCACCACCGTAACCGGCAGCCCATTCCATTCACTCACCACTTGCTGCGTAAAAAAACTTACCCCTGACATCCCCTATTATTATTTTGTTCATTTTTTAAAAATATTTGTACAGATTGTTTTATTGCACGCTGGTTGTTTATCCATCTTGTAGGGTATGTTTTTCATTGATTTTATTGTACTTCTTTATATTTATTGCAAATACCTAGAAGAAAATGAATCGCAGGGTAGTATATGGTGACATATGTATATTGACAATTAATTTACCTTCACTTTGAACTTTGTACTTTGGATTGGGGTAAAAGGATCAATAGCAGATAGTCATTTGATTTTCTGCGCATCAATAATATGATGAATTTGGTTGGAGCCTCTTGTTATTTTTTCAGACATCTCCTTTAGCAGGCATGTAAGAATGCATTCATGGATTTTATTATGTGATGTATTGGAACATTGAAATTCTATCACATGTCGCTGCAAAGGAACCTCAATGGACTTTTAATTACATACAGGAGCACTTTTGGACAATCTTTGTTTTTAGTTTCTTTCTAGAAGATGATGCTGCCTGTGTCAGCGATTAAATCAGTAGCTGACACTAGAGCAACTAACAACTGTGAGTGTGTGTGTGTGTGTGTGTGTGTGTGTGTGTAGGTACGTGTAGCATTGCTGTAGGGCTTAATAACATATAAACTACTCCCAAAACTGAATAGGACTTGCAGCACAACTCATCCTCTTGAGTGTCCCTATACTGTTTTTGTGGTTCGCTCTTTTTTTCATGCATAATCTCAGATTGCTTCATAATTATTTTTCCTACTTACAGCTAAAAGCTAAAGAACACTATTCTTAAAACATTATTCTAAGTGCTATCCACTATATAGATAATAAAAGACAGCAGAGAAATATGTGGGTTATGTATTCAGCCAAAGCCTCGGGGATAAGTGAAGGATGGTGGTACATGAGAGTAACACGTGCCTGCACTTAACTCACAGTGATAAAGTCAGTATCTCTCTACCTTACAATGGCAACCAAGTTTGTTTACATAGAAACATAGAAACATAGAAAATAGGTGCAGGAGTAGGCCATTCGGCCCTTCGAGCCTGCACCGCCATTTATTATGATCATGGCTGATCATCCAACTCAGAACCCAGCCTTCCCTCCATACCCCCTGACCCCTGTAGCCACAAGGGCCATATCTAACTTCCTTTTAAACATAGCTAATGAACTGGCCTCAACAGTTTGCTGTGGCAGAGAATTCCACAGATTCACCACTCTCTGTGTGAAGAAGTTTTTCCTAACCTCGGTCCTAAAAGGCTTCCCCTCTATCCTCAAACTGTGACCCCTCGTTCTAGACCTCCCCAACATCGGGAACAATCTTCCCGCATCTAGCCTGTCCAATCCTTTTAGGATCTTATACGTTTCAATCAGATCCCCCCTCAATCTTCTAAATTCCAACGAGTACAAGCCCAGTTCATCCAGTCTTTCTTCATATGAAAGACCTGCCATCCCAGGAATCAATCTGGTGAACCTTCTTTGTACTCCCTCTATGGCAAAGATGTCTTTCCTCAGATTAGGGGACCAAAACTGCACACAATACTCCAGGTGTGGTCTCACCAAGGCCTTGTACAACTGCAGTAGTACCTCCCTGCTCCTGTACTCGAATCCTCTCGCTATAAATGCCAGCATACCGTTCGCCTTTTTCACCGCCTGCTGTACCTGCATGCCCACTTTCAATGACTGGTGTATAATGACACCCAGGTCTCGTTGCACCTCCCCTTTTCCTAATCGGCCACCATTCAGATAATAATCTGTTTTCCTATTTTTGCCACCAAAGTGGATAACTTCACATTTATCCACATTAAATTGCATCTGCCATGAGTTTGCCCACTCACCCAACCTATCCAAGTCACCCTGCATCCTCTTAGCATCCTCCTCACTGCTAACACTGCCACCCAGCTTCGTGTCATCCGCAAACTTGGAGATGCTGCATTTAATTCCCTCATCCAAGTCATTAATATATATTGTAAACAACTGGGGTCCCAGCACTGAGCCTTGCGGTACCCCACTAGTCACCGCCTGCCATTCTGAAAAGGTCCCGTTTATTCCCACTCTTTGCTTCCTGTCTGCTAACCAATTCTCCACCCACACCAATACCTTACCCCCAATACCGTGTGCTTTAAGTTTGCACACTAATCTCCTGTGTGGGACCTTGTCAAAAGCCTTTTGAAAATCCAAATATACCACATCCACTGGTTCTCCCCTATCCACTCTACTAGTTACATCCTCAAAAAATTCTATGAGATTCGTCAGACATGATTTTCCTTTCACAAATCCATGCTGACTTTGTCCGATCATTTCACCGCTTTCCAAATGTGCTGTTATCACATCCTTGATAACTGACTCCAGCAGTTTCCCCACCACCGACGTTAGGCTAACCGGCCTATAATTCCCCGGTTTCTCTCTCCCTCCTTTTTTAAAAAGTGGTGTTACATTAGCCACCCTCCAATCCTCAGGAACTAGTCCAGAATCTAACGAGTTTTGAAAAATTATCACTAATGCATCCACTATTTCTTGGGCTACTTCCTTAAGCACTCTGGGATGCAGACCATCTGGCCCTGGGGATTTATCTGCCTTCAATCCCTTCAATTTACCTAACACCACTTCCCTACTAACATGTATTTCACTCAGTTCCTCCATCTCACTGGACCCTCTGTCCCTTACTATTTCTGGAAGATTATTTATGTCCTCCTTAGTGAAGACAGAACCAAAATAATTATTCAATTGGTCTGCCATGTCCTTGCTCCCCATAATCAATTCACCTGTTTCTGTCTGTAGGGGACCTACATTTGTCTTTATCAGTCTTTTCCTTTTTACATATCTATAAAAGCTTTTACAGTCCGTTTTTATGTTCTCTGCCAGTTTTCTCTCATAATCTTTTTTCCCCTTCCTAATTAAGCCCTTTGTCCTCCTCTGCTGAACTCTGAATTTCTCCCAGTCCTCAGGTGAGCCACTTTCTCTGGCTAATTTGTATGCTACTTCTTTGGACTTGATACTATCCCTAATTTCTCTTGTCAGCCACGGGTGCACTACCTTCCTTGATTTATTCTTTTGCCAAACTGGGATGAACAATTGTTGTAGTTCATCCATGCAACCTTTAAATGCTTGCCATTGCATATCCACCGTCAATCCTTTAAGTGTCATTTGCCAGTCTATCTTAGCTAATTCACGACTCATACCTTCAAAGTTACCCCTCTTTAAGTTCAGAACCTTTGTTTCTGAATTAACTATGTCACTCTCCATGTTAATGAAGAATTCCACCATATTATGGTCACTCTTACCCAAGGGGCCTCTCACGACAAGATTGCTAATTAACCCTTCCTCATTGCTCAAAACCCAGTCCAGAATAGCCTGCTCTCTAGTCGGTTCCTCGACATGTTGGTTCAAAAAACCATCCAGCATACATTCCAAGAAATCCTCTTCCTCAGCACCTTTACCAATTTGGTTCACCCAATCTACATGTAGATTGAAGTCACCCATTATAACTGCTGTTCCTTTATTGCACACATTTCTAATTTCCTGTTTAATACCATCTCCGACTTCACTACTACTGTTAGGTGGCCTGTACACAACTCCCACCAGCGTCTTCTGCCCCTTAGTGTTACGCAGCTCTACCCATATCGATTCCACATCTTCCCGGCTTATGTCCTTCCTTTCTATTGCGTTAATCTCTTTTTTGACCAGCAACGCCACCCCACCTCCCCTTCCTTCATGTCTATCCCTCCTGAATATTGAATATCCCTGAACGTTGAGCTCCCATCCCTGGTCACCCTGGAGCCATGTCTCTGTGATCCCAACTATATCATAATCATTAATAACAATCTGCACTTTCAATTCATCCACCTTATTACGAATGCTCCTTGCTTTGACACATAAAGCCTTCATGCGCTCTTTTACAACTCTCTTAGCCCTTTTTAATGCTTGCCCTGGATTTGTCGGCCTGCCACTTTTACTTTTCCCCTTTGTACTTTTTGCTTCTACGCTCACTTTACACCCCTCTGTCTCTCTGCACTGGTTCCCATCCCTCTGTTGTGAACTAACCTCCTCACACCTAGCCTCTTTAATTTGATTCCCACCCCCCAACCATTCTAGTTTAAAGTCACCTCAGTAGCCCCCGCTAATCTCCCTGCCAGGATATTGGTCCCCCTAGGATTTAAGTGTAACCCGTCCTTTTTGTACAGGTCACGCCTGCACCAATAGAGGTCCCAATGATCCAAAAACTTGAATCCCTGCCCCCTGCTCGAATCCCTCAGCCACGCATTTATCCTCCACCTCATCGCATTCCTACTCTCACTGTCGCGTGGCACAGGCAGTAATCCCGAGATTACTACCTTTGCAGTCCTTTTTCTCAACTCCCTTCCTAGCTCCCTATATTCTTCTTTCAGGACCTCATCCCTTTTCCTACCTATGTCATTGGTACCTATATGTACCAGGACCTCTGGCTCTTCACCCTCCCACTTCAGGATATCTTGGACACGATCAGAAATATCCCGGACCCTGGCACCAGGGAGGCAAACTACCATCTGAGTCTCTGGACTGCGTCCACAGAATCGCCTATCTGACCCCCTTACTTTAGTCTCTGCCTCTGTGAGTATATTCTGACTGAACACTTGTTCAGTTTTGAAACCTTAAACTCTTTTTTTGCTGTATCCATCCAAGTTTGCTGGTAATCAGTAGAATAATGGCAAAATTTAGATCACATTGCTTTGTGTTCTTTAGTGGTAAGGACACCATTTTAGCTCCAATGTCATTCTCGAGTTGTGAGTGGATAATTTTTGGAGCAATCGAGTTTACTCAGCAAATTGAATAGTGCAATAACACGTGTGCTGCACACAAACTAGTAGTATGCAGAGTAGACTGTTATTGATGCTGCTCCTCATGCAATGCTGATTTGGTGTCAGCTTTGCCAAACTGAGCTGTGATGATCCAGCCAGTGTTCTGCATTAATCATCTTGCCATTTTGAGGGTGAGAAGCACTCCACCACTGTCCATGCTATTTAAAAGGGTTCTTAATTGCTTCCAAAATTGTTGGTACTGTTGCTGTCATTTCTTTGGAAGGAAATAACTGTGTGCATATTCATTGCATTGGAGATGTATGACATCACTCTACCCGTTGCTCGAATTGAGTGTGGAGTCTCGTGTTTTCATCGTAGCCTTTACCTTCAGCTGGCATGGCGGAATGCATTTGTGGTTCCAGCATTGGAGGGTGAAGGAAAAGGTAGTCAAGGAATATAGTGGATCAGGAAAATCTGTCAAACAAATGGAGCACCAGTGAGAGGCAACACTGATACGGAACTTCACAACAACCAATCTGACTGTGACGGAGGACGATCATTCTAGGCTGGTGGGCACATCAGCAAAACTCATTGCCTAAGGAGAAGGAGCTGAATTTAATTCCTGAGCAGTCACTGTTCTCAGGTGGTGATGGGTTCCCATCACTGTCCTTAGGACTACACTTTAGATCCTACAACGGTATCAGAACTGCAAAGCATTTCAATCCCCGAAATATCGAAGATTTCAAGATTGTTTAATGTCATTTCCAGTACACAAGTGTAAACAAATGAAATAATTGTTACTCCGGATCTATTACTGCACACAAAAAAAACACACTTTAAGATAAATAAGCCTGTAGGTGTTGGAGTTTAGAAAAATCTGTAGGCATCTCATTGAAGCCGATTGAATATTGAAAGGACAGGATAGAGTGGATGTGGAGAGGATGTTTCCTATTGTGGGGGAGTCTAGGACCAGAGGGCACAACCTCAAAGAGTGGAACATCCATTTGGAACAGAGATGAAGAGGAATTTCCTTGGATGAAGGGTGGTGAATGGGGAATTCATTGCCACAGATGACTGTGAAGGACAAGTCATTGAGTATATTTAAAGTGGAGGTTGATAGGTTCTTGATTAGTCAGGAATCAAAGGGTATGGGGAGAAGGAAAGAGAATGGGGTTGAGAGAGATAATAGTTTAGCCATAGACTTAATGGGCTGAGTGGCCTAATTCTGCTCTTATATCTTATGGTCTTAACAGAATAATAATAAAAATCACAATAAATATAAATACATAAGATAGCTTATATATATAGACTGATTGTACATTCATAAAGTGACACTAGGCACAGGAGTGTCTGTACATAAGGTGACTGACAGGAAATGATAGAGTAATGGTGGTTGGGGTTGTGGAGGACAAGTTAGTGGGTGGAGGTTTTGATCAGCCTTACTGCTCGGGGAAATAACTATTTTTGAGTCTGGTGGTCCTGGCATAGGTGCTTCATAGCCTCCTCCTTGACAGCAATGAGACAAGCAGTTCATGAGCAAAGTGGGTGGGATCCTTGATGATGTTACTAGCCCTTTTCCAGCACCTTTCTGTATATATGTCCTTGATGGCAGGTAGGCTGGTGCTGGTGATGCTTTGGACAATTTTGACTACCCCTTATAGAGCCTTCCTGTCAGCCACAGTGCAGTATCTCTACCACAGAGTGATGCAGATTATCAGGATGCCCTCTATTTGCAACTGTAGAATGATGTGAGTATGGATGTGCAAAGTCCAGCTCTCTTCAGCATTCTCAGAAAGGAGAGACATTGATAAGCTTTCCTGACAGTGTAGGATGTGCTCAAGGATCATGAGAGATTGTGCAAGATATGCAATCCCAAGAGTTTGAAGCAGCATGCAGTTTCCACCGTTATGCTACCGATGTAAAGAGGGGTATCAGTGGTGCGAGTTCTCCTGAAGTCAATAATCATCTCCTTTGTCTTGTTGACTTTGAGTAAGAGGATATTTGTTTTGGCATCAGGACGTGAGCTCTTTCACCTCCTCTCTGTAGGCTGTCTCATCATTGTTGGTGATGAGCCCCACCACTGCCATGTCATCGATGAACTTAACAATGTGACTACTCAGGTGTTTGGCCCGTGCACTCATGTGTGAGCAAAATGTACAGCGGTGGCTCAGCACATAGCCCTGGTTGGGGGGGGGGGGGGTACCTGCATTGGCAGTGATGGGGAGGGAGGGGTGGCTGTCCATTCTGACTATCTGAGGTTAGGAAGTCCAACACCCTGTTGCACAGTGGTGTTTTTACACTGAGGAGTAGGAGTTTGTTCACCAAGATCTGTGTTGAATGCAGAAATGAAATTCAGAAACAGCATTCAGACATAAATGTCCTGTTTTCCAGGTGTGTCTGGGCCAAGTGCATGACAAATGTTTTGGCATCTGTCATATAGCGGTTTTGTTGGTAAGCACATTGGTGTCCAATGTGGCAGGAATGGTGTTTTTGGCATGTGCCATTACCAGCTTACTTCGTGATGAGTAGTGTCAGTGTCAAAAGTTGTTCAGTTCTGAAGGTGTGGAATTCGTTGATGCAGAGCTGATGGTGGCTGATTTGAGGTATGTGGGGACAGCAGCCTGGTTGGGTGAAATATTGAAGATGTTCGTGAAGACATCAGTGAGCTGGTGTGCACACTCCCTGAGTACTCAGCCTGGGCTGTTGCCTGGCCCAGTTGCCTTATAGGGGCTGACTCACATAACTGGTATTTTGTTGCATGCCGCGAAGCATGCATAAACTTTTTTAGAGCATTGAGGATTTTCGTCACCTAGTCAGTAACATCGTTGATGCCCAGCCAAGAATTCCAAAGATCATTATCGGACAGGTGTTGTTAAAGTTTTTGGAGTGCAAGTAGTCTTGACCCTCTTGATGCCTAGGATGAGGTTCTATTTTGCTGTTCTGTCACCAGTCTTGAAGGCAGCATCCTGGGCTTTGCAGTGTTCAGCCAGGCCTTCTGGTTGGTCTATGAATTAACCAACATGTACCAGTGTCATTTACACACTTACAGGAGCAGCTGGTGACAGATGAGGCATATTCCTTGAGGTCTGTGTCTTGTCCTTTTCAGGCAGCCTCCTTGAACATCTGCCAGTTAGTCTACAGCATAGAGATTGCCTCTTTGGGCCATACAGTGATGGCCAGCTTGACTGGATTCTCCATTTTCAGTATATTGGGATTAACGCTATGGAGGTGTGATCAGAGAGGTCAAGATGAATGTGTGGGATGGCTTTGCAAGTACCACATCACTTGTACAAACATGGTTGAATCTGTTTGTTCCTAGTGGCCATGGTAATATATTGGTGGAATGCGGGTAAAATGTCCTGCAGATTAACATGATTGAAGTCTCCTGCAATTATGAAAGGACCATCCAGATACTTATTTTCTAGAGAGCTATTGTGCTTGGTGTTCACACTCTGGGGGATGTGGACACCAGTGATGAGCATAACAGTAAATTCCTGAGCAGATAATATGGCCAGCATTTCATTGTAAGAAGTTCAATTGCCCCAGACTGTGACTACTAACTACAGATGAAATTGTGCGCAACGTTTTGGTCTGCACAGAACAGAGTCATGCTGTCAAGCTGAAATGCCAAGTCAGACATGTTGTTTAGCCATGTTTTGGTGAAAACTAGAATACAGCAGTTTCTCATCTCTTCCTGTGTGTTCATTCATGTCTCAGTGTGTTCATACTAAATTCTAGGGAGTGGACATTGGCCAGAAAAAGTCATGGTTCCGCTGGGCTGGTTGAGTTAGCTCTCAGCCTAACTGATCCTCAGGCTCTCTTGCCACATCTCTGCTTCCTCTGGCACCAGTGCATCTTCTGCTAACTCATCTGAACTACTAGGCCATCTCGCTGGTGTCCAGAGAATCCCTAGTCTGTTAAGCGCTACTATTAACTCTGCTGCCGGCAGATTAAAAATAATTTTGTCTAAGAATTCAGTGGTGGTGTATCCACTGAACATTGGCTGACTGAAATCCTTGACTAGAAACTTTGAAACACTATCTAAGAATTTAAAACTAGCACCATCTTTGGGAACTGGAGAAGTCAATGTAACTCTACGTGCTACCATTTTCCAAATAAATTGTGATCACATGCATAAACTCCTATGGTCAATTTCATAGTCCACTGTATTTTACACTACTCTATCTGTGTGTCTGTAGTCTCCATTGTTTTCCAGACATATCAATGGGTGTTTTCTAAGTGACAGGAGCAATATTCTGGGTATCTGGTGCCAATGAGGGCTCCAGATTCAAAACAGAATGTTCTCCCAAGGACAGATATATACTCCTCTGTAATGAGGCCAGCGTCATCATTGGTATGCAGAAGAAATAATTCTGATGTCCAGATTAATCATGAAGTGCAGTCCAGGATTGTCCAAAGAGCATCTTTTATTTTATGATACACCCCTCACAACTCACCATTTATGCAGATTCAGACCTTACAAGAGATTGTATTGCTGGTGGAGGTGGAGGAAAATGTAGGAAAATGAGATGCAAGAATAGGAGGAGGGAGAGGGATGGAAAAATTGATAATGAAGACATTTTCTTGTCTTGCTATAAGGCAGTGATTCATCCTCTGATAAAAGAACATAGTGCAGTGCAGAAACAGGACCTCTAGCCCACAATGCTCTTTAATCCAGGCAGCATCCTGGTGAACACCATCTGCACTGAAGTCTCCACATTTTTCCTGCAATATAGTGACCAGAACTGGACACAGTACTCTAAAGATGGCCTAATGGAAGCTGCCACATAACTTCCTATTTCTTATAGTCTGCACTGCAAATGATAAAGGCAAGCAAGCCATAAACTTTATTGACCACCCTACCGACTTGTGTTGCTGCTTGCAATGAACAATGGACTTGGACCCAAGATCCTTCTATGCATCGAGTGAGAAATCTGAGGCAGAACAAGTGTTCAGGTGATTAGGTAGTCTATGTCACATTGACAGCAGGACAATATTTGGACTTGGGCTGATACATTACAAGTGACATTTTTGCTACAGAATTGCCAGACAAGGACCATCTTCAGCAAAATAAAGTCCAACCATTTACCCTTGATATTCTGTGATAATGGCATTGCCAAATCACTCATTATCAACATTACAGAGCACTCCCCCCCCCACGTAAAAACACTCAATGGCCATCTGTGCACCTGTTCAAATACAAATATCTAATCAGCCAATTATGTGACAGCAACTCAATGCATAAAGCATGCAAAGATGGTCAAGAGGTTCAGCTGTTGTTTAGACCAAGCATCAGAATGGGAAGGAAATGTGATCTTTGACCGTAGGATGATTGTTGGTGCCAGAGGGGGTGGTTTGAGTATCTTAGAAACTGCTGATATCCTCAGATTTTCATGCATGGCATTCTCTAGTGTTTGCAGAGAATGGTGTGAGAAACAAAAACACAACCAGTGTGCAGTAGTTCTGTGGAAAACACCTTGTGAACAAGAAAGGACAGAGAAGAATGACCAGGTTAGTTCAAGCTGACAGGAAGGTGACAGTAACTCAAATAAATATGTGTTACAACAGTGGTGTGCAGAAGAACGTCTGTGAATGCACAGCACATTCAACCTTGAAGTGAATGGGCCACAGCGGCAGAAGACCACAAGTATACACTCAATGTCCACTTTATTATGTACAGGAGGTACCTAATAATGGGATCAATAAGTACAGGTCAAATACATGATATGTGTGCCTACAGGAAAATACTGAAGACCATATATTCTACATTGCAAGGCAGCTGCAGACTCTCTATAACCTAATAGGATGAGAAAATTGGAAGTTTGTTGGAATACTGTCCTTTGGTTTGTGAAAAATCATTTGCAACAACATTCAAGATGTTTGATACTAGTTAAGATCTAGCAACCTAGTTGATTGGCATCCAGTACCCCATGCTGAACATTCCCTCTCTACCATTGCCACACCATGGCTGTAGCATGTACTGTATGCCAAATGTACAGCTACAACTCAGCAAGACTTTTATGACAGCACCAACCAAAAAGCACTACCTCTGTCACCTAGAGAGAGAGAAGAAATTGACTGGGAATACCGCCACCTACAAGTCTGTCTCTATGACACACTCCATACTGCCTTTGAAGTAGATCTGCACACTTCCACTATTACCTGTGTGAAAATCCTGGACCTTTCTCCTAACAGCACTGTCAGAAATATAGTTCCTTGCCACCTCTTCAAAAGATGGTAGGAGGCATATTCATTGTTAGTCCGCTGTGATACAAAACCTATCCCAAGGTTCAGGAACAGTTATTACCCTACAACATTCAAGCTCCTGAACCAGCAAGAACAACCTCAATCACCACAACTCTGAACTGATTCAATGACCGACAGGCTCACTTTCAACAATATTTTCCATGAAACTCAATTGTATTTCTGCACTGTATTGTAATTAACTATTAAATTATGCTTTCTTTGCATTCAACATGGATTACTACAATCCATAATATTTGTGCCCCAGGTGAAGCTAGAAGGTATTGATTTACTAAATGCTGCTATGCTCAAACCTGACTGAATTCAGTCAGGTTTGTTTCAAAATACCCTCACAAACTGTCCCATCACATTGTCAGAGAGTCAATCAAGCAACTTTTTTTCCATCATTAGCATCGACTCAATGTTACATTGCAGATCCAGAAAGTGAAAGTCCATCTATGTCCAGTCCAAAAGACTTCTTACAAATCTGCAATTTTGATTAGAACTATATTAAAAACATATTTTAAACCTTTTCTTTCCATCAGTTCAATTTTTTTGTTTAGCTGTTCATTCGTGTAAAACTTCCTCTTGTTTTCACACCATGGTTTTTCCCCTCCCTCCTACTAGAAAAATACCTGGCCTGCACACATAGCTGCTCTGACAGCTCAGTTGAGATCAGGAACTCGCCATGTGGGAAATCACAGGCGTGAAGCCACATCCCACCATTCAGCTGTGCAGGCAAGAGTAAGCCAATGTGTTGTGGCACTGGTCCACCCTGAAACTGTATATGTATTTTATTTAAACATAATCACAGTGCAGCAGAAGCTAAATGGCCTTTCATACACTTGTGCAACCTATTCTTGTTTCCATCTTTAAACTAAAATGTGTTTTTCCCCATCTTGCCACATTGACACACTACAGATCCTAGAACTAATTCAGTCACATTACTATAAGGAAATGCACAGGAGTGGCCCACAGTGACTGCTTCCCCAATTGCCAACCTTTTCCTGATTTCCACTAAATGTCATTACCTCGGGTGAACGTTATGAAGTTAGTAGCTCACGCAAGAGGAGTCTATGTCACAGCATTTTCCACTTTATGAAAACTTCAATGAAATGCTTGAGCTTCCCCCACATTCTTATTCTGGATTCTTCCCCCTTCCTTTACAGCCCAGTTGAAGGGTCTCAGCCTGAAATATCAGCTCATCATTCCTCTCCATAGATGCTGCTTGCCCTGTCGAGCTTCTCCAGCATTTTGTGCATGTTATTCCAGGTATTTGATGTACCATTTCTTAAGCTATTTTTACCAAAATATTTGTGTTCAAAAATTTATAATATTCCCATTAGATCTCCACTTGCATAGGCAGAAGATATTAAACCCAAAGGTTATTTCTAGCCTGAATAATTGTGTTTGCTATACAGCCTGTCTGTGATTAGTTAATGATGGCAATACTCTCACCAGAGTTCCTGTATTTTATTATGAGTCGTTTACAGAGTGCTCAGTACAAAGTAAAGAGTAAAGACATAGAAGTTCTCATACTCAGTCAAACTGCCGTCTTCAACAGGATCCTATCAGCAAACACATCTTTACCTAAACCCCACTCTCTACTTTCCACAGAGATTGTTCCCTCAGTGATTCCCTTCACTATTTCTCACTCCCGACTAATCACCCACCTGGTACTTACCCCTGCAAGCAACAGAAATGCTACACCTGCCCATTCACCTCCTCCCTCACCTTCATTCAGGGCCTCAAACAGATGAGGCAACACTTCACCTGTGAATCTGTTGAGGTCATTGTATCCGGTACTCCCAATGCAGCCTCTTGTATATTGGTGCGACCTGGTGTAAATTAGGGGACCACTTTGTCAAGCACCTCCACTCCATCTGCAAAGGCAGAATTTTCTGATGGCCAATCATTTTAATTTCTATTCTGTAATGTCGGTCTGTGGCCTCCTCTGTGGCCACAATGGGGCTACTCTCAGGGTGGAGGAGCAACACCTCTTATTTTGTTTGGGTCGCCTCCAACCTGATGCCACGGATATTGATTTCTCCTTCCAGTATCTTTTTCCCACTTTCCCTCTTCTTCGATTCCCTACTCTTGCCTCTTACCTCTAATTCTCACCTACTTATTACCTCCAGTTTGTGCCCCTCCTTCTTCCCTTTTCCCCACGGTCCACTTTCCTCTTTTATAGATTTCTTCTTCTCCAGTTATCTACCTTTCCCACTCACCTTTATCAACTCTTAGCTTGTTCCCCTTACCCTCCTCCCAACTTTTATTCTGGCATCTTCCTCCTTCCTTTCCAGTTCTGAAGAAGGATCTCATCCTGAAACGTCAACAGTCTATTCAGTTTATAGATGCTGCAGGACCTGCTGAGATCCTCCAGCTTTTTATGCGTGCTGCTCTGGACTTCTAGCATCTGTAGAGTCTCTTGTGTTCACCTATCACTATCCAGCTTGTCCTTTTTCCACTGCTCCCAGATGCCAGAAATGGCTGGGAGTGAAAATGAAAGGACTTCACTACTTCAGCTAGTTAGAAATTACAAAGAATTCGAAGGTTAAATCCTGAATGTTGGAATGAAAGTGAAGATTTGGAGGTTACAATTGTCAAAAGCATTGTATAAAGGTGGTTCATTATCTGCACTAGGTGTCTGTGCTGATTTTGTTCATTTACAGTCAATCAAAAAGAATGCAGCAGTATACACTGGATGAATTCCTCCTTTGATTAGGGACTAATGTATAGTATTTTCGTACTATAGTAGAAGATTTATCGTATTGTAGTAGTAGTAATAGTGTTCTAATTTGTTCTGTATTTCGTTTAAATACATGGTTTGATAATCTCTCAGGGTAGTATATGGTGACATGTACACACTTTGATAATACGTTTACTTGACCCTTTGGGAGTGAGGACCAAGGAGGTATGGCCTAGAGAGGCACAGGAGCACTTACAGGACTGCTTTGAATTGGTGGAATGGACTGTATTCAGGGATTCATCTTCGAGCCTGAATGAGCATGCCACAGCTGTTACTCACTCCATTAAAAGCTGTGTGGATGAGTGTGTACCGATGAGAATTTACTGTACATACCCAAATCAAAAGCCATGGATGATCTAAGAGGCTCATAGTCTGCTGAAGGCTAGATCTTTAGCATTCAAGTCTGGCATCCCAGGTCTGTACAAGAAAACCAGCTACAACTTGCAGGAGACTACCTCAAGAGCAAAGAAACAATTCTGGAGGCAGAATAAGATGCACCTCAACTCTGACAGGATTTGCAGGCCATTACTTCCTACAAAGCAAAACCTAACATCATGAATGGCAGTGAAGCTTCTCTCCCAGATGAGCTCAATACCTCTTAGGCACACTTTGAAAGGGAGAATAAAACTACAGCAATGAGGATCCCTGCCGCACCCAGTGACCCTGTGATCTCTGTCTCGGAGGCCGACATCAGGTTGTCATTCAAGAGGGTGAACTCTTGCAAGGCGACAGGCCCCGATAGAATACCTGATTGGTTACTGAAAACCTCTGCCAACCAACTGGCAGGGGTATTCAAAGACATTTTCAGTCTCTCATCGCTACAGTCGAGAGTTCCCACCTGCTTAAAACAGGCAACAATACCAGTGCCCAAGAAGAGCAGGCTGAACTGCCTTAATGACTATCGTCCAGCAGCGCTGACATCTACAGTGATGAAATGCTTTGAGAGGATATGGCTAGAATTAACTCCTGCCTCAGCAGGGACCTGGACTCACTGCAATTTGCTTATCACCATAATAGATCTACGGTGGATGCGATCTCATTGGCTCTTCACACGACCTTGGATCACCTGGACAATACAAATGCCTAAGCCAGGATGCTGTTTATTGATTACAGCTCAGTGTTTAACACAATCATTCCTACAGTTCTGATCGGAAAGCTCCAGAACCTGGGCCTCTGTACCTCCTCGACAACTGGATCCTCGACTTCCTAACCAGATGACCACAATCTGTGCAGATCGAAAACAACATCTCCACCTCACTGACAATCTACACGGGTGCACCTCAGGGATGTGAGCTTAGCCCACTGTTCTACTCTCTCTACACCCATGACGGTGTGGCTAGGCAAAGCTTAAAGGCTAACTATAAATTTGCTGACAATACAACTATTGTTAGCAGAATTTCAGATGGCAATGTGAAGGCGTGCAGGAGGAAGATATGCCAGCTAGTTGAGTGGAGTTGCACCAGCAACCATGCACTCAACATCAGTAAGACCAAAGAGCTGATTGCGGACTTCAGAAAGGATAAGATGAGGGAAAACACACCAGTCCTCATGGAAGGATCAGATGTGGAAAGAGTGAGCAATTTCAATTTGCTGGGCGTCAATATCTCCGCGGATCTACCCTGGGTCCAAAATATTAACTGCAGCTATATCTCATTGAGAGTTTGAAGAGAATTGGTATGTCACCAAAGACGCTCACAAATTTCTGCAGATGTACCATGGCGAGCATTCTAACTGGCTGCATCACCATCTGGTATGGGGGGGTGGGGGGCTAATGCACTGGGTTGAAATAAGCTATAGAGAGTTGTAAACTTAGCTCCATTGTGGGCACTAGCCTTAGAAGTATCCAGGACATCATCAAGGAACGATACCTCGAAAAGGTGGCAATCACCCACCACCCAGGACATGCCTTGTGCTCATTGAAGGAGGTGCAGAAGTAGAAGGCACACACTCAATGATTCAGGAACAGCTTCTTCCCCTCTGCCATCCAATTTCTGAATGGATGTTGAATCCATGAACACTACCTCACTACGTTTTTATTTTTGTTTTTGCACTACTTATTTAATTTGACTATTTTACTATATATACTTACTATAATTCAGTTTTTACTCCATTATTATGTATTGCAATGTACTGCTGCCACAAAGGCAATGAATTTCACAACATATGCCAGTGATATTAAAACTGATTCTGATTTTGATTCTCATTTAAGTGGTAGTTTGTCTATTTGAACTTTTTTAAGGATTTCAATGAAACTTATGCTAATTGGGACAGTCACTTAATTGGGCCAGGAAGTCCTGGTCCCGATGTATCCCAATTAACCAGAATCTGCATTATTTAACTTTTGGTTTATATTTCAAAAATAAACTTTAAGCCTATAAAAATATAAACATATGAAGCAGTTATACACACCAAATGCTGGAGGAACTCAGCATCTATGGAAAAAAGTACAGTCTGGCCTGCTGAGTTCCTCCAGCATTTTCTGTGTGTTGCTTGGAGTTCCAGCGTCTGCAGATAAGACCAGAAGATATAGAAGCAGAAGTAGGCCATTCGGCCCATCGAGTCTGCTCTGCCATTCAATCATGGGCTGATCCAATTCTTCTATCATCCCCACTTCCCTGCCTTCTCCCCATACCCTTTGATGCCCTGGCTAATCAAGAACCTATCGATCTCTGCCTTAAATGCATCCAATGACTTGGCCTCCACAGCCACTCGTGGCAACAAATTCCACAGATTTACCACCCTCTGACTACAGTAATTTCTCCTCATTTCTGTTTTAAATGGATGTCCTTCAATCTTGAATCGTGCCCTCTTGTCCTACACTCCCCTACCATGGGAAGTAACTTTGCCATATCTAATCTGTTCAGGCCTTTTAACATTCGGAATGTTTCTATGTGATCCCCCCTCATTCTCCTGAAGTCCAGGGAATACAGCCCAAGAACTGCCAGACGTTCCTCTTATGGTAACCCTTTCATTCCTGGAATCATTCTCGTGAACCTTCTGTGAACCCTCTCCAATGTCAGTATATCCTTCCTAAAATAAGGAACCTAAAACTGCACACAATACTCCAAGTGTGGTCTCATGAGTGCTTTATAGAGCCTCAACATCACATCCCTGCTTTTATATTCTATACCTCTATAATTGAATGCCAATATTGCATTTGCCTTCTTCACCACTGACTCAACCTGGAGGTTAACCTTTAGGGTATCCTGCACAAGGACTACCAGGTCCCTTTGCATCTCTGCATTTTGAATTCTCTCCCAATCTAAATAACAGTCTGCCCATTTATTTCTTCCTTCAAAGTGCATGACCATATATTTTCCAACACTGTATTTCATTTGCCACTTCTTTGCCCATTCCTCTAAACTATCTGAGTCCTCTGCAGGCTTTGTTTCCTCAGCACTACCCGCTCCTCCACCGAACTTTGTATCATTGGCAAATTTAGCCACAAATCTATTAATCCCATAGTCCAAATCATTGACATACATCGTAAAAAGCAATGTTCCCAACACCGACCCCTGTGGAACTCCACAGGTAACCGGCAGCCAGCCAGAATATTTATTTATTCCCACTCTCTGTTTTGTGCCGATCAGTTATGCTAGTAACTTCACTGTTCTATGGGCTCTATGGGCTCTCATCTTGCTAAGCAGCCTCATGTGTGGCACCTTGCCAAAAGCCTTCTGAAAATCCAAGTACACCACATTTACTGCATCTCCTTTGTCTACCCTTCTTGTAATTTCCTCAAAGAATTGCAGTATGTTTGTCAGGCAGGATCTTCATTTCAGGAAACCATACTGGCTTTGGCTTATCCTGTCACGTGCCTCCAGGTACTCCGTAATCTCATCCCTAACAATCGATTCCAACAACTTCCCAACCACTGATGTCAGGCTAACAAGTCTATAGTTTACTTTCTGCTGCCTCACATCCTTCTTAAATAACGGAGTAACATTTGCAATTTTCCAGTCATCTTGTACAATTGCAGAATCTATCGATTCTTGAAAGGTCATTGTTAATGCATCTGCAATCTCTCCAGCTACTTCCTTCAGAACCCAAGTGTGCATTCCATCAGGTCCAGGAGATTTATCCACCCTCAGACTACTAAGTACCTTCTCAGTCGTAATTTTCACTGCACATACTTCACTTCCCTGACACTCTTGAATGTCCGGTGTACTGTAGATGTCTTCCACTGTGAAGACTGATGCAAAATACGCATTCAGTTCCTCTGCCATCTCTGCATCTCTCATTACAATATCTCCAGCATTATTTTCTATTGGTCCTATATCTATCCTCAACTCTCTTTTAACCTTTATATACTTAAAAAAGCTTTTAGTATCTTATTTGATATTAGTCACCAGCTTCCTTTCATAATTCACCTTTTCCTTCCTAATGACATTTTTATTTCTTTCTGCAATCTTTTAAAAGCTTCCCAATCCTCTACTTTCCCACTAGCTTTGGCTTCCTTGTATGACTTCTCTTTTGCTTTTACTTTGGCTCTGACTTCACTTGTTAACCACGATAGTGTCCTTCAATTCAAAAATTTCTTCTTATTTGGAATATATCTGTCTTGCACTTTCCTTATTTTTCACAGGAACTCCAGCCATTGCTGCTCTGCTGTCCTTCCTGCTAGTGTCCCTTTCCAGTCAACCTTGGCCATTTCCCCTCTCATGCCATTGTAATTTCCTTTATTCCACTGAAATACCAACACATTGGAATTTAGTTTCTCCTTCTTAAATTTCAAAGTGAACTCGATCATATTGTGATCACTGTTCCCTAAGGATTCCTTAACCTGAAGCTTTCTTATCACCTGCGGATCATTGCACAACACCCAATCCAGTACAGCCGATCCCTAGTGGGCTCAACAACAAGCTGTTCTGAAAAGCCATCACTTAGACATTCTACAAATTCTCTTACAACGCGCTGGAGGGACTCAGCAGGTCGGGCAGCATCCGTGGAAACGATCAGTCAACGTTTCGGGCTGGAACCCTTCGAGGGTTCAGGTTTCATTACATCCCTCAGCATGTAAACTACAACCTGGATGTGCCCATTAGTGACATTCCCTTACAGGCATCTCACCATACCAGAAAATCAACAGTTTTGACCAGACTAAAGGGCATCTTTCACTGAGATGACGACCTTCCAGCAACATTTGATATCTGTCTCGGTGTGTGCTTCTGGAATTGTCTACAGATCAAAGAGCTCTCTGTTATACAACTGCTTAGGATGAACCAAGACAAGGACTCTTGCATCCTTCTTCATGCCCTTTGGGCAAATACAGTTGCAAGGAGTTGGGTAACTGTCACATTCCCACCACAACTATTCCAAAGGTTAAGTTCACTGAGAATGATATTTTATTTGTACAGAAAGGGTCTAACTGTCTCTACCATCCAAGTGAGCTCTTGGTGCTTGTTGGTGAGTTCTGGTGATGAGGCATTCTGTCAGCTGGATCTCGGGTTCGCTATGATTGACCCTGATGCCAACTCAAACTGTTTGTGGATGCTGCTCAATTTGTGAACTCTTTGTGGAAAAAAGCAAAAGATGGTGATATTGCCTAGATGCTTCAACTGCCTGGCAATATCACCTCTCTTATACTCTCATCCTCCTTGGTGGATTTAACAAAGGGTTCAATACAACACATACATGAGATGAGAGTGGACAGCCCTGCCTAATCCAAATTTGATGGGGGAACTGTCATTCTTCCACCAATTTGATCTGCACTACGGTATTAGTGTAGAGCAGTTGAAGTCAATTTCTGGTTCCCTCCACAAAACCTACCTTGGAGAGCATGTGTGTGACATCCTGTTGAAGCCTTTCTGTGGTTCACACAGAGTAAACTAGCACTAGAATAGCAACAGCTATTAGCTGATTCATGAGTTGAAAAGATTTTTTAAGATCTGAATGAAGTGAAGTCTTGAGGAGTTTAAAATTTAAGGTGGAGACTTTGAAATCTATGTGCCAGAGAGCAAGAAACCAATGGGCTAGATCAACATCTACCTTGCTGAGGCCCAGTGCAAACTCTCAGACACCTCTCTTACTTACCCCTCTTGAACAGGACCCCATTAAGAAACACCAGGCCATTGTCTCCCACACCATCAACAACCTTATTGATCTCTGGGGATCTCCCATCCACTGCCACCAACCTCATAGTCCCCACATCCCACATCGCCCATTTATACCTCCTACCCAAGATCCACGAACCCACTTGTCCAGGTAGACCCATTGTTTCAGCTTTTCCTGCCCCACCGAACTCATATCTGCATACCTCAACTTTGTTTTATCCCTCTGGTTCAGTCCCTTCTTACCTACATCTGTGACACTTCACATGCTTTGGATCTTATCAATGATTTCAGATTCCCTGGGCCCATCGTTTTATTTTTACCATGCATGTCCAGCCCTATACAGCTCCATCCCCACCAGGAAGGCCTCATAGCTCTTTATTTCTTTCTGGACATCAAACCGAACCAGTTTCCTGCCACAAACAACAGGAATTCTGCAGATGCTGGAAATTCAAGCAACACACATCAAAGTTGCTGGTGAACGCAGCAGGCCAGGCAGCATCTATAGGAAGAGGCGCAGTCGACGTTTCAGGCCAAGACCCTTCGTCAGGACTGCACCTGCTGCGTTCACCAGCAACTTTGATGTGTGTTGCTTCAGTTTCCTGCCACCATCACTCTCCTCCACCTAGCAGATTTTGTCTTCACTCTAAATAATTTCTCCATGGCTCCTCCCACTTCCTTCAAACAAAATTTGCAGCCATGAGCACTCACGTGAGTCCCAGCTATGCCTTTTGGTCAGCTGCATGGAACAGTCTATGTCCCAAGCCTATACTGGTGACCATCCTGCACTTTTCCTACATTACACTGCCGACTGCATTGGAGCTGCTTCTTGCACCCATGCTGAACGCGTCAACTTCATCCACTTTGCCTCCAGCTTCCACCACGCCCTCAAATTTACCTGGTCCATTTCCAACATCTTCCTCCCCGTTCTCAATCTCACTGTCTCTATCTCTGGAGACAGCTTATCTACTGATGTCTATTATAAACTCACGGACTCTCACAGCTACCAGGACTACACCTCTTCCCACCCTGTTATTTGTAAAAATGCCATCCCCTTCTCTCAATTACTCGGCCTCCACTGTATCTGCTCTCAGGATGAGGCTTTTCATTCTAGAACGAAGCAGATGTCCTCCCTTTTCAAAGAAAGGGGCTTCCCTATCTCCACCATCTCTCTGGCCCTACATTCCTCTTTAGAACGCCTGGAGAATAAAGACGCATATGTAAGGCTCGTTTTCATTGACTACAGCTCTGCCTTTAATACCATCATTCCAAATAAACTGATTCCTAAGCTCCAGAACCTGGGCCTTAGCACTCAGATCTGCAGCTGGATCTTCAACTTCCTCACAGACAGGACCCAGGCTGTAAAAATAGGGGACAAGCTCTCCTCTACAATCACTCTGAGCACCGGTGCCCCACAAGGCTGTGTACTCAGCCCCCTGCTGTACTCACTGTACACCCATGATTGTGTAGCCAAGTTTCCATTGAACTCAATATATAAGTTTGCTGATGACACAACAATTGTAGGCCGTTTCTTGCGTAATGATGAGTTTGAGTACAGAGAGGAAATTAAGAACCTGGTGGCATGGTGCGAAGACAATAACCTATCCCTCAGCGTCAGCAAGATGAAGGAATTGGTTGTTGACTTCAGAAGGAGTAGCTGACCGCACGACCCAATTTACATCGATGGTGCGCAAGTGGAACAGGTCAAAAGCTGTAAGTTCTTTGGGGTCAATATCACAAATGACCTGACTTGGTCCAACCAAGCAGAGTCCACTGCCAAGAAGGCCCACCAGCGCCTTTACTACCTGAGAAAACTAAAGAAATTTGGCCAGTCCCCTAAAACCCTCACTAATTTTTATAGATGCACCATAGAAAGCATTCTTCTAGGGTGCATCACAACCTGGTATGGAAGTTGTCCTGTCCAAGACCGAAAGAAGCAGCAGAAGATCGTGAACACGTCGCAGCACATCACACAAACCAATCTTCCGTCCTTGGACTCACTTTACACGGCACGCTATCGGAGCAGTGCTGCCAGGATAATCAAGGACACGTCCCGCCCAGCCAACACACTTTTCATCCCCCTTTCCTCCGGGAGAAGGCTCAGGAGCTTGAAGACTCTTACGGCCAGATTTGGGAACAGTTTCTTTCCAACTGTGACAAGAATGCTGAATGGATCCTGACCCAGATCTGGGCCGTACCCTCCAAATATCCAGATCTACCTCTTGGTTTTTTTGCACTACCTTACTTTCCATTTTTCTATTTTCTATTTATGACTCATAATTTAAATTTTTAATATTTACTAATTTTAACTATTTTTAATATTTTTTAAATTTAATATTTGTAATCCAGGAAGCGGGAAGCGCAGAATCAAATATCGCTGTGATGATTGTACGTTCTAGTATCAATTGTTTGGCGACCATAAAGTATAAAGTATAAACCTCCACCATCTCCAATGGGATCCCACTACCAAGCATATCTTTTCCTTCCTCCCATTTTCTGCTTTCCACAGGGATCGCTCCCTACACGACTCCCTTGTCCTTTCATCCCTCCCCACTGATCTGCCTCCTGGCACCTATCCTTGCAAGCAGAACAAGTGCTACAGCTGGACCTACACCTCCTCCCTCACTTACATTCAAGGCCCTGAACATTCCTGCCAGGTGAGGTGATACTTCACCTGTGAGTCTGTTGGGGTCATATACTGAGTCCAATGTTCCCGGTCTAGCCTTTTGTATATAGGTGAGACCCAATGTAGTATTTGCCGAATACCTACGCTCCATGCGCCAGAAAAAGCAGGATCTCCCAGTGGCCACGCATTTTAATCCCACATCCCATTCCCATTCTGTTATGTCTATCCATGGCCTCCTCCACTATCATGATGAGGCCGCACTTCTGCTGGAGGAACAACACCTTATATTCTGTATGGGTAGTCTCCAACCTGATGGCATGAACATCGATTTCTCGAACTTCTGGTAATGTCCCCCACCCACCCCACCTTCACCATTTCCCATCCCCTTTTCCCGGCTTCACCTTATCTCCTTGCTCACCCATCACCTTCCTCTGGTGCTCCTCCCCCCTTTTCATTCGTCCATGGCCTTCTGTCGCTTTCACCAATCAACTTCCCAGCTCTATTCTTCATCTCTCCCCCTTGAGATTTCACCTATCATCCTATGTTTTTCTCTCTCTTCCCCCCACCTTTTAAAACTACTCCTCAGCTTTTTTTTCTCCAGTCCTGCTGAAGAGTTTTGGCCCAAAATCTCAAACGTAATCTTTTCCATAGATGCTGCCTGGTCTGCTTAGTTCCTCCACCACTTTGTATGTGTTGCTTTGATTTCCAGCACCGGCAGATTTTCTCTTGTTTGGGGCTAGATCATGTTCACTTTGTGATATGCTAGCCTGTGACCATAAGAAAATCAAATGCAGGTGGAATGTCTTCCAAGAGCCGTTCGGTGGTGGAGCAGCATCATCTCCGGACTTTGAAGCGAATGGTCCTGGGTTCGAACCTGGCCAGCCCCATGCACTCTTTCCAGCTGTATCCTGAGGCCCCACTCCCAGGAGCTATTAAAGGTCTTTGGCAAAGATGTTAAATTACTATAAACAAAAATCAATAAATAGTGCCAAAATAAAGAATAACGATATACTAGTTATCGAGTGCATCAGAAATCTGATGGCAGAGGGGAAGAACCTGTCCTGAATCATTAAGTGTGCATCTTCAGGCTCCTGTACATCCTTTCCATTAGTAGTATTGAGAAGGGGCATATCCTGGATGGTAAAGGTCCTTAGTGACGGGTGCCACCTTGTTGAGGCACTGTCTTTTGAAGGTGTTCTCAATACCAAGGAAGCTAGTTCCCATGCTGGAGCTGGTTGAGTCTACAGCCCTCTGCACCTTTTATCAATCTTGTGCATTGGAGCCTCCATCGGACCTGTCAGTAATGCAATCAGTCAGAAGGATCTCCACAGTACATCGGTAGATATTTGCTGGAGTCTTCGGTGGCATATCAAATCCTCTCAAACTCTTAAAAGAGTAAAGATGCTGACATTGCCATATCACTGAGAGCCCGTTTTGCTGTTTTTGTAACTGTCTCTAATAAATTAATAAATATATCAGTAGTCAAAACTGATTTTGAAAGTATTTTAAGAATTAAAAATAGATTTACATCAAGCACATTAGACTATGTATAATGAATCAAAACATAAATATGCAACTTAGTAAACAAAACTAAAAAAAACTTACCTTAAGTTGTCTTTTATATAAAGGTGGACAACTTTAGTTGTTAGAAAGACGAAATGTTGATTGGCTTTAAACTAGGGAATTGGGTATGAAGTGCCTTTGACTCCTTGTTTCATTAACTTATGCAAAGCTCTTAATTCACTGGGTCAAGGGTGGAAAGAGCAGTCAGATGCATCCACATGACCTACAGAATTCCAAAATGGCCTATATTTCCTTGCTGCAGTCCACAGGCATGAAATTGTGGAATGTATTGATGCGCACACTCCAGCAGACTGACGCTTCCTTACAAAACCATTGGCTAGTCATCAGCATGATTTGCCCTCCCAGAGTTCAGGGAACATATAGAAATAGAAGTGTAGGGCAAAGGATAAGAGATAAACTGCAGTAATCAATGTAGTCAATTTGGTGAAGTAAGTTGACAAAGGTAGGAGCTGTGGTTTTCATCTGTGGAGTTCTGGTCGGGTTTGGGTGATAAAATAAGTAGCTCATGTACCAAAATGAGAATGAATGGTATTTGCAAGAGATGAATGTAGAATATGAGTTTAGCTTGCTATTCAGCTGACTTTCTAATTACACATCTGAACTGTTCACATAACAAATGAAATAAGACCATAAGAGACAGGAACAGAATCAGGCTATTTGGCCCATTGAGACTGCACTGCTAATTCATCATGGTTAATCCATTTCCCTCTCAACCCTATTCTCCTGCCCTGTCCACGTAACCTTTCACACCTTACAAATCAAGAAACTATCAATCTTCGCCTTAAATGCAGCCAATGACCTGGCCTCCACAGCTGCCTTTGGCAATGAATGCCACAGATTCAGCTCCCTCTGGCTGAAGAAATTCCTCCTCATGACCATCGTAAATGGGCATTTCTCTATTCTGAGGCTGTGCCCTCCAATCCTAGACCCCCACACTATACTATAGGAAACATCCTCTCTACTTTACCTAGGTTTTACCTAACATTTAATAGGTTTCAATGAGATCCCCACTCCTTCTTCTAAATTCCAGCATGTACAGGCCTAAAGCCACCAAATGCTCCTCATACAATAAACCTTTCATTCCCAGCATCATTTTCATGAACTTCCTCTGAATCCTCTCCAATGTTGGCACATGCTTTCTTCAAAAAAGGGGTCCAAAACTGCTCATAATACTTTAAGTGAGGCCTCACCAGTGCCTTATAAAGCTTCAAAATTTAATTCTTGCTTTTATATTCTAGTCCTTTCAAAATGAATGCTAACATTGCATTTGCCTTCCTCAACCTACAAGTTCCCCTTTAGGGAATCCTGCACAAGGGCTCCCAACTCCCTTTGCACAACGGATTTTTGAATTTTCTGACTGTTTAGAAAATGGTCTACACTTTTGTTGCTTCTATCAAGTTCATGATCATACACTTCCAGACACGCATTCCATCTGCACTTTGTTCTCTTAATCTAAGTCATAAGGTAGTTTAGCTGGCTCCTCAACACTACCTGCCCCTCCAACTATCTTCATATCATCTGAAAACTTGGCCACAAAGCCATCACAAATCATCCAAATCATTGGCACATAACATAAAAAGAATCGGTCCCAACACCAATCCCTGCAGAACACCACTAGTCACTGGCAGCCAACCAGAAAGGGCTCCTTTTATTCTCACTCTTTGCCTCCTGCCATTCAGCCAATCTTCTATCCATGCTAGTACCTTACTTGCAATATCATGGGCTTTTATCTTGTTAAGCAGCCTCATGTACAGGACTTTGTCAAAGGCCTTCTGAAAATCCATGTTCACAAAATCCACCAAATCTCTTTTGTCTATTCTATTTGTTATTTCATTAAAGAATTCCAACACGTTTGTCATCAAGATTTTCCTTAAGGAAACCATGCCGACTTTGGCCTATTTTATCATGGGCCTCCAAGTGTGTTGAGACATCATCCTTCATAATCAGCTCCAATATCTTCCTAAAGTTTAAGGTTAAGCTATCTGGCATATAATTTCCTTTCTTCTGCCTCCTTCGTTTCTTGAAGAGTGGAATTTGCAATTTTCCAGATCTCCAGAACCATGCCAAAACCTAGTGATTCTTGAAAGATAAGTACCGATGCCTCCACAATCTCCCCAGCCACCTCTTTCAGAACTGTGAGATGTAGTCCATCTGGTCCAGGTGACTTATCTACCTTTCAGCTTCCCAAGCAGCTTCTCCCTAGTAATAGCAACTGCACTCATCTCAGCCCCTGACACTCCTGAAGTTCTGGCATACTGCTCATGTCTTCCATGGTAAATACTATTTCAAACTACTTACTCAGTTCATCTGCCATTTCCTTGTCCCTCAATACTACCTCTCCGGCGTCATTTTCCAATGATCCGATATCTACTCCTGCCTCTCTTTTCCTCTTCAAGTATCTGAAAAAAAAGATACTTTCTTTGATATCATTAGCTTGCCTACCTTTATATTTCATCCTTTCCCTCCTTATGGCTTTTCTTTTATTAGCCTTCTATTGTATTTTAAAGGCTTCCCAATTGTCTAACTTCCCAATACTTGTTGCTCTATTTTATGCTCTTTCTTTTGCTTTTATGTTGGTTTTGATTTCCTTTGTCAGCCTCAGTAGCATCATCCTGCATTTAAAGTAACTCTTCTTCTTTGGGAAATATCTATCCTGCACCTTCTGTATTGGTTTTGGAAGTTCCAGCCATTGCTGTTCTACCATCATCCCTGCTTATGTCCCCTTCCAATCAATTTTATCCTGCTCCACTCTCTAGTTTCCTTTAATCCACTCTAATATTGATACATCTGACTTCAGCTTCTCCCTCTCAAATCAGGAGCCAGTAGTAAGTTAGTGAAACTTGAACAGGTCAGCTTGCCATTTGGTGTAACTTTTTGGGCTGGGTAGTGATAGAATTTGAAAGATATAGGGATGTTCTATATAGACTACGTTTGAAAGAGGCATGGTGGTGAAAGCCACTATTTTCAAGAAAATGAGTTTGAATTATAAGAAAGAATGATATTTGATGAAAAGGAAAATGATGAGAGATCAGTCATTCATTGCTGTACTGCCTCTAGTGATGAGGTGTTGACTCAATGGGTGTGGAAATAATTGATGAGGTTTTTGATCTGATGAACGAAAGAAAACAAGATCATTCGACTTAGGTAATATCCTGCCACATTATTGATCACAGTGAGGAGTCAGCAGGATTCTATGAATGTATCCCAGCACTTGACCACTACAGTTCTCTTGACCACCAGAGAAAGATATTTGGAGCAGATTTCTTAGGCTATTTCAAACCTGGCATCAGCATGGGACAGTAGCTGCAGGACAAATGCAGCAGTAGTTAATCAGCTTATTGCTACACTTTATAATTTTCAATGTGCTTATTTTACTGACTGGACAGTTCCAACTCTCCAGTCATAGAACTAAGCAAATGAATGTTTGCTGGGTTAAGGGGAAATTCTGAGTTGAGAATAAAAAACAAATCCCCGAAAACCAAAGCAAAGGTTCAAAAGGTTTAAAGATTCAAAGGTTCATTTTATTATCAAAGTATGTATGCAAAATAACTTGAAGATTTGTCTTCACCAGATAGCCATAAAATATAGAAATCATAGAATCAGTTGAAAGAAAAACATCAATTCCACTACCCTTCCCACCCCCCCACATGAAAAAAACAAAAACACACAAACCCCAAACAATCAGCAAGAAACCTAACTGAGCATGAACCATCACCTCATCTCTGAACTTCTCCACATGGTAGCTCGTGTTTACATTTCTCTTCTGGAGTTTTCACGGGGACAGCAGAGTGCTAGCTCACTTGATTGAACTACAGGCTGTTAGTTCCAGGCTACAACAGATTCAAAAACAAAGTTAAGAGAAAAAGATTAAGTAGAAAATGTAGAAAAACTGAAATGATAGGCTATCTGAAGATGTCATCTGAGGAATCATTGATCGCTGGCATCATCTACAAATGTTTGTAGACCAGAACCAGTTTTGGAAGAAAAAGCACTTCAGAAGATTTAATAAAATGGCCATTGGAAGTGGAAATAAACTTTGGAAACTGTCAAAGTATTTTTCCCAGGTTGCTTGATTGTTTAAAACAGGTTAAAGGTAAATTCTTCCTACATAGTTGTGAAGTAAATAATCATTGTAATGTAATGCCCTCATAGACCCATGGGCTTTGAAAATGTGATTCTCCCTACAGTTTGGGGGGATAATTGAAGTTCTGAACCTAACCATCTTTCTACTTTGCCAGTTGAAAACAAGTTCCTGAATCCTTTTCTTTTTTTGAGAATGCAGGTCTGAAATTGGGCTCATTTTACAGAAGTAACCATTTAAAATATTGCTTTAAGAGGTAATTATATTACACTTGTGTTCAGAATTGGAAATTCAGAGTTTGCTTTAAGACACTTGGGGAATGACTTCTTGAACTTGAAGAGGGGCCTGCACATACTTATTCATGGCTTGCAAGGATGGGATGGATAAATTTGAATAATCTTATTTTGCTCTCCACTCCGGAAGGAGAATAATCAGAGTGTGCGTGGATATAAATCAGGAAAATTGGACCCGATTCTTTTCTTGTTTCTGTGCTTACTACCATGTGCTGAAAATTGAGCTCTAAATCACATCAGTTGCCTAAATCAAAAATGAATAAGGTCTCTGGTTTTGTGCTGAGGCTAATGGAGAGTTCTACTTAGTATTCTGCATCTGCTTAGGCTACTCAATTAAAATGAATCGTACCAGCATTTAGAAAGGTCTCTAACTCGGCCTCTTGTTATTTGGTTCTAGTGCCCACAAAATAAAAATGATTCAGGCATTTTTTAAATCTTTTATCCTGACTTTTATACTGTGATTCATAGATCAGGTAGGTGGGTGCAACTGAGTGCTTGTTGTGACTACTTTTCAGGCAAATGACTCTTGAGAGTTTTAATCCACTGCTGTACTATCTATTATTCCTAAATTCATCGATTTAGCCATTTCAGGTTCCAATGATAAAAATTTGTTCAGTGTTTCCATATTTTATCCACCCAATATTCCTATACCCAAGAATAAAACAAAGACCCAGGCCAGGAATTAGATAGTGTGCTGTTTAATGAGTTGCATGCTGGATGTGGTTCTGTGTTTTTAAAATCATGCTGAGAAAATGACTTTTTTTTAAACCACATGAAGTTTAAGGACTAAATTACTTCCAATTTTTCTAATCAGTAACATTCCTGACCACCTACAAACATTTCTTCTCTTTTGTCCCTTTTCCAGATTGGGGTAGAAGTAGAGAATGAGGAGAAAGGCAAATTTACACAGTTAAACCTCTCCTTTATTTTCATCTTTATTATCACCAGCCCGTTGATCAGCCAAGAGAACAGAATAATCTGGCACATGGGCATGTCCATTGATATTGCTTGTCACTGGCTAACATGGGATCCACTACAGGCATTTTGAAAAACATGTTTAATGCAGATATTTAGCACTGAAAAGGTTAAAAACTTGCCGTGGACTTGGTGTGCACATTAATCTCCAGGGAGGAAGCTTGTAACCCGGAGACAAGCTTGTACTGGTGTCCCACAGTGACAGCTGGTAATGGAAATACTTGCTGCTCCAGAAAGGCCATTAAGTGTGCCACTCATTCAGAGCCTTGTGCTTCAAAAGCTTCAGCTCCACCCATAAGTGTGTGGTAGGCTTTGTCATTCTAATTGACCCGTGTATGTGGAGTGCTGCCATTATTTACTTTTGGCTGGGGGCTTATGTTTACACAGCATGTTGGATTCCTGATGCCATATCACAAGGGTGTAGTGTGTGCAAGTTCTGTAGCAATGTCTTTAGGCACTTTTCTTTTCAATGTCTAATCTAGGTCTGTCAAATACATGTGCTTCTAGACTCCGAGCACAGAAGGGATATAAGGCCTACAGGGAGGAATTACTCCTAATTTCTCAAATAATTGCGAGGCTGTTGCCTTGTTAGTCACTGGAAATAATATCCTAGTCCCTGGCTTTTATAGATAGTCTTCTAGGGACATTAGTTGGCAGCACCTTTTTAACTGAGCCCATTCACTCACAAAATCAGAATACTAGAGTCAACAAAATTAATCAACACAGCTTCCATTATATATATATTTTAGATTGTTGTTGCCGTGGCAATAAAGTCAGGGACATTGAATCTCCCCTCTTCAGCCATTGTTATCTTCCCTGGCCATCTGCTGTAGAGGAGTAATATTCTATCTCATTTGCATGATGACTGATATATGGGAAGCTTGGAAGGACATATGCTGCAGCAATCATGTGATGAAAATTAAAGTGAAAGTTTTGGGCCCAGAGCCGCAATCTGTGTGTGAGGCTGTTGATGTGCAAATGTAGAATATTGAGGGCTATGAATAGGGATGTATGACGTAGAAATCCACACAAATGCAGGTGCTTATCTCTATGCAGTCAAAGGCACTGGATATCGCAACTTGGGGACTGCTACAGCTTCAGTACAAGCAGATGAAAAAGTAAGAGGTGTGAAGCATGTGCTGGGTTTAGATTAAACTTTGATTTTGTATTGGTTCGGAGTGAAAATACTAACATGTATACTTTGATTTAATTTTATCAAGAGAAAATAACATTTGTAAAAATTATATTAGCATATATGTGAGAGCAAAGAGGACATACAATTTTACAAATTTAATTTTAAACCTAGCACATTAATTGTCAGTAATTTACTAAATATAAGTAGAATGAAAGCTTTGTGAAATGCAATTTGTAAAACATACTACTCTCATTACTTTAATCGGGTATTAGAAAAAGGAAATGTGAAATTATTGCAACTTTTTTTAAACACTGTTCCTTTAGTACTTATGAACAAACATTGGAATGTTTTGATGGTTCTTTTGCAGTTATGCTTAAACATTGAGAAAACCTTTGTTTCTCAAGTCAGGCTCTGTCTCTGTTGTTGGAAGAAGGGAAATCATACCACAGAATGTTTTTGACTAAGTACTGCATCAATGGATGACCTATTTAGTACATTTCTGAATAGACTTCTATGGCTTATCACAGCACCACAATAATGGGAATAAAAAACTAGCCTTAGGTCAAAGAGTAAAAGGAAGAAAAATATATTCTGAAGAAATGCAGCTAAAATTCAGTTGTCTGATTGTCTTTTGGTGACTAGGGAATCAGTGATTATCATTATTATTAGACAGGAAGTTTGTTTAGTTAACAAATGCTGTGATTCCAACTGTTTGGCTTTAATATATGGCACAGTTTTTTTCTGAATTTCAAAGTACAGTTCATATTGCTATAAGGTGCATCATATGTACTATATGTTGCAAATGCAGTCTTTTCAAACTTAATGTCCCATTATATGCATGTTTTTCAAAAGATATCATACAACATTTAAAAATTGTTACCAAAACACCATAGATTTAAAAAAATAAAATTAAAGCTAATTGGCACAGTTCGTAAATAATGGTACGATAATGTTCAAACTCATTATTTTACGGTTACAAATATAACTCCTATCTGACTAGTCTGAAGAATGGCAAAGTGAAACCAGCTCATACATGAAAAATACATGTTTAATGTCAAACTAAAGAAAATCTTATTTTTTATATAAAGCTGATGAAATCTTTTTTATACAAGTTAACCTATAACTCATTGTACCCGGATAAGTTGAATTCACTACTTATAGTTTTTGCAATGTACGGAGCTTTTGTATTATTTACCATGTAAATGTAAATATTATTTTGTGTTCCATATGGATGCAACATAATTGGTGATTATTTCTTCTTCAACACTTGAATTAGAGATTACATTTCATTTAGCCAGTAAAATAATTTGGAAGAAAGAGCAACATTGAATCCCCAGTCAAAGTATATATCTAGTTCCTGTCCTTTTAACATACAAAAGTTCTTGATTATCTGAACATTATACACTAAACTAAAGGGGTATGCAGGAAAAATAAAACTGGTTCCATTAAAGGCATGTTTTTGAAAGCATTGTAGGTGTTTTAACTTTAAGGGAACTGTCCTTGGTGCCAGTCTTCTGCTTATTGATTGGGAAAGTTTATTAGTTTGTGCTCACTGTAACTTCTAATTTGTCTCTTTACATTAGACACTAACTACAATATGTAACAGTCATAATCTTATCCCAAATACACGAAATAGTATGATGCATGAAAACACTTTATCTTTGAAGATTTCTTTTTGAATATCAGACAGTACAAATTCACTAAATGCTGATTTATTTCTGAGTTTGAGACATCTGCTCTCACAACTAAAAGTTTATTCGTTGCATGCTTGGCTATTTGTAAAATAAAAATATAATTCCAAATATAAAATTTACCAAAAGGGTTGAACAGAAAATCAAAAAGTTTGTAATATTATAGAGATAATCTTGTTAGCAAGACAACTTGACTCAAAATACAAATCCTCTGCCTAAATATATCAGATTTTATCCCTAATTTAACAGTAATGATTCTCATATTTGCTGCTACAAATGTAAATGTATTAGATTGTTAACTTGCATTGGCTCATATTGTTTTACAAAGTTATTGATCTGTTGTTCAATCAAAGATATGGAGGGAATTCTTTGAATTCAATAGTCACAAAACAAGGAATTACAAAGTACAAGTTGAAAGATAAAGGGCAAGTCAATACTATGAATGCATTTTTTTTTACAAAATTAGATTAAACACTCAATCAGTACTCTGTTTCCCAGAGTAAGATGTCTCAATCCACTTTCACATTTTACGGAGTAAGATTTTATGGAATAAGATGTCTTTTGTGACTGTTGGCCACACTATTGCATCTAAATCAAAAGGCATGGAGTTCACATCCCTCTCTCATGATTTGTGCCTGGGAATCCAGGCTAGCCCATTGAGCATTACTGGGCGAGGACAGTACTGTTTCATGTATTTCATCTCAAATTGATGCTAAACCAAGAGTCTTTCATCATTTTCATCTGGTTATTAATGGTCCTATAATTTGCTATTTTGAAGATGAGTAGAAATTTTATATCCAGTATCCCAAAAAATAATTACCCCCTCAAATGAATTTGCTAAAGAAGTAAACTATAAGATTATTTTTTCTTTGCTGTTTGTGAGAGCTTTATTTCTATATGTAAGTTGATTGAAATGTTTCTTACATTACAGCAAAGATTTCAACAAATTCTTCAATGGTTGTAAAGTGTTTCGAGACAACTTGAGGTGAACAAAACTGATACACAATAATAGTGTATCCACATTTCTTTCTCTTTTATTTAAGTTATTTCCATAGAACCAAGAACTCTTGACAATCCTCAGTTTCTTGAACTAGTTATTGCACAATTGGTCAATCAACTGCCTAAGATATTGGTCAGAAGCCTCACTGGTGATGTTAACCTGCTGAATAGCTGAGTGGTGAACACACCATAACATGTTGTCAGGGACTGCACTATTTGGGTTAATTACCTTCAGTTTAGTTTTATACATAGCTTTCAGTCAAGCAGTATATTAGAATAACAATCCGAATTGATACAGCAAAACAAATCAACCCCCCCTCCCACCACCCTCGCTGTAGAAGATATATAAACTCTGTATGTATTGAATCTGGACTAACTTGCGACCTGCAATATAGATTCTATGCCGGCTTTCATAAGAAGCATCCTGATGGCATAATGCATGAACTATTGCAAATGTGTTACATCAATTGCTAATTTTTGATCACACAAAGTAGAAATAGACCTGTTAGGAGAGAGGTCCAGTTGCTTCCATTCCATTGAACATAGGAACATATATTTCAAGTGGAGTGTGTGATATTATTTATAATAAGCATTTTCATTTTAAAGAATGATAGTTCTGGCTGCATCATGTCCTTCCACAGTAGTAGTGCTAGTTTTAATATTCCTCTGACATTGTTAGTGGGCTCAGTGAGGGTAATCAAAGATTGCCAACTGTCTAGCACATTAGAAGGTATCTTGTGACTGAAAATGGAGCCCTTCATGTAGCAGATGGTGATGTGATCCTTTAGAATGTATTTTGTAATATGTGCATTAATGTATCCACATAAATCAATATAATTTTTTAATATTGTGAGAGAAGAGTACATTTCCAATATGATCTTTTCCTACTAAAAATTGTAAATAAGCTAATACTAGATATATTAAGTACATGCTGACCTTATTACAGATATGGAAACTGAACAGTCTGATAACCCTGATACACAAGAAGTTTAATCTTTATTTGTATATCAAGTTGTGATGAAGAGCATCCTTATGCATGACGTCATGTCTATTTTGTATCGAGTGCCTCCTATGCACCTAAAAGGTACATTAGTTCTCTGAAAAGAATAAAATACCGGGGAACAGTGTTATAGGAGAGGCTGACTTCTATTAAAAGAGTTGATGGCACTCTGAGGGACTCAGGTGGCTGGCCATATTAAAGTTTCCAACTAATATCCTAGAATTAAACTTCCCAACTCGTGTCTTATAAAGCAATTCATTCGTAACCTCTTCCACTTACTTCGAATAGGGTGCCACAGTAGCATAGCAGTTAGTGTGATGTCATTACAGCTCGGGGCATTCTGAGCTCTGCAGTTCAATTCCGGCGCTGTCTATAAGGAGTACGTATGTTCTCCATGTGACCGCATGGGTTTCCTCCGAGTGCTCATGTTTCCTCCCACAGTCCAAAGGCATACCGGTTAGTTGGTTAATTGGTCATTGTAAATTGTCCTGTGATTAGGCATAATAGATGTGCTGCTGGGCAGCATGGTTTATTGGGCCAGAAGGACCTGTTCTAATCTGTATCTCTAAGCATAGTAAACAAATAAATGGACATCCATTGTACAGTATCACAGGAGTCCGAAATAAATAAATTAATATTAATTAAGGAATTTCTCTGTGTTCTTCTGGAAGAAAATAGCCAGAAATATTGATTTTTCGTGGACATAGTGATTGATTAACAAATACTTGCACCTGTGTATGTCTTGAAAATATTTACAATCTATCTGTGTTTGTGTTTGTATAAAGTCACTGAAAAGATTTTTACATGGAAATATATGATGAGGCAGGTTGCATTTTGCTGTGATACAGAATCTCTGTCCTCAGTGTAATGTCATGTTACTTTAAATCCAATGCTGTCCTTTAACAGTAAATGAAACTTTGGATGGATAATCCTGCAAAATGAGTTTTATGGATTGAATTCAACAAGGCTTCAAAATGGATCCATCTGCTGCACAACAGCTGGTGTAGGGATAAATTTAATTCATTAAATCATTTTAAGGGAATAGCCTTTCAAAGAATTCATTGTTTAAAAATTCTCATTTTCTAAATTTGATAAAATTTTGACAGTGCCATAATTGAACATTCTTTATGGTACATTTTTAGCTCCGCTTTCTTGCAATTTATCTGCTTAATAATAGAAATAAGTTTAAAAAACTATCCTCTGTACTACATAAATAAATACAATGAAATGATGATAAATCTGGAGTTATGGTAATTTGGCTTGTTATTAATACTTGTGAAACTTGGAACATTTAAATAGTATTATGCACATAAAACTGATTTGTTCTTTTTCTAATAATTTTTGGCTACACTGAACTTGGTAATGAAAGTGACTGCCTCTGCTGCATTTTATGGATATCAGAATACATTTTCCACTAGTCTGTTTCTTTCTAATGAGTTGGCTTTAAAAAATCAGGGTTTATGAATTAACCTGTTCTGTTTCATTGTTTGCACAGCTTGGGCTTTTTATCCCTTTTCTTTTGCCTTTGAGGTTGTGGCACAGTGTCAGCTGTTGGCTGATTGTAAAAGAAAGCCATAGTTATGTGAAAGAAAGAGAAATGGTGGTTGGTAAACAGAGATAAGGCCTGAATGGAGTCCAGGCAAGAGGAGATAGTTCTGCAAGAGCCCAGATTGTGCACAGTCTGTTAACGTGATTCAAGCAAACTCTGCCCTTTCACACACCATCGTTGACAGAGAAATCTCCAATGACCAATTGAAACAAACCCCTACCCAACCAGGGTTGATTAGAACAATGAAATTTGCATTTTCTTATATTATATATATATTACACATTAGGACAGCTGTCAAATTTGGAGTTTCTGACAGTATTTTATTTTATTTAACATTATGAAGTCTTTACATTACTTTTCTTGGAATTACATGAATGGGTCTACTATATTCCTATTAAATTCTTTCTTTGTATCAGAGCCAGTTCCCATCTTATCCAGTCTTTTATTATTAAGGGGATCAAGCCCAAAATGTAGAATTTTGTTTTTTCACATTTATAATATTTTATAACCTATTATAATAATTATTTGTTACATTTGTTTTTTATTATAATTATAGTATCGATTATATTTTTCCAAAAAAAAATGTTTAAACTGATCATAAACTGTTAAAACAGCACTTAAACTTCAGTTCCTTCAAGGGTTGTCCAGTTCCATTAACACAATATAAGTTTCCCTCATGGAGAACAAGTAGAAAACACAGTTATTGCTCAGTGGAGTTAAGAACTGCTATATTTCTGTTTTGTGATCGATCAGCTGAAAGTGTGTATGATGCAAAAAATGTACGTTTTTTTTCTTTTATGTGCTTTACTCATAACACAAGGGTTCCAGTTACAGCTAAATATGAGACTTGAATTAAGAGCTCAGTTTTACAAGATATTTTGTCTATTTAATGTTGTGAGTAATGTTCTTAAGTATAATCAGCTGCTGTTGGGAAAAAGAGCATTTCATAAATGTGGCAGAAAAGCAAAACTAAATCTTTCACCCAAAATTAAATGGATGATTTTAGTCGTGTCTCACCCAATGAGAATGCAGATGGTGGGTGCTTATAATTGCAGTTACTTGCTTTGCTTGACATTTATGATGCACTGCCACCTCCTGCAATTTTCCTAGACCCATATAAAGGTTACAACACCGAAGAAGCCATTTGGCCCATCATGACTGTGCCAGTCAAAAAGAGTTAACATACTTTATAAAAGGAGTTACCCTATGTAAGAGTCTGTACCCTCATCAAACAGATATCCAAGTACAGTTTAATGTTATGAGTACCTTGACTCTCCTACACATCCAGACATTCTTTACTCTTCATTCCAATTATTTTAAATATATAGCCCTTAGTTTTTAATCCTCCACTGGGAAATAGATCCATCCTATTTATTCCATCTATTTTCATGAGGGTCTTGAGTCGTACAGCATGGAAACAAACCGTTGAGCCCAACACATCCATGCTGACCAGAGGGCAGTCAACTGTTTTAATCCCGTTTTCTCTAACTATTCCATTAAGCGACTGGGCATTCTGCAGGGGAGCTGCTGCTGAGTGGGAGCATAATTAGTATTGTGTCTCAGAGTCACACCGATGATGATGCTAGCAATGTTTTTATTTGAGCAACTTGTGTGTAATGTGAAATAGGCAGCAATATTATAGAAGTCAGAAAAGTGCTCTACCAACACTAATATTATTTATATGGACACGTTGTTGAATCTTTCTCCCCACAGATGCTGCCTGACCTGCTAAATATTTCAGCACTTTCTTTTTCTTATTAGACACAGGAATCTTTCCTCTCCTGTTGGTTCACCACTTATCCTCCCTCAGGAATAATCAACTGGGTCTCTTGAGAGAGTCCCCAGTAATCCAAAGTTTTGCTTTTAATCAATTGGCAAAGCAGCAATTCCCCATTTATGTGAACATGAGCTAATTTATCACATTCAAATGAGGAGTTAAAATCTCTCTAGGCTTGCCACTAAATTATCATGTTAGCTCACTTTTTGCCCCATCCTCCATGAAATCAAAGACTTAAGTAATTGAATTTAGTAACAGTCCATCAGTCGATTTTTCTTTCAGTCACATTTCCAAAGAATGTTGACTTGCTGGTTTTGAAGTAATTTCTGCAATGTAATTTGGAACTGATTTGCTCCCACCTCTAATCCAACTTACTATTGTAGAATGTATTCTCTGGTCATATTTTAGTATTAATTGGTGGGCTTCTCAGAGATATTTATAAATCAATCTCTTCCGCATTCAGCAAAATATAAATTAAGAAATATGAATATTAATATTAATTGGTCTCTTTACTCTGCTTGAATCAGCTAAATTTGAATCTCACCTAAATACGGTGTAGATTGGTGAAGAGTGTTTATTTCTGAGTATGGAATATGAGCAAAACCATGACTGTTATAGCCATAAAGTTTACACATAGCAAAAGGAACAGGTTACCAACATAATTCTTTTTGCAGGTATGGAAATTCTTTTGGAGTTTGGAGTATAAAACTGCCTTTGAGGAATGAAATGAAACTGTTTTCTAAGATTTTTCTCAGTACGTACCATATAAGTTTATGTTGATTCAACGCAATTCATATTTCCAATTCAGAATTTCTGACTTTGCTTTTGAAGTAGGAAAGATTACTCAATAATTGTTGAAAGCTTTTCGCTGCTTTATTGATTAAAGGGATTTACGCACTGTCACTTTGATGTGTATCTGGAGTTGATATCATCAAATGCTATGCACATTCATAGTCTAGAAAAGCCATGAAATTGCACACACCTCTTGTAAATTAAGCATTTTTTTAATTTTGCGCTACTTCTCTCTGCCAGATCATCAGAGGTTGGGTTTATATGCTATCTTTCAATAACTTTGAAAGATTCGGTTATGTGTTATTTTATTTTAATTTGGTGATGGTTTTTGTTAGAGGAATTGATCAATATATTTTGAATGATTTTGTCAGTTTGAGTAGATACCTAAAGATTTGCATGGTCTCAGTAATTTACAGTAAATATTCATCTCTGAGCAGAGTAAGTACAACCTCAAAGGCCACTGGGTACTGTATTTACAAAGAAAATGCATCGGCCCATTGTACGGAGCAGCTAATGAGATTGGTCGTTAAGTAAATGACACAAAGCCTACAAAAAGCTTAGCAGCTCATTGGAGTATCACAGAGAGTCCCCATACGTTGCACGCGACACATTGGAGTAACCTGGCCCACCCCTGTTTGTACTTCATCATTGGTTCCCTGGTGTCAGTTTTAGAAGCAGAACAAAGGCTAAAAGGGAAATGGTAAGTCAGTCTAACAATTGTACCCTGGAGAACAGAAGAGCAAATCCGCTTTCCCTTTAACTGCAGCTGATACGAGAGCATTGAGGAAAAGTAATAATTTGTCACATGAAGGCAAAGTTACTTTATTCTACAAAAGAACTTAGACTTCAGAAAGAAAAAGAACAATTTCTAATTATCCATAATGCTCTATATGTGCTATGTCAAGTATTCTTTCAAAAGTGAGATTTTTGACCATTTTATTTTATATATTATTGATCTATTCTAAATTTATATCTTTTTGTTAATGATTAATGTCGCAAGTACTTTCACGTTGCAATTGAAAATGGGAACACTCAGCTCACACTTACAGAATTGAAGTTTTATTTCAAGAAATATTTTATTATTTCTGAAAGCATCAAAAGAAGTGCCTGCAAAGAGTCTGATTTTATTTGGATCTTGCAGTTCTGAATTCCATACAAATACTATATTGGTTTTGTATTAGTTGCTTGCTATTCCTTTTAAACTAACCTCCTTTCACATCCCCAGAGTTGTATTCCCTGATTTTTTAATCAATACAAAATATAATTAAATTGCTGAAATGTGTGATATGGTAATTATGGACGAGAAGTAATATTTTAGGTCCTCCCTTTGTGATTGTTGTTAAAATCATAACTTATTAACATCAATAAAACACCTAAGGTTCTAACAGTTAATGAACAAAGTGATGTGTTGACAGGACATTGCACAGATGGCTCTGTTTGCATTACTATGAGTATGTTTCTTTCTCTCTGCTGTAGTTCCACACAGTGGGATGGTGTTTAAACATTGGTTTGGATCGCCTTAGTGGAGAAGAAAAAAATCTATCATTTATTGCTGATAGTAAATATTAACTGGTTGTTATAGATTGCATAATAGAAAAAGAGTTTCAAAATGAAGGTTTGCGATGGGTTAGAGTTTTAGCTAATCTTTAATATGTTGATAATATTAAAGTAGATATGTACTTAGTCATTGGTTTTAAAGCAAGGCTTTGATAGACTGTCAGTACACCTTTGTGAGCTAGCTAAGTGTAGTCAGATAGCACTTCTGACAATAATTTGATTCACAATTTTAATGAACTTGTTTTACTAATTGCAACGCAGAAGCACATTTGTTTTATTTATCACTTAGCAAACTGCTCATGATGAATTCTCTGATACATTACTACATCATATTTTCATAATGATAGCAGTGTTATTGTTAGCAAATATGGTCAGCAAAGTAACTCCCACAAGTCTGTTCGTACATTTTAAATAACAGCATTCAATAAGCTGAGGTTTTACGTTACACACTTTCCCGCTGAATCACTTGTTCTTATCGATTCAGAACAAATTCACATTTTGCACAGCTTATGCATTAGAGTGTTGTTTTTTTTATGCACATAATTATAATCATGAGCCATCTGGTGATTTGGCAGGCTTTTCTAAATTGCAATGGAAAAAAAATCCCAAACTAACCCTTACTGGCAAAATATCAATATTTCTTTCTAATTCTGATGTAGAAATTACTGTCTGCTGCTAGGCAATTTATTTTTCTGGGTTATGTTGCCCAAAAAAACATTACTTGTTGCCCTTGATTTGAAAGTCTACATTTTCCCAGTCTCCATTTCTACATCTGCCCTGCGCACTGTCTATTTTTTGTGGTTATGTCAAATACAAGTACATGAATATTATATCTGAAAACTAAAAGCTAAAAATGTTATAAAACCCACTGTAGGTCCATCATCACCAGTAAAGAGGAGAAATAGTGATGGTTTAGTGGAAACTTGGTTGTACATTTGTTGATCCCACAGGCAATCCTTCTCTAAGATCGTAAGTCTTGCATATTCCTGGAAAAAAAACCTTTGAGTCCACTCTAACTATTTATAAAAGGAATGAAGGAATGCTATAATTTAAAACAACTAATGAAGATTAGTTTATTATTCTATACATTGCTTTGCAAAAATTATAATAGTTGAAAAAAAATCACATGGGCCTTTAAAAATTAATTACTCATATTTAGATAAATGCAAGATTCTTAGTTAGTCTATGTCAATTATTCTGTCCTTTTTGTCACAAAAATCTTACCTCACCTTGCTTTTGAAAGTCTAGCAATATTAAAAACAATGTGAAAAACGAAATCTCGTAACTTCCCTTTATCTTTCCATTCCCTTCTTTTGCAAGCCACAATCGCTTGGAGCCACAACATCCCATTGCAATGGGGAAACAACTTTGTCCAGTAACAGAAAAGGCAGATAAGCTCTCCTTAAATAGAGAAACTAAGGATAAAGTTACATAGTTTTTTGAAATACTGAAGAAGGAAAATGTTTTATTTATGCTTTTGCTATATTTTCAAGGAGCATTAAACTAGTAAATGTGGTTTTCGATTAAATGTGTAGTTGTCTTTGTTCATGCCTAATATCAGTGCGCGGTGGCCAGAGCCACAGATGAACAAAGTGAAGTTGTGTAATGACTGGAACAGCTGACTCATTAGGAGAGAGCAGCAAAAGGTAATTAACCCTGGGAAAAGTACAGCTGCCATGCGAGCTTCCCGTTTTTGTGAGACCTGATTAGGAATTAGTGTTAAATCAGTGATTCTTCTCCAAAATGGCATTGGTAATTCAGTCTTACCATCAGGTGCACAGAGAAAAAAAAGTAGACTGGTTACATTTACATACAGATCATTATTACTGTACTGATGGGAATTTAGCACTTAAAACCAACCTGTTTCATGTTTCTTTTCATCAAAGTCTTTTTGGGTGTCAACGAACTGCAGTAGTCAACTATAATAGTGATGTGCTGAACAAATGCCATTTTCATTTTATCAGGCGACTGCACAATTCCGTGATATGGTATGCAGTATACTTAATGCATATAAAAACTTGCAATAGACAAGAAGTTCATTGTAGATCTCCAGTACAAAATGTGTCTAAAAATGTCTGGTTATGTTCACCATTGCCAAGTTTCATTGAGTTCCAATGGGAAAAATACAGAATAGCTTGAGTTTGGATCTGAACCATTAAATTTACTAATGCAATTTCTAACTCAGTGACAAGGAAAAGTTTGATGCAGCTCCAGATTCCCATTTTGAAAAAAAAGAAGAAATTAATGCATGCAGTAATTTGAAAGCAAAAAAAAGCTGCAGGTGCTTGAAACCTAAAATTTAAACGTAATTGCAGGAGATACTCAGGATATCAGGGGTTGGAAACAGAGTTAAAATCCCAGGTTAATGACCTTTCATTAGAATTGGTAGGGGGGACTGCCACTGCCACACAATATAACCTTCCTTTAGATTCATCTTGTACCATCAAACATGTAGAGGGGTGTTGATTCCTAAGCAAAGCTTCCATTGTTACCTGGAAATGTTGGGGATAGAAGAATTTACATAATACAGTATAGAAATTGTGACCAAGTGCACATTGTCATGACAAACTGCAAAGGATAGCAGATGAAAAATATATGTTGAAATGGCAGTGTGTGAAGTAAACTATTAGTACCTTCACTGTTTTCTATTTATAATTTTTGTAACTAATAAATATCTCAATTAAAGCAGCAGACAATATAATTCAATGTAACAGATCTGCTATGAACACAATGCAATTTAACTAATTTTTATAAAATAGAAATTAATTAGTAGTATCATAGCAAAAATGAATCTCATTCTCAATACTCCACTCCAACATGGTGAAATAAGTATGTTGTTGCTGGTAACAAATGGAACGTACACTGACAGACTTCTTTAGCAGAATTACAAAATGTTTCTGCTGTTATTATGCCTTACAAAAGTCTTTAGATAAATAGATGCAAACTTGCAAGATATATGGAGGTGAGTGAACAATTGATCCTTGGAAGATTGGGAAATAAGGAATGCCACAGTTTTGTGGTCATGGAAATATTCATAGCACAAGACTGTACAGTGTGGTTTGCTAACAATGAAGAGACATCGTATTAAATTGAAGAAAATCAAAGGGGTGCTGCCCATTTGGTAAAAAGAGCCAAAGATTTGTCTTGAATAATTAGAGGCTTTAGATTGGAAATTTAGATTGAGGGATGAAGTAGTCTCCCATATGCTTTTTTCACAATGCATGAATTAGTTGAGGAAACTGATTGAAAAGCAAAGTATTTCAAAGAATGTCAACATTCTAAGGCCAGTATTCAGGTCTTAGACAAATCTGAAAAAGGTTTTGAATCAACAACTGTGATCCAAAATTCTCAGATCAGTTTGCAGTGTTATGGTACTCAATTATTGTGCATAAGTAGTAATATGCTCTGTGTTTTCGAGTAACTTCATAATTTATGGTGTTTTATTCCAAAATATTGATATACATCAATTTCTTTGAAGTTTGCATCACATCCAATTCAGTGGAATGTAGTACCTTGTTGCACAGACCCAAAATTACCAAGATCAGTGTAACTATAATTTCTGGAACTTGATAGTGATCCTTTTCCTATTTCTAAATTTAACTTTTCTCCCCACTGAAGCATGTATTATACTGAACTGAAATGCATCCAGTCTCAACATAACTAGACTTCTTCGAACCTTGACTTATTTGTAGGAGCCAACTAGCTAGACTGACTTTCCCAATGTGATTAAACTTCTTTTGTGTAATGATGTAAAAGAAGACGAGAAACAAGAAAAAGAAATGTTCTCATAAACAGAATTATTCTGACATTGATGGTGTGATTTTGTTTTAAGCCAACCTTTATGTTTTAGCAAAGAAAATGAGTTCCACTGCAAGTACTGGCAAAGTTCCCATCAACAAGTTTGATGTTGAATTAGGAAATTTCAGAATCATATTTAAATATTTCTAGCCATTCCAGACAGGATGTCATATATGTAGAGTTTCCATTTACTTACAATCTGGAATCTGGTGCAATGAACAATCTGCTGGAAGAATTGAGTAGTTCAAAAAGCATCTGTGAGACGAAAGGAATTACCAATATTTCAGTTCACTTTGAAACTTCATGCAGTATGCTTGATATTTAAAATGTCTAATTTAGTAGTGACGGATGAAATTGAATGGTGGTAGAAAGGCAAAGTTAATTATGGTTAAAATGAATGTTAACTCCATAGTTAGATAAAGTTAGGAAAAGACCAATTTATGCATGAGACATTCACATTTTGGAGTACATTTAAAAATGCAGCAATTGCAATGAAATAATGAAAAATGGAAACACACATGAGCAGCAGGGGAGATAGAGGAGAGATGAGGAAAAGCATAGCATTGTTGGACGTTCAGAATGCTGAGAAAATACATTATATTGCAATCTCTAGTGAGTTTGATGGAAAACTTAGTCTAGATTGAAAAAATAAAAGGGTGATAAGAGATACTGGAACAAGCAAGAGGTACGAGATAGTGAAGATTGTTCCTCAGTTGGAGAGCTCAATGGTATCAAAAAGATGCTTTTGTCTAAACTTTGTGGTCAACCATTTTGAAAGAGGTTTGCACAAGAAATAGGGCATTTGTTGCCTCAAGTTAACTCTATCTTTACAACAAAGGCATGGTTGATTTTCTACATTATCATTATTTTCCTCTAAAACACAAAAATCTATTAATCTCATCTTTGAATGTAGTCAAAGCAACTTTTCAAGGTAAAGCATTATATACTTGCTACATCCTTTAAAAAATTCCATTAGATTTCAACACAATTGCTCTTTCACAACTCCATGTTGTCCTTATTTAATCTTACTATCATGTTCCAGGAACATATAGTAGATGGCATATTCTTTGTTTTGAATTCCAGCATTTTCCTTACTGCTATGTCAGACCGACAGGTAAGTAAAATCCTTAGATGTCTTTATTCTTCCTTTCTGAGATGATGAATGACATGAAGGTTGCTGGATTTGTTGATGGTGAGGATTGATATCTCTTGGCCTTAGGCTGCCAAGAGATATCAATGCCTTGGTGAAATGGACAAAAAAATGGTAGATGGAGTTTAATCCAGAGACACATGAAGTGACACATTTTTGAGTACTGATTGTGATGGTATTAGGTTTTCTGACTGCAAAGTTCTAAACTCAGACAAAAATCTTAAGCACTATCAAATACAGATAGCTATGGGTATGCTCATAATAGGAGGCCATACTGTAAGAACCTTTTCTTCAAAAGCTGGATCACTTCCTGTTTATCCTCCACGGTGAGTTTAGCTGGCAATACCCATTATTTGAGTGTTCCCCCCCCCCCGCCCTAACAAGTAGGAGATTCTTCCAGATAACAAGGTAGTTTAAACACAACTCTTTTACTTATAGTGATACACATTTCAATTTAGATAAACTTCTTAAAACACATTTAAAACTCACAAAAGATTTCCAAGCTCCAAGTGATTACTAAAACATAAAGGAATTCTAAACCACGTGTACAATTCCTATAGATAAAAAGACATACCAACATGTTGCAGATGAATAAATCATCCGCTGCAGAAACTGAAGGCAGAGGAAAGAAAGCCTGACGGCTCTCTTACATTTATACTGTATTTTTCTGCTAGTTGAGTGACTTCACACACATCTGATATTTTTTTTACATACCTTTTCACAAAGATGGTCTAAAAGCTTCTGGGGATTGAGTTTCCAGATACCCACAATTAATGCTGTGAGAGGTGATCCTTTGAGTACACAATCCATCCAACTATTAATAGATCAGCTATTTGATGCGCTAAATGATAGTATCAGTCTGGTTTGCGAGCTTCCTTGAACTAAATAACTTGGCCAGTTTGTCTGGTATGAAGCAGGCCAATTAACACAACCTCATTCTCTTACACTGAATACCTTGAACAGGTGGGCCAGCAGTCTGTGCTATATAGATAGTGTTGTTTGTTTGCAAAGCCTTCCTTTTAGCTTCAGACTGATTATTTCTTGCCATTTACTACAAAGTGAAACCTAACATCATGAATGGCTCTGATGCTTCACTCACAGGTGAGCTCAATACGTTTTATGCATGCTTTAAAAGGGAAAATAAAACTACACCTGTGTAAATCCCTGCAGCATCTAGTGACCCTGTGATCTCTGTCCTGGAGACCAGTATCAGAACTACTTTCAAGAAGGTGAACCCTCGCAAGACGTCAGGCCCTGACGGTATATTTGGTGGAGCGCTGAAAACCTGTGCCAACCAAATGGTCAGAGTGTTCAAAGACATCTTCAATCTCTCACTGCTGCAGTTGGAGGGTCCCACCTGCTTCAAAAGGGAAACAATCTTACCAGTGCCCAAGAAGAGCAGGGTGAGCTGCTTCAATGACTATTGCCCAGTGGAACTCACATTTACTGTGATGAAGTGCTTTGAGAGGTTGGTTATGGCTGGAATCAACTCCTGGTTAAGCAAGGATCTTAACCGACTGCAATTTGCCTATCACCACAACAGGCCTACAATCTCACTGGCTCCCCACTTGGCCTTGGATCACCTATGTAAGACTGCTTTGTATTGACAACAACTCTGCGTTCAACTCAATCATGCCCTCAGTTCTAATCAACAAACTCCAAATTCTGGGCCTCTGTATCTCCCTTTGCGAATAGATCCTTGACTACATCACTGACAGAACACAGTCTGTGTGGATTGGAAATAATATCTCCTCCTCGCTGACAATCAACACTACCACAGTTCAAGGATGCATGCTTAGCCGACTGCTGTACTGTCTCTACAACTACAATAGTGATGCTAGGCACAGCTCAAACACCATCTATTTGCCGATGACACTATTGTTGTTGGCAGAAGTTCAGATGGTGATGAGGATGCGTACGCCGAATGAAATAGATCAGCTGGCTGAGGGGTGTCGCAGCAACAACATTGCACTCAACTTCAGTAAGACCAAAGAATTGATTGTTTACTTCAGGTAGGGGAAGTCGAGGGAAGCCTCAAGGGATTAGAGTCCTCATTGAGGATTCAGAAGTGGAAAGGGTGAGCAGTTTCAAGTTCCTGGGTGTCAACATCTCTGAAGATCTATACTCAGCCCAACATATTGATGCAATTACAAAGAAGGCATGACAAAGGCTATATTTTTTATTAAGGAGTTTGAGGAGAATTGGTATATCACCAAAGACTTGCAAATTTCTACAGATGTACCTTGAAGAGTATTCTAGCTGGTTGCATTGCCGTCTGTTTTAGAGGAGCTACTGCACAGGATCAGAAAGCCCTACAGAATGTTGTAAACTCTGCCAACTCCATCATGGACACTAGCCTCCCCAGCATCCAGGACACCTTCCAATGGCAACGCCTCAAAAAGGCGGCATCCATCATTAAGAACCCCCATCATCCAGAACATGACCCTTCTCATTCCTACTATCAAGGAGGAGGAACTCACACAAAATGCTGGAGGAACACAGCAGGCCAGGCAGCATTTATGAAGAAGCGTACAGTAGACATTTTAGGCCAAGACCCTTCATCAGGACTGGAGAAAAAAAGATGATTATGATTATTATTATGATTATCAGGACACACAGTCCCCTTTTTATTGTAATTTAGTAATGCATGCATTAAGAAATGATAAAATGTTTTTCCAGAATGATATCACAAAAACACATGACAAACCGACTTAAAAACTAACAAAAACCACATAATTATAACATATAGTTAGAACAGTGCAAAGCAATACCGTAATTTGATAAGAACAGACCATGGCACAGTAAAAGTCTCAAAGTCTCTCGAAAGTCCCATCATCTCACGCAGACAGTAAACCCCCAGTTCCGCCAACTCGCAGCATACTGGAAGTATCCGACCACAGTCCGACTCTGAGTCCGGCCGAAAAACTCCGAGCCTCTGACCCACCTCTTCGACACCGAACACCGAGCACCATCTCTGCCAAGCGCTTCGACCCTGGCCCCGGCAACAGGCGATACGCAAAGCCGAGGATTTGGGGCCTTCGTCTCCAGAGATTCTCGATCGCACAGTAGCAGCGGCAGCGAAGCAGGCATTTCAGAAGTTACTCTAGATGTTCCTCTGCACTTCTCACAGCTGTCTCCATCAAATCCGGATTGTGCACGGCCCCTGAGTTAACACATATCAATATCAATTCGGAACGGCTGCGCGTGCTGCATTGCGCCGTCATCTTCTCCTCCCTCCTATTAGATGACGGTACTATTTTCCATAAATGCTGCCTGGACTGCTGAGATCCACCAGCACTTTGAGTGTGTTGCTTGGATTTCCAGCATCTGCAGATTTTCTTTTGTTTGTGATCAAGGAGGAGGTTCAGCAGCCTGAAGACACACAATCAGTGCTTCAGGAACAGCTTCTTTTCTTCTGCAATCAGATTTCTAATGGACAATGAACCCATGAACACTACCACAGTGTTATTTTCCTCTCCTTTTGCACTACTTATTTAATTTAATTTTATTTTTATATATACTTCTTACTGTCATTTATAGTTTTTATTATTATGTGTTGCAGTGAACTGCTACCACGAAACAAGAAATTTCATGACAATGATATTAAACCCGATTCTGACTCTGATAAGAACTGAAGACTGGTTGCTATTTACAACAAAGAAGTTAGACAACGAATATTGGTTGGAAAGTTAACTTACTCAAAAATAACCTTTGACTCCCAGAAGTTTCAGCTGCTATGTTAGAAAGCTGAGCTTGGCAAAAAAAATAAAGGCCCCCACCCTTAACAGTGAATATGCATCATATGATGAGAGTGGGATGTACATCATGAATGGTTGAGAATATTGAGTGGAAGGACTTTGGATTTCAAATCCATAAATCCTTGAAGGTAGCAACACAAGTAGATACTAAAGTTAGGAATATACAGTATATGGGATTCTGACCTATAACAGTAGGGATATAGAATAGAGAAGTTTACTCCAACTTTATAAAACCCTGGTTGGACCTAACTAGAGTACTGATCTAGTTAGTATAAATCTGCTAATTGAATTTGCCGATGATACTACATTGATTGGCCTTATCTAAAATAATAATGAGACAGCTTACAGAGAAGAATTCATCACCCTGACACAGTGGTGTCAAGAAAACAACCTTCCCTCAGAGTCGGGAAAACAAAGGACCTGGTTGTGGACTACAGGACAAATGGAGACAGACTAACCCCTACTGCCATCAATGGATCTGGGGTTGAGAGGGTGAACAGCTTTAAGTTCCTTGGCATACACATCACTGAGCATCTCACATGGTCTGTACATACCGGCTGTGTGGTGAAAAAAGCACAACAGCCCTTCTTTCACCTCAGACAACTGAAGAAGTTTGGTATGGGTCCCGAAATCCTAAAGACTTTCTACAGTGGCTCAATTGAGACTGGCTGCATCATTGCCTGATATAGGAACTGTACTTCCCTCAATCACAGGACTCTGCAGAGAGTGATGCGGAAAGCCCAGTGCATCTGTAGATGTGAACTTACCACTATTCAGGACATTTACAGAGAGAGGTGTTTAAAAAGGGCCCAAAGGATCATTGGGGACCCGAGTCACCCCCAACCACAAACTGTTCCAGCTGCTACCATCTGGGAAACGGTACCACAGCATAAAAGCCAGCACCAACAGGCTCCGGGACAGCTTCTTCCACCAGGCCATCAGACTGATTAATTCATGCTGATACAATTGTATTTCCTTGCTATATTGACTGTTGTACAAACTATTTATTACAAGTTACTTTAAATTACACATTGCACACTTAGACGGAGATGTGAGATGGAGATTGATCCCCTGGGATCAATAAAATAAGACTATGACTATGACTATGACTATGTACCATACAGATTTTTTCTCTTCATGTATGTGATGGACGTAAGTAATAAAGTCAATTCAATTTACTAAGCAGTGGTATTGGAAGAACATTATAGCAGATGAGATTAAGAGGGTCATGATGGAGGTATACAAAATTATGAGTCGTACAGATAAGGTAGAGCAGTGGAAATGTTTCCTAAATCAGGTAAATAAAACTAGAGGACTTAGATTTATGGTAAGAGGAGAAAGATTTAGAAGTAATACAAGATGCACCTTTCACACATAGTGGGTGGTATGGACCCAAAATGCAGTATCTGAGAAAGTGATTGAAGTGGAATTGCTGATAGCATTTACCTTTGACACTTGAATCAGTTAAGCACAGAAGGCTATGGGCCAATTGCTGAGAGATGGAATTAATACTTACAGTGCCTATTAGCTGCATAGACAAGTTGGACTGAATATTGTACGACTCTATGACTTCAATGCATGACATTACAGAATCTTTAGAATTTTGGAACATGACAATCATAGATTACCTCTATAACTACTTCTTTCACAACTCTGGGAGCAGTTATAGTGGCATAAAATATTGAGTTGAAGAAGAAGCTTAAGTGTTCAGGAGCTGAGTCCCATTTCTTGTCGGAGTAGAGGTTACATTAGAGAATTTCTGAATGAGTGCTGAGGTGAAAATGGGCCAAATCTGTAGTATTCCATAGTCAGAACAAAGTTAAAGAAAAGCTGAAAGAATGCCCTCGGAAATAGAAATAACAATGAGCTCCTTGCAACTAATTGTGGATATGAAAATTAAGAGGTGAAGTAGAACACAGAAAAAAATTTAACATTTACTTGAACATCAGTGAGGAAGGAATGAATTGAACATAAAAATTCTGATTGTAGTCTGAACTACATAGGATTATTATCTTAATCTTCTATTTAATGAGTGCATTGGTAGTTTACCAACATTTGTTGCCTGTCCCTGCTTGTCCTTGAGAAACTGCAAATGAGTAATTTTCAGAAAATTTTTCTAGTGAAGATGCACCCACAATACATTTTATCAACTGGATCTGGAATTTAGACCTAACAATACTGAAGGAGTATAGTTTCAGGCCAAAATGCTGGGCAACTTGGAGGGAATCATACATATGTTGCCTTGTCCTCCTTCTTTTCTGGAAGTTTTGGATGTGATAGATGCAGTTGGTGTCACCAAAGGTAGTTAAGGTGCATTGCTGACAAAGGGAATAAATGTTGATGGTTTGCTTGCCAATCAAGTGGACTCCTTTGTCCTGGCTTTACAATTATGAAAGATTTGCAGAAGGATGAATCTGCATTATTCCATTATTTCTATTTATGCAATGTCACATTGCTGTCACAGAACTCGCATTTATATAACATTATTTATAATCTCAAGCTGTCACAAGTACTTCATTTTCAATCAAATACTGTTGAAGTTAGTCAATGTTATAATGGAGAGGAAGGTAACCCATGTTAAAATATTATTGGTGCTTGCTCACAGCGTTCCAATGCAATTTTGAACACTACTTAGTGAAGCTGTAAACCTTCAGGGCCTGCAACACTGCCACAATTACAAAATATACAAACATATCTTGTTAATGTGACTTCACTCAGTGAATCATATAAATAATATAAATGCACGGACAACTTAAAGGAACATTCACCTTATCATTCTTACTAAAAATGATAATAATGCCTGTAATTTAAAGTTTGGAATTAGTTAATGAGGAAACTGCCTGGGCTCTGTTCTTTCATCTTAAATCATAAGAGTTGTATTGAATTTTCATCTGTGCTCAGCAGAATGAAGGAGATTTTTGGAATAGTACTAACAAAATTAATGAACACTAAGATGCAACATGAGCAACCCTCCCCTTTTAATATGGCTCAGACCACATTATTTTTGTCATTTGTTGTCATTTGAATCAAAGTACTTGCAAGCGTTTATTTCTTTTTATTGACCTAGCAGAAAGGTCAAGCACTGAAATACAAATTTGGGTAAATGCATTACTATGCAAACTACTTGCCTACTTTTGTAAGAAGGCACCGGGGTGGTTCCTAAATATGCTGTGTGTAGTCTTTGTAGTTCATGCACACAATCGTCACTGAATATACTTAACACAAATATTAAATCCAAAAACTAGTTTTGTACAATGAAGACATATTCACAACAAACAGTGATATTTCACTGCTTTGATTTTAACTAGTGCATGTGATGCTAATTCTATTTACTGGAACACAAATACAATAGTGTATTTCTTATCTTCTGTCCTGATCTGTCTCCATTACTGGCAGGGCAGGATTTGCCACCGTTCCCCTATGGTGAAGCAAGATAGGTAATCTCTCCTTTAATGGAGTGTATCAAATAACTGTTTTTCCTCTCATTTGAGTTCAGCAAAAGCAATAAAATATTTTTGGAGATACTAACACAATACTGCTGTTTCTCTTGTTTTATAATCTTGTTTATTTTCTCAGAAAACTTTACCGAGACCTCTGTCCCACATTGTGCCAGAGTTCCAAACAGCATTCATAGCTCCTTCATTCCAATTATTATATATGATTGCTCATTCTGCACAATAATGCCAGGCATGGCACAGAAACATAGCAGATTTTAAAATTAGGATTTAAATATTAATTCTATGCCACACAATTCTGTATTGTATCATTGAATGAAATATGTCTTTGGCACCATAGAACTAAACGCCATTAGCAAAGTCACCAATGACATGCATAAGAATGGCATTTTGCCAATAGAATTATGAATCATTGTAAACATAATATTTCTAGTGATAACTCATGACTCAAACTTTTTCACATTTGCCTTTTCAAAATGTTTCTTGCACTTGCACTGATAAAATGAACATTGTGCCATAGGGCCTGAGATTATAAAGCTCAGAGAATTATAAGCTAATTGATCTTTACAATACAAAACTGCATTATCATTTAAGAATAGCTTATAAATTATTTTTGTTTACATGAATTTCCTATTTCTCTTATCCCACTGCAGATGCAGAGCATTGATTGTGCTAATGAGAGTATCTATTTGTTTGATAGACTAAAGGTTAACTGTTGTAAAGTATGCTTACACATATTAGTGCATTACTGCTGTTGTGTAAACTATCCATGACATTGGTCAGTTAATAAAATGAAGTCTACTGAGTAGCGGATCTCTGACTTTTGGTCACATGTTAGTAATGTTGCAACAGACACATAAATTAAGCATTCACTCTGTTTCCGTGTGTGGATTGAACTGTAGCGGAAAGTATGTCACGCTGGAGTCATTGCATTTCATTCAACTTACAGATGGTCACTGATGTATTCATTACAATGTAGTGTTGAGATAGATTGTGGCATCTTCTCCTGTTTATTGTTTATTCTATTTGTGTGGAAAACATACAGAATATGAAATAAATATAAAAATTGTGCCTGGGTATAAACATGTGCAGATTTCCCACTCTTTTTCATACTCTTTCTTACCTTATGGATCAGAGTGTAATTGTCAGTAATCAGGCCTGTTTGCTGCTGATAAAAAACACTCTGAATGCTAGCAGGCTTCTTTGTGTGATGACTCAATTATGCCAGAAGTGCCTCATCAAATCTCTTCTATCAGCTGGGCTAATAAATGAGGGGACAACTGGCCTGAAGCTTATCATAAATCCATTTGCATTAACCATTGGAGTTCTGAATATCCTTTAGAGCTTGCAAAATGCAAGACATTGTCTGACAAATGCAAAAAATTATATCATTTAAAAACAAATAGATTGCCAAACAGATACATGGCAGCCTGAAAATGGATGTCTTTGTTACAACTAATATATGATGCATAGGGAGCAAGGCTGTGGCTCTGTTGCCTTGAGTTTTGAAGGATAAATAACAAAAAAGTATTTTTTAATTTAACATGTTTGTTCTTAAAAGGGTAATAAAATGTTAACGGGTTGTTACCTGTAGGAAATTTCTATACTTGCACAACTGGCTTCTGGATTAATTGAAGATCAAACAATGAATTCCTATTACTTATATCCTGAAACTCTTTTTGAAGTAATATTTAAAAAGTGAACAAACAGGAACAAATAAGAATAATGAAAATAACAAAATTTGCAGAACTTGTCAATAAAAATAGAAAGATAAACTGGAACCAATTAATAGGTCAGGAAACAGAAGCAGAGCTAAGGTTTGAGGTTGAAGTTCCTTTGTCAGAAATGGGAAAGTGATATAATAGGTTGTTTTAAGTTGCAGTGAAAGTGGGCTGGAGAGATTGATAGGATAGAGGGAATATCTGTGATTGCATGAGTCTGCAGATGCCATGGGATGAGTTGTAGGGGTTATCTGGTCAAATGGGTTAATGGGAGCAGTTAGAGGGTGACAACAGAGACAAAGGAGCATGGTATGTTGTAAATAGCAGAATAGTGGAGCATGCCCAGCAGGTTAGGTTGCATTAATCGAGAGAGAAAAATTGAGGCAATATCAGAGATGGCTGGCTCGCAGCATAAGGGATCTGTTCTTATAGCCCTTCTGCTGTTCTGACACTTTCTCCGAAAGTGAGTTGCCTGAATCTATGTGTGTTTAGAAGAAGACTACAACATACACAGACGACTGTTGTTCCTCAAACTTGCATTGGGCATAATTGTGACACTGCAGATAGATCAGAGAGATAGGGGAATGGTGAATCAAAGCAATAGACAACATGAAGTTCAAGAACATTCCTGTTGACTGAAAGGAGGTGTTTCATGAAGAAGTTATCCAATTTGCATTTGGTATTCCCCATACATAGAAGATCATATTTGTTTTGTCCAGTACAGAGAAGATCACCTTTGGGTTGTCCAGTACAGAGAAGACGGCATTTGGTTTGCACAATGCATAGAAGATCACATTTGTTTTGTCCAGTACAGAGAAGATCACATTTTGAACACTGAGTATCTTCCACTAGATCGGAAGAAGTACAAGTAAATTGCTGCTTCTTCATAATGTAGGAAGGGAAGAGGTAAGAGGACAAATATTGCCATTTCTTGCATTTGCATGGAAAACTGCCACATGATTTTGGTGCCAATCAAAGAGCAAAACATTTATTTACTTCAAAATTCTGAAAGGCAAAAGGAGGGGAATATGTGTCAAATAGTGGAATCATGTTGCGTTTCAGGGAAATTGTGAAAGGTAATCTGTTGAATGTGGAGGCCTGGTTAGATGGAGGATATGAATCAAAAAATATCTGTTCAGGTTTGAAATCTGTCTAGGAGGAGAGGGAGTTTGAGCAGGGATGTGGAAAATATCCACGATGCAGTTGAGAACTCCCACAGCCCCCGATGTCACTATGATTTCAGTCTGTGAGGTCAATGTGAACCCATGGAAGGCATACGGCCCAGACAGGATATTTGGCCAATTGCAAGACCTGCACTGATCAACTGACTGGAGTGTTCTCTAATATTTTTAACCTTTCACTTCAGCAGTCTGAGGTTGCAGCCTGCTTAAAACAGGTTTCAATACAGTCCATGGCCTCCTCTTGTGCCAAGATGAGGCCACCCTCAAAGTGGAGGAGCAACATCTTATATTCCATATGGGTAGCCTCCAATCTGATGGCACGAATATTGATTCCTCCCACCGGTAAAATAATTCCATCCCCCTCCCCTTTTCTTCTATTCCCTCTAGTCTCTTAGCTCTTCTCACCTGCTTCTCACCTCCCCCTGGGTCCCCCTCCCCTTCCCCTTCTCCTATGGTCCACTCTCCTCTCCTATCAGATCCTTCTTACCAACCCTTCATCTTTCCTACACACCTGGCCTCACCTATCAACTTCTAGCAAGCCTCCTTCTCCCCGCCCCCCCCGCCCCACCGCCATCCCCACCTTTTTATTCTGGTGTGTTATACATGTTTTTATTCAGTGCATCCACTGTGATGAAGTGCTTTGAGAGGTTGGTGATGAAACATATCAACTCCTGCTTGAGAAGCGACTTGGATCTGTGACAATTTACCTACTGTCACAACAGGTCAACGGCAAATGCCATTTCATTGGCTCTTCACTAAGCACTGAACATCTGCACAGTGAAGGTGCATACACCAGGATGCTCTTCACTGATGTCAGCTTGGCTTTCAATACCATCATCCCCTCAGAACTAATCAATAAACTCCAAGATCTGGGCCTCAATACCTCCTTGTGCAACTAGACCCTCGTTTTCCTGATTTGTGGACCCTAGTCAGTTTGGATTAGCAATAACATCTCCACAATCACCATCAGCTCAGATGCACCACAACACTGTGTGCTTAGGCCTCTGCTCTACTTGTTTTACACTTATGACTGTGAGGCTAAGCACAGCTCTGATGCTATATTCAAATTGTTGACAACACCGGTCTTTGGCCAAACCAAAGGTGGTGATAATTCAGCAGTTTGAACATCTGGCTGAATGGTGCCACAAAAATAACCTCTCACTCAACGTCAGCAAAAGCAAAGATCTGATTATTGAGTACAGAAGGAGGAAGCCAGAATTCCATATGTCAGTCCTCAACAGGGGATCACAGGTGTAGAGCATCAACAACTTTAAATTTCTCTGTGATATCATTTCAGAGGATCTATCCTGTGTCCAGCACATAAACGCAATTGCAAGAAAATCACTGCAGCACATTTACTTTTTGGATGTAGATTTGGCATGTCATCTAAAACTTTGAGAATGCTATAGTGCGGTGATTATGACTTATTGCATCATGGCCTGGTATGGAAATACAATGCCCTTGAATTGGAAAACCTCCAAAAATGAGCAAATACGGCCCAGTCCATCACGGGTAAAGCCCTCCCCACCACTGAGCATATCTACATGGAGCACTGTGGCAGGAAAGCAGCAACCATCATCCATGACCCCACACTCTCTTCATGCTGCTGCCATCAGGATGGGAGTACAGGAGCCTTAGGACCCACACCACCAGGGTCAGGAACACTAGTTACCCCTCAACCATCAGGCTCTTGAAGCAGAAGGGATAACTTCACTCATCTTCATTCACCCCAATGCGGAACTGTTCCCACAACCTGTGGACTTACTTTCAAGGACTCTTCATCTCTGTTCTCAAAATGTGTTGCTTATTTATTTATTATGATTTGTTTCTTTTTGTATTTGCACACTTTGTTGTTCTTTGCACTTTGGGTTGTTTGTCTTATTGTGTGCAGCCTTCATTGTATTTGATTGTGTATCTTTGTATTTAATATGAACACATGAAAATGAATCTCAGCGTTGTAAAGGGTAACATATATATACTTTGATAATAAATTTACTTTGAACTTTGATCTTTGAGCTCTGTCCACTAAAGTGCGGGAAAATCCAAAGTCTGGGAGGAAAGAAGACATTTCAGAAAGTTTCTCTGTCAGCAAAACTGGCAGAAATGGAGGGAATGGTTCAATATTAATAAACAAAAGCATGGGTTGAGAAACACACACAAAATGGTGGAGGAACTCAGTAGGTCAGGTAGCATTGATGGAAATAAATAAACAGTTGGCATTTCTGGCTATGACCCTTCTTCAGGACTGGAAAGGGATGGGGGACGATGCCAGAATAAAAAGGTGGGGGGAGGGGAAGGAGGACTGGCTAGGAGGTGATATGTGAAGCCAGGTGGGCGGGAAACATAAAGGACTGGAGAAGAAGGAATCTGGCATGAGAGGTTTGTGGATCACAGGAGAAAGGAAAGAAAGAGGGGCACTAGGGGAGGTGATAGGCAGGGGAGGAGAAGAGGTAAAAGGCCAGAATGAGAAAAAGAAGAAGAGGGAAGGGGAGGAAAAGAAGAATTAGCTGAAGGAGATATCGATGTTCAGGTTGTAGGCTACCTGGACGAAATGCGAGGTGTTGCTCCTCCACCCTGAGAGTGGCTCATCGTGGCAAAAGAACAGACTGTGGACCGACATGTCAGAACGGGAATGTGGATAGGAATTAAAATGATTGTCCACTGGGAAATTCTACTTTTGGTGGATGGATTGGAGATGCTCGACAAAGCGGTCCCCTAATTTACATCAGGTCTCAGCAATGTAGAGGAGGATGCATCAGGAGCATCGCACACAATAGAAGAATCACCTGCCTCACCTGGAAGGACGTTCGGAGATAAGGGAAGAGGTGAATGGCCAGGTGTAGCTTCTCTGACGCTTGCAGGCATATGTGCCAGAGGGAGATTAGTAGGGAGGGACAAATGGACAAGGGAATCACAGAGGGAGTGATCCCTGTGAAAAGTGGAGACTGGGGTGGAGGTAAAGGTATGTTTGGTGATAGGATCTGGTTGAAGATGGTGGAAGTTGCAGAGAATGCTGTGTTGAATATGGAGGCTCATGGGTTAGTACGGGAGGACAAGAGAAATTCTACCTCAGTTAAGGTGGTGGGAAGATGAAGTGAGAGCGAATGTCTGGGAAATGGAGGAGATCCAGGTGAGGGCAGCATCAATGGTGGAGGAAGGGAAACCCCATTCTTTGAAGAAGGAGGACATCTCTTGTATAGGTTGCAAAGCTAGTTTTTAATAAGATACTTTTATATCCTTCTACGGTAGCTGGTACTAAATAGATGAATACAAAAAATCAAATTTACAAAATCATTAATTATGATGCTTTCCTGTGGCCAATACCAAACAATACTTTTTCCAAAATGACCACTAAATTTAAGTATTAATTATTTCATAGCGAACCCTGTCTTTTAAAACAAAATTCCAAGCTTTGTGTTGTGTTTTAATTAGCTGGAAATGCTTAAGATGAAAGCAAATATGTAGTAGTAATTGGGATTTTGAAAAGAATTTAACATTTATCTATTAAATTAATATTGATTCAACCTTTAATATTTATTTCTCCTTTTATGGATACCATAAATATCCAAAATTCTTTGATCAACAACCTGCATCTCTTAAATGTAATAGGAACCAATAACAAAATTTTTGAAACTTTGACAATTTGGGTTGCTTATTGCAAGACAATTGTTGTGTTAATCATTATATTACATCATATACTTGAATTGTTCTTAAAATACAGGATGGGTTAATTATGTAATAGTCAAATGAAGCCAATGGAAAGGAAAACATCAACATTTTGCACCTTGGTACAGTGGTACAGTCCGCAGAGCTGTTGTCTCACAATGCCAGAAACCCAGGTTCAATCCGGACCTTGGCTACTAATTGTGTGGAGTTTGCACATTTTCCCTGTGACCACCTGATGCTCCTGTTTCTGAAAGACCTGCGGGCTGGCAGGTTAACTGGCCTCTGTAAATTGCTCCTTATGTATAGGTGACTGATACAATCTGGGGGGGGGGGGGTAGTTGATGGAAATGTGGGAAGAATAAAATATGGATTACTATAGGATTATTGAATTGAATTGTCTATTTTTTACATCCTTCACATACATGAGGAGTAAAAATCTTTACATTACTTCTCCGTCTAAGTATGCAATTAATACAAATACTTGATGGTTGGCGAAGATGCAGCAGGCCAAGATGCCTGTTTCCATGTAGTACCTCTCTATGACTCTTTGCATTTATGGTACATCCCCACCCCCTTATCAAATGTTTAGCTACAATTCGAGTAAAATATTATGACACTTGTCAGTTTGCAATATATTGCTGGAAAGCATCCGTACAGATGGTGCTCAGAAAGAAGTGTGACCTTTTTGTGATATTTTCCTTTCAAAAAGAAGGGAAGGTTGATGCACAATTTCTGTCCCTTTAAAGCAAGCTTTCAGAAAACCATCTAAACAAATGAATACGTGTACTTGGGGTCAAATTTCAATTTGCATATGGACAGTGCGGTACATGGTTTTGTCGAATTTACCTGTAGAACTGTTTCTGTTAGTGAACATGGAAGACAAAACTGATGCTAGATGATGTTACTTTTGAAATACTAATTTAATGCATAAAGTGTGTAGATGGCTAAAGGGAGTTTCTCCCGTACGTCCAGAGATACTACCCTAATGTGATGGCATGGGCAGACAAGGGCATTAAAAAAGGGATTTCAGTCATATCCTTGGATTTGACATAAGGCAGAGAGATGATATAACAACCGTATGACATGTGAATCAAGCTGGGTTGTAGGAAGGATATAATGGCACTAGAGAAGGAGCAGGGTAGACTCAGGAAGATGATTATTGGACTAGAAAGCTGCAGGTAAGTCTAGGGTTATTTCTTTGTAAAAGATATGAGGGGCAGTTTTATTTCAGGAGCACCTCATCTTCTGCTTAGGGTGCGTTCCCAGGGACGAGAGCTCCAGTGGGATCACTGTTAGAAAGGGATATTGATAGCACGATGAGAGAGAAATGTGTTGTGCAGGAACTTGGCATGAACTCCTGCCCTGCTGTTGGTATACACTGTTGTGCTGGGAATCAAATTGAGACCTCAGCCCCTAGCTTGAAATCCAGCAGCAGAGTGGTTAAACTGATCTTGGTGTCATGTTTCTCAGTAAGGGGTGAGACATTGATGCAATGTGCAGAGGGAACCTGTGAGTGCTGGTTATTGCGGTTACTGGCAGATCCAGCTGCGTGTCCTGATAGACTGTCCACTGGATACACCGGAAGTCCCTTTCTTTGTTTGGCTCTCCCCAGCACCTCAATGTCTCTTTGGTAATAAGCTCAGTGGCAGTCGCCAACCATGCTGTTGTAAAGACATCTCTGGGCTGAGGATAGCCGTGCAAGCAAATAAAAAGACAGTAGTTTCCTTTGCATTCAGGGGAAGGTGATGAGCCAGATTGCAGGATGTCGACGGCCTGTCAATATAAGGAGCTGAAGCTGCCATTCCTCAGCTGAGCCCACACCTCAGCATTAAGATGTTGCACCCCTTGTCCCAGCTCAGCTAACACCCGTCCTCACAGACAACCTCAACATGCTGCTTGGTTGGTTCCCCAGACCAGCCATGGGGCAAAGAGCTCAGCGTTCCATTGCTGTGAAACTGCAGCGTTCTGGAGCAGGTTCCCAACATAGCACCACATTGGCAGGCTGGCATTCCCCATCTCCAACTATCTAGAAGCAGTTACCTGCCACTCATTTCTAACACATCACCAGCAGCCCATTTAAACACAGCTCTCATCTGCAGCCCTTGTTCACCCTTTGAACCAGCCAGCCTCAGCCAGTTTCTTCTAGCCTTCAGTTACCTTGTTGCCTTGTTGTGATAGGTGTGATCCCTCATGGTTTATTATTTTGTAGTTATCACTCACTGATAAATGGTCTCTGCTGCTCTGTGTTTGGATGAAGCCTCCTGTACATTTCCTGACAGGACAGATGACACCATCATTGACCTAACAGAGCTTGTTTGCCTAAAAGAAGTCATCCATTGACGTGAGCACATGATCCAGAAGCAGCAGGAAACCATCGACCATCTTTTCACCCCTCTCAGTCTTGATATAGTACAGGGGTCCCCAACGTTTTTTGCACCGCGGACCGGTTTAATATTGACAATATTCTTGCAAACCGGCCTACCCGGGGGGGGGGGGGGGGGTTGTTAATCAGGACCAAAATATAGATGATAAGTCAACTAAGTCACTTATAAGTGGCTAATACACTCACTTTCGTTTCTAAAACGGTTTATCTAACAAATTTAATATTAAACACACAGTGCATATTTTCCCCATATGAACATATAAAATCATTGCAACACACCAATATCGCTGAATCAGTGGGAGACCTGGGCTTGTTTCCCTGCAACAAGACGGTCCTAACGAGGGGTGATGGGAGACAGCGATACTCGAAGGGGGGTCCTTGTGTCTAGTCTATTCCGCAATTTAGTTTCTGTTGCATTCATTGCAGAAAACTCCGCTTCGCAGGGATACCATGTTGGAAATGGAAGCAACGTTTTCAGTGCTTTCGTGGCTATCTCAGGATATTCACCCTTGACTTTGATCCAGAATGCCGGCAGAGATGTTATGTCAAACATACTTTTCAGCCCACCATCATTTGCAAGCTCGAGGAGTTGATCTTCTTCCCACACTGACACGGATGACGCATGCGTAATGACCTCGTGTATGTATTGACCTCGCGTGCGTTCAAGTCCAGCAGTGGGTGTGACAGGGAATGAGGAAAGGTGCAGCTGACTCATATCGTTTCATATCGCCAAATCGTATCGTTTCGTCACGGCCCGGTAGCACATGCTTTGCAGCCCGGTGGTTGGCGACCCCTGCCCTTGGGGCCTCAGATTTCAGTGCCTGAACAATTCGCTGGATCCCCAACCCAATGCCACAACTTCCAGTTTCAGTACGCCTTACATCAACATCCATCCATTTCTGTAAGTTACGGACCAAGCCAAGAATACCTGTGTCGTTTCTCTCTTGACCTAGCGAGCTGTGACCTGGGTCATCACCAACTGGGACAATAAAACCACCATTTGCCATATGCGAAATTCATCGCTGAGATGTGCCAGATTTTTGACCATCCGGGAAGTGGAAGGGGCAGGGCAGGAGATCAGATACTTGGCCAATGTCAAGGCTCAATCTTGGTGCTGGATTAGATTTAGATTAGATTATGAAGACACTCAGTCCTCGTTTATTGTCATTTAGTAATGCATGCATTAAGAAATGGTACAATGTTCCTCCAGTATGATATCACAGAAACACAAGACAGACCAAGACTAAAACTGACAAAAACCACATAATTACAACATATAGTTACAACAGTGCAAAGCAATACTGTAATTTGATAAGTGCAGACCATGGGCACGGTAAAAAAAAGTCTCAAAGTCCCAATATCCCCATAATCTCAAGCAGATGGTAGAAGGAAGAAAAACTCTCCCTGCCGTGAACCTCCAGCACCACAAACTTGCCAATGCAGCACCCTGGAAGCACCCGACCACAACTCGTCTGAAAACATCGAGCCTCCAACCAGCCCTCCGACACTGAGCACCGAGCACCATCTCTGCCGAGCGCTTTGACCCTGGCCCTGGCTGCCAAGTAACAGGCAAAGCCGAGGATTCGGGGCCTTCCCCTCCGGAGCTTCTGGATCAGACAGTAGCAGTGACAGCGAAACAGGCATTTCAGAAGTTTCACCAGATGTTCCTCCGTGCTTCTCTCGTCTGTCTCCATCAGATCAGGATTGTGCACTTCAAGCTACTTGACAGATTACAGACATTCATTCCAGAGTGGCCGCTGCGCGCTGCATCGCATCGCCATCTTCTCTTCTGATTATACCATGATTGTACCATGATTATACCATGGAATTCAGGACCCTCGCGGCACAGCATGACTGGATTGCAGGATCACTGCTGGCCCATAACAATCATGGCCTCTTGGAACACTTGAAGGATATGCTGTCAACCCAGGAGATACCCACTGGCCTGAAGAGCTTCATCACTCTGATCCTCTGAATTGATAAGCATGTTATGGAACGATTCTCCAGATCACCAGCCAGAACCATTTCGGGCTACAGGACCCTCATCATCAACTTCTGCAGAACCCATGCAGTTAGAAAGAGGTCCCTTAATCCAAACGCTCCCCAATAGCACGTGCGTTGGTGGAGAAACAACTTGTGTGTTTGCTGCCAAGCTGCTGCTCACCCAGACATTAAACACCTACTGCATCTAGGAAAACAGCACCAGCAGGCAGTGAAGAGGGGCCTTCTATCTGGTAAGCTCCCTCCCCAGCCACCCATTAAGCACCATAACCTGACTCAATCTCTTTGATCTCTTCCACACCCCAATAGCTCTACACACAAAGGGGGCTCTCGTGGATTCTTGCACAACAGCAACTTTCTGGACCAGACTCTGAATGCAGCTTGGACTCCCTACCAAGCCTATCTCTCACTTCTTCTGGATCACAGCCATTGACTAACGTCACCTGAGCTCTGGAATGATCAGCGTGTACCATGGCTTGTGCACATGAGCCTCAGCGAGCACTACGATTCCATCCAATTCCTCTTTATCAACTGACCTCACACTCCTCTCATCTTGGGTTACCCCTGGCACTCTACTCACGACCCTCACATACAGTTCACTGCTGAGTTGGGTACCCACCTACCGGACCTCCTGCCTGCAACCTCAGCTGACCCTATCGCATATATCTGTGGAGACGGAGAAAGTTCTACCAGAAGAATAACATGAATCACCTTCATTAAAAGGGAAGCCAGCCCCCTGCTGCCTCACAGACTACACAACTGCATAGTAGACCTCCTCCTGGGCACCACCACTTCTCAAGTTTGCCTGTTCTCCCTCTTCCCTCCTGAGACCCAAGCCTTGCGTGACTGCATCACTGAAGTGCTACAACATGGCTTCATTTGAACATCCCAGTCCCTAGATGGTGTAGGATTCTTCTTTGTCAAAAAGAAAGATAGGCATCTCATCCTGTGGAGATTTACTGTGAACTCAGCAAAATCACAATTAAGAATCATTACCCTCCCCCCTTGATGAATAGCACATTCAAAACTCCGTGGGGCCAAGATTTTCACGAACCTGGATCTACGGAACATTACCACCTGATTCATGCCCAGGGGTATGAGTGGAAGGCAGAGTTCATAACACCCACTGGACACTACGAATAATTGGTGATGCCTTTCGAACTTCTCAAAAGGCCAGCCATTTCCCAAGCATTCGTCAACGAGATCCTCTGAGACATGCTACACAAAGGCCTATTCAGTCTTTCAGCATCTCCTTGAAGACCAAAGAGTTAGAAAAAGTTAGAAAAATTACTGTTCCACACCTCAGTCATTTCCCTCCTGGGTTATGTTCTCTCAACTCAAGGCATAACAATGGACACAGAGAAAGTGTGACGATTGTTGAATGGCACAGACCACACTCCCTCAAACAGCTACAGCACTTCTTGGGTTATTCCACCTTCTACTGCTGTTTCATCAGGACCTACAGCCAAATCAGCACTCTTCTCATCTCCCTCACCAAATCACCTTCCTCACGGCTAACCTGGTCTGCTGCCCCAGACTATGCTTTCAAGGAGCTCAAGAGACACTTTATCACTGCTCCCATTCATTGCCATCTGAACCCCTCCGGATCTTTTGTGGTAAGGTGGAAGTATCTGACGTGGATGCAGGGGCAATCCTCTCCAGTGAGGACTGGATGGGAAGTCACACCCTTGTGCCTTCTCACACATGTTCATCTCCACACAACACCATCATGGACTAGGAAACATGGAGCAACCCATCATTAAATGGGCCTTGGAGGAATGAAAACATTGGCTGATGGGAAACATCAAGCCCTTCCTGATCTCGACTTAAGTTACCTTGTTCCCTCATCTTGTTAAGTGTCTGTTCTCTCTTGTTTCATGGCCTCTTGTGGCTTGTTACTTTGCAGTTTGTTATTAAAGATATCACACACTGCTCTGTCATCTCCACTGCTCTGTGTTTGGGTCATTTCCTGCTGGCCTTGCAGATGTCATTTAAGAAGCCCTTTAATAGGCACATGGGTGACAGAGAAATAGAAGGCTATGTCGGAGGGAAGGGTTAGATTAATCTTAGAGTAGTTTAAAAGGCTGGCACCACATCATGGGCTGAAAGGCCAGTACTGTGCTGTATTTTTCTAAATCTTTTTATAATGAAATAGGGATATGTCTCATTGATCATTTAGACTTCAGGACCAAAAGCTGTAAACAAATGTGCTCTGTTGAGTATCACTAAGCTCAAAACCAATATATATTGGTATTGCTTTGGTTCAAGTAAGCGTGAACTGTCAGAGAGACTGATAACTGAGCAACATAAATTTAAGCAACACACATAAAAGTTGCTAGTGAACGTTCACCAGCAACTTTTATGTGTGTTGCTTGAAGTTCCAGCATCTGCAGGTTTCCTCGTGTTTGCGAACATAAATTTAAATTTATTGGTACAAGGCTCAAAGGGGACCTCACTGAATAAAAAGGTGGTGAAGCCGTTATTACACTTAACGGAACATAGAACATAGAACATCGAAATCTACAGCACATTGGCCCTCAATGTTGGGCCAACAATGTAACCTACCCTAGAAACTGCCTAGAATTTCCCTACCACAGAGCCCTCTATTTTCCTAAGCTCCATGTACCTATCTAAGTGTCTCTTAAAAGACCCTATTGTATCTGCCTCTACCACCATCACCAGCAGTGCATTCCACACACCCACTACCCTCTGTGTGAAAAACTTACCTCTGACATCCCCCTTGTACTGACTTCCAAGCACCTTAAAACTGTGCCCTCTTATGTTATCCATTCCAGCCCAGGGAAAGAGCTTCTGGCTATATACACGATCAATGCCTCTCATCATCTTATGCACCTCTTATCATGCTCATGTCACCTCTTATCCTCCATTAGTCCAAGGAGAAAAGGCCAAGTTCACTCAACCTATTCTCATAAGGTACGTCCTCCAATTCAGGCAACATCTTTGGAAGTCTCCTCTGCACTCTCTCTAGAGTAGCCACATCCTTCCTGTAGTGAGGTGACCAGAATTCCAGGTGGGGTCTAACTAAGGTCTTATACAGCTTTAACTTTACCTCACGGGTTTTGAACTCAAATCCATGATTGATGAAGGGCATCACACCATATGCCAACACTGTCAACCTGCACAGCAGCTTTGAGTATCCTATGGACATGGACCCCAAGATCTTGCTGATCCTCCACACTGCCAAGAGTCTTACCATTTATATTATATTTTATCTTCAAATTTGACCCCCTAAAGTGAACCACTTCACACTTATTTAAAAGGTACTCCAATGAGCACTTTAGCATCAGGAATGTACAATGCAATGGACAATGAGTTGACAAAAGCAAGGAACATAAAAAGCTTCAATTTTGGCTGCCAAGGACTGAAAGGCCTCCTTCTATGCTGTACATTTCTGCAACAGTACTGACAGTGCCAGCACAAAGCCAAGTTGAAAGCATTTTGTATGTTGTCCCCAGTGTAAGAGCTCCATTTGTACAGTCAGTTAGAGTGCATATTACATTTACACAGTTCAGCCTGGATTGACAGAAACACCAAATAATTATTGCAGCAATAAAAGTAATAATTCTGTCATAGATTTGAAATTAATGTCAGAGATGTTAATGCAAAACTACTTACACTAATTTTATCAAGTTCTTCTCTCTGCTGTTCAATAGATGTGTTTAAGTTAAAAAGCTAATTTTCTACGAATGCATTAAGTGTTTATATAAGCTCATCAGAAATATCTTTGATTATCAGTCTTGGCTTAATGGCAATTCTCTTGCTTTTGAGTAAAATTATTGTGTTTCACCTCATAAAGTCACTTGCGATCATAATTCTGCTGGGGTCTTTAATGTGATACTGAAAGGGTTTTACATTGTCAAGTTTGGTCAAGATGTTAAACTGAGATCCTTAGTTGTTCTTCCTGGTACTATTCAAACGTGAAATGCGGAGTTTTATGATATCCATGCCAACAATTTTTAGTTAAGTAACATTATTCACATCTCCCCTCGACACTCTCAGTGCTGATATAAAGCCTGAACATAAAGAATCACTACTCTACTGAGGCTCCTCTACTGTACAATTTTTGACTCAGTTGGTTCCCCCAACAGTTTGGTTCTAACTCCAGATTAGGGCATCTTCAGCCTATGGTGTCATCATTAACGAAAGAATCCTGCTCATGAAATAAGGACCAATTTTGCAAATCAGTCAGCTTTAGTGTACAGGAAGAAAGTGTTGAGATTTCATGTTGATGGGCTTATGAATCTCAATGCTGTTTTTGAATACAGAAGCACACTCTATATTTTCTTCCCCACAATGATACAATGACTACACTTCAAAAGTATTTCATTGCCACATGGATCTGATGAGGTTGTGAAAGATACAAATGAATAAAGATTCTTTTAGCTAATAGCTATATGAATTCAGTATGTGCTCAAATAAATAATTTATCTTCATACCTTTTAATACTAGTTCAAGACCTAAAATAAACCCATTCTTTATTTTAAATTTTAAGGGACAGTAACTGGTTAAAAGCTTAAATTGACAATAACTTTCATTTTACATAAAAGAAGTGAAAGTAATCCCGGCTTTTATAAAATTCATAAAACCTGTTCGTTTACCATTCAATAATATCATGTCAGTGAATCCCAGATTATACTCTGAACTTTCCATCCCCAGGGATGGCAGAAACAGCAGATGGGGTTAGGGTAGAGGGCTGATGCGTTTGACAACAAATGCTTTGGTTGCTGTGTGGAACCTATGAGCTTCAAGATGCCTCTTTCCCTTGAGAACTGGTGAAGTGCTGAATAAATGGAAAACAATACCTCTGAGAAAAATGCTTATGAAAAAAAGTACCAAGAATTGCATTTTAACAGATGACTTATCATTTGTTGTTATCTTTATGCTAATTTGTCCACATTGGGAAGGTGCACAATAATTACCTAGGCATATTACAGTATAGGCTTTCTTTATAACTAAATTTTGATCACACTATGTTAGTGTATATGTTAGCCTCCATTCTACACTTGCTGGCAGGAATAGTTTTTTGGGCTTGAATCCCCATTAGTGATATTCTTTAAACCAAGCTATTTTGCTATCAGGAAATTGGATTTCTCTCTAAGAAGGAAGGCACTGCTGTCGTATGTGTAGTCATATAAAAATTATCCGGGAATTTTTGTTTATTACCTATGTTCATCTCCTTTGTTTTGTTATTACCCGTAAGGAGACAAATCTCAAAGTTGTATACAGTATACATACTTTGATAATAAATGTACTTTGAGGTTTCAATTATATTTAAGCAAGTTCAGTTCTACAATTTTTAAATTGGTGGAGTTTGAAAAATACTCTCTATAAAAAGATAACTTCCACCCTGTCTTCGAACTGGAACTCAAGCTAATAATCAAGTACCAGAGCTTACACAGTCACATTAATGGCATATCATTTACAATTGCATGCATTATGAGCAGCAGATATCATGGTATAGATTATACAATGATGTCACTACAGTTGAGCACTGATTTTCAATGGCAAAGTCTTTCAAAATTGGAAGGAATTTTGTAAGTTGAGCTTAGCCACGAGAATAGTTTTTTTCAAATACTAACAGGTCCAAGAGACAGTTTAATAAGTATTTGAATTTTCTGTTCATCAATCCAACAGCATAGGAATCTATCAGAACAGAAATCATGGAATGTGAGCTCAGATGGACAATTATGAATTGACCAGAAGTGGAGAGGCAAATGTTTAATAAGTGATTCGAATCAGTGAGGCAGCAACACTACAGCTGGTAGAGCTGCTCAGCGAGCGCAGCTTACATTGACTTCTGGTGCTGTCCGTGTGGAATTTACACGTTCTCCCTGTGACCACAATGGTTTTCCCTTGGTGCTCTGGTTTCCTCCCACGTCCCAGTTGGCCACTGAGAATCGCCCCTAGAGTGTAGGCAAGTTGTGGAATGTGAAGGAGAGTGTTAGGGAAATAAAACCTGATTAGTGTAAGATTAGTGCAAATAGGAGTTCAAAGGTCAGAACAGGCTCATTAGGGAAAAAGCTCTGCCTCTTTGATGTCTGATTCCCTGTGCTCCAATGCACTTTCTTAAAAATTACCAATACTTTCTTCCTATTTTAATTCCTTTCTGAGATCCATAAACTGAAAATGTCAACGAACAGCTTGTTTCTGTTACTTTTCTACTGCCCTACTTACAGTTTTAGACTATGAATTGAGCAAGAGAGAATGGAGTTTTTAAACTGGAAGGGATCAGGTCAAATGCATTCTAGTTTGTTGCCGCAAATATGCTGCATTTTGCAGTTTGCTGCTCACTTCTGTATTATACAGGTCACCTAAAGAGAAGACACCTCATCTACACAGGAGCAGGTAAAATTAGCACGGGCATTTGTCTGCATTGCAAGCTTCAACAAAGTGTAGGTGATCATAGATTAAACTTAATGCTCTTATGAAATTTCCCAGATATGTGTCTGTTGCCCTGGAGAGGGGGGATAGTTTGGGAAATCACATAAGAGAATTATGGCTCCATGCTCCCCAGTTCCAGGAGAGCTCCATATGCCCCCTGCAGCTACAATTCTCCCTGGCCTGCTGAGTTCCTCCAGCATTTTTGTGTGTTGCTTTGAATTTCCAGCATCTGCAGATGTTCTTGTGTTTGTATATAAAATGAGAATGCCTAAGACTTTTGCACTATAGCAATTTACTATAAGTAAATGTAGTACTATAGTAATTTCATGTATTGTACTGCAAATAAAAACAAGTTTCATGACATCGGTGAGTGATGATAAACCTGATCCTGATATGGGTCTCTATTGTGAGCTGAGAGTGGGCAGGGAACATGGTGAGGGGAATCATGGTTAGGAAAAGGGGAAGGGAGAGGACAAGGGGTGTGAAGCACCAGAGAGAATCTGTAATGATCAATTGCTTGGTGTCTCAGGACTGAGTGCATCTGCATCTGTGCCACGCCCTGGCCTTGGCACTCCTTCTCTGCCACCTGTCAGACACCCCTCCTGTGGCTCTCCACCCTCACTATTCCCAATGTCCTTCACTCCTGCTGGATTTACCAGTTCACTCTCCACTCCACATTACCAAATACAGTACTGTGCAAAAGTCTTAGGCACCCTGGCTATATATATGTGCCAAAGACTTTAGCATAGTACTGTATATCCCCTTAAAGATTTGTCTACTGAGATTGTATCCGATATTCTAATGCTGGCAGTTGTGAGAATTTGCAGCACAAGAATTCTCAGCCACTGTGTGTATTCAAGACAGATCAATTAATTCTTAGTATTAGGGGAATCAACAAATGTGAGTCTAGTGCAAGCAAGCGGACTGAGGTAGAAGGTCAGTCATAATCCCATTGAGCGGCAGAACAAGCACATGTAGCCTAGCAATCTTTCCCTGCTTTTATTTCATATGTTCAATTGTTATGTGATGTATGCATGCATTAGAGAAACACAGAACACTGCTTTAAAAGCAAATGCTGCCTTTTGGAATCTGCTCATCCACTCTTCAAAACAGGAATATAGAAGTGGCTCTTAGAGATTTCTTCTGCCACCAAAGGAAATGTTGTTTCAAAATCCTTTCCAGGGTAATCTTACAAATTCAGTCATCTCTCAAGAATTTGAAGCACTTATGAACTTACCCTGCTGTGAAAAATTCCATGCAAATATTATGCTTTGTGACGTAGGACTTAAATGAATTGGTCATGTTCTACTAAAACAAAACATTACGAAGCAGTTCCTTTAACTCCAAAATGTAATTGTATACGTATGGATTATTCCTCTTCGTATGATATTTATAAAAATATCAGATTCTACAAATCTTGTGTAAATAGTTAATTTAACTTTTATTTTGTAGTTATAAAACTATTACCATTTACCATTTTAGTTAAATTGTGATTCCACCCAATTGGGCTGTTGTCCGAGTTCTTCAATGAAGCTGACTGTTCGGCCAAAATGATAACGTGGCTTTTACTGAGTTCTAGTAACTGCTGAGAGCTGATACTTGACAACTAGTATTAAAAGTGGGGACATACAGAACAGAGGAGGCTGGTTTACTGTGAGCAGCTATCCACACAGGTCTGCCACTGATTGTAGAATTTGGCTCCCTCAAGAGCTTATTATCACGCTTCCACTGCCACCCACCCACCATCACCCTCTTGCCAAGAGTCACATAAGTGCGCTCTTACATCTAATGGGTCTATGCTACTTTTGCCACTAAAGCCACTCAGATTGAACACAAAAAGCTCATGTGTTTAAAGTCATGAGCTCAAAATTATTGTTTAAGTTCCAGAAAGGGTACATAACCGAATATCATAAAATCTGACCCAATATTTTTCTGTCCTTGAGGGAAGGAAGTCTGCCAAACTTAGCCTGTCCAGTTTAGATGTAACTTTGAACCCACTCGTACAGTTCATTAGTTGTTCCATACATGGCTTAGCATGCTGCCTAGTTATTGAAGAATTAGAATTAGGACATTAATATTAGTCACAACAATAATATCCACATCTCACAAGTTGATGACTATTAAATGGTAAACATTTCTGAATTTTTACAATATTTAAATCTCATCTAATGTCCATCAAAGAATTCTTCCTCACCACTGGGAAGGCACTGAAGTTACCTACATTGGACCTAGAAAATAGTTTCTCCACAGCCTATCATGGATTTTATTTAGCATAAAAATTATAAATACAAATGAAGAAACAGTGCAAAAACCTTCTACATTCATGATCATTACATTCAGTAGTGTAAACATTCCTTTGAAGTATTTTGAAGAAAACAAGCAAACATTGCACCAGAATTATGATTAATCAGTATTGGGATCAATGGCCTTTGTTGTGAACTTTGTTGTTTTGTGGCAGCAGGACATTACATTATATAATGATAAAAATATATAAATCGCAGTAAGTATATACAGTATATTGAAAACATTAAACTAATTATGTAGTGCAAAAAGAGAGGAAAAAATAATAACAAGGTTCATGGGTTTACTGCCCAATCAGAAATCTGATAGCAGAGGGGAAGAAACTGTTCGAGAAATGTTGAGTGTCTGTCTTTCAGCTCCTGTACCTCCTCCTTGATGGTACCAATGAGAAGAGAGAAAGTCTTGGATGATGGGGGCCTTGATGATGGATGCTTCTTTTTTGAGGCATTGACTTTTGAAGGTGTCCTGGATGCTGGGGAGGCTGGTGCACATGTTGCTGAGGAGGATAGTAACAGTAATGGAGCTGGCCGCATTTAAAACTTTCTGCATCTTGTGCAGTGACCCCTCCATTCCTGACGGTGATGCAACCAGTTGGAATGCTCTCCATGGTATATCTGTAGAAATTTGCAAATATCATTCGTGACATACCAAGCCTCCTCAAACTTCTAATGAAATAAAGCCACTGCCGTGCCTTCTTTGTAATTGCATCAATATGTTGGGCCCAGGATAGATCCTCAGAGATGTTGACACTCGGAAACTTGAAACTGCTCACCCTTTCCACTGCTGATCCCTTGATGAGTACTGGAGACCTGAAGACCACAATCAAATCCTTGGTCTTGCTGACAATGAGTGTAAGGTTGTTGGTGCGACACCACTCAACCAACTGAACTATCTCACTCAACTATACTTCCTTATCAACTTCTGAAACTCTGCCAACAATAGTCGTGTCATTGGTAAACTTATAGATGGTGCTTGTGCTGTGCCTAGCCCCACAGTCGTGGGTGTAGAGAAGGTAGCGCAGTGAGTTAAACCTGCAACCTTGAGGTGCACCAGTTTTGATCGTCAGTGAGGAGATGCTATTTCTGATCCACAGAGACTGTGGTCTTCCAGTGAAGAAGTCAAGGATCCAGTTGTAGAGGAAGTTTCAGAGGCCCAGGGCCTCAGAGCCTGTTGATTAGAACTGATGTATGGTGGTGCTGAATGTTGAGCTTCAAATAGCAAAGAGCAGTCTGACACAGGTATTACTATCGGAATAGGAATTCTCCAGGCGATCCAAGGCCGAGTGGAGAACAAGTGAGATTGCATTCACTGTAGACCTATTATGGAGATAGGCAAATTGCAGCAGGTCCAGGTCCCTGCTTAGGCAGGAGTTGATTCCAGCCATGACCAACTTTCTAAAGCACTTCATCACTGTAGATGTGAGTGCCACTGGGTGACAGTCATTTAGGCAGCTCACTGTGCTCTTCTTGGGCACTGTTATCATTGTCCTTTTGAAGGAAGTAGGAGCCACTGACTGCAGTAGTGAGAGATTAAAGATGAACACTTCTGCCAGATGTTTAGCAGAGGTTTTCAGAGCCCTATCAGGTACACCATTAGGATCTGACATCTTTTGAGAGTTCACCCTCTTGAAAGATGCTCTGACCTCGGCCTGAGACAGAGATCACAAGGTCACCAGAGGCACAGGAGTAGTTTTATCCTCCCTTTCAAAGCATGCATAAAAGGTGTTGAGCTCGTCTAGGAGAGAGGCAGCACAGCCGTTCATGATGTTAGGTTTGGCTTCATAGGAAGTAATGGCCTTCAAACCCTGCTCGAGTTGATGTGCATCTGATTCCATCTCTAAGCTCAATAGGAATTGATGTTTTGCTCTTAAAGTAACCATCTGTAGGTCATATCTGGACTTCTTATATAGTTCTGGATCACGGGTCTTGAATGTCACAGATCTAGTCTTCAGCTGACTACAAATTTCTTGATTCGTCCATGGGTTTTGGTTTGGGTATGTCTGGTATATTCTCGAAGGCACATTCTCATCCACACAGGTCTTGATAAAGTTGGTGACAACTGTGGTGTGTTTGTTCAGATTCATAGATGAAACCCTGGATACAGTCCCGCTTTATTAGCGCAAACAACAGGAATTCTGCAGATGCTGGAAATTCAAGCAACACACATCAAACTTGCTGGTGAATGCAGCAGGCCAGGCAGCATCTCTAGGAAGAGGTACAGTCGACGTTTCAGGCTGAGACCCTTCGTCAGGACTAACTGAAGGAAGAGTTAGTAAGAGATTTGAACGTGGGAGGGGGAGGGGGAGATCCAAAATGATAGGAGAAGACAGGAGGGGGAGGGATGGATCAAGAGCTGGACAGGTGATTGGCAAAGGGGATACGAGAGGATCATGGGACAGGAAGTCCAGGGAGAAACACAAGGGTGGCGGGGGGGAACCCAGAGGATGGGCAAGGGGTATAGTCAGAGGGACAGAGGGAGAAAAAGGAGAGTGAGAGAAAGAATGTGTGTATAAAAATAAATAACGGATGGGGTACGAGGTGGAGGTGGGGCATTAGCGGAAGTTAGAGAAGTCAATGTTCATGCCATCAGGTTGGAGGCTACCCAGACGGAATATAAGGTGTTGTTCCTCCAACCTGAGTGTGGCTTCATCTCTACAGGAGAGGAGGCCGTGGATAGACATGTCAGAATGGGAATGGGACGTGGAATTAAAATGTGTGGCCACTGGGAGATTCTGCTTTCTCTGGCGGACAGAGCGTAGGTGTTCAGCAAAGTGGTCTCCCAGTCTGCGTCGGGTCTCGCCAATATATAGAAGGCCACATTGGGAGCACCTGACGAGTGCTACGCATGCCCTTACACTTCCTCCCTTACCACCATTCAGGGCCCCAGACAGTCCTTCCAGGTGAGGCGACACTTCACCTCTGAGTCGGCTGGGGTGATATACTGCGTCCGGTGCTCCCAATGTGGCCTTCTATATATTGGCGAGACCCGACGCACACTGGGAGACCGCTTTGCTGAATACCTACACTCTGTCCGCCAGAGAAAGCAGGATCTCCCAGTGGCCACACATTTTAATTCCACATCCCATTCCCATTCTGACATGTCTATCCACGGCCTCCTCTACTGTAAAGATGAAGCCACACTCAGGTTGGAGGAACAACACCTTATATTCTGTCTGGGTAGCCTCCAACCTGATGGCATGAACATTGACTTCTCTAACTTCCGCTAATGCCCCACCTTCCCCTCGTACCCCATCCATTATTTATTTTTATACACACATTCTTTCTCTCACTCTCCTTTTTCTCCCTCTGTCCCTCTGACTATACCCCTTGCCCATCCTCTGGGTTCCCCCACCCCGTCTTTCTCCCTGGGCCTCCTGTCCCATGATCCTCTCATATCCCCTGTGCCAATCACCTGTCCAACTCTTGGCTCCATCCCTCCCCCTCCTGTCTTCTCTTATCATTTTGGATCTCCCCCTCCCCCTCCCCCTCCCCCTCCCACTTTCAAATCTCTTACTAACTCTTCCTTCAGTTAGTCCTGACGAAGGGTCTCGGCCTGAAACGTCGACTGTACCTCTTCCTAGAGATGCTGCCTGGCCTGCTGCGTTCACCAGCAACTTTGATGTGTGCTGCCCGCTTTATTAGTGTGGTTCAGTGTAGTGTCATTAACTACTTATTCAGTGATGTAAACTTTTCTTTAAAAGAAACACAAGCAAACATCACACAATGCCATTTATGTGCCCCCCCCCCCCCGGGTGATACACCCTTTCGTTGTTTTAGGGGCTTAAACATCCAACTCCGCCCCTCTTTGTGAGGTAGTGGAAGGTCTTTCGACTGTTGTCCTTCCTTGCAGGGACTTAGCATTGGTTGTACTGAGTTTCAGTGTATTCTTCAGCATATACTCCTGCAGTCTGTACTGAGCCAATCTACAGCATTGCCTTACAGGTGTCTCGCTGCACTGGAAGATCAACAGATTTCGGGCAGGCAGACTTAGAGGTGTTTTTCACTGAGTTAATGCAGTGTGGAAGAACTGCAAGATAGACGAAGGTGCACCCTAATTTTAATGAAGTGGAGTCAGGAGGATGTCCTCTTCCCCTCCTTGTTCCATTTAAGTGAGCTAGAAAAGGAGAGAAATGCAACTTTTGTTGACAGCCCTCAAGTTCTCTTGAAGGGTAACTAGACTGGTTGCCAAGGAAGTGACCATTCTATACCACTCAGATAAGACTGCTGATAATAATCTATTTAATTTATTCCCTGGTATAGCTATCACTGTGGCCCCTCTTTCATAGTTAGGTTCACTGCAGCACATCCAATATTTCAAGCAATGTTAACATGTATTTGCAATAGCTGATTTCTTCAACATCGCTCCAGAAGCAGGAAGAGAAATGCTGGAAATACTCAGCATCTTTGTTATCACTTTAGCCCATTGACTACCCATTTAATCTCATCGTAATCCTGGCCCCATTTTTCGCAATTATTTCCCGTTTGCCCAGCTACCCCTCTCCCCAGTTTCCTTACAAATTTAACTGCTTTTTTCTCCCTTTTGCAATTCTGATGAAGGGTCTTTGACCTGAAGTGTTAACTGTGTTTCTCTTTTCACAGATGCTGCCTGGTCTGTTGAGTGCCTCCAGAATTTTCTGTTTTAATATCAGATTTCCAGCAACTGCAATTTTTGTTTTGTCCAGAAACATTCAATTATTATTTAAATTATGTATGCTAATCTCAAACCATCATCAAGAGAAATCGTTTTTCTGTTTTACCCTGTTAATTTCTCTTAATTTATTGAGACCTTCCATCAAAATTTCCATCAAACCTTCAAAGTTTCAGTAAATACAATTCTTACTTGTCTAATCTCTCATTGATTTATATTTCCCCATATAAATGTACATTTGCTTCAGAGCCTGTATATCTACCATGAAGTGCAGCACCCAGAATGAAACACAATATTTTAGATAATGAAGGCATATTTTGAATAGCTGTAGAATAATACTATCACTGTGTACTTCATTCATAAATTCATAGGCAACATGGAAACAGACCACTAGGCCCATCAAGTCCAAACTGACTATCAAATACCTGATTATAGTAATCCCATGAAAATACCAAATGTGTAGCATGAGAGATTTTGAATTAATTCAGATTATTGGAGCTCTGAATCTGTACAATTGTGGTGTACACTGCTGACTTCCAGATACAAAGGCTAACAATCAATTATTGGTCAGTTCATGTGGGCCCTCAAGCTTTTATGAACCTATAATAAATCCTGTTTTTCACCATTTAAAAGCATCCTTTTCAATCTCTTCTGGATCAAAAATTAAAGTTTTCACATTAGCCAGCATTGAAGTCCATTGTCCATAATTGAATACCTATGCTTAATCTATGAATAATTATGTATAAGTTTATGCCTCCATTTGCACTGCCTATTAACACATATGGTGTGCATAGATCTTGTCAGACACTAAGAGTGGTATCCTGCCAATTAGAAATGCTGTCCACAATCTCAACACAAATTCTTCCAGGACACTGCCATCTTGCCAATTGGCTGCTGAGCTGATTTTCTTTAATTCTGTGATTAATTTGTCTTCAGTACCTTGAGCTACAGCTTTGGTTAACAGATTGTTGTGAAGAAGTTTACCAAATGCTTTCTGGGAGTCCATATAAATAACTTCAATAGACTTTCCTCTGTTCCTTATTTTAGACACCATTTGAAAAAAAGCAATTGGGTTCAATAAATATTATTTACCCTTTACAGTATAAATTTATACTGACCAGCTAAATATTTTCAAAGTATATAATCAAACTCCTATTTTTAGCATTTATATTAATACACAATATCAGGATAAAGAAGGAAATGTCAAGAATAAAAATTTTGTTAGTTTGTCATATATCACCCATTTTAACAGGTTATATTTCGCTCTAAAGTTCTCTTGCAATGATATATGTAGTGATCAAAACTTTTTATTTATGCTGCAGCAATTGTTTTGTCTAACATGCTTTGGAGCAATTGTTTCTCAGAAAATCCTTAAATCCACAAGTTTAACCTATAGAGCATTAATGTCAAGATGTTTTATATTCCATCTTGATGTTATTAGTGCTGCTTTGACAGAAAACATCCTTTGCTAAGATTTACTACGTTATCAATTAATCTATGTTTTATATAAAAGAAAATGTTAACAGGACACAATCATGATGGGATTAATGTTAGTGTTTTATGAAAGAGAACTAGTGTTTGATGCAAGAGGATAAATAAAAAAACCTGTGGATGTAACAAATTCAATTTTCAAAGCGGATTTGATTGATGCTGTCCATAAATTAAAAGCTTGTGTTTTTGTGGTTAACATGTTAGCATGGGGATAGGATTGATAAGGGATGGAAAATTAGAATTAGAATCAAATGCTTCCTTTCCAGATTGGCAAGCTATTATTGGTGGGATGGAAAAGGATTCACATTCTGTCTTCAGCCATTTGTAATTAATTTTAATGACAAACCTGAAAGGCGTTGTGTATAGTAATCAAATTTACTAATGATACAAAGCTAGTTGGAAAAGTGAAGAGGTTTTGAATTCACAAATGTACAAATGTATGCTAAATAATTGGGCAAGAAGGTACCAGGGGAAAGGAAAATGAGGTGCAAATTATGAGGTTATTCACTTTTCCAACAAGAAGGAACAGAATATTCATAAATAGTAACATCTAAGGAATGATAGTGCTCAGGGAATTCATGCAGTTGGAATGGCAAATAGTATTTGGCCTTTATTATGATGGAATTAGATAACAAGAATAAGGAAATTATAAATATCTTTAGCCAAATAATTCTGCAATTACCCACTTATGGAACGTGGAGTTCTGTGCAGTATTTGGCTCCATATCTAAGAGAGGATGTATTTGCTTTGGGATAATGAAGCATGGATGGATTCCTAAACTGAGAGGATTACTGGAGGAACAGAAATTGAGTAAAACTGGTTTATATTCACTGAGATTCAGCAGAATGACAAGTGATGTCACTGGGGCACACAAGAAAAGTATTTACAGGATAAAAGGTCAGAGGTTGTTTCATTGTGCTTGGGGGTCTAGAACTAGGGCTCATGGTGTCAGGAGAAGGTATTGCCCATTTAGAAATGAAACAAAGCAAAAATTATTTAGCTGGATGGTTGTAAGGTATGTTCTGTGCTAAAACAATTTGTTGATCTTGTAGATCATGTCCATGAATGAGCGTAATGGATTTTTGGAAACTAAGGGAATGTATGGGCATGGAAATTGGACAGCAAAGACCTAAGACAAAGGATTACCCACAAATTAAATAAATGGTGGAGTATATTTGAGAGATAGTATGATCTCCTCCTCATTCCTTGCCTTCTGCCCTTATGAATTCATCATCTCATATGATACTCTAGATTGCCTTGGTAATAAGGAGAATCACAGTACATTTCAGAAAACATGCTGTGATGATTAAATGTAGATTTCTATTCTCTCCTTTATCGCTAGATGTATACCGAGTGACATAATGCAAAGATCCATAAACTATCTTCCTGACAAAAGATATATTTACTTCAATCTCACAAAAGCCGTAAAGAACAATTTTCATTTACTGGAAGATGATTTTATTTCAATGAAAGTTCAACCAGAGAGATTTCCTCATGCCTCAAGAAACTGAAAAAATAAACAACTGTGATAAATATGGTAACAAATATGATAAAAACATATTTAATCCAGCAGGTAATTGGAAGGATCTTTTATTAAATAATGGTCACTAAAGTTTCTTATCTCTTAAAAGAATTAGCCAATTTTCCATTATTATAAAAACAGACTGTCCATATTACAAGAGAAAGATTTTCCTTATACTCAACATATGTTATTGTTAACACAGTAATATTGAATGTTTGCTTTGCATAGATGTAAGCTGTAAAAAATAGCTCACTGGTAAAGAGTGTAAAGTACATTTTGACTAGCAGAATTACTTATGCATAAGGATGAATAAGATTCCAATTAATCTCCTCAGATTTCAGAGAGCAATTTTGTACTGAAAGAAAACTTACCTGTATTCGTAATGTGGTTTTCAATTAGCATCTCATTGTCCCCATCCAGTAATCAATATTGACCAATATACAGTACTGTACAAAAGTTAGGGTGTCTTAGACTTTTGCATAGTGTTGCATTTGTCAATGTGGAGTGGAGAGCAAGTTTGTAAGTCTGGCGGGAGCAAAGGACGTTGGGAATGGCAAGGGTGGAGAGCTGTGGGACAGGTGGCAGAGAAGGAGTGCCAAGGGTGGGGGAGGGGTGCTTGTGCGGTTGCAGACACATTCTGCCCTGAGGCACCAGGCAAGATAATTTGATTCTAAATATCTCCCCTCTCCCTTCCCCTTTTCCCAACCATGATTCCACTGACCCTGCTCCCTTCCCACTCTCAGTCCACAATAGAGACCCATATCAGTATCAATTTTATCATCACTCACATATCTCATGAATTTTGTATTTTCTGGGGGCAGCTGTACAGTGCAATACATAAAATTACGATAGCACTGTGCAGAAGTCTTACACACCCTAGCTATATATACAGTCCCTATAAAAAGTATTCATCCTCTTGGAAGTTTTCATGTTTTATTGTTTTACAACAATCAATCACAGTGCACTTAATTTAGCTGTTTTTACTCTGATCAGCAGCAAAGAATCTTTCATGTTAAAGTAAAAACATTTTTCTACAAATTGGTCTAAATTTATTACAATTATTATACAGAAAATAGTTGATTGCATAAGTATTCACCCCATTCATGTCAGTATTTAATAGAGGCACCTTTGACAGCAATTGCAGACTTGAGTCTGTGTGGATATCTTAAAACAGATTTTTTATCAGTATTTACACAGGAAACTGGTAGAGTGTATATGGAAGGAAGGGAAACAAGCAGTAGTGTCATGGAACATATAGAGATTAAAGAGGAGGAGGTGCTTGCTGCCTTACAGCGAATAAAGGTAGATAAATCCCTTGGGCCTGACAGGATATCTCCTTGGACATTGAGAGAGACTAGTGTAGAAATTGCAGAGGCCCTGGCAGGAATATTTAAAATGCCCTTAGCCACCGGTGCTGTGCCAGAGGACTGGAGGGTGGCTCATGTTGTTCTGTTTTTTAGAAAGGCTCTAAAAGTAAACCAGGCAATTACAGACTGGTGAGCCTCACATCAGTAGTAGGTAAGTTATTGTAAGGTGTTCTGAGAGATCAGATATACAAGTATTTGGACAGCCAAGGGCTAATTAAGGATGGTCAGCATGGCTTTGTGCGTGGTAGATTGTGTTTAATAAATTTTGTAGAGTTTTTTGAGGAGGTTACAAAGAAAGTAGATGAGGGAAAGGCTGTGGATGTTGTCTACATGGACTTTAGTAAGGCCTTTGACAAAGTCCCACATGGGAGGTTAGTTCACAAGGTTTGGACACTAGGTATCGATGGAGAGGTTGTAAACTGGATTCAAAATTGGCTGTGTGGGAGAAGACAGAGAGTGGTAGTGGATGATTGCTTCTCTGACTGGAGGCCTGTGACTAGTGGTGTGCCTCAGGGATCTGTGCTGGGACCATTGTTGTTTGTTGTCTATATCAATGATCTAGATGAAAATGTGGAAAATTGGATCAACAAGTTTGCTGATGATACTAAGATTGAAGGCGTTGTGGACGGCATGGAAGGCTTTCAAAGCTTGCAGAGGGATCTGGACCAACTGGAAAAATGGGCCAGAAAATGACAGATGGAATTTAATGCAGACAAATGTGAGGTATTGCATTTTGGAAGGACAAATCAAGGTAGGACATACACAGTAAATGGTAGGGCACTGAGGAGTGTGGAGGAACAAAGGGATCTGGGAGTTCAGATACATAATTCCCTGAAAGTGGTGTCACAGGTGGACAGGGTGGTAAAGAAGACTTTTGACATCCTGGCATTCAGAAATCGAAGTATTGAGTATAAGAGTTGGGATGTTATGGTGAGGTTGTATAAGACATTGGTGAGGCCAAATTTGGAATATTGTGTGCAGTTCTGGTCACCAGCGATAGGAAGGATATCAGTAAGATTGAAAGTGTGCAGAGAAGATTTACTAGGATATTGCTGGGTCTTCAGGAGTTGAGTTACAGGGAAAGATTGAACAGTTTAGGATTTTATTCCTCGGAGCGTAGAAGAATGAGAGGAGATTTGATAGAGGTTTACAAAATTATGAAGGGTATAGACAGAGTAAATGAGAGTAGGCTCTTTCCACAGATTAGGAGAGATAAACACAAGAGGACATGGCTTTAGGGTGAAAGGGGAAAGATTTAGGGGGAACATTATGGGGAACTTCTTCACTCAGAGAGTGGTGGGAGTGTGGAACGAGCTGCCATCTGACATGGTAAATGCGGGCTCACTCTTAAGTTTTAAGAACAAATTGGATAGATACACGGATAGGAGAGGTCTGGAGGGTTATGGACTGGGTGTGGGTCAATGGACTAGTGGAATAAAGTTTTGGTACAGACTAGAAGGGCCAAATGGCCTGTTTTCTGTGCTGTAGTGTTCTATGGCTCTATGGTTCAATGGGTAGGTCTCTATCTGCTTTACACATTGAACACTACAATTTTTCCCTATTCTTCTTTACAAAACTGCTCAAGCTCTGTCAGATTGTATGGGGATCGGGAGTGAACAGCCCTTTTCAAGTCCAGCTACAAATTCTCAATTGGATTGAGGTCTGGACTCTGACTTGGTCACCTCAGGACATTAACTTTGTTGTTGTTAAGCAATTCCTGTGTTGCTTTGGCTTTATGCTTGTGGTCATTGACTTGCTGGAAAACAAATAGTCATAGTCATACTTTATTAATCCCGGGGAAATTGGTTTTCGTTACAGCTGCTCCATAAATAATAAATAATAATAGAACCATAAATAGTTAAATAGTCATATGTAAATTATGCCAGTAAATTATGAAATAAGTCCAGGACCAGCCTATTGGCTCAGGATGTCTGACCCTCCAAGGGAGGAGTTGTAAGGTTTGATGGCCACAGGCAGGAATGACTTCCTATGACACTCAGTGCTGCACCTCGGTGGAATCAGTCTCTGGCTGAATGTACTCCTGTCCCACCCAGTACATTATGTAGTGGATGGGAGACATTAACCAAGATGGCATGCAACTTAGACAGCATCCTCTTTTCAGACACCACCGTCAGAGAGTCCAGTTCCATCCCCACAACATCACTGGCCTTACGAATGAGTTCGTTGATTCTTTTGGTGTCTGCCACCCTCAGCCTGCTGCCCCAGCACACAACAGCAAACATGATAGCACTGGCCACCACAGACTCGTAGACCGTCCTCGGCATCGTCCGGCAGATGTTAAAGGACCTCAGTCTCCTCAGGAAACAGAGACAGCTCTGACCCTTCTTGTAGACAGCCTCAGTGTTCTTTGACCAGTCCAGTTTATTGTCAATTCGTATCCCCAGGTATTTGTAATCCTCCACCATGTCCACACTGACCCCCTGGATGGAAACAGGGGTCACCGGTACCTTAGCTCTCCTCAGGTCTACCACCAGCTCCTTAGTCATTTTCACCCAAATCTTCACCCAAGTCACAGTTCTCCTGCAGACTGCATCACGTTTTCCTCTAGGATCCCCCTGTATCTTGCTGCATTCATTTTACCTTCTACCTTCACAAGCCTTCTAGGGCCTGCTGCAGTGAAGCATCCCCACAGCATAATACAGCCACCACCATACTTCATGGTAGGGATGGTGTGTTTTTGATGATGTGCAGTGTTTGGCTTATGCCAAACATAGAATTTAATCTGATAGCCAAAAAGCACAATTTTAGTTTCATCAGACCACAGAACTTTCTTTCAGCTGACTTAAGAGTCTCCCACATGCATCCGGTAAACTCTAGCTGAGATTTCATGTGAGCTTTTTTCAACAGTGGCTTTCTTTTTGCCATTCTCCCATAAAGCAGTGACTGGTGATGCTCCCAGGCAACACTGTGCACATTTCAGCCACTGAAGCTTGCAACTCTTCTAGAGTTGCCATAGGTCTCTTGGTGGCCTTCCTCACTAGTCCCCTTCTTACACACTCACTCAGTTTTTAAGGATGGCCTGCTCTAGGCAGATTTACAGCTGTGCCATATTCTTCCCATTTCTTGATGATTGACTTAACTGTACTCCAAGGAATATTCAGTGATTTGGAAATTTTCTTTTATCCATCTCCCGACTTGTCTTTTTCAATAACCTTTTCACAAAGTTCCTTAGAGTGTCCTTTTGTCTTCATGGTGTAATTTTTGCCAGGACATTGACTCACCTGCAGTTAGACCTTCTAGATAGAAGTGTGTTATTGCTACCATCGGCTGAAACACCTTGAATACACACAGGTGATCTCCATTGAAAAAATTAAGTGACTTCTAAAACCAATTGGCTGCACCCCAATGATTTGGTGTGACATATCAAAGGGGGGTGAATACTTAAGCAGTCAATTATTTTGCGTTTTATATTTGTAATTAATTTAGATCACTTTGTACAGACCTATTTTCACTGACAGGAAAGTGTCTTTATCTGTTGATTAGTGTCAAAAAAGCCAAATTAATTCAACTGTGATTCAATATTGTAAAACAATAAAACCTGAAAACTTCCAAGAGGGTTGAATACTTTTTATAAGTATTGTATGTACTTGAGACATTTGCACAGAACGTACATGTATTTTATATCAGGACATAGGGAAACAGATATGTATTTTGAAGATCAGTGCCAGTCTTAAAAGATTGTTTGCCATGGGCTATTCGTGTAAAAACTGTGTAATAATCCCTTCCCATATGTATACCTTACAGTGCAAATGGTCTTACTGGTAGTTTGTCTCGGCACAATTTATTTGGCAGTCTGCCACAGATAAGAGGATATACATAGTTATTAAGGAGGCACCAAACTTAATTCTGAATTTTGTTCAGTTGGAACAGCTGCCACAACTATCACTGCACATAATAGCCTGCTTCTCGAGGGAATACAGTAGTGCATATGTCCAACTTACTTCAATTGGTTAATTTTTTTAACTATTTATATTGTCAGAAATTACAAAAGCATTTTTGCCTTTTTTTTACTTCTGAATTCTCTGATCTCCTGAGGTATGGACTTTAGTATATACCTGAAAAACAGGCTCATAACAGGTCATTCTCTTTACAAGTGTAAAAATCATTATTGTAATATGAGTTTCTAGCAGTCTTAAAGGTGAATGATGAATATAGTTAATGGAAGGAACTAATAAAAACATAGAAGATTACAAATATTAGAAGATGATGGTTTCAGGTATTGATCTCATCAACAGGGAGAAATAAATTAACTAATTCCTCCAGAGCGTTATAGCCTTCTTACATAGCCAAGAAATGTACTGTAGGGAGCTTGTCAACAGTGACACTCTCATATAGCCCATTTCATTGCCTTAGAATATTCCAAAGGACCTTACAGCCAATTCAAAACCTTAGCTCTTGTAATGTAGAAAGGGAAATCTATCAGTTCCAAAACTTCCAAAAAGGAAGACATGCTCAAAGAATTTTTACTATACAGTAGCACATTTAATTAGAGCTGATTCAACACAGCCCAGTCACCTGAGTTCAATTCTGATCTCTGATACCATCTGTGTGTTGTTTGCATGTTTTCCCTGACTGTGTGGATTTCCTCCCAGATAGTAACATCAAATTGTCCCTGTTGTGTAGGTGATTGGCAGAATGAGTAAGTGGTCGATGAGAACATGGGAAAAATGAAAATGGGATAAATATCAGATTAGTGTGGGTTGGTGCTTGAATGCCAGTGTGGATTCAATAGGCTGATGGATCTGTTTCTATGGTGTAGCACACTTAGAGCATGAACGATGACTTGAAGCATCTGTATGTCGGTAGACCACAGTGATGATGCTGGCTGCTGCTATATAAACAGAAAAAATATAGATGAAATGATAAGCATGAGAAAATCTGCAAATGCTGGAAATTCAAAATAATGCTCACAATATGTTGGAGGAACTCAGCAGTCAAGCAGTAACTTTGAAGCCACTCTCAGGGCCTCACCTTTGATTCTGTCTGGGTAGCCTTCAACCTGATGGCATGAATATCGATTTTTCCTTCTGTTAGAAAAAAATGCCCGCCATCCCCCCACCCCTTCTTCTATTCCCCACTCTGAGCTCTACAAGTCATTCCTTGTTTGAAATTAGTAATGAATCTGCCTTCATCACCATACTTAGCAATGCCTACCATAACAAGCCTGTAAAAACAGTTCCCCTCAGGTAATTTTGCCAATTAACTTCAATCTGTCTCTTCTAGCTACTTACTTCCTTTCCACTAAAAAACAGTTCAACGTGGAGCAACAGTGCTTTTTATTTCATTTTCAGTACAAGTTAATTTGGATTTTTTTCTTTATTGGGAGGAAACAACGGAAGCTGCCAATGCATTTTGGGAAAGGAATGGAGGTCCAGAATATTAAAAAAAAACCTTTGGTACATAATAAATATGAAATTGAAGCAGGTCAGCTCATTAAATTTTAGTTATTTGATTGAGCACAGTCTGCTCTGAGGAGCTATGACACTGATATTGTCAATGTCAATCTACCCAAACAAAAAAGATGTTTTTCTTGGAACAGCTGTATCACTACACAATACGATCAAAGAAACAATCTGACTTTGGCTTGGGCTTTCTAAAAGTCAGACAATGGCGTTCATTCTTTTCACCGGAGCTTCATATTCATATTTTAAAATGTGACAGACATTTCCATAGTTAGTAACTGATATTATTTTGCTCACTGTTGGCTTCATTATATTTATAATTAAAGTAACAGTATTCCAAATATTCAAGTGAAGATAAAAAGCACAAAAAAATTGCTTGCAGGCTAAATGTTAGTGCTCCAGCTCTGGCAATAAGTAGTGTTAGAATGAAATAAGGATTTTGCCCCTTAAAGCTACTCCTGAAAGCCAAATTATTTGGATGCATTTTTCTGAAGCATTTAATACACATCAAGTGACATGTGTAGATTATATCTCATTATTAACAGGCTGTCATGGCAAGGTTTACTCCTACCATGCTAGGAGTACTTGTATGGTATTTTGCCTGAACATGACATTATAACAAATTACTACTCCAGCATTGTGATTCTTTAACAGTCCGTTTTTCTGGTCTTAGAACACAACTATCGTCCCTGATATTTTGTAATGATGAATAAGTAGAGTAATTTAGAGTAACATTCAAGTTGATAAGGCTCTTGAAATAGCAAATAGGATCCTTGGTTTTTTACTTAGAGATTAAGACAAATAAGTGATCATAAACCTTTGTAACACTGCTTTGACTTCAGCAGGAGGGCATGGGTATATTTATCAGTATGTATCAGAGATAAGAGATTTACTCTATTTGAACTATGCAGGAAAAGAAATATCTTGGAGTCATCCTGCATAAAATCAGGTCCACCTATTTAATCCTAGCCCTTCTGCTTTTCTCTGGAATTTTTTTTTCCATTTATTCCATTTCATTTTTATACCTTGTGGTTGAACCATCCTCTTTCAGATAGCCCATTCATGATTATACCAAATTGCTGTATAAAGAAAAACTCCTTACACCCGAATTAGTTTGCCTGATACAGTAAATCTGTACCGAATAGATATTGATCCTCTGATAAAGGAAAGCAAATCTGCACTTTCCAAACATTTCACCATTTTGAATACCACTATCTAGTCTCCCTTAATCTTCACTTCCCTAGGAAAGCAATCCCAATTCTTCTGACTAAATTCAGGTTCTAACTATTCCATGACAAGGATAAAGATTTATATTTACTAATATCCGTCCAGGCTCCGAAACATTAGTTCAATATCAACCATTGCTCCACCATAAATATGATATAATTAGAATGTAATTAAGCAACCCATGATTCAAGTAATAGATTAAAAAGGCAAGATTAATGTTGTATCACAGAAGTGACTTGCCCTTCTCCCTTGGATTGATACTAAGCAGTAAGGTGGATGTAATTTAAGATCAAGACGTGCATTGCTTTGAATGCCACACTTGCTTTGGATAAGGGAAATATACTGGTGTTGCTACATATGAAATGTAAAACAGAATTTCTGTTGAGATCAGGCTGGAGTAATTTTCATGCCATGACAGCAAACTAAGTGCAGGCAAAACAAAAAACCCTTTAGTTAAATTTGAGTTAATGCTAACAAACTTTGTGGGTTTTATTCTGAACAGACTGCTTTATTGTCACTTGAAACTGATAACAAAATGGTGAGACAAAAGTATTCTACAATAAAAAGAAACAAGTGTGAAGTATAATTGAATAGCTCAAAGGTGGTAATACTCAGATTTTAAATCCGTGAATTGGAGTTCTGTATTTGAATTCTGCTGTTTAGTTATATGAGAAATAGAAATTGATAACTTTATTGACACGTTAATTTTAAACACATGACTTTTGCTTAATACTATCAGTTTCCAATGGGGTTTGGATTAAGCGTAATGCTGAACAGTGGGGAGTGCTTCTTTATTTCTTCTTGGTGCCTGTAAGTGCAGCTAGGGCCGTTCTGTTCACTGTTTAACTTAATCGCATTCAAAGTGGTTGTACTGACCAAAAGTATTAAAAGATTTAGAAAAATTAACTAAATTAACATTGAAAATAGATTTCTGTATTTTATTTTTGATTCAAAATTCAAGAGTCTACTATTCGTATTTTTCGTATTGCAGGGAATGAATTTCAAGACTACCTGCTAAAATAAATAGGTTACATAAATATAATAAAAACTGTGAAGCATCAGAAAACTACAACAGGCAACTAGGAAAGGTAAGTGTTAATATCCTCACAGAAATTACAGTTGCATGTATTGTCATTAACACAAGAATACCCTGGCTTCACCTTTGAACTAGGATTGAAAGTACACTTCCTTCAAACTGAGACTTCTTTACAATTTGTTGTACCACATGTTTAAGATCAGTTATTTGTTTTATTCACAATTCATTCATTTCTATGTTTTGAGATCTGTATAGTGACAACACCTATGCTCTATCTGTTAATTTAAGAGAGGAGTTAAATGTTTGAAATAAATATTATTTAAAGTATTGTACAGGTGAATATTACATAAAGGCTAAGTTAAGAAATTTAAAGTAAGTTAAGAAAGTTAAGATTATGATAAGATGGGCTCTTGGTCTCACAATCTTCCTTATTATGACCTTTCACCTTAATGACGACCTGCACTCCAATTTATCCATGGCTGTTGCACTTTATTCTGCATTCTGTTATTGTCTTACCTTGTGCTACCACAATGCAGTATATAATGATTTGATCTCAATGATATGTAAGACAAGCTTCTCACTGTATCTTAGTACATTTGACAATAATAAACCAATTCTATTTCTAATTCTAAAATATTGTATTTGTTTCTAATAATATATGAAAAGAAACAATAATTTCTTGATTACAAATCTTTGGCAGATTAACTGTGTGATTAATGTCAAAGGGCAAGATATGTCATCAAACTATCAGATTATCCGATCTTAATCTAAAGAGTCCCATATATCAAGTGTGTTATTGCAAGCTAATTACATCATATGTAAGATCTTACCTATTTCTCCATTACATTATTTTTTTAAAATCAGGATTCCTTCATGGTATGTGATGTTTCAATGTGGTCTATTAATAACCCAGTATAGGGACACAAGGTTATGAATTAGAGAAATCCAACTTTCAAGTCAATTCTCATAATTCTTAGAACATTTTCAAGCTAGTAATAATAAAGGTGTAATGGTATTGGTTAATGAATGGATTCAGTATGCATTCTATTAATTTAATTATTGATGGCGTTAGAGTGATTATTCAGTGAAATATAAGAATTAGAACTCTTGTATGCAGAAGTGATAAACTATGGATAGTTACAGAAAATGGGTGTTTCTGCGCTATAGAGAAATCATCTTATGGGCAGTCTCAGGAATGGAACTCTTACACAACCTAGAAACTGCTTATATTATAAAATTATGACTTTTGCTAGCTGGAGAAAAACAGGGTGTTAGGGAAAAGTTTTGTGACTCATGGAAGATCCTGACAGAGCCAACAGAAGTTGGTGCAAGAAATTGTAAACAGTAGAAAGACACTGTCCTATTCACATTTTTTTTATAATTAATGCTGGCCAGATTTGTTTTTTTAAATAAAACCCATAAATTATGTATTTTATTGCTGTATATTGCAGAGCAATTTTATCCTTTAGTGATTATATCCATATTATGCACACTTTTAATACATTGCAGAAATTAGTTTAGTTCAAAATATATTTCTATCTAAGAATTTTTATCAATTTAGAATAAAAGTGATTTTGTAGAAGAGCTACTAAAATAGAAAGCTTGGTCCGATCAGTTGGGTGTGATTTATTTTTCACTGACATATTACAATTCTACTCCTTGGTCTATTTACCACCATGCTCTATTCTGTGATATTAAAGATGTACTTTTGTTGTATATAGTCAAATCAAATGTGGAATAACTTGTGCGATTGAAGTGGTAAGAAAACAGATCACATGTGCTATTTTTACCTGGACCGGTTGTATCTTTTTAATTTATGAAGGCCAGTTGCTAAAATCACTTTAAGTGCCACACATGAACTAGTGAAAGAAAATAAATAAATGGCATACATATATTGGTTTAACAGCATATAATGTAGTGTGTTGGTGAGTTCTTTCTCTCAATAGACCGTAGTAATCAAAAGTAATGAACCTATTATGCGCAGGGCCTCAGAGAGCATCGTATTGCCATATGAGTGCAGTGCACAAAAGGTTTATTAAAGGAAATTAAGGTCCATCATAGCCACACCTGCTCCCCTATTATAAATCTAATACAGGTCACTACTTTCAATCACAACACAACATTAGATAAAAGAGTAATGTTTCCCATTTAAACTAAGGTAACAGTACATCCTGTTCACTCACTTCCTTTCTGAGAATGCAAAATTAAAAAATGACCTTCATCCAGCAATGACGCTGATAGGCATGATGGAAACAATGGATAAGAATGCAAAAGGCTTTGTTTTATTTACTATTTTTTAAGGTAAGATAAGTGCCAGAAATTAGTGGCAATGATTGGCACTAATATCTCATTCTATGTACAGATGGACTCAGACATTGAGGAAAAGAGACTACGCACTCGTTCTAAAGGATCCAGGGGTAAGTGTTTGAAAAGTTCAAAAATAATTTTGCTCTACACAGTAAAAGACAGGTTTGTTCCTATGGAGAACCTTAAATATACAGACATGTTATTACTCTTGCTTTTCCGATTGTGATACATTCACATATTAAGCAGAGAGAAGGAGTAAGGTACTTCTACCCATAAGCTCCACAGTCAAGTTTAATAAGGTTGAATAATAGGCCACATAACAGCTTTTTATTGTTCGTGCTCTTTGAAAATGTACACTTAAAGTTTTTTTCTCCGTTGAAGCTCAGCTATAAAAATGTTACACATTCTCTTATGAAGAGGTTGACCACCATAATGCAAGAAATGTCTTTCAATAATGATTATATGCTTTTATTTTGAATAATGTTCCCACAAATGAAGATGGCCACCAGCAGATAAAGTAATATCCCTGCTAAGATTAACATTGAATAACAACAGTTTAGCATTGAGGAGCTAAAGCAGGATAATTGGTGGAGTAGGGTGGTGAAATTATTAACCTGTGTTCCAGCAATGGCAATTGCTAAACTTGTTACTGCATTGCTGAATAAAAAATAAGTAACTGTTCCTCTTATTCAGTTGCTGCGTTTAACCAAATGTTAACCAACAGGGATAGAGGCCAAATGCAGGTAAACAGATGTGAATCTTGGTCATTGTGGATCACTTGGACCAAAGACCCCATTTCTGTGTTGAATGATATGACTCTATGACTCCAAATATATCATTCAGTGAGAGTGGGTGAAAGATGCCCCATAGTTATTTTATGTCTCACCTTCAGAATTCTCAAAGCCTTCACACCATTGACAGAGTATGTCAAATATGTTCAGGAAAGTTTCCTTAATCAGTACGTAGAAGTCCCAATGAGAGGGTGTGCGATACTTAATCTGCCAGGAGGGAACGAGAAAGGTGAGAGAAGTTTTTATAGGGGAACAGTTTGCATTTAGTGATCACAATGCTATCAGTTTCAAAGTAAATATGCAAAAAGATAGGTCTGGTCTGCAGCTTGAGATTCTGAATTTGACAAAAGGCCAATTTTGATGGTATCAGAAAGGATCTAGTAAGTGTGGACTGGGACAGGCTGTTTTCTGGCAAAGGTGTACTTGGGAAGTGGGAGGTCTTCAAGAGTAAAATGTTGACAGTACAAAGTTTGTATGTGCTTGTCCGAATAGAAGGTAAAGGTAACAGGTTTAGGCAACCTTGGTTTTCAAGAGATATTGGGGCCCTGGTTAAGAAAAAGAAAGGAGGGGCTTAGCAGGAATAGCCAGATAGGAACAAATGAGGTACTAATGGAGTGTAAGAAATGCAAGAGAACACTTAAGAAAGAAGTCAGGAGGGCTCAAAGAAGGCATGAGGTTGCAACAGCAGACAAGGTAAAGAAGAATCCTAGGGGATTCTACAGATATGTTAAGGCCAAAAGGATTGCAAGGGGGAAAAAAATTGGTCTATTCATGGTGCCAAAAGAGATAGTGGAAATCTTAAATGGATTTTTTTGTATTTGTATTTACTTGGGAGAGAGATGCGGAGTCAATAGAAAGGAAAAGCAGCATCAACTTCATGGAGCCTATACAAATTACAGAGGAGGAGGTGTTTGTAGCCATGAGGTAAATTAGGGTGGATAAATCACTAGGGCCTGACAAGGTGTTCCCTTGGACCCAGTGGGAGGCAAGTGCAGAACTGCAAGGGTCTAGCAGGTATACTTAAGTCATCTTTAGCAACAGGAGAGATGCTAGAGAATTAGAGGACAGCTAAATTGCTCCACTGTTTAAGAAAGGCTCTAAAAATAAACCAGGAAATTATAGGGTGGTGAGCCTGACACCAGTAATGGTCAAGTTATTGGAAGGTATTCCAAGGAACCAGATATATGAGTATTTGGATAGACGTGGACTGATTAAGGATAGTCAACATGGCTTTGTGCATGGTAGGTTGTGTCTAACCAATCGTATGGGGCTTTTTGAGGAAGTTACCAGGAAATTTGATGAAGGCAAGGCAGTGGATGTTGTTCACATGGACTTCAGCAAGGCATTTGACAAGGTCCCACAAGGGAGGTTGGTCAAGAAGGTTCAGTTGCTCGGCATTCAAGATGAGGTAGTAAATTGGATTAGACATTGGCTTGGTGGAAGAAGCCAGAGAGTGGTAGTAGATAGTTGCCTTTCTGACTAGTGGAGTGTCGCAGAGATCGGTGCTGGGTCCACTGTTGAATGTCATCTTTATCAATGATCTGGATGATAATGTGGTTAATTGGATCAACAAATTTGCAGATGACACAAATATTGGGGGTGTAGTGGACAACAAGGAAGACTATCAGAGGTTGAAGCAGGATCAGGACCAGCTGGAAAAATGGGCTGAAAAATGGCAAATGACATTTAATGCAGACAAGTACAAGATGATGCACTTTGGTAGGACTAACTGGAGTAGGTCTTACACAGTGAACTGTAGGGCACAGAGGATTGTGGTAGAACAAAGGGATCTGGGAATACGGATCTGTAATTCACTGAAGGTGGCATCATATGTAGATAGGGTCATAAAGAAAGCTTTTGGCACAATGGCCCTGATAGACCAATGTATTGAGAAAACTAAACATCATGGATTAAGGGTGAAAGGTGAAAAGTTTAAGGGGAAGATGAGGGAAACTACTTCACTCAGAGGACCATGAGAGTATGGATTGAGCTGCCAGCACAAGTGTTGCATGTGAGCTCGATTTCAATGTTTAAGAGGAGTCTGGATCAGTACCTTGATGGTAGTGGTATGGAGGGCTATGGTCTCAGTGCAGGTACATGGATGTGGCAGTTTAAATGGTTTAGCATGGACTAGATGGGCCAAAGGGCTTGCTTCTGTGCTGTACTTTTTTATGACTCCATGATTGAATCTACAAAGGAAAATAGTTAAAAATCTCATGGGATAATCCCCAGTTCCAGCACTTGAATTTGCTGGCAACCACTCTCTGAAATATTTATTCCCTCCGTGACTAGCGTACAGTGGCTGCAGGGTGTACATTCTGCAAAATGTACTGTAGTAACTCTTCAAGAATTTCTTGACATCAAATAGTATTTGCCAAACCCATGGCCTCTACCATCCTTAATAACAAGGGCCTCAGACACAGGACAACATCACCACCTACAGGTACTCCTCCAAGTCACATAGCATCCTGACTTGTCCTTTATCATCACTAGATTTAAATTCTGAAAGTCTTCATTCAACAGCAATGATAGGAAGAAATATAAAGACATCTGAAGATGTTGGAAATCTGATACAAAATACAGAAAATGTCAGAAGCAAACAGCAACTGAGCAACATCTGTGGTGAGAGAAACAGGGTGATTGTTTCAGGTTGAAGACCTTTCATTCAAAGAGGAAAAGAAGGAAAACAGGGGAAAACTAGCTTGTTCTTTTCTTCTTCCTAGTTTTGACAAAGGATATTTATCCTGAAGCTTTAAACCTTTTTCAGTTTCCATGGCTGCTACCTGACCTGCATTTTCCTAAAGAATGCGGAGTTCAAGAAAGCAACACACTTATCTAGCTTAGTTAATATGAGGTAATAAGTGAGTAAAACCAATTGTTCCAATCTTAGTTTAGTTTGGTTGGAATTTTCTTTATCTCCATGTTGCCTGTGTTAGACACACAAAATGTTCCCAAGGTATCAAGTTTGAGTTCAAGTTTATCATACAAAGGGTGTAAGAGCCATGAAAATTATGCTTCTGCAGCAGCAGCACAGTTATTTTTCAGGCTGAGCCCTTTCATCTTGGATTGGAAAGAAAGCAGGCAGAAGTCAGAGTAAAAGAGTGGATGGAGAGGGAGATGCATGGGCTGGCAATTGATAGGTGGATTCAGGGAAGTGGTAGGAATATGGGAATTGGGGAGAAAAGGGGAATGATAGGAGAAGCTGGAAGGTGACTGGTGGAAGAGGCAGAGGGCTGGAGAAGAAGAAAGAACCCTATAGGAGAGAGCAGTAGACCATGGAACAAAGGGAAGAAGATGGGGAACCATAAGAGGGTGAATGTGATAGGCAGGTTCTGTGAGGATGGAGTTGGACAAAGAGAGGGGTTAAAGGGGGCAGTGGGATAAGGGAAAACAAAGTGGGGAACAATTGGGAATGGTTAAAGGAAGTTAGAGAATTTGATGTTGATGCCTTCAGGTTGGGGACAACTCCAAGACAGAATAAAATGTCTTGGTCCTCCAATCTGTGTCTAGTCTCAATGTGACAATAGAAATGATGATCATGGATAGACAATTCAGTGTGGGAATGAGAAGTGGAATTAAAATGGCTGGCCACCAGGAGATCCTGGCTATTACAGTGGATGGAACAACGGCGCACGACAAAGCAATCACCCCATCTACACCAGGTATCTGCATCAGGAACCCCTAAGGTGCAAAAAACCTTTTTGGCTTTGGACTGAAGCATTGATTTGTATTCTGATTATGAAATCAGATTTGTCCTCATATCTGCACCATTCATATCGAGTACCTCTTTACACCAGGACCGTAATTATGTTCAGTCCGCTTTATGTCCCTTATTTGTCTCTTATGTCAAATCTGTATTCTACATGTGCTATATGGCTTATCCACTTTTATATTTCTGATTTTCCCCTCTGTTTTGTTTTTATATGACTGCAGCTACAACTAGATCTTCAGGAAAATAAATTAACATATTATCTCCACATTCTGAAACCCGAAAGACATGGGTGATTTTGTGCCCAGTTCCACAAGCATTCATTGCTAGTACCTCACCAAGTTAACCATTAATCATTATGAGCTTCTACAATGAGTACTACCTGTCTGGTCATTGGTGACATCCTTATTTCAGAATCAGGTTTAATATCACTGGCCTATGTCATGAATTTTGTTGACTTTACAGCACCAGTACAATGCAATACATAATAATAGAGTAAAAACGGAATTACAGGAAGTATACATGTGTATATTAAATAGTTAAATAGTGCAAAAATAGAAATAAAAAAGTAGTGAGATGGTGTTCTTGGGTACAATGTCAATTTAGAGATCTGATGGCAAGGGAGAATCATTGAGTGAGTACTTTCAGACTTCTGTACCTTCTTCCTGGCGGTAGCAATGAAAACAAGGCATGACCTTGGTGGTGGGTGTCCTTAGTGATGGATTCCATCTTTTTGAGTCATCACTCCTTAAAGGTGTCCTGGACTCTCGATTTCAACTCTGTGCAGCTTCATATTTAGAACAAGTCATTTGATAGTAATTAGGAAGGACCTAACAGATATAATTTCTCTTACACAGAATGTCTAGGCTACAGTGACTACAAAAACTGTGATTCATGTAAAGTACTTCAACTCAGACTAGGATCTCAAGAGGAGATTAATTTGGATACTCCTGATAAGTGCAAGACATACAACGCATGATTAAGCCATTCCATTACAGGCAGCAGGCCAACTTCATATGCTTTACTCAATCTGGAGAATTCTACCAGCTTTAAATGTACTGTCCATCGACTGATGTCATCAGTGAGTGCCCACTTCCGTAAGTGGCCAGTAGCAGATATGGTGAGCCTGTGCTAGTAGGCTCCGTCTCTGAGAAACAAGTTGGAGGCATACTTGAACATTTCATGCAAAAAGAAGTGGATCCAGGAGTGCAGCATTCCCTCAGTACTGCACGGCCGTAAAGAGGCATGTGTTAACATTGTGATCTAAGGGGCATGAGGTGAACTATAGCAAGATCAGGTGGAAGGAGCAGAACAAGTGCCACATCCCCAGAAGGCAATGCCACACCCTATTCTACTCCAAGATCAAGACATTGAGAAGGCCAGGAAAGGATGATTGAGATATGCATAATGAAATGATTGGTACATATTTACTGAAATGGCCGTGTACAGAGTTAAGGACCACAGAGAAATCCATGCAACCTAGAAGTGCATTTTTCCCAGGCACAGAGCCATTCCATTGCAGAATGAAAGTCCTGGCACAGCCGTAAATGGTTGAATGGGTTTCTTGTCTACTATCACAATTCAAGATTCAAGATTCAAGATCTTTTATTGTCCTTCTTTGGTACATGAGTGTAGAGAAGAACAAAATGATAATTACTCCAGATACGATAGAGCACAAGATAAACACAATGAGCGTAAAGAATACAATAAATGATTCAATGATTCTTCATTCTGCAAAGTAGGGGGAATTTAATTAGCACTGGTGTGGTGCAAGCATATGCAGCATCTGATGGATGTGGTTCAACTTTTATTACAGCAGTGCCAGAAGCTACCCGATAGTTGGCGCCACAGCAAAAGTCTGTACAAAAAAGCTGGCTGTGAATATCAGTGGTCAATGAAGCATGTAGGGAAGTATGCAATTTCTCCTCCCTTGGATTGTTGAAGCATTGCTCCTGGAGAGTAGCAATGGTTCCAGAATCTGTTGTCCACTTTCAGAATTATAAGGTTCATGAACCCACCATTCCCAAACACCCATGACCTTGCCGCTGGTTGTGAGCCAGACAGTCTAATCTAATGCCATTCATTCCAAGGAGGTGTAGTCCAAAGCCAAGATTTTATCTACTTAGAATCATTCTCTAAAACAACCTCCAAATATCTCCACTGAAAGTCAGTAGTCTTCCATCAGATCTGAAACACTAATGGAGTACGACTACACCAGACAAAGCAAATGAAGTAAAGCTCCAATGGATGATGCAAGAGTGATTCCTTTATGTTTCTATGTAGTACCATGTTCAAAGTTCAAAGTTCATTGTTATCTAAGTGTATATGCCTTATACAACCTTGAGATTGCAAAGCAAAGAGGCCCAATAAAACTCATTAAAAAAGAACATTGTGCAGGAAAAAAGAACAAATTGTGCAAACAACAAGAAGCAGGCAAATAACATTCAGAACTGAAGTTCACAAAAGTGAGTTCACAGCCACAAAGCCAGTCAACACTACAACCAAACCATACAGCTGAGGCCTTAGCCTCAGTTCAGCACAGAGATGAGTAAACCCTACCAAGCATTGAGCAGAACACCGAACCATCCCTTGCTTCCAGTCCCGACACCCTAACCTTTTCATTTTGGCCAGCACTTAAATTGACCAGACATCGGTTTGTTCCTCGCTCTCAGACCCAAGCCCTGCAATGTTGATACATTCTTGGGCCCGGGCTCCACTGCCTCGATTCGGCCAGTACCCAATCTGGCCCAACACCTAAACTGGTCAAACACGGGCTTGTTCCTCACTCTCAGGCTCAAACTCGCCACCTTAGTTTGGTCCGTAAGTGTCATGCCGCAAATATCCTGCACCTTTGAGACTTCAGTTCACACTGCAAAAATACCAGGGTTTATACAAGCGGTTCAAAAGCTAAACTGAAAGGGAAGTTACAGGTTGAAGTAATCTTTTTCCAGAAAAAGTGTAATTAATAGTAGTTTTGTCTGCTGCAGGTAAGGTGTCACTGTGTTTCTCCAGTGCCATCTTAAATCAGAAAGAGGTTTTCAATACTGCTTCCATGTAAGTTTCTCAGCACAGTTAGGGCAAACAGCAGCAGGTTAATTAGAAAATAGGGAGCATTGGAATAGGCATCTCTCCCCCTCTTTTCTCCTTCTTTTCTCCCTGCTTTTTGCACCAGTTTTCCATAAAAGTAGTGGCAAGATGTAAGGCTTCAAGGCAGTGAACTTGTGCTGGAAAACCAGAAACAATTAATCTGTTTTGCAAGATACCGCAGTGCGCTTCCAGAGTAACACATCCAAAATGTTGGAGGAACTCAGCAGTTTAGGCAGCATATATGAAAATGAATAAACAGTTGATACTTCTGCCAAAAATGTTAACTGTTTAATAGACTCTGCCTAACCTGCTGAATTCCTCTGATATCTTGTATGTGTTACTCAGGATTTCCAGCATCTGTAGAATTTTCTGTGTTTCTGATTTAGTTCTCCAGAATGGTCCAGGCTGCAGAATTATTGTACCAACTATCTAGCATACACTTGGCAGGGGAATGGGAAATTGACTGATAAAACTGAAGGTGATGTGGCTGGTTTACAAACAGAAGCAATGTGTAGTGAGGAGAGGCTGTTGATAGGGCAAGATTGCAATCAAGAGGATGAGTTTCAACATAAAATGGACAAAATCGAATTGGGTTAATACAAGACTGAAGGTGTTTTATTTGAATGCGTGCAGTATGTGGAATAAGGTAGATGAACTTGTAGCCCAGCCACAGATTGACATGTACGATATTGTGGGCCTCACTGAATCATGGCTGAAAGATTATAGCTGGGAGCTTAATGCCCAAGGATACGCATTAGATTAGATTAGATTATGAGGACACGCAGTGTTCTTTTATTGTCATTTAGTAATGCATGTATTAAGAAATGATATAATATTCCTCCGGTGTGATATCACAGAAACACAGGAAAAACTGACAAAAACCACATAATTACAGCATATAGTTACAACAGTGCAAGCAATACCATAACCTGATGACGAACAGGCCGTGAGCACAGTAAAAAAGTTCAAAGTCTCTCGATAAGTCCCACATCTCACGCAGAAGGGAGAAGGAAGAAAACTCTCCCTGCCATACCCGACCACAGTCCGACTCTGAGTCGTCCGAAAACTTCGAGCTCCGACCAGCACTCCAACACTGAGCACCGAGCACCATCTCTGCCAAACACTTCGACCCCAGCCCCGGTCGCCAGCAGCAGGCAAAGCCAAGGGTTTTGGGGTCTTCCCTCCGGAGATTCTCGATCGCACAGTAGCAGCAGCAGCGAACTGGGCATTTCAGAAGTTACTCCAGATGTTCCTCCGTGCTCTCACGGTTGTCTCCGTCAAATCAGAATTATGCACGGCCCCTATTTGACAAATACGATATCATTTCACCGGAGAGGCTACACGCGCTGCGTCGCGCCGCCATCTTCTCCTCCCTCCATTGTATTAAAAATAAAGGCAGGAAAGCAGGGGTGAGGTTGCTTTATTGGTAAAAAATGAAATCAAATCATTAGAAAGAGTGACATAGGGTCAGAAGGTATCGAATCATTGTGGATAGAGCAAAGGAACAGCAAGGATAAAAAGACCCTGATGGGAGTTGTATACAGACACCCAAACAGTAGTAAGGATGTGGTCTACAAATTACAATCGGAGATAGAAAATACATGTCAAAAGGGCAATGTTACAATAGTCATGGAGGATTTCAATATGCAAGGAGATTGTGAAAATCAGGTTGGCGCAGAACTACTAGAGGGGGAATTTCTAGAATGCCGATGAGATGGCTTTTTAGAGCAGCTCGTGGTTGAGCTCACCAGGAGATCAACTATTCTGGATTGGGCGTTGTGCTATGAACTGGAGCTGATTAGAGAAAGTAAGCTAAAAGAACCCATAGGGGAGAGTGATCATAATATGATTGAATTCACCCTGAAATTTGAGAAAGAGAATCCAAGTCAGATGTATCAGTATTTCAGCGAAGTAAGTGAAATTACAGGGACATTAGAGAGGAGCTGGCCAGGATTGATTGGAAATGAACACTGGCAGGGATGACAGCAGAGTAGCAATGACTGGAATTTCTGAAAGCATTTCAGAATACACAGGATACATATACCCCAAGGAAGAAGATGTATTCTAAAAGCAGGATGACACAACTGTGGCAAACAAGAGAAGTCAAAGACAATTGAAAAACGAAAGGGAGGGCATATAATAGAGCAAACAATAGTGGGAAGTTAGAGTATTGGGAAGCTTTTAAAAACCAACAGAGGGCAACTAAAAAACTCATTAAGAAGGAAAAGATGGAATAAGAAAATAAGCTAGCCAATAATATCAAAGAGGATAGCAAAAGTTTCTTCAGATACTTAAATTGTAAAAGAGGCAAGAGTGGATATCAGACCACTGGAAAACAATGCTGAAGAGGTAGTGATGGGGGCAATGAAATGTCCGATGAACTGAACAAGTATTTTCTATCAGTCTTCTCTGTGGAAGATACTAATAGTTTGGTGGAAGTTTCAGGTGGCAGGGATCATGAGGTGTGTGAAATTGCCTTTACCAGAGAGAAGGGTCTTAGGAAACTGAAAGGTCTGGACCAGGTGGTGTACTCCCCAGGGTTCTGAAAGAGATGGCTGAAGAGATTGTGGAGGCATGAGTAATAATCTTTCAAGAACCCCCCAAATTCAGGCAGGAACTTGGAAGCATGAATTGGAAACAGATGTTCTCAGCGAAACATACGGAGGAAATGTGGCAAATGTTCAAGGGATATTTGCGCGGAGTTCTACATAGGTACATTCCAATGAGACAGGGAAAGGATGGTAGGGTACAGGAACCATGGTGTACAAAGGCTGTTGAATATCTAGTCAAAAAGAAAGGATGAGCTTACTTAAGGTTCAAAAAACTAGGTAATGACAGAGATTTTGAACATTATAAGGTTAGCAGGAACGAGCTTAAGAATGAAATTAGGAGAGCCAGAAGGGGCTATGGGAAGGCCCTGGTGGATATGATTAAGAAAAACCCCAAGGCATTCTACCAGTATGTGAAGAGCAAGAAGATAAGACATAAGAGAATAGGACCAATCAAGTGTGACAGTGGAAAAGTGTGCATGGAACCGGAGTAGATAGCAGAGGTACTTAATGAATACTTTGCTTCAGTATTCACTATGGAAATGGATCTTGGCAATTGTAGGGATGACTTACAGCGGACTGAAAAGCTTGAACATGTAGATATTAAGGAAGAGGATGTGCTGGAGCTTTTGGAAAGCATCAAGTTGTGTAAGTCGCTGGGACCAGACAAAATGTACCCCAGGCTACTGTGGGAGGCAAAGGAGGAGATTGCTGAGCCTCTGGCGATGATCTTTGCATCATCAATGAGTTCAGGAGAGGTTCCAGAGGATTAGAGTTGTGGATGTTGTTCCCTTATTCAAAAAAGGGAGTGGGGAGAGCCCAGGAAACTATAGACCAGTGAGTCTTACTTCAGTGGTTGCTAAGTTGATGGAGAAGATCCTAAAAGGCAGGATTTATGAACATTTGTAGAGGCATAATATGATTAGAAAGAGTCAGCATGGCTTTGTCAAAGGCAGGTTGTGCTTTACAAGCCTGATTGAATTTTTTGAGGATTTGACTAAACACATTGCTGAAGGTAGAGCAGTAGATGTAGTGTATATGGATTTCAGCAAGGCATTTGATAAGGTACCCCATTCAAGGCTTATTGAGAATGTAAAGAGGCATGGGATCCAAGGGGACATTGCTTTGTGGATCCAGGACTGGCTTGCCCACAGAAGGCAAAGAGGGTTGTAGATGAGTCATATTCTGCATGGAGGTCGGTGACCGGTGGTGTACCTCAGGGATCTGTTCTGGGACTCCAACTCTTCATGGTTTTTATAAATGACCTAGATGAGGAAGTGGACGGATGGGTTAGTAAATTTGCTGATGACACATAGGTTGGAGGTGCTGTGGATAGTGTGGAGGGCTGTCAGAGTTTACAGAAGGACTTTGATAGAATGCAAAACTGGACTGCGAAGTGGCAGATGGAGTTCAACCCAGATAAGTGTGAGGTGGTTTATTTTTGTGGGTCAAATATGACGGCAGAATATAGTATTAATGGTAAGACTCTTGGCAGTGTGGAGGATCAGAGGCATCTTGGGGTCCGAGTCCATAGGACACTCAAAACTGCTACGCAGGTTGACTCTGTGGTTACGAAGGCATATGGTTCATTGGCCTTCATCAATCTTGGGATTGAGTTTAGGAGCCGAGAGGTAATGTTGCAGCTATATAGGACCCTGCTCAGACCCTACTTGGAGTACTATGCTCAGTTCTGGTTGCCTCATTACAGGAAGGATGTGGAAACCATAGAAAGGGTGCAGAGGAGATTTACAAGGATGTTGCCTGGATTGGGGAGCATGCCTTATGAGAATAGGTTGAGTGAACTCGATCTTTTTTCCTTGGAGCGACAGAGGATGAGAGGAGACCAGATAGAGATGTATAAGATGATGAGAGGCTTTTAGTCAGAGGCTTTTTCCCAGGGCTGAAATGACTAACACGAGAGGGCACAGTTTTAAGGTCCCTGGAAGTAGGTACAGAGGAGATGTCAGGGGTAAGTTTTTTATGCAGAGAGTGGTGAGTGAGTGGAATGGGCTGCTGGCGACGGTAGTGGAGGGTCTTTTAAGAGAGTCCTGGATAGGTACGTGGAGCTTAGAAAAATAGGGCTATGGATAACCCTAGGTAATTTCTAAGGTAAGGACATGTTCAGCACAACTTTGTGGGCCGAAGGGTCTGTATTGTGCTGTAGTTTTTCCATGTTGCTATGTTCCTAAAGACTGGAAAATTGCAAATGTCACTCCACTCTTCAAAAAGGGAGAGAAGCAGAAAGGAAACCTTAGGCCAGTTCATCTGACCTCAGTGAAGATGTTGGAGTTGATTCATATGGATGAGTTCTAAGGGTATTTGGAGGCACATGATAAAGTAGGTCACAGTCATCATGGTTTCCTGAAAGGAAAATCTTACCTGACAGATCTGTTGGAATTCTTTGAAGAAATAACAAGCAGGATAGACAAAGTAGAATTGGTTAATGGTGTGTATTTGGATTTTCAGAGGGCCTTTGACAGGGTGCCACACGAGCCTGCTTAACAAGCTACAAGTCCATATTATTACAGGAAAGATTCTAGCATGGAAAAAGCAGTGAGTGATCGACAGGAAGTAGAGTTGGAATAAATAGAGCCTTTTATGGTTGGCTGCCGGTGGCTAGTGGTGTTCTGTGGGGGAACTGATTCTCTTTACATTATATGTCAATGGTCGGTGGAGGGGGCAGGTTGTTTTGAAGAAGCAGAGAGGCTACAGAAGGATGGGGAAAGAAATGGCAGATGGAATAGAGTGTTAGGAATTGTATGGTCATGTACTTTGTTGGATGAAATGAAAGGGTTGACTATTTACTAAATGGGGAGAAAACACAAAAAAAAAAGTTACAAAGGGACTTTGGATTCCTTGTGCAAGATTCCCTCAAGGTTAATTTGCAGGGTGAGTCTGTGGTGAGGAAAGCAAATGTGATGTTAGCCTTCATTTCAAGAGGACTAGAGTATAAAAGCAGGGATTGAATGTTGAGACTTTATAAAGCACTAGTGGGGAGTCACTTAGAGATGTTTTGGGCTTCTTATTTTAGAAATGATTTGCTGAAACTGAAGAGGGTTCAAAGAAGGTTCATGAAAATGAGTCATAGATTGACAGAATTGTCATATGAAGAGCATTTGATGGCTCCGGACCTGTATTCACTTGAATTCAAAAGAATGAGCGGTGAACTCATTGAAGCCTATTGAATGGTTTGACAAGGTGGATGTGGAGAGGATGTTTCCTATGGTGGGAGAATCTAAGACCAGAGGACACATCCTCAGAATAGAGGGATGTCCTTTTTGAATGGAGATGAGGAGGAATTTCTTTAGCCAGAGAGTGGTGAATCTGTGAAATTCCTTACCACAGGCAGTAGTGTGGAAGCCTAGTCTTTATATGTAATTATGGCAGAGATTGATAGATTCTTGATTGGTCAGGGCATGAAGGGGTACAGGGAGAAGGCAAGAGATTGGGGCTGAGAGGAATATCGGATCAGCCATGATGAAATGGCGGAGCAGACTCAATGGGCCAAATGGCCTAATTCTGACCCTGTAGGTTATGGTCTTATATAATAATTTTGTGTGGCTGCAAGTACATTGTATGCACATTGCTTACATGTTATTTACCAGCCTCAAGAATCATGTAGTTAATAGATAGCTCTAAAATTGATTTGGATTACTTCCTTAATTTGCCTGACTTTCATTCCACACACCTCCCCCCCACCAGACCTTACTTCAGCATCTTCTTCAAAAATTTCAGTTTTGGTCTGTTAAGCATAATGTGCTTGAACAAATTTAGGTTGCTCTCTCTCACCCTTGATCTTCCATCTGAGCTGGCATCCAGTTAGACTCCTTGCCAAAAGCAAAACTTTGCAAAGTGCAGATAGTTGATCTCTGCTGGGACTCGTGATGGAAAGTGTACTCTTTTCACTCAGTCTGATGCCAACCCATCTTCTTTACACTCACTCAGTCTGATGCCAACACATCTGCCTTCTGAATTCCTCCCAGAAACTCCAGCTATTGCTTCTCTACTGTCATCCCTGCCAGTGTCCCCTTCCAGTCAACTCTGGCCTCTCATGCCTCTGTAATCCCAATTTACTATACTGTAATACTGATTACAGTATTCTTTAGCTTCAGCTTCTCCCTCTCAAATCGCAGGGTGAATTCTATAATATTATGATCATGGGTCCCTAAGGATTCCTTCACCTTAAGTTCTCTAATCAATTCCGGTTCATTATACATCACCCAGTCCAGGATTGCCTTTCCCTTAGTGGGCTCAATGACAAGCTGCTCTAAAGAGCCATTTTGTAGGCATTCTACAAATTTCCTCTCTTGGGATCCAGCATCAGCTTCATTTTTCTAATCTACCTGTATATTGAACCAGCAACCCCCCCCCCCCATGACTATTGTAACATTGCCCTTATGATATGCCTTATTCATTTCCCTCTGAAATTTATATCCCACATCCTGGTTACTCTTCAGGGGCTTGTATAGAACTCCCATCAGTTGCAGTTTCATAACTCTACCTACAAGGATTCTACATTCTCCAATTCTATGTCACTTCTTTCTAAAGGTTTCATTTCATTTTTTACCAAAAGAGCCACCCCACCCCCTCTGCCTACCTGCCTGACTTTCAAAACAATGTGTATCCTTTGATGTTAAGCTTCTTTCGGCCATGATTCTGTGATTAACATCACACTTGCCAATCTGCAACTGTGCTACAAGTTCATCTACCTCACTCCGCATACTGCATGCGTTCAAATATAACACCTTCATTCCTGTATTCAACTTGCTTTTTGATTTTGACCCCCTTTTACATTGCAACTCATCCCATTGTCTGCAATTTTGCCCTACGATCTGCCTATCCTTCCTCATTGTCTCACTGCACACTGCCTCTGTTTGTAAACCAACTGCCCCATCTTCAGCCTATCACTTAGGTTCCCACACCCCTCCCCGCCAAATTAGTTTAAATCCTCCTGAACAGTTCTAGCAAACCTGCCTGCAATGATATGGGTCCCTTTTAGGTTTAGATGTCAACCTTCCTTTATCTACAGGTCATCCATTCCCTAGAAGAGATTTAGATTAGATTATGAGAACACTCAGTCCTCTTTTATTGTCATTTAGAAATGCATACATGCATTAGGAAATGATACAATGTTTCTCCGGAGTGATATCACAGAAAACAGGACAAACCAAAGACTAACGCTGACAGAACCACATAATTATAACATATAGTTATAGCAGTGCAAAGCAATACCATAATTTGATGAAGAACAAACCATGGGCACGGTCAAAAAAAGTCTCAAAAGTTCCCGAGTCGATCGACTCCCGAGTCCCCGATAGCAGGCGGCAAAGGGGAGAAACTCCCTGCCATAAACCGCCAGGCACCGTCAACTTGCCAATGCCTTGGAAGCAGCCGACCACAGCCGACACTGAGTCCATCCATCCGAAAACTTAGAGCCTCTGATCAGCCCCTCTGATAGAGCCTCCCGAGCGCCATCCTCTGCCGAGCGCCTTCGACCTCGCCCTGGCCGCTGAAACAAGCAAAGCCGAGGATTTTGGGGCCTTCTGCTCCGGAGATTCCGGTTACCACACAGTAGCAGCGGCAGCAAAGCGGGCATTTCAGAAGTTTTCCAGATGTTCTTCCGTACTCCGTCTCCATCAAATCAGAATTGTGCACGGTCCCCTACTTGACAGATAACAGATATTCATCACCAGAGAGATCGCACACGCTGCCGTCGCGCTGCCATCTTCTCCTCCTCTGATCACTCTGGATCCCAGTGATCCAGAAATCTGGACCCCTGTCCCCTGCACCAGTTCCTCAGCTACACATTATTCTGCCAAGTGCTCCAATTCTTACCCTCACTGGCACATGGCATAGGCAACAATCGGAGATTACTACCCTGGAGATCCTGTTTTTCAACTTTCTACCTAGCTCCCTAAAATCCCTCTTCAGGAGCTCCTCTCTCCTCCTACCTATGTCATTGATGCCAATATGTACCAAAAGTGCTGGTTGCTCACCCTTCCCCTTTGGAATGTCATGGGCACGATCCAAGATATCCCTGACCCTGCGACTTGGAAGGCTACATACAATCTGGGTGTCTCTATTCCTCTAATGTTGGAATCTCCAATCACTACTGTAGACTTCCTCATCTCTTCTCTTCTGATCCACAGTGTCAGACTCAGTATCAGAGACCCAGATGCAGCAGACCCCCACCCTTGGCAAGCCCCTCCCTGCAATTGTATCAAAATCGGTATGCTAATTGTTAAGGGGAACCGCCACAGGGGTACTCTGTACTGGCAGCCCATTTTCCCTTTCTTCTCTTGACAGTAACCATGTGACCTGCATCCTGCCACCTAGGGGTGACTACCTCCCTGTGCCTCCTGCGTATCACTTCCTCAGTCTCCAGTATGAGTTGTAGGTCATTGATCTGCAGATCCATTTCCTTAGCATATTTTCTGAGGAGCTGCAGCTGAGTGCACCTGGTGCAGATGTGGTTCTCCGGAAGGCAGGAGGCCTCCCAGAATTCTCACATCTCATACACAGAGCACAACGCAGCCCCTGGAGACATTCTCGCTACACTAACTATGCTCTTACAGAAGAGAAATGAAGAATAAAAAAGATGAAGAAAAGGAAATTTACTAGAGTGGTGGTAAGAAAGGCAAATGCAATGTTAGCATTCATTTCAAGAGGACTAGTATGTAAAAGCAAGGGTATAATGCTGAGTCTTTATAAGGCATTGGTCAGATTGCACTTGGAGAATCATGAGCTGTTTTTGGCTCCTTATCTAAAAAAGGATTTGCTGGCATTGGAGAGAGTCCAGAGGAGGTTCACAAGAATGATACCAGGAACAAAAGGGTTAATGTATGAGGAACATTTGATGGCACTGGGCCTGTACTCACTGCAGTTTAGAAGAATGAGGGGTGATCTCATTGAAGTCTATCAAATCTTGAAAGGCCTAGTTTTGGATATGGAGAGGATGCTTACTACAGCTAAGAATAGAGGGACATGCATTTCATACAGAGATGAGGAGGATTTCTTTAGCCAGAGGGTGGTGAATCTGTGAGTTCATTGCCATAGGCCAAGTTGTTGCTTATATTTAAAGTAGAGATTGATAGATTCTTGATTAGTCAGGCCATCAAAGGATATGGGGAGAAGGCAGGAGAATGGGGTTGAGAGGGATAATAAATCACCATAATGGAATGACAGAGCATATGATGGGCAGAATGGCCTAATTCTGCTCCTATGTCTTATGGTCTTATTGTCTCGTGGATATTATTGCCTTGGTGCTTTGATCTATGCTCACAGGTACATGCAATGACATTTTAATACTTTAAGTTGACAACAGGGAGTTTATAAAATTTATAAAAAAAGTCTCCAGGGGGAAACATTGTGTCAGGCATGATTCATTCCTTTCAGCATAATGCTCTCCTGGTTATATTCAGAGTGTCATATACATTGACATATGCATTCATGCCTGGGAATATAAGTTTATACTAATCCTTGTTTTTTTGGCAATGATGCTTTAGTTCATTCTTCCACTCAATGGGGCTAAATCCACCAGAGACAATGAACAAAGCCACACAGAAAATAAAGTAAACGTCCTATTGTAGAAATATTCCCTCAGACACTGATGCAATGTGCCTGTGATGCTTCTGCAAGTAAATTTTTCATTGCATCTGTGCATACATGTACTCTCACATATGACAATAAGCTCGATTTTGACTTTGGCTACAGTTGTATATGCATATCATGCTAATATTAAGACATTCAGTTTCATTAAAGTTGACAGAAATGGAATGCAATCTGTAAATGCTTCTCTGTCACACACTTGGCACATAAAATCAGGGACGAACTTCCACTGTCAATGCAAGCTTTCTGATTAGCAGTGATTACTGGATAATCGTGAATATGTTGACCATGTTTTTCAATTGTTGACTGTATGCACATCCTCATGATTTCCTGATGCTGTCAGCCAGCAGTTGGAAATCTGTTGAAAAAGTAAACTCACCTTTGTTAGCCATACTTTTCCACATTGAAAAATACAAAAGTTGCGATACAAGGATGGTGAAAAAATAAAATATTATTAAAGTTCAATACAGGCAAAAAAAACATTGATGTTAAGTCCTTTTGTCGATTAAACCAGTGGAAGGTACATTATTTAGTTCTATCCGAGATAGATATGGAATAAACTGTTGTGCATAGACTATCATGAAACATGAGAGAGAATTTGTAATCTCTGCTGGTGTGACACTAATAGCTGAGTGCAACAGAGCATAAAAATCTAATTTTATTCAGTGGTGTGCCATGCGGATCAGCAATGCCATCTGAATACATAGACTGATGCCAATTTGCCTAGTTCTCTATGGGTTTACTTACTGGCAAATCCAAGCCATTGCCTCCAGAATTTCAAAATGTATGCATTAATTTTGCTTTAAAGCAAAGAATAAAGTCAGTAATGCTTTTTGAAAATTCCATTCTGGCATTTTTATTCTTTGTTCAGTTGGCTTTACAGGAGTGATGAAAGATGGCGTTCCTTACCTGTGACATAGCTTGACGCCATATTCCTCTTTAAATTAAAAACAAAGAGCTGTTGCCCTGTGATGAGCAGAAGACAAATCAAATTTTCTCCCTTTGCCCCATCTATACTTCCAAATTGCATAATTACAGTCACAGCACATATAATGCACAAAACACTGTATGTCACATGGCAGGGCAGAGGTAATCTCTATTCATAGCCTGACTGTTCAGTGTTCACCCTATCTACCCATGTATTCATATTCAAACTATGTGAGAAGGAATATGTCTTCCCTTTTGTTACCATTCACAATAATTTAGCTCATATTTTATAGTTTGTGCACAGGTAAAAAATATAATTACAAGTAATATATGGGTCAAAAAATTTTCTTAATATTCACATTTGATTTTCCAGCAAAATAGTAAAATTTAGAGCAGTTGTAGCACTGATTGCTGAACACAGCAGTCAGAATTTATAGTATCTGGCCAAGGGGAGGCAGAGGGTTATGGTGAGGCGTGTCTGTGAGGGGAGTAGTGTTGATGCAGGATGGGGTGGGTGGTGTGAAGCAGCATTGATTGGCATTAAAGGTCTAACCCGTTACAGGGCATCATGCTGAAAGAACACGGCTAAACTCAGCTGAAAGAAAAGTCAAAAATGGTTGTCACATTTGTAATTCTAGACTGAAACATTGTAATTTTTATGCCCATCACAAAATTTAAAGACACAACTTGGGCTGATTATTCTGCACAATACCAAAAGAAGGGTATTTGTCAGAAGTACCGTCTTTAGGAAGAAGTGCATTCATATTAGGATATTTATATATAAGATTGCGTTGTAGTGTTGTAAATATTGATCTGATATCCCGGTCAGCAATCCTTTAAAGATCAGATGAACTTTCCACGCACTCATATGACATTAGTGGATCATACAGTATGCAAACTGGTTAATGTGTCTGAATCTCATGAGTAACTTAGCATTTTCGGGCATGTTGAGGATCTGAAATGAAATTCATGATTGTAAGTAAATTATTTAAGACAAATTGTTTTCAGAAGGATCATTGCCATAATCTCTTTACTTGCATGTTCCTTTAAAATAATGAAAATGAAATAGAACAGCTAGACATGGGAATTATGGCATATTATAATACTTAATACCTGCTTAAGAAAATTGGCTTCCAACTCTGAAATATTAAATTTATTGAGCATTTTTATGTTTTTATCATACAGTGCAATTTCTAGGGTTCCGTCTCTTAATTAAGATACAAGCATTCATATATTGGATAAAGATGGCTAAGGAACTAAGGAGAGCTGTCCAGAAGTTCTTTACAATGAGCAATAAATGCTATTTGTATCAGCAAACTCTAATGGGGAAAATGCTTTATTACACATCGTGCACTACGTAGTGCATTAACATTATTATTGGCAGGATCAAGACTGAAAATTACTAGGGTCAGGAAAATTGTTATATCACCTAGTTCTAAATAGCTTCAATTAATGCACGGTTCTTAGTTAAAGTGAACCTGTAATGGCTTTTCAATTGACGTAGCTGTGAATTTAAGCGCACCTGTAGCTTTAATACTATAGGTGGAGTCGTCACAGGGAGACAGGTGCAAACAGCAGAAGCTCTTTTAGTGGAAATGTAAACTTAACTGTTTTTTTTCTCTGTTGACAGTTCCAGTGGAGCCTGTGACACAGGAACTGAGGTAAGGAAGCTATGGGCCATATATTCCCCATTACCATTGATAAAAGTTATTGATTGATTGCCACAAATGCATTGTCAAATTTCAATAGCTTTATCTATTAACCATCATATATAAGTTTTCAATGATTTAATTCCCTGGTAACAGGCAATAAAGAGAATGTACTGATAAACATTTAGAATTGTTTGCAGCAATTTAATCAAGTAATCATTACCATTAAAGGCAAGACACACAAGCACATGCACACTCATTCTTGTTATAGGATGTATACACCCACACACCCACACACAAACACACACACACACACATATTCACACACACACACACACACACACACACACTACATCCTCTCTACCCCACCTACAAACATGTGCAAATTGATAAAAAGACATATATATACATATTTCTCAGAACAATGACTTAAAATAAGGAATATGCAGGAAGATTGTTCCCGATGTTAGGGAAGTCCAGAACGAGGGGTCACAGTTTGAGGATAGAGGGGAAGCCTTTTAGGACCGAGATTAGGAAAAACTTCTTCACACAGAAGTTGAATCTGTGGAATTCTCTGCCACAGGAAACTGTTGAGGCCAGTTCATTGGCTATATTTAAGAGGGAGTTAGATATGGCCCTTGTGGCTACGGGGGTCAGGGGGTATGGAAGGAAGGCTGGGGCGGGGTTCTGAGTTGGATGATCAGCCATGATCATAATAAATGGCGGTGCAGGCTCGAAGGGCCGAATGGCCTACTCCTGCACCTATTTTCTATGTTTCTATGTTTCTATGAATAGATTCAGGGAGTGTATTTTTAAATATTGATTTTTTTAAAGTTAGCAAACAGAGTTTCATTTGACAAGACAAAAGATCCTGTTAAATCAATTAGGAAAGATGATATCTGCATCTGTGGTACTGAACAGGACATTTCCTATCCTAGATTTACTGCTGGTGGATTTCAAATAATGAAGGCTTTAACTTTTATCCAAAAATGAAAAACAATCTTCTTCATTTATAAAATTATTATAGCAACCCTTGCGAAGCCAGTTAATCTAGGGTAGCAGGTTGTCATCATTTCTCTGTGGATGAAAGTTCAACTGAAACTCAGTGGAGGGAGATGTCCACCATTTCAGATAATGAATGTTATGGATGGTATTGAGCTCTGCATACTAAGGTCCATAGCCTGTGATAAACATAGGGAAGGCTGAAACTTATGCCTTAGTCTTCCTTAAACACACAAAAAAATTGGGTTCTTGCTCAGAGCTACTGTCTATCTGCCTTGTATATATAAATGAGATTGAAGTACCACTGGAAGGCTGGCTTTAGTAAAAGAGTACTTAAGATGTCCTCAATGGAAAGCATCATCAGAATTGTTATATAGCAATATTTGAAGTTTCCTTTGAAGTTGAACATTCTATCTATAAGTTTCAACAATGAAACAAAAAATAGTATGATCTATTTGTGAAAGTGTACACTAATGTAACCAAAAAAATGCCAGGGATGCTTTTTACCATGTTTAAGTAATTGTTTATGTGGCATATTCTTATTTGCTACTTCTCTGATGTTTTCCCAAAATAGATTTTCCTTCTTTGTGGCCTTATGGCATCTGACTGACTTGCTCTTTGCACTTGAACTTTAGACTTCCCCAGTCATACACTTCACATGTATACATACATTGCACACATGTTCATGGATGTACAAGCATGCACAAACATGCATGCAGTCATCCTTGCAGATTAATACATATGAATACATGCATATATACAGACACGCAATAACAGACGCGCACACACACACAAACACATAATGCTACATGTACGTTCCTGCATGAGTCACTGGAGAAAGGCTAAAATGGAGGTTTTAGCCTTTCCTCCCAGCTCATGGACACACCTTGGAGAGACTTGCACAGTTTTCCAAACATGATCAGTTAGATCACCATGGCTGGATTATGCCAGGCATTTAGCCATGAATGAGGTATGTTGAAAAAGATGAAGAATATATCAGTTTTTGGGAACTAAAGTAACCCTGTGTGGCAGCAGCTCAGGTAATCTTTACACTGCTGAAAGCAACAATACTGTTCATTGCAGCCTCATATAACCCAACAGTTAGCTACATGTGAGCTCAAGTCCTTTGATCTATATCTACAGATGTCATTGGATCTGAGACACAGTTTACTTTATTTGTGATTCAGTGCAGAGTAGGCCCTTCCAGTCCTTCGAGCCACACCACCCTGCAATCTCCCACATTAATCCTTGCCTAATCATGGATAATTTTCAATGACCAAATAACCTAGCAACTGGTACATCTTCTGGAGCACCCAGAGGAAACCCACATGGTCACGGGAAGAAAGTACAAACTCCTTACAGGTAGTAGTAGGAATTGAACCCAAGTCACCTCTACTGTAAAGCATTGTGCTAAGCTAAATATAACCATATAAGAATTAGAGCACGGACACAGGCCATCTCTGCCCTTCTAGTCCGTGCTGAACTCTTACTCTCACCTAGTCCCATCGACCTGCACTCAGCCCATAACCCTCCATTCCTTTCCTGTCCATATATCTATCCAATTTAACTTTAAACGACAACAACGAACCTACCTCAACCACTTCTACTGGAAGCTTGTTCCACACAGCTACCACTCTCTGAATAAAGAAGTTCCTCCTCATGTTACCCCTAAACTTTTGCTCTTTAACTCTCAACTCACATCCTCTTGTTTGAATCTCCCCCACTCTCAATGGAAAAAGCCTATCCACGTCAACTCTATCTATCCACCTCATAATTTTAAGTACCTCTATCAAGTCCCCCCTCAACTTTCTACGCTCCAAAGAATAAAGACCTAACTTGTACAACCTTTCTCTGTAACTTAGGAGATGAAACCCAGGCAACATTTTAGTAAATCTCCCCTGTACTCTCTCAATTTTATTGACATCTTTCCTATAATTCGGTGACCAGAACTGTACACAATACTCCAAATTTGGCCTCACCATTGCCTTATACAATTTCAACATTACATCCCAACTCCTATACTCAATGCTTTGATTAATAAAGGCCAGCATACCAAAAGCTTTCTTCACCACCCTATCCACATGAGATTCCACCCTTAGGGAACTATGCACCATTATTCCCAGATCCCTCTGTTCTACTGCATTCTTCAATGCCCTACCATTTACCATGTAGGTCCTGTTTTGATTAGTCCTCCCAAAATGTAGCACCTCACATTTTTCAGCATTAAACTCCATCTGCCATCTTTCAGCCCACTCTTCTAACTGGCCTAAATCTTTCTGCAAGCTTTGAAAACCTACTTCATTATACACAATGCCACCTATCTTAGTATCATCTGCATACTTACTAATCCAATTTACCACCCCATCATCCAGATTTAAATGCCAAAATAAACTGCACCTGCCTCAGGTAGATGCCTGGGTCCACTGTTTGGAAAAACCATAGTGATGGTGGGGATAGGGGTCTGTGGATGACTTTAAACAAAGCTGTTTCACTGTGAGAGTAGGCTGATGCCCTGCTTATTGAATTATATGACTTCACTGTGTTACTCATTCTGAGAAGTGTGAAAGCTGCCTGGAGATGACTCATTTAAAAAAATGGCTTTTCTTCATTGCTGTCATGCACCAAAGTTCCTAAAAAAACAGGAACTAGTCAGGAAAGGAACTTCAAAGTTCAAAATTCAAAATACCCTTTGTTATCACAGTTCATACATGCCACCACATATAATCCTGAGATTCCTTTTCCTGTGGGTCTACTTAATAAATCTATAGTTTAACTTAGTTTAACTGCCCCAAAATGCTCCAAACTTATAAAGCATTGAGTACAGGAATTGGGGTGTTACGTTGAAGTTGTGTAGGACATTGGAGAGGACAAATTTGGAGTATTGTGTGTAGCTCTGGTCTACAGGAAAGATGTCAATAAACTTAAAAGACTGCAGAAAAATTTACAAGGATGTTGCTGGGACTTAAGGATCTGAGTTACAGGTAAAAGATAAATATGTTGGGACTTTATTTCCTACAGTGTAGGAAAATGAGGGGAGGACTTACAGAGATATTCAAAATTCTGAGGGGCATAGATAGGGTAAATACATGGAGGCTTTTTCTCCTGGGGTTGGGTGAGACTAAAACCAGAGGTAATCAAACCATAAGCAAGAAAAAATTTGAAGATGCTGGAAATCCGAGCAACACACACAAAATGCTGGAGGAACTCAGCAGGCCAGGCAGCATCTACGGACGTTTCAGTCCAAGACCCTTCATCAGCACCCTTCATTATGCCTGATGAAGGGTCTCAGCTCGAAACATTGACTGTTTTCCCTTTTCCATAGATGCTGCCTGGCCTGTTGAGTTCCTCCACTATTTTGTGTGTGTTGTTTGGATTTCCAGCATTTGCAGATTTTCTCTTGTTTGTGATTGAACAATTTTGAGCAGTGGGGTGAGAATTGATGCCTCATGTTCCTTCAACATGAACCTTTTCAGTATTTTAACTCTAATGCTCTGGAGAATTAAGTAGGTACACTATGTTCTGGGGCGGCACAGTAGCATAATGCAGTACAGGCGACCCGGGTTCAATTCCTGCCAGAGCCTGTAAGGAGTTTTTATGTTATCCCAACGACATAGGTTAATTGGTCATTGTAAATTAGGCTAGGATTAAATTGGGGGATTGCTGGCCAGTGTGGCTCGAAGGGCCAAAATAATCTATTCTGCGCTGAATCTCAATAAACAGGCCAAAAAATCTTAAAATCAGGTAATAGGAATTCTTACGTAACCCTGCATTCCAGTAGAAACAGAGGGGTGTTGAAAGATAACAGGTTGGAGATAATCACTTCTAGGCCCATAAAATATGTAGGATGTGCAGCTGTAATGATAAAAGAGAAAATGGTAATAGGAATTAAACAAAGATAGTGTGTTACCCATTAATCTAAGTTTGCAGTTGTGTATTTATGGTTAACTTTAAAGTTACTGATAAAGTAATCAAATATCATTATGTCTAAATGTAGAAGTTTGGAAGAAGCCCAACAACATTTGTGACTAAAACCATTTATAATATTTAGGTAGGTACTCAATCCTAGACTCCTTCCTTAAGAAAGCCGTGCTTAGCTGGCTGTCAAACAAGGGGTGGGAGTGGGAGAGAGATTTTCACAGGCTTGACTGATGAAAACATTCCAAATGTCACAGGGAAAATCTCGAAAGGCATTCCTGCTCCTCTATGCAGCTGATGCTGTACTGAAAGATTTCATACCCTGAAAGGGCAGATATTTGAGCCGATTTTGTGGGGGTTATTCTGAGAGACAAGGGGATAAAGCCTTTGCGTATCACGTTGGCTTGAAGGTTATCACTTTTTCTTCTGCACAAGAAGTTTTTGGACTCAAGTACTGATTCAGAATTTGAACTCATAAGTGAGGCTGAGACATTTGTTCACACTGTTCACCTGGTACATTGTAAAAGATGACCTCCATCTGATGAACTTCCCAGCTGGGTAATCCAAGACAAAAACTGTTCTCTATTAATTGGATAAGTAAATGGCTCCCAGTGTTGGAAGAACTATTCTGTAGGAAAAGTGTGCATAAAGACAAATGTTTATATTGGCCCTGACACAGCCATTTGTCAACTGATACACCTTAGATGCTACCGGAATATATTAAGGTTACTCTGGGGAATTTTAGGCCCGGGGTATCGCATGTAACTCATTTAAATAATTCCCTATTTTGGCACCTCTGAAATATCTTTCCACCCCAGGCCATTTGGTCTGCCGATTAGCCAAAATGAGTTTACAGTTATATGGCAATCAGACAGAAATGTGAATTTGGGAGTCTCCAATTAATTGAAGAGGTTAGCTGAATTAGCCATAAAGACTCCCAGAAGGTATTCCCTCCTATTTATTGCAAGATTATGGAAGAAGAACAACACAAATAGGAGGAGAAGGTGGTCATGTGATACCTAGAGCCTGCTCTGCCATTCATAAGGTCATTGCAGTTCTTATGTTCGCCTCAGTTCCACTGTCATTCTTGTCCCCGATAACACTTAGTGCCCTTATTTAAAAAAAATTTTGGTCTTAAATATATTCAAAGATTCAACCTCCCTATCTGCCTGGGTTCAAGAATTCCAAAGGTTCACAATCCTCCAAGCAAAAACAGCTCCCCTGTTTTCCAATTAGGTGTGCACTCCCTTAATGTGAATCTACGTCTCTCAGGCCTAGATTTTTTTCTAGAGGGGAAACATGTTCGCAGTATCTTTATTCCTTTAGTGATAAGATCCAACATTCTATTATCTTCCTTAATTACTTGCTGGACTTAGATGCTGCTCTCTATGCTTCATCTATGAGTACCAAATCCTTCTGTACCACAGCATTCTACAACTTTTCCCACTTAAAGTATTAAATAAGAAGTGAACATCACCACTGACCACAAAGATTGAGCACACTCTGAGACTGACACTAAAATGTTTTCCTTTTTGCCCAAATGAAGTGAATTACTTCACATTTCCTATAGCATACACCATTTGCTTACCTGTCTATATTCCTTGGCAGACTTTTTCCATCAATGGCAAAACATTTTCCCACCTTTCTTTGCTTCATAAACATAATTGGCCACAAAAACTGGTGGGTTTCATCCCACTCATTACTATTGCTTATAAATATGTGAAGCTCCTGGACTAATGGCTATTGCACCATAATAATTATATCTTGCCATACTGACAATCTCACCCACTGTATCAATCTTGTTCCTTATTAATAGAACGATCCCAACTTTGTTTCTTTCTATCATTCTGAAATTCCAACTTGCCTGCAATATTCATTTCCCAGCCTTGTCACCCTGTAATCATCTCACTGTAATGGCAATGAGTTCATTCACACTTTATTTCTGTTCAAGCCATCAGTTCAGCTATCTTATTCAAGCTGCCTTCAGGTACAGTATTGAGCCTTTACTTTTGTGTTGCTATTTTACTGTGCTGGCATCGATAGATGCATGGATAGACATTATGACACTGTTAAAAGTAGAGCAAAGAGTCTTCCTCATGTCCAAGATGATATTTCTCCTTAACATAACATTATTGAGAAACAAACTATAGCATTGCTCATCGTGTTGAACACTATAATCATTTTGGGATTCCTTAGAACGATTTTTTTCCATTCATTGTTTCTCCATCTTTTTTTTCCTTGGGTCTTGTCCTGATATGGATGTTGGATGTCGATGTTTCAAGTTTTTTTTGTTCTAGTGAGCCTTCTGTCCAGTGCATTCACAGAAAACTCTGTCACTATATAAATTATTCCCTGTTTATTTTCACTAAATTATAGAAGAGTCAATTCATATACCAGCTTTCATAATAGTTCATTTGATGACCTGCAACCTTTCGAGGCTATGTGTCAGTCAGTGCCATGCTGTGCATTTGCTGTTTGTTTGGCTTGCATTTCCTGTGCAGGTTCTAACCTTTAATGTTAGAACTCATTCATGTTACTGCGTCTCTGAGTTCTTGAGCAGAGTTAAGCCCCGTTTCTTCTTCCTGTTCTTCAACAGTAAAAATGCAAACTAGCTCACTGACTGTTTCTGGCACTGTTCCAGCATAGAATGCCTTTTTCAAAAGAGTAAACTGTGATCCAGAACTGAAGTCTGCACTACAGAATTGGTATGGGCACTAATTAAATTGCAGCAAACAGACAACATTGAAAACTCATGCACCAGGTAGTTTTCATGACACTGGACCACATTGTTCGGAGTCCATTTGTGAAACTGAGATGAACCTTATATGTTTGGCTGGCACTCATTCCAGCCAGCTTAGATTTGCCACCAGAAATAGAGTGCAGGTATTCCTTAATTTACTAAAGGGTTGTTTCACTGTAAAATGTTTCATTAAGCAAAAATTCGCAACCTGAAAAGACATTTCCCACTAAACTAAACATAAAAGTTCTGGTTGCATTCTGTACTGTTGCTGAAAAACAACAGATTTCACATCATATAAGACAGTGATAATAAACCTGATTCTGATTCTCACTTCAAGAACTTTGACATTAAAAAGTATTTAAAAATACATTGATATAAATATCTAAAAAGCTTAACACCATATATTATTTTATTAACAATTAAATTATAAAATTATGAAAAGATATATAGTTTACACTTTCAAAATACTTTACCTGAGAACTGAGAGTGTGCCACAGGGTCATAGCATCATGCCACAGGGAAACAGTTCATTCATCCTACTGTGTTCACGCTGATCAGTGGGCACCAACTGGTAATAATCCTACTTCCAGCCCTCTCCCTTTGCCTTCTATGCCAAAGAGATTCATGTGCCCATCTAGACAATTCTGAAATGCTGTCACTGACTCTGCTTCCAAATTCTCTCAGGCAGTGTATTCCTGGGGATCACCACAGTCAACCGCCACTGAGAAATTGTCTGGATTTCTTATTCCTTACCTTCAATCGTGTCCTTTGATTTTAACTATCTCTAATGTGTGGAAATTTTTCCTGCAGTCTAACTCACCTATACCTCTTATAATTACAAGATATGTACCTCAATCACACCAGCTCCAGAGAAAACAAGCCTAACCTTCATAACAGTTATTAGAATTGCTGATAAGAGGATACTTCACCCTGTAGGAAAATCTGGAATTAGGGTTACTGCTTCAAAAAAAAGGGCACTTACCCATTTAAGAAAGAGATCATGAGGATAATGAATCTGGCATTATCTTGCTCAAAGCCTCAAAGGCATAGTCCTGATATAAAAAGGAAATGAGAGGTTACTCAGGCAGGCAGAGATATGGAGCTGAGTATGTAATTAGGTCAACCATCATCTGGAGGAATGTTGGAGCAGGTTCAAGCAGTACAGTAGCCTACCTCTGTTCCTAATTCCTCCCTTTGTATACAAGTAATAGTGCCAGCTTTGCGTGAGGAGGTAAGATTTGTCACTACTGCTCTGATCATGATGGTAGTAAATCTGAACATGATGGAATTTGCAATGTTGACATTGAGGTTGATGAACAAGATGTTGATAGAAATCTGGAGAATTCTTCATTATCACATGGAGTACAGTCAGGGCAATAACTTTAATTTGTCTGTACTGTTAAAGACCATCGTTATATTTTATAACTCCAAAATATGGCGCTAATTGAGAGCAAAATGACAGGAGTCCAGGAGCACTGGTTTTATTTTTCTTTTTTTTTACTTTAAGTGAGGCGCGTACATATCACGTAGTGACATGATACAGGTAGTAAGAGTGTACACAATGCATCCACAGCATAGTAAATTATAAATTTTCCCATTCAGGCCCAAACATATAATCATTTTGGAGGCTTTCATACTTGTGGGATAATGTGTTTCCTCACTCCGCTTGGCAGGTGAGACTTGTGGCTGGGAAGGCAATCCCAGGTTCAGGGGCCTCCTCCGTGATGGTTGCGGGTGTTGACTCTGAGACTGTAGGAAAAGATTCTTACTGCTCTGCGCACCTTACTTCTCTTTCCCTTTTCCTCTTCTAATTTGTGCATCTTGATCTTGGGAAAGTGCCTGGAGTATTCTCTTATTAATCCTTCTATTGCTCCCTTTATGATCTGATCTCTCCTCTTGGTTTCACTATCCACAATCTCATCTGTTGAATCCTTTGTTTTTGTATCTCCATTGACTCCGTTCTTTTTGGCCTTCCGTTCATACAACTGGACTTTGGTCTTTGCATTTACCTTTACAAGCAGCTTTTTGTCTCCCAACTGATGATCATGAAATAACATTAATGCATGCAGAATCGATTCTGGTACGTTATATTCACAGAAGCCAAGTGCTTGCAACTTTCTTGAAGGTCCTGGAACTCTGTTCCAGCTAAAATCTAGGAGCTTAATGTCCAAGGATACACATTGTATCAAAACAATAGGCAGGAAGGCAGAGGGGGTGGTGTGGTTCTATTGGTAAAAAATGAAATTAAGTAATTAAAAAAAGGTGACAGAGGGTCGGAAGGTGTTGAATCGGTGTGGATAGGGATAAGGAACTTCAAGGGTAAAAAGACACTAATGGAAGTGATAGCAACACACATCAAAGTTGCTGGTGAAAGTAGCAGGCCAGACAGCATCTCTAAGAAGAGGTACAGTCGACGTTTCAGGCCGAGACCCTTAAACATCGACTGTACCTCTTCCTGGCGATGCTGTCTGGCCTGCTGTGTTCACCAGCAACTTTGATATGTGTTGCTTGAATTTCCAGCATCTGCAGAATTCCTGTTGTTTGCGTTTTTAAACTGGAAGTGATAGACCAACCCCAAGCAGTAGTAAGGCTGTGGTCTAAAAATTACAAATAGAGATAGAAAATGCATGCCAGAAGAGCATTGTTACAATAGTCATGGGGGATTTCAATATGCAGGGAGATTGGAAAAATCAGGTTGATGCAGAATTACTAGAGAGGGAATTTCTGGAATGCCTATGAGATGGTTTTTTTGGGCAGCTCTTGGTTGAGCCCACTGGAGGATCAGATATTCGGGACTGGGTATTGTGCAATGAGCCAGAATTGATTAGAGAGCTTAAGGTAAAAGAATCTTTTAGGGTGAGTGATCATAATATGATCAAATTCACCCTGAAATTTGAGAAGGAGAAGCTAAAGACAGTATTACAGTGGAGTAAAGAGAATTACAGGTGCATGAGAGAGGAGTTGGCCAGAGCTGATGGGAAATGAACACTGGCAGGAATGATGACAAACAGCAATGGCTGGAATTTCCGGAAGCAATTTGGAAGGCACGGAATAGATATGTCCCAAAGAGGAGGAGTATTCTAAAGTCAAGATGACACAACCATGACCAACAAGGGAAGTTAAAGCCACAGAGAGGGGATATAATAGAGCAAACATTAGCGGGAAGTTAGGGAATGGAAAACTTATAAATACCAAGAGAAGGCAACTAAATAATCATAAAGAAGGTAAAGATGAGAAACAAAAGTAAACCAACCAATAATATTAAAGAGGATACCAGAAGTTTTTTTCAGATACGTGAAGTGTGAAAGAGAGACAAAAGTGGATATCGGACTACTGGAAAACAATGCTGGAGAGATAGTAATGGGGGACAAGGAAATGTCCAATAAACTGATTAAGTATTTTGCGTCAATCTGTGGAAGACATTAGCAGTATGGTGAAAATTCCAGGTGTCAGAGGTCATGAAGTACGTGAAGTTACCACGACTAGATAGAAGGTTCTTGGGAAACTGAAAGGTCTGAAGATAGATAAGTCACCTAGACTACACGGTGTACACCCTATAGTTCTGAAAGAGGTAGCTGAAGAGATGAAGAAGGCATTATTAATGATCTTTCCAGAATCTCCTGATTCTGGAATACCTCTGGAAGACTGGAAAACTGTTAATATCACTCCATTCTTCAAGAAGGGAGAGAGGCAGAAGAAAGGAAATTATAGACCAGTTAGTCTGATCTCAGTAGTTGGGAAGATATAGGGAGATTGTTAAGGATGTGGTTTTGGGGTACTTGGAGGCACATGATCAAATAGGCTGTAGTCAGCATGATTTCCTCAAGGGAAAATCTTACCTGACAAATCTGTTGGAATTCTTTGAAGAAATAACAAGCAGGATAGACAAAGGAGAATCAGTCAATGTTGTGTGCTTGGATTTTCAGAAGGCCTTTGACAAGTGCCACACAAGCTACTTAACAGTTGCTGCTTAATGTAGCTTGTTAAGGCTGCTTAACAAGCTACGAGGACATGGCATTACAGGAAAGATTCTAGCGTGGATAAAGCAATGCAGATAGGCAGGAGCCAAAGAGTGGAATTAAGGGAGCCTTTTCTGGTTGGCTGCCTGTAACTAGTTGTATTCCACTGGGATCTGTGTTGGGACCGATTCTTTTTACAATATATGTTGATGATTTGGATGATGGAATTGATGGCTTTGTTGTAAAGTTTGCAGAAGATACAAAGATAGGTGGAGGAGCAGGTAGTTTTGAGGAAATCGGGAAGCTGCAGAAGGACAGAGACAGATTAGGAGAGTGAGCAAAGAAATAACAGATGGAGGTTGTGTCAGGAAGTGTATGGTCATGCACTTTGGTAGAAGAAATCAAAGAATTAACTGATTTCTAAATGGCCAGAATATACAAAAAAATGAGTTGTAAAGGGACTTGGAAGTCCTTGTGTAGGATTCCCTAAAGATTAATTTGCAAGTTGAGTCTGTGATGAGAAAGGCAAATGTGATTTTTGCATTCATTTCAAGAGGACTAGAATATAAAAGCAAGGATGTAATGTAGAAACTTTATAAAGCACTGATGAGGCCTCATTTGGTGCAGATTTAGGCCCCTTAACTTAGAAAGGATGTGCTGAACCTGGAGAGGCTTCAAAGCAGGTTCACAAAAATGATTCCAGGATTAAACGGCGTGTCCTATGAAGAACATTTGATGGTTCTGGGCTGATATTCACTGGAATTTAGGAGAATGAGCAGTGACCTGATTGAAACCTGTTGAATGGTGAAAGGCCTTGATAGAGTGGATGTGGAGAGGATGTTTCCAATGGTGAGAATGACTAAGACCAGAGGACACAGCCTCAAAATAGAGTGGTGTCCCTTTAGAATGAAGATGAATTTCTTTAGCCAAGGAGTGTAAATCTGTGGAATTCTTTGCCACAGGCAGCTGTGGAGGCCAGGTCTTTACGTATATTTAAGGCAGAGGTTCATAGGTTCTTGATTGGTCAGGACATGAAGGGATACAAGGGAAAGGCAGGAGATGTGGACTGAGAGGAAACATGGATTAGCCATGATAAAATGTCGGAGCAGGGTCAATGGACAAAATAGCCTAATTCTGCTTCTATATCTTATTGTCCTATGGTCCAAAACTAAGCCACATTTCACAAGTAACTACCTGATTAACACATCAGAAACATTCTCAGATATGTTAACTACAAAAATTGTTATAGTCAGGCCACTGCTCTCGACATTTACACGATTCCTCTGAGCAGCACAGTACTTCCTTGGTCCAGTGTACTTTCCAACCAGAGGCACAGAGGCACCAGCACTTGTTTTTTTCTCTGTTGGGAAGCAGTTCCTGGTGTACAGCATGGAGACAATTGAGGCACCACCCTGTACTTTTGTTATTTTGCTTCTAATTAATTCTATTGCAGACGATGTGGCATGCAAATGGTAGATGGATCTCCAATCAAGTTGTCATTATCTCAGCCAATCATGCCCCCACTAAGATGGCCCTCCTGTCTTTACCACATACAAGCCCAATATGGCTTGTTAGTTGTTGTATTTCAGTATTACAAATGTTATTCTTACAGTAGTTATCTTTACTTCAGTATAGGTTCTTGGTTGGATACCTGCGGTCTTCAAGTTCCATAGTTTTGAAATGTCATTCAAACTCATTTTGTAGAATGACTGAAACAGTTGAATCAGTCCAATTCCATTCTAATTAACTTGCTGTTCAATTCTGGTGTAAGCCATATTACTTGTCTATTGTCCGTTTTCACAATGTAAATCTCAAGTCTACTCAGTCCTGTGTCACTCTAATCATCATCAGACTTTTCATCAACAGCATGCAGATTAATACTCTTTTTGAAACTGCAACTTGACTTTCTACCTTTTTCTCTTTCCTGTGCAGTCCATCTATTTTTGCCTGTTTGTCATGCTCTTGATATGTGACCTACTTTGTTGTATTTTCTGCAAATTCTGTCTTTAAATCTGCATTGATCTAGTGTGAGCCCCCGTCACAAAGGTAGCACAATTTTTTGTCCCGTTTGGTTTCTGTTTAGACGCTGCAATTTTGTTCAAGCTCACTTGCATTCCTGTCGGCCATTTCAATTGATACAGCAATTTCTTTTAAATATAAGTTGTGCTTCAGAGAGCACTTGTTTTGATGCTTTCTTGTAAGATTCCATAAACTGAGTGATCTCTCAGTGCATCATTAAGCCTATCACTGAACTGACAATGCTCAGATAATTTCTTCAATCCAGCTATGTATGCTGAAATGGACATCTCTTCCCTTTGATTCCCCTGATGAAACTTAAACTGTTGTGCAATCATCAATGATTTCAGATCTAAATGTTCCAGCATTACTTTCACAATATCAGCAAAGCTCATATCGGCTAGTTTGGTTGGAACAGATGAACTCCTAAGCAAGCAGTATGCTTTTAAATCCAATGTTCTCAGCAAAATTGGCACTCACTTATTGTCAGCCGTTCCATTTACTATAAAATACTGATTAATCTGCTCAGTATACAATATCCAGTTATCTGTTATGTAATCAAAAGTGCCAATCTTTCCGACAGAGCCAACCATTTCTGCTCATTTTATGTTATGATTATTATCATTTGGAACTCATTGCTTATGAACAGTGTTCCCTCTGAGGTTTGTGCATGTGTGCATGCACACATCCTTTGCTACCAGCGCACAAAGGAATTTAAACTGCACAAAACATTATCACCCTCTACCTCGTTGGTATGTTCAGTATATTTCACAATTGTACACAATCACATTTTTTTCTGGTTTCTGATGAGGACAGTGTTGACAGCATGGAGTTTGCAATGATTTTAGAACAGGCTTTATACAGTTTTTATTTAAAAAAATATTGATTCTCTATGTCAAATTCCAAAGAAGCAAAGGGTGTGATGCGCAAAAGAACTGCTAGATCATTTAAAACAGAATGACTTAATGAAAGCTCATGAGTTCAGGAGTGTGCAGTTATGAGAAATATTTATGGTACGATACAGAAATTGGTGTTACCCTAGTATATTGTCGTGAAGCAAAAGTTGCTGGAGAATTTGCCAGTGCGAAGGAGTGGAGTGATATTTGGAAACTTGAATTTTTAAAGTGTCATTTAACAAGCAAATCACATATGGACAATGTGCAAAAACTCCAGCAAGAAAGTCCTTCATTAGCAGGGCTGTAGCATGTATGCTTGTTTTGTGAGAGTGCAGATGAACGAGATGAAAATGATCAAACCCAGAGAAGATCATGGTTCTTATTGACAGTGTTTTGCTAGCTGTTAAAATGAATACCTCTATATATGACATTCAATATGCAAATATCATTATCACTGGGCAAAAAAATAGCACAGCACAAGATTTTTGCACGCACTGGTCATTACAAATTAGAGGGAAAATTGTTTATGAACCTGTGAATTCTACCATCTTATGCTTTTTTAAAAGTTCTATCGTCTTTCCTTTTGTGGAGAAAATGTGTTGTTGCTTCAAAGGAAATGAAATGTGCTGCACCTTTTTAAAAACTCAACCTTTTTTTTTAACTTGAGCGTCTCACTGAGCTTCAACATACCTCATTGCCACTGTCATGTTATGTAACTTCTAAACATTAAACTAATTGAAAGCAAAAAGACAGGAGACAAAGACCACTTGTTTAGTTGTAACTCTCCTTTGGCTAGTGGCTTAATGTTCACACCCCCCCACCGCTCCAGCCCGGCCAAACTTAAGAAATCCCGTTACGGTGGATGGTGCACGATGTGTCCCCTGTTGCAAATCAGTATCACGAAATAACAAACAGTACACAATATGCGATTGAACGATTGAGCTTTATAATTCTTAAATTTGACTATATGGTTAGTAAAGAAAACAAAAGAAGGAAAAGGGCCCATTCTCATGAAACAGTATAATGTGCAAAATTGGAGCTCACTGATAAGGCTGTTCATCCACCACCAACCTCCTCCGATCATCGCTGATCTTCGGACCCTCACTCCAAGTCCACTCTGTTCGAGGTCTACCAACTCTCTCCATTTGTGTCTTCTCTCCTCACCTCTCCATGGCAAAAGACCGCGAATTCCCGGCTCCCAGACACACAAGAAAGAACAACATCCCACTCATTGGCTTGCATGCCCCGTTATCTCTAGTCATAACCCAAACATTGCTGCTACAGAGAAACCATTACCTAAGCAGTGGAACATTACAGAGAAGCCATTTCATTAGCAGTGAAACCTTACAGCGTGTTACACAGTTTTTGTTTTCTTTTCCCTTTAAGTGAGATGTGCACATATCACGTGGTGGTTTGATGATGTATACAATTTACATACTTTTACAGATAACACACAATGCATTACATAAACAACAAAGAATGCTTAATCAACAACATTCGAGTTTACTCAATTATTACTGAAATATTAAATACACAACACTGCAAGATTTAACAAATGTCTGGTGCTCACTTAACACTCATCTTTTCCACTTACATTCATTACAACTAATGTAGTATTAATGCTCACACTCTGCCATGATTTAATAGAGGAGGCGTAATCCTTAGAACTGCAAGGCATTTCCAGAATACATTTTGGTTAATGCTAACAAAATGCAGATCATTGTCATCTCGATAAAGACAAAATGCTAAAGGAGAAAGAAGGCTTCAATGATGGAGAAGATCACAATTTTCATTATAGCAAAAAGTTCTTTGCAAAATAGACAATATGTACTCTAAAGACTCAATGGTATTGTAATGAAAATTTGTAAATTGAATGTGTGTAAATTAAGGAATACCTGTATTACCACAACATAAATAGAAATTCTCAAAAACAGAAGACTTGTTTAAGTAGAAACCCAAAATCTCCAATAGTTTCTACAAGTGCCAAGTACTTCCATTTTCAATTTGTCTCCTTAGAATGACAATTTTGCTGTCATAACAATTTAGCATCATTACTATTTAATCATTCATCATATCCACATAGCTTATTTTATTTTTAAAAGGACATGTGCATAACCTCATTTGCAGCAGACCGACATGGACGACAATGGACTTTAAGCATGTACTTTGATTTTATGTGGAGGCTGTCATGATATTCTTCCACACTTTTTGGTGAAAGATTGGCAGAGCCTTCAAATAGTGCAAGAAGCCAGAAACAGCAAGTTCTGTAGCAACTCTGCTTTACTTCCTCACAAAGTAATTAGGGATGATCAGCACCTCTCATCCCTTTGTGTGTGGTAAGTCGTGTCTAACCAATCTTTAGATACTAAGAAAGCTAATGAAGGCAACGCCATGAATGTTGTCTACATGGACTTTCACAAGGTTCCACATGGGAGATTGGTCAAGATGGCTTAATCATTTGGTATTCAAAATGAAGTAGTAAATTGGATTAGATATTGGTTTCTCAGAAGAAGTCAAAGAGTGGTTATAGATGGCTGCCTCTCTTGACTGGAGGCCTGTGACTAGAAGTGTGCAGCAAGGATCAGTGCTGGGTCTGTTCTTGTTGGTCATCTATATCAATGATCTGGATGATAATGTGGTTAAATGAATCTGGAAATATGCGGATGACACCAAGATGGGGGTGTAGTGGACAGGGAGGAAGATCATCAAAGCTTGCAGTGGGATTTGGACCAGCTGGTGAAGTGGGCTGAAAAATGGCCGAGGGAATTTAATGCAGACAAAAGTGTAAGGTGTTGTACTTTGGGAGGATCAACCAGGGTAGGTCTTTCACAGTGAGCAGTAGGGCACTGACTAGCGCAGTAGAACAAAGGGATCTGGGAGTACAGATCCATAATTCATTGAGAGTTACATCACCGGTAGGTAGGGTCATAATGAAAGCTTATGGCCTTCATAAATCAATGTATTTTCAGAGGGGTTGGGATGTTATGTTGAAATTGATTAAGACCCTGGTAAGGCCTAATTTGGAATATGATGTGCAGTTTTGGTACCTTACCTACAAGAAGTATGTAAATAAGATTGAAAGAGTGCAGAGAAAATTTACAAGGTTGTTGCTGAGACTTGAGGACCTGAGATATAGGGAAAGGTTGAATATACCAAGAATTTATTCCCTAGACTGTAAAAGACTGAGGGGAGATTTCATAAAAGTATACAAAATTATGAGATGTATAGATCGGGTAAATGCAAGCAGGATTTTTCCACTGAGGTTGGATGAGACTACATTAAGATGTCATGGTTTAAGGGTGAAAGGTTCAAAAGTTCAAAGTTCAAAGTAAATTTATTATCAAAGTACATACACGTCACCATATACAACCCTGAGATTTACTTTCTTGTGGGCATACTTAATAAATACATAATAGAATAATAACCATAATAGAATCAATGAAAGACCACATCAACTTGGGTATTCAACCAGTGTGCAAAAGAGAACAAACTGCACAAACACAAAAAGAAAGGAATAGTAATAATAAATTAATAAGCAATAAATATCAAGAACACAAGGTGATGGAGCCAGTCAATATACTCTCCGCTACACATCTGTTGAAGTTTATCAAAGTTTTAGAAGTCGTGCCAAATCGTCTCAATCTCCTGAGGAAGTAGTGGTGCTGTGTAATTGCCCATACAAAGGTGAAATGTTTAAGGGGAATATGGGGTGGGGAGCCTCTTCACTCAGAGGGTGGTGAGAGTGTGGAATGAGCTGCCAGTGCAAATGCTGGAGCTGGAGTCAATTTCAACATTTAAGAAACATTTTGGTAGGTACCTGGATGACAGGGTTATGGAGGGCTTTGATCCTGGGTGCAGGTCGATGGGACTAGGGAGATTAATGGGTCTGAAGAGACTAGATAGGCCAAAAGGCCTGTTTCTGTGTTGTCATTTTCTATGACTCTAGGGTAATAATAAATCAGAATATTAATCCCCAACACCAACACCAACTTACCAAACCCATGAAACTCTACCCCAGAATTTCAATATACATCTGTTCCATCTCAGCATGAATTGATGCATTTTAGTGACTTCTCTTTGTTAGCTTAAACAAAACCAAGTGCATTTTCAGCAAGTCAACAAGAGTAAGGGAGAAAAGGAAATAGTAACAGCTGTCTCTGTAAAAGGTCTATGACTGAAACCAAATGTGATCCCCTTCCCTGATTAAGGCTTGCTGTCTTCCTTTTCTCCCATCATTTGTATCAGCCACATTCACACTAGCTCTGTAAGTGAGAGAGATTATATTTCTCTTGCAGTTCTGGCTTGATATTTCAGTTTAGCTGGCTGCTCTGTGCCAAGTTCTTTCAACAACAAATGCATCATTGCAAAACAGTCTTCTGTTTGACTGGCAGGCACACCCATCTCTCTGCTCTGTTTGCATTAACAATGACAGTGCATCATGTGAATTCTGGTAACGTTTATAGGGAAAATACAAGCAAATATTCCACTGGCTGTAAGAAGTCATTGTGCTGTGGAATGGCAAATTATTTTGTTGTTAGGCATGAGAAATATATGCTTTTGTATAAATCCCTATCTTCCAATTTCACTTGAAAAGCTCGCCAAGAAATAGTAGAAAGGGAAATATTAGATCTGGAGTTAACTGGCAAAAAATAAAATCTTTGCTCTTCAAAACCAAACCTGAAGTAATATCAATATTTTGTCATTAATAAAGACACTAAAACAATAGCATTTCCTATATCAAAACAACATGGAAATAGAATTGACTAATTTCCCATTGATCACTTGGTGAAAAAGAAGGAAGAACACCAGAATCAATAATTGTGAGGCAGGAAATTGCGGGATGGATTTCCTTTAATTCATTCAAAGTTGGTGTCTGTAAAAAAACTGTCTTTGAACAATTTCACAAATGTAAGTGAGATGACAAAACAATTCATTGTGGTTAAAATGATGATGCAGTTCATTTCAGATGGACCAGTGTCGAAGATGACACCGGTGAATCACAGCAACATGTTGGATTCTGCTCACAAAACTTATGAATACCTCCTCTGAATTACTCTCACTGCAGCCGGCAACCTGTAATTTCACTTTAAGCATCACCATTAAGACTGTTCCCTTTTGAACAGTCTTAAGGAATTAGTTATTTCATGACCTTCGGCAGATTTAACTCTCAAGCATGCAGGTATGGCATTTGAAGTGGACAAGAGTACATCAGCATGACTGGAAGAGAGCGAGGAAGGGAGGACTCCAATCCAGACTGAAATGCAGTGGAATGAAAATCCAGCAAATGTACAGTCCCTGGAGAACAAGATCGAGGATCTAGGGGTAAGATTGCTGTATCGGTGGGACATGAGGAAGTGCTGTAATCTGTGTTTCATGGAGACATGGCTTACTCCAGGCATGCTGAATACATTAGTAAGACTCAAACGCTTCTTGATAGACTAGATGGATTGGAAAGGACCACTGATTCAGTAAAGGCTGAAGGTAGGGGTCTCTGTTTCATGATAAACTTGCACCACCCCCTGATGACCATGTGATTGCAGTTTCTGAGGTTGACATGAGAGCATCCTTCAGGAGAGTGAACCTACGGAAAGCATCCGGCCCAGATGGGGTACCTGGCCTAGTACTGAAGAACTAGCTGGAATATTCACCGATATCTTTACCCTCTTGCTTTGGCAGTCTGAGCTACCCACCTGCTTCAAGCAGGCTTCAATTTTACTGGTGCCTAAGAATATCATGGTAACCTGCCTCAATGATTATTGTCCAGTAGAACTTACATCCACTGTGATGAAGTACTTTGAGAGGCTGGTGATGAAACATATCAACTCCTACTTGAGAAGTGATTTGAATCCATTCCATCACAACAGGTCAACAGGCAGATGACATTTCATTGGCTCTTCGCTCAATATCTGGACAGTAAAGATGCATTCATCAGTATGGTCTTCATTGACTACAGCATGGCATTCAATACTATCAAACACTTAAAACTAATCAATAAGCTTCACATCCTCGGCTTAATACCTCCTTGTGCAACTGGAACCTCGATTTATACAGACGAAATGCTGGAGGAACTCAGCAGGCCAGGTAGCATCTATGAAAAAGAGTACAGTCAACATTTCAGGCTAAAACCCTTCAGCAGGAGTTGGAAAAGGGTACAGTTAATTTTGGGGGCTGAAACCCTTGGGCAGGACTTTTCCATAGATGCTGCCTGGCCTGCTGAATTCCTCCAGCATTTTTGTATGTGTTGCTCAGATTTCCAGCATCTGCAGATTTTCTCTTGTTTGTGAATGGATCCTCGATTTCCTCACTTGCAAAGTTTGCTGACGACACCACTGAAATTGACTGATTCAAGAGCGGTGATGAATCAGCATATCCGAGGGGGAGTGAAAATCTGGCTGAGTGGTGCCACAACAATTACCTCTCACTCAATATCAGCAAGACTGAGGAGATGATTATTGACTTCAGAAGGAGGAAACTGGGTCTTCATGAGCAAGTCGTCAACAGGGCATCAGAGGTGGAAGGGCCAGCAAGTTAAAATTCCTCAGTGTTCTCATTTCAGAGGATCTGTCCTGGGTCCAGGATGTGAGTGCCATTATAAAGAAAGCATGGCAGTGCCTCAACTTTCTTAGAAGTTTGCATTCATTCAGAAAGTCATCTAAACTTCGACAGACATCTATTGTACAGTATGGTGGAGAGTATATTGACTGGTGGTATCACAACCTGGTATAGAAGCACCAAAGCCCTTGTACGGAAAAGCCTACTAATAATAGTGGATATGGCACCGTCCATCATGGATAAAGCCTTCTGCACCATGGAGCACCGTCACAGTAAAGAAGCACCTATTGTCAAGGACTCCCACCATCCAGGCTATGCTCTCTTCTTCCTTCTGCCATTAGGAAAGTGGTACAGGAGCCTCAGGACCCACACCACCAGATTTAGGATCAGATATTACCATCAAGCACTTGAACCTGAGAGGATAACTTCACTCAACTTTAATTGCCCCATCACTTACTTTCAAGGAATCTTCATCTCATGTACTTAATGTTTATTGAGTATTTATTCATTATTATTATTATTGTTCTCTTTCTTTTTGTATTTGCAGTTTTATTGTAATTTACATTGTTCCTGTAATTTTGAGTGAGATTAGTGATTTCCCACTGTTTTCTGCGACTGGCATGTAGTGAGATTGTCAGTGGGAAGTGTTGTAATTTCTGTGTCCTCTGTTGGTCGCATAAGTCAGAGAAACTATTTATGTGGCACCTTTTAAACTAGTGCACCACAGAAGACTGAGTATCATGAAGAGGACTGATTATTTCTGGCTTGTATACAACATCTGCAGAGACATTATGGAATAAAATGAAGGTCACTATTGGAGTGAATGATGTTTGCTAAAAATGCTTTACGTAACAAATAAGCAATTACTGTAAGATCATTGAGCTAGATTAATGAAATTAATTATTAAAATATGGTAATATCTTTCATTGCCGATTATGAAATTTAAGTTGTCTGAATTGGCTTTTGTGAATTTACAAGAGTGTTGATGTGTATTCAGGATATAATGTTACTTTATTGCCAATATTATGGCTAAATATGAAAGTATCACAAGAAATACAGGAAGCACATTTAAGAAACTACTCAGAATATATAATGCTACTGCTGTGGTGATATTGATTGATAGCTTACAGTCCTGCACTTGGACACTCATATATTCATACAATGGAGCAGAGAGTCTATTTCTTTGTCCAAGGGTTGAAATGTCTGATACTAGAGTACGTGGATTTAAAGTAAGAGGGTGGAAGTTTAAAGGAGATGTGCGTGACAAGTTTTTCTGGACAGAGTGTGATGGGTGCTTGAAATGTGCTGCCAGGAGTGGTGGTGGAGATAGACACGATAGTGGCACTTGAGGCTCTAAAATAAGCATATGAATATGCAGAGAACAGAAGGATATAGAACATGTGCAAGCAGAAGGGTTTGGTATATTTAGGCGTAAATAGTTTAATTAGTTTGGCAGAACCTCATGGGCCAAGTGGCCTGTTCCTATCCTATACTGCGTTCTATGGTTTATGTTGAAGCTGAGGTGGTTTGAGCGGCTGAATCATGCTGAACCCAGCCTACTGCTGGGATCCCCACCCAGGGTACAGAGGGCCAATCTCAGTGAACCTCCTCTGCCCATCGGTTGGACGGCTAGGTGCAGCAAGCTCACAGCAGTGATTAATCCTCAAATTGATTGTTGCCTTGGCCAAAGCAGGTGAGGCTTCATTTAATAGTTTTTAAATATCCCCAGAACTTGAAACATTAAGCAACTATTAATTGAATAAAATAAATAAAATAATTTAAAGGGTTAAAAAGTAGAAGAAAATAGGTGTAAATCAGTAAGAACAGAAACTTTAAAATAAAATAAAATGCAGCAACTGAAATGAATAGGGCTTCTGCCCTCACCAAATCTGATTGAGTACTATATATTCAGTGAGATAGATTCTCCAATATAATGCTAGGGAATTCTAGTAAGACTGACCTCTTCCTTGGCTTCTATATGGAGTCCACTAATGAAGCAGTATGACGAATGTGGTGGCTTCAGTCACTAGGTAGGCCATGATGTAACAAGAGGTCAGTTTTTTCCAGGATTCTGGCATTTAGTCCAGGATCTAGTTGCATGACTAACTGGCAATGATTCCCATTATCAATTCCACCCACAGGCAGCAAAATATAGACTCATATTTCTGTGTTTCCATTAAGACAAAATCCTTGTTCTTTTAAAAATAGTCCATAAAATTGAAACTGATGTTTTAAAAGCAATCTCAATATATTAGAACATTTATGCCATCACATTCAGCAATATTGATGTTTTCTTTGCTTTTATACAAATATCTCAATTTATTCTTACTTACTGTTTACTATACAATATAATAAAAATTAAATAATGTTTTGTTATTAGCTGTTGTTCAGAAAATTATAGAACTTGTATTTAAACATATAGATGATAATTAAATTGTATTCTTTCAACATTTACCCTGATAACAGCAAAACAGCTGAAAAGGTATTGAAATTTGAAGTGGAAATTCTGACTAACACACACTGTATTGAATTTCTGCAATTTTTGAACTGATTGCATCACAACCTAGCAACAGAGTTGGCCATTAAGAAAATAATAAAAAATAGCAGGTGTAGGGCACTTGCATCAACGTTCCATTAAATTATCATTGACTAACCTCACATCAATTTCTCAACTAAATCTTTTCCTCATGGTTTCTGCAAAAAGGTTGTCTGTCTCAGCTTGATTATATCAATGAAAAAACATCCTGTGCCCTGAGGTAGTGAATAACAAAAGTTCACCATCCTCTTAGTGAAGAAATGTCTTCTAATTTCTTACCCTGAAACATTTCTCTAACCAAGGGGCACAAACTCTCAGAATTGACCCTGTATAGCTTTTTCAAGGTGTTAAGCTTCAATAAGACTACCTTTCAGTCATCAATGCTGCAGGGAATTTATGCAGTAGTTACCTTGAAACAGACTTTTCACTTCATCCCCGAAGTCAATCTAGTGAAGCTTTGTTGAAGTGTCATCAATGCTAGGACATCCTTAAAGAAATAAGAGCATGACATTGTACACATTACCCAAGGTGTGACCCTACTAATTTCCTGCGTAATTGTAAGAAAACTTCCTTATTGTTGTACTTTAATATCTTTTCTATAAAGGTCACCAGGTCATTTGTCATTGGAAGTGAAAGATATTGAAAATTGTTTTTGGTATAAGCTCTTTGATCGTAGGCAATTATTCAGATTCAATAGGTTAAACTGCATTTTTTTTGGTGGGGGGGCGGGCAAGTACACTAGTATATACAACAGGAAAGTTTTACACTGTTTTTAAATTTATTCTGTAAAATAATTTTGCATATATAAATGTCATCAGTACTGTAAAATTAAAGGATTGACACTAAGGTTTAAAATTAATATTTGGAGTTATTATATTTCCAGTTCTATTAATAAACATATCAATATATCACTAAAATACATAATAGAATGTTTCAAAATACTTTTACTTTTTAATATAACATTGCGAAATTGTATTGGGTTGGTTATGATGGAATTTCTGTTTAGCAACAGACAACTGATTTGAACAGAAACATACTCAAAAATAGGTTAATTTTATCAGAGCCATACAGCACAAAAACCATGAATCAGCTCGCTGAATTTGCACTGATTATCAACCACCCATTTACACTAATCCTCTTCTTTTAATTTTCTCCACATGCTCATCATTCACCCCTCCCCAATTCCACCATGAACATGTACTCCAGTGGAATTTTGCGGTGGCCAATTAACATAACAACCTGGTCAATCTGTGTGTCTTCAGGATGTTGGAGGAGACAGATCACCCAGAAGAATGTCGCGCAGTCACAGGAGAAAATGCAAACTCCACAAAGATGGCATCTGTGATCGGGATTGAACCCAGATCTGCAGTTCCATAAAGCAGCAGTTCATCAACAATTTAAATTCATTATCACATTGATAAAACATTACAAGTATGGACTTACTTAATCATCATAAATAATTGTTGTCCTGTTTAAATATAGGTCATTTGAAATTACAGGTCCACAATCCCTTATCTGAAATCCTTGGGGCCAGTTGCATTTTGGAATTCAGAAATTTTCGGATTTCAGACCCCCCCCCCCCACCCTGATACCAAAAAACACATATGCTCAAGTCCCTTATTTAACCTATTGCAGTGCAGTGGACTTTAGGACCTAGCGGAGCACTAAACCTATGCACATCCTCCCGTATACCTTAAATCATCTCTAGATTACTTATAATACCTAATACAATGTAAATGCTATGTAAATAGTTGTTGTACTGTATTGTTTAGGGAATAATGACAAGAAAAAATGTATTTCCAACAAAATCATTCAATAAATCAATAATATTTTCATTTAATTTGATTTCTTACTCTTTCAATCTTTTTTTCTGAAGTTTTAGATTTGATCAGAAAGTCTTTCTTTATGTTTTTTTTGGTTGTATCCTCAAAGTGGACTGCCCAGTTCCTTTTTTTGTTTTTTTTTCTATAGGGAGGTAGGGTTTAAGGGTCGGCACAACATCGTGGGCTGAAGGGCCTGTACTGTGCTGTACTATTCTATTTTCTATGTTCTATGTCCTATAAAACATAAAAATATACAGCTTCAAACAAACCCAATCAAACACATGGTAAATGACTTATTGGACTAAATGTAGAATGTCAGTGTCACTGTCACTATAAAACTTCAGTAACTTGTCTTTGTTTATTTAAATCATATACAGTGGTAGTTCCAACACTATTTTCTTCAGTAAGACGCCGCACAGACACACCACGATCAAACTTCTGCAATAACTCCGCTTTCTGTCTTCTCATAGTTACTCATAGGGGTATCTGCAGTTCTTTTTGACATTTTCACAGTGAAATTAAACACAAAGTCAACAGTGAACACAAAATAACAGCGAACATCAAATGCAGGTGTGAGCGTTGAGCCACAACTGACATCTGGCGGCCTCTGTTAGTGCTGCCACGTCACACCTGAGTGACGTCAGCTGTTGGCGAAAAAAACTTCAGTTTTGGAGCTTTTTGGATTTCAGAATTTCGGATAAAGGAATGTGCACCTGTAATACTAATTCACCAAAAACCCACCAACATATTTATTAGCTTTTTTAAAAGCTACCAAGCAACAAACAGCCATAAAACCAAACTAATCAATTAGTTTGAATAAATTCTTCCGGGTTTGTATAGACTCAGAGGGATCCAGTTAAAAAAAAGTTGCTTATAACAAGGCAATTCAAAAGAATTAAATAGGACACCATAAAAATACAATAAGAAATGCCTTTCAAAAATGCCAAACATATTACCAAAGGACAATTTCTTAACCATTTTATTAGTATTATATTCCATCTGCATTTTTATATAAAGGAGCATTATCCTCAGGGACTTACTTCAGTGGTTGGTAAATTGATGGAGAAGATCCTAAGAGGCAGGATTATGAACATTTGGAGAGGCATAATATGATTAGGAATAATCAGCATGGCTTTATCAAAGGCAGGTCGTGCCTGACAAGCCTGATTGAATTTTTTGATGATGTGTCTAAACACATTGCTGAAGGTAGAGCAGTAGATGTAGAGTATATGGATTTCAGCAAAGCATTTGATAAGGTACCCCATGCAAGGCTTATTGAGAAAGTAAGGAGGCATGGGATCCAAGGGAACCTTCCTTTGTGGATCCAGAATTGGCTTGCACACAGAAAGCAAAGAGTCGTTATAGACAGGTCATATTCTACATGGAGGTCAGTGACCAGTGGTGTGCCTCAGGGATCTGTGCTGGGATCCCCTCTCTTCGTGATTTTTATAAATGACCTGGATGAGGAAGTGAAGGGATGGGTTATTAAATTTGCTGATGACACAAAGGTTGGAGGTGTTGTGGATAGTGTGGAGGGCTGTCAGAGGTTACAGCAGGACATCAATAGGATGCAAAACTGGGCTGAGAAGTGGCAGATGGAGTTCAACCCAGATAAGTGTGAGGTGGTTAATTTTGGTAGGTCAAATATGATGGCAGAATATAGTATTAATGGTAACACTCTTGGTAATGTGGAAAATCAGAAGGATCTTGGGGTCCAAGTCCATAGGACACTCAAAGCTGCTGCGCAGATTGACTGTGTGATAAGAAAGCATACGGTGTGTTGGCCTTCATCAACTATAGGATTGAGTTCAAGAGCTGAGAGGTAATGTTACATCTATATAGGACCCTGGTCAGACCCCACTTGGAGTACTGTGCTCAGTTCTGGTCACCTCACTACAGGAAGGATGTGGAAACTATAGAAAAGGTGCAGAGGAGTTTTACAAGGATGTTGCCTGGATTGGGGAGCATGCCTTATGAGAATAGGTTGAGTGAACATAGCCTTTTCTCCTTGGAGCAACGAAGAATGAGAGGTGACCTGATAGAGATATATTTGACGATGAGAGGCATTGATAGTGTGGATAGTCAGAGGCTTTTACCACAAGGCTGAAATAGCAACATGAGAGGGCACAGTTTTAAGGTGCTTGGAAGTAGGTACAGGGGAGATGTCAGGGATAAGTGTTTTTACGCAGAGAGTGGTGAGTGCGTGGAATGGGCTGCTGGCCACGTTGGTGGAGGCATATAGGATAGGGTCTTTTAAGAGACTCCTGGATAGGTACATGGAACTTAGAAAAAAAGAGGGCTATGTGTAATCCTAGGTAATTTCTGAAGTAAGTACACGTTCTGCACAGCATTGTGGGCTGAAGGGCCTGTATTGGGGTTTAGGTTTTCTATTTCTCTATGTTTCTATGACAGTCACAGCATTGTAAGTAAAACGATGGAGGAGGACGTCTTACTGACAAAATACAAGCTCAGTATAATCTCAGGGGGTGTTACACTGATAGCGGTGTGAAATTTTGATTAGAAATTAAATCTACTTCCTTCTACCTTCTAAGATTGGCCAGAGAGATCCTGTGGTACTGTTCTAAGAAGAGTACAGTGGTATTTTGGCCAATACTTATCTCTCATCCAATATTTGGCACAATTATCTAAAAAACATTTCAATATATATTTATGTAGCATGGCCTTATCAGAAACATCCGGTCAAAGATGCACTTCTGATCTGTAACTAAGGTTGTAATATTCAATTATGATGGCAATTTGACCAAACCAAAATACCATAGAGAATAACATGAGAAAGACCAAATATTCTGTAGTACAAATCTTGAGTGAGATTTAACTATTGCCTCCCCTAGTATGCTCTAAATGGAACTGTCGTAAGTCTTGCCAAGCTAATGGGGGCCAAAGGATTATATATGTATATGTTCCCTGGATCAGATAGTTTAAATCCACAGATCAAGCTGCTGAAATCGTGGAGGTATTTGTTGTAATCTTCCAGAAATCCAAAAATTTGGGAGCACAGTAAAATGATTAGAGAGGTACCTGTATAAACATTCAAAAAAGGGAGGACAGCAAAAAGAGGATAACTATTGTGTGAATAGCCTAACATCGATATTTAGAGAAATGACAATTAATAAGGAATTAATAATGGCAGCACATTTGGAAAGACATAATCCAATGAAGCAGATTCATCATAGTTTTTAAGAAGGCAAATTCTACCTGACAAATCGATTATTCCATTTTGAGGGTTTCACCAGAATGGAAAGTTGGGAACCAGTAGATGAAGGCTTTTGGCAAAGGCCTCACAGAAAGATTAACTCACAAGATTAGAGTCAATGATGTTGGAGATAATATATTGACAGGGATAGAGGGCTGGCAATTAGACAGGAAGAAACAAGTATGAATAAAGGGATCATTTTCAAACCGGTAACTTATGAACAGTGGGTACCACTGCAGGGAACACAATATATAAAAGGAAAAAAAAAACAAAACCAGAGGGAAGGCAAGCTGTGAGGAGGATACAAAATAGATTAGAGAGAAATAGGTAAGTGAAGTTAGTGGGCAAAACATTGACAAGTGGAGTGTAATTAGGGAAAACTATGAGCTTGTGCATTTTGGAAGGAGAAACAAAGGGACAGAGTATTAACTAAATGGACAATAAAACAAAACTGCAGAAATCTGCAGCAGAAAGAGATCTAGAGATCCTTGTGCGTGAAACACAGAAATATCCACGTAAACTCGAGTGCAGTGGGCAATAGGGAAATCTAATGGAATGTTGGCCTTTATATCATGTGGATTAGAAAATAACCAAAAGGAAATATTACTATAGCTGAACAAGGCCCAAGGGAGCCCACTACTGGATAATTCTGAATAGACTTTATCCTTCTGTGTAAGAGAAAATATTATTTCATTGGAGTCATTATAGAAAAGATACACTTAGATGTTCTTAGGGTCAGTATAGGGGTATTGTCCAATGACAAAAACAATAAGCATGTTGGGATTCTACTCACTGGAGTTTGGAAGAATGAGAATCAATCCTATAGAAACATATAAGATTCTCAGGCAATAAGGTATCATAAACGTTTAAACCTTGGCCTCAGAATAAGGTTGCACTCACTTTAGACTGAGATGAGGAAGGTAATGAGCATTTAAGTAAGGTGCCACATCAAAGACACAATATTAGACCTCACAAAATTAGGAGGAGTGTATTAATATGGACTGAAGACTGTTTATCATGTAGATCCTACAGAATTGGAACTAATGGCTCTTTTAAGGATGAAGATAACTAACTAGTAAAGTATCCCAAAGATTACTTGTTTGCCTATAACTGTGTAATAACTTGGTGGAGGGGGCAGAGGGTAATGTCCAATTTTGCTGATGACACACAAGTAGATGGAGAGCATGGTGCAGCATGGATATTTAGACATTGCAACAAGAAAGGATTTGTTGAGTGAGTGAGAAAAAAACTTGGCAAGTGCAGTGTAATGCAGGAAACTACACATCAATGGAAGGAATCTAAAGACACGCTATTATCTAAAAATAAAGAGTAGAGAGGGATCAAAGCATTCTAATGGATAGAAAAATATTAGCACGCAGGTGAAAAACAAAATAGTTAGCAAGGCAAATGGCATGTTGTTTTCTTACAAAGGGTAGGTGTTCAGAAATATAACATTTTGTTACTGCTGAGGCTATACCTGAACTACTATGAAAAGTTATATTTTCACTTATTTACAGAAGGATATACTAGCACTGGTGATTGTCCAGCAGCGCTAATTTCTGGGATAAGAACATTGTGACAGAATGAATGACTAAAAAAGTTATAGTTAAAAGATGAGGGATGATTTTATTGAAACATTTAAGATCCTAATAATGACATGATAGGGTAGATGTTGAGATGTTTTCATAACTGAGTCTCAAACAAAAAAACATAGTTATAAAATTAGGAAGGTATTTTAAACTGAGGTCTCTGAGAATTTCTTCTCACAGAGAGGAGTGAACAATTGAAATTCTCTAATGGATATAGGAATGTCAGATCAACCATGATCCCTTTGAATAACAGACCACGACTGAGGGGTTGAATAGCCTTACTCTAACGGACTTATGGTCTTAAAGCTTAGCTTGTTGGCATGGATTCAAAAGCAGCCATATTGCTACACCTTCCTTCATAGTGCTCCTGAAGTTTGCTGATGGTCTGTGGCTGTGAAAAACCGCAGGTATCAATGCAGAGATGCTGAGTAGAGACTTTCATTACTAGTTGTTCTGGGATCAACCTCATTTTCATAGTGATGGATACTGGTTGCATCTCCAGTGCCACTTAACCCTTGTGATCAAGGAAACAGACTTTTATCAATGGGGCACATATTTTTTCTTTCTCTGATGAGTACCAGGCACACGTAAGGGTGCAGAGGGACTGAGATCAGAAATCACAGACTTTCCACCAATCTTAAAATTAGGTTGGGATGTGAAGAATGAGGGTGTAGGAACAATATGTCACAAAATGAATGGGCCCAACAGTGTTCATCTGCAAATTCCAATAAAATCTTCATTTATCTAGTAAAACTTAAACGCCCTTCTTAATAATAGCTGTTACTTCAAGCTTAGACAGACCTAAATGATAATTTAGGAAGTGTCAGGAGACTGGCCAAGATCTGCATCAAATTCTATTAGAGGAAATACGAGCAATCTGCTGATGCACATTAATTTGCATGTAATTTAAATTCCAACAATCCTTTCAAATTCAATCAGGTGCAGATACTGAAACAGTATGGGGGTCTTTGGCCACCCAATATTACCCTGTGGTACAGTTCATGTTTAGGAACAATAATTGTAACAGGGAGGAAGGAAATCTGTCATCTGTCACACAATTCATGTTGGTCACACTTACCTCCTCAGTGGGCGTGGAATGAAGGGTGTGACGAAACTGTGTACACTCTGTGGACAATTTATTAGGTACTGTACCTCCTGCTACTGTTGCCCATCCGCTTCAAGGTTCTTAACAGAGATGCCTCTCTGCACACCACTATTGTAACACATGGTTATTTGAGTTACTGTCACCTTCCTGTCAACTTGATCCAGTCTGGCCATTCCCCTCTGACCTCTCTCATTAACAAGGTGTCTTGGCCCACCGATCTGTTGTTCACTGGATTCTTTTCTGTAACGTGTAGAGTCTGGTGTATGTGAAAATCAGTGTTTCACCTGTATCTGTTACATCACTTGCAATGAGTACTACTTGTGCTGTTTGTGAGATACTCAACCCACCCTGTCTGGCACCAACAATTATTCCACAGTCAAAGTCACTCATATTTGGTCTGTTCTCATTCTCATATTTGGTCTGTTCAACAACTCAACCTCTTAACCATGTCTGCATGCTTTTATGCAATGAGTTGCTACCTCATGATTGGCTGATTAGATATTTGCATTAACGACAGCTGCACAGGTGTACCTAATAAAGTGGCCACTGAGTATATAGAGAGTGATAAGGATAAAACTAAAAACTAAAAATGGCACTTGTAAGAAGTACTTACAAAGTCCTTTGCCCTCTGAGCATTACTTTGGTTTTGTCAGCAATATTAAGTTATTAAGTAAGTGAATTCAGGAGCTAATTATATAGTCTAGTTTGAATCAATTATCTAATAGTTAAACTAAATGTGTTAGAGCACTTTAATTGAGAACAAGTATCAGGAAAGTGTTCTCAGGAAGCACAGTCTCAAACTAATGGTAACAAATGGATTATTAATGATTATTATGTCCATTGTTAAAAACTAGTATATACCTTTATGTAACTCGAGTGTTTCAGAACTGATACAGGGCATGCAACTTCACCACAAGGACTACAATGGGTCAAGGTGTTAGTTCTCCATCTATTTCTCAAGGGTGTTGACAAATGAGTGATAAATACTGGCCCTGCCAGCACACCCGCAAACACACATGTTTAGAAAGATCAAAATCAAGTAGCGACAAGGAGACAATTTTGCTTATAACAGCTGAGAATTCTGCTATGGTGATGATCGCGCAGGATATGGAGCCCTTCAAGACTTCACATTATTTGTCACTATCAAATGTGAAAATGGATATGTTAAACTGCTGAGAAACTCAACAAATTGTATTCCTGCTAATTATTCTGTTAAAATGATAAATGATGACATTTTGCCCAAAAGAGGAGTCATTTTCTAATGAATGTTTTCTCTCCTTCCTGCTGGTTGTGTGAGCATTCCAATTTCCATGTGGATCTTCAGTTATGGAATGGTGTTTCACCTGTATCTGTGGCACCACCTGTGAAGGGTACAGTTCAGCAAATGACACCCACATGTCAGCTGCTACTTTCAATATGGCAGACATTAGCATCTGAACAACTACAATACTTCAATAAGCTGTAATCTAATGAAAGCGCAAATAAAGATGCAGGTTTCAATTTATATCAAAGTTGAAAGTAAAATTTATTATCAGAGTACATACACGTCACCACATACAACCCTGGGATTCTTTTCCTACGGGCATACTTAGCAAATCTATAAACTGCAAACATCAAAACATCAACTTACATGTATTAGTTACTAGTTGTGTTGCGATATTCAAGGTTACCAGGAGGTATGCTGAAGTTTGCTTGAGCATTAAATTAATGCCTAATTCAATGCTATACTGCTTTTGCTGTCAATTTTTATTACTATTCAAGTTTTATTTCTGAAAAAAAAAATCACAATACAGATATTTGAAAAGTTGTTTCTTAAATTTCATTGGATACCTTTGTGGTTCTCATAATTAAGTAAAATGTTTGAAGAATTTCTCAAAATTCTTCAATTTCCACAGTCATGATGTTTTCAGTGAATGAGAGCATGAGACAGGACAAAGTAAGCTTTAGTTTGTCACTTGGGAAATATGACTAAAATGAGTGATACTAATATTCAGTATACCCCAGTTTAATTAAGTTAGTTTCCAAAAACTACGGAATAGGCAATAATGCTGGCATTGTTACTGACATACAGATCCCTCAAAAAGAATAAATAAAACAAAATTCGTATAAAGTTATTCAGCATAGAAACAGGCCCTGCAGCACAACTGATCTAAGCTGACCAAAATGCCCATCTAAGCTGCCTGGGTTTGGCCCATATTCTTATAAACCATTCCTATGCTTGTACCAGTCCAACGGCCTTTTAAGATCATATTTCAGTCCCCCTTGTTTCAAGAAAAGAGTACTCAGCCGTCCAACCTCTTCCTATAATGCAGACTCAGAATGAGAATCAGATTTAATGTTACTGGCTTATGTCATGAAATTTGTTGTTTTACTGTCACAGTACATTGCAATACATATTAACAAAAACTGAATAAAAACTTATAAAGTACAATAAGAAATATATATATAATGAAATCAGTGCAAAAAAAATGACTAAACAGTGAGCTAGTGTACATGGGTTCATTGTTCATTCAGAAATCTGATGGCGGAGAGGAAGAAGCTGTTTTGTGACTGCTGATCACGGTGCTCAGCTCCTCCAGTGCTTGCCTGATGTTGGTCAGAGGTAAAATGTATACTGCTAACAGGTTGATGGTGAAAAACTCCCTAGGCAGATAAAACGGCAAACACTTGACCACTAGATGTTCCAGGTCAGGTGAGCAGGATTGTGACAGAACTGCCATGTCTATGCAACACAGTGATTTCTCATACAGCTCCTCTACCTTTAAAAGACTCAGTTGTCCTGCCTTTGCTAGATATGGCCCTTGTGGCTAAAAGGATCAGGGGGTATGGAGGGAAGGCTGTACAGGGTTCTGAGCTGGATGATCAGCCATGATCATACTGAATGGCGGTGCAGGCTCGAAGGGCTGAATGTCCTACTCCTGCACCTATTTTCTATGTTTCTATGTTTCTAGTGTTTCTTTGAGGAGAATGGTGAAGCCATTGTGCTGTAGTGCAGCATCCAAAATGGTAAGGGAGAGCCACATTCCCAAGAAGTAAAGTACACAGCAGTCCCTAATGTCTCTCTGGTGCTGCAATATCATTCTGAGTTCTTCAATTATCAATTCCTGGCAACATTCTTGTAAATAATTTTGGCACTCTTGCCCATTAAATAACATCTTTCCTGTAGCATTACGACTAGTGCTTACCAGCATCTTGTAAACCACACCATAACCTCTTAACTTCTTCACTCATTGCCCTGAATGATGAAGGCCAGCATGCTGAAAGCCTTCTTAACCACCCTGTCTATCTGTGGTTCCATTATCAGGGAGCATGTACCCGAAATCCAAGGGGCCTTTGTTCTACAGCACTCCCCATGGCTTTGTCATTCATTGTGAAAGCCCTTCATTGACTTGATTATCCAAAATGCTACTCTTTGCACTTATTTAAATTAAATTCCAGTTACCATTTCTCAATCCATGTATTCAGCTTCTCAAGATCACCTTGTAGAAATACAATCTGGAAAGTAGAATTTATATATATTTGCAAATTGTAATTAAATTCTTGAAACTATGTGAATTCTTCATCTTCTTAAACACATCACCCCTACTGGGGTATAGGCTGTCAACAGCAGCTACCTGAAGTCCTCTGTCCTGAGCTGTTGGAAGATTGATTGGCACTGTGGCTTCCACATTTACCACACAACTTCATATATCTTCTAGGTGAAGTACCTTCCTGTCCCAGGGAAGAGGTCCTTGAACCTTACGCTGGCATTTCTGTAGATCTGGGTTTTTACGGAATGGGGTTGCTAGCCCCATACCAACTCTCCTCCTTTTGCAGCCAGCCTTGGGATTGTACATGGCAGAGTTTATGTGAAATTTTAATTTGCCGATTCCTACAATAAAGCCTTTAAACTTGACACGGTATGGCACGGTGGCACTGCAGGTAGTGCTGCTGCCTCAAAGCTCCAGTGAATTGGGTTCTATTCTTACCACTGGCAACATCCTTGAAAATCTTTGCTGCACTATATCCAGTTTAACGGCATCTTTCCTGTAGCTTTGGTTTTAACTGAGTGGTGCTTGCACACTTTCCTGTGACCATGAAGGTTTACCCCAGATGCCCCAGTTTCCTGCCACATCCTAAGGAGGATTTGCTGCTTGTCAGGTTATTGCTGATAATGTACAGTAGGTGATTGGTGAAAGAATCAAGATTCTCAATGGCCTTGTGTAAGAGAATAAGTAACAAGTAAATAAGTGGGGAAATTAGAGTGATGATTGCTCTGTTAGCTAGAAAATCTTTGATGTGTCAAATGGGCTTGTTCTATGTTACAAGGAAATAAGAGCATGAATATCTACCCATTTTCAAAGTAGGCAATCATATCAAACTATCAAGTGAATACGTTCCTGGTACAATACACTTACCAAGCCTTAGTAATAGTGAACATGTTAAGAGTCACATGCAACCACCTACAATCATGCACAATTTGAACAAGTAGAATTAAATACGGTGACATCTACTGCCAACACTGTTGCTCCCAAACTTCATATGTTTCTGCTATCATGCGTTGGTCTTTATTGGCTGGAGTCGACTCCATTCTGGCAGTAATATTCAAAGATTGTGTCGCTTCCAAAAATAAAATTTGTATAATTGTTCTGTTTTCCCTCCCTTAAATGTTTCATAGCTGTTCTCTGGCAAAGAGGAGAAAGGTACAAGAAATGGAACTGGGAGCATCAGTGAACAAAAGAAAATCCCTGCTGATGAAACCACGTCACTACAGTCCCAGCAAGGACTGTGAAGAAGAAAGTAAGGATGGTAAAGACTGTGACGAGATTATGGCAAAGGCAGATAATATGGAAAACCACCGGCATTTGTTAGGTAATGCTAAAAAGATAACCCATGTCAGAGTGAAGTCCAGTAGCTTTTTTGGAACTATTCTTTAAATAGATAGCAAGTCCAAATAGGCGTTTCAGTACATCATTATAATTATAACAATATTCCAATGACGTATACTCCTTTCAATGATGTTTTTCAGCATGGCATAAAAAAGACATTGTTAGGTAAACGTGCATTTTCACCATGTCCAGTAATCTGTGGCTAATTGGGATATATCAGAACTGTGTAACTTAGCAACAGTAGTGATTGTTGCTTTCTAGTGCTTTTATTAGGTACAATCATTCCATTAGTAATAAACAGAAGTGGCCAAAGTAGTGGATTGAGAAACAATTCAATGAATCATACACCACCAAACATAATTCTGTTTTTTTCATTATTGTACTGTTATATTTTTGTGCTGATTTTTTGGTTACACTGATTTTTTTGCAGTGTTTGCCTGATTCCACATATTTATTTTGTCCTCAATGCCAACATTTAAAAACCCTAAAGCTTTTTTTAAAGATAAGTCAATAATAATTACCTGCGATTTGGATTTTAAATTCCTGTAATGTGTTATAACACAAAAAATTTAGCACTATTTACTTCCAACCACAATCAAAATCACCTTCATAGAAGGCTGGTCCTAAAGATCAAGGCACATGAGATGAATGGAGATCTGGTAGATTCAGAATAGGTTTGGTCAAAGAAGGCAGAGGGTAGTTCTGGTGCTGGAAGGCTATTATTCTTACTGCAGGTCTGTTACTAATGGTCATCTACAAAGTTTAGTACTGGGACTTTGTTGTTTGTGATATATATAAGCTACACAAACAAAAATGTTGATGGTTTTATTAGTAAGTTTCAGATAACGCAAAAATTGGCAGAATTGTAGATATTGAGGAAGGTTGTCAAAGGATTCAACAGAATACAGACCAGTTGGAAATGTGGGCAGAGAAATGGCAGATGGAGATGAATTCAGACCCAAGTGTGAGAGGTTATAATTTAGGTGATTAAATGCAAGAGGAAAATATACAGCAACTGTCAACATGTACTGGGGATCTTGGGGTCCAAGTCCATAGCTCCCTGAAGGCGGCAACACAAGTAGGATGGATAGTAAAGAGGCTAAACAACATGCTTGCCTTCACTAGTCAAGCTGTTCATTATAAAAGTTGGGAAGTCACGTTGCAATTGAATGAAACACTGGTTAGACCACACTTGGAGTATTATGTGAAGTCTTAGCTGCCACATTACAGGAAGGAAGTGAAAACTTTGCAAAAGGTGCAGAAGAGGTTCACCAAGATGTTGCCTGAATTGGAGGATATTAGCTATAAGAAGAGGTTGGAAAAACTTGGATTGCTTTCTCTGGAGTGTTGAAGGATGAGGAGTGATATGATAATAGTACATAAAAGTATGAGGATCATAGTTGGGGTAGATAGAGTCTTTCCCCTAGAAGGAAGGGGAAGATTGTCAAATACCAGTGCCCATAAACTTAAGGTGAGAAAGGGAAAGTTTAAAGGAGATTTTTGAGGCAACGAGGCATTTACACAGAGGTTGTAGTGCCTGGAACTTGCTGCCAGGGGAGATGATGAAAGCAGGTACCAAAACAAAACTTAAGAATAAGTTAGGCAGGGACATCGACAGGCAAAGGCATGGAGCGATACAAACCATGTGCAGATGGATAGGATTAGTTTGCACTTGCATCATGGTTGGTACCAACATGGTAGGCTGAATGACCTGTTCCTGTACTGTATAATATGTATCTACTATCTGTCTTAGCTCTATTTCACCGATCCTCTTCCTACTCCCTGACCTTTCTCCTCTATCATATCTTGAACCTCCTGTGCAGCAGAATTGTCCATTGGGGGAGTGTGGGGTCCCTGAAAAAAATACTCTCTCCAGTGAACTAACTGCTTAATATGGCTTTAAAGCACTGTCAGTTCCTAAACAACTGTGCCCACATTAATTTATTGGACTCTCATTGCACCACTCCAGCAGGAGCACTGCTGTCATACTTTAGTCGCACATCACTCAGCTGCCCAACTAAGAAGAAATGTCAATTTCTCACCAACATTACGTCTCAAATATGTTTCATTGAATTATTCTTCACCTGAATCTGATAAATTAAGAGAAAATTCTATCTTTGGTAACTGTGCATGAGTATTGGACAACAGCTGTCCTCATTACCACGTGTTCAGCTGCATGGAAAGGAATGGGACAATATATAGATAAGGCAGATCTTGTGCACACTCTAAGTGGCAGCAAGTACAGATATGTTTCTCCCTTTTAGTGTTCACTTCCAATTTGCAATGCTGTGGGAGTTTGACCTTACTTTTAGTAAATACTTAAACATTTAATTTTAGAAGTCAGTTGTGTTTTTGCTTCAAAATGACAGCAATGACCCCTTGTATAAAGATATTCTCTTTGCCAGTGGCACCTGTGTTCCTATCAATATAATGGCCAGTAGATACAGATCGTTCAAGATTTACCTGAACATCAAAATTTTTACAGCTCCAACAAAATGTCCCTTTTCATTTTTTTCCTATTGAATTACCAATTATTTGAAAATGATTCTCCAATGAATTTACTGCATAGCACCATGAGCAAACATTCCCTCTCCAGAATCTAAGTTGCCTTTATCACAGCCACAATGGCAGCTGGAGTGCTAAAATTTTTCTCAAAGCCCTCTGCCTAAGGTTAGAAAAAGATCAACCCTGGACCTTATTCTTGATAACTAACCATGTGTATGCATTTTGGGCAAAGATAGATTGGGATTTGGCTGTGGTCTCCCCAGTGGTAAGATTGCAGGTTGGCACTTACTGCCAAGACCAATTTACGAAGGATATGAATGGTGCCAGGAGCCTGAAGAGCTATTCCCCATCAAGAATTAGTGTCTTTAGGAGATGAAATAACAAAATGAAAAGAGAAACCTCATGTGCTTTAATGATTTGTTTGTTGCCTAGAAAACAGAATTCTGTATTCAACACACGAAGACCCTCAAATGGACCTACCAGAGAAAGACACTAATAATAATAGTGATGATTTCAACAGCTATCAGGAGCTGGTAGCTAAATCACTTCAAGATCTGGGAAAAATAGCTGAAGATGCAGGAATACAGAGGTGTATCGAAAACAATTTAAATGACAGTGGGGTACAATCTTTGGAGGGAGAAAGTGATGGAGATGAAAGAAATACTTCTGAAATCCTAACTAAAGATAAGGCAAGTGTATGTGAGAAAGAAATAGTACCACACTATTCCTACACAGAAAATACTCAAGTTCCTTCCGAGAATATTTACGACAACTGTGACCAACCCCAAGATTTATCCAAACCATCTAACAAGAATGAATTAAAGCCCCTCGCAGTCCAGGTGTATAGCCTGGGCAGTAAACCTAAAGACATTTTAAGGGCAAAAGGCAAGGAATCTGAGATAACAGAAATTGTTTCACAGGAGCCAGCCTATCAGAGCAGAGTGAACAGTACTGGTGAAGCACCAGATTCAAAGCCAGGCCTTCCTGTAGGTGACATGCAGTCTCCAATGACTGATGATGACTGTACTTCTCAGCTATCCACAACTACAGAGGATTCAGAAGACTTTAGCACTGCAAAGGGGAACCTAAGTCTCCTGGAACAGGCTATAGCTCTACAGGCAGAGCGGGGTTACATCATAAAGGAAACACACAAGGAAAATGAAAGGATTTTACTGGAGAAGTTAACAGCAGGAAGGCAACTTTGCAAGACTATTGACATTGGCTTCCGGAAAAGTTTCTCCAGCAGAGGTAAAGTGCCTTTTTAATTATTCCAGGAGCAATTTTAATATTGCGCATAAAAATGATATTTTTCCTCTCGAGCTGTTCCCCCATTCATAATGACATATCCATGACCTGGATGTGATTGAGTCTGAGAGTGATTCTGTTCTGGACTTCGATCTCATAAATGACAGCAGCTCAGCACCATGTAGTGCTCCACATAGGAGCTCGTATTTGATGAAAATTCCCAAGTCAGGTCAGATGAGTTTTTGCACTTGAGACGATCATGGTTTAAATCTGCAGTTCAGTTACTGAGTGCTTCCAGAAAAGTTTTGCATGTGCTGCCATGCATCTGTTGGGGAAAGTGAATTCCTGCTGCAGTTCTCCCAATTGTCCATCATCTTTTTTAGTAAAAGAACCAAAGATACACCAGCCATATGCCATTTTCTCTGGTTTTCCACAGCTCCTTTGCCAGGGTTACACTGAACAACAGGGAAACCCCGCTACAGATTTTTCAGCCATTTGAACTGCTGTGGATATTTTAAAAATCCTTGTCAACAGATGTTACTAGCTTCATCAAAGGATATAAAAATTCTGGTGTATTATTCATTCTGTTCAGCCAGTTCGTTCAATTCCCATATGGAAAATTTTAGGGTGAACAAGGTATGAAACTTATTGCACAGAAACAGGCCATCCAACCCAAAGCCACATTGATGCTTCAGCCTCAAGTAATCTCCACTGCCCTACCTCATTTCAATCTAACCTACCTCATTTCCATCCCTCACTTGCATACTTGGTTTATTATTATATCTGTTCACTACTGGGTTCAAATTAGAAATAGTGAAATGGTGATGGCAGCTACATCATTGTCCACTGAATTTATATTAATGATTTAATGCTCAGGGCCTATTCTGTTAAAAGCCGTAAGGAAGGAGGGGGAATTAAACTAATGAATAGAAATGTAAAAAATGGAAACCTGGAGTTTATATGGAAGGTTTTGTATCCTCAAACCAGCAAAACACGAATATTTATTCCAGAGAAACAGCAAATCAATCACAGTATATGCAATGCATCCAGGTAATTTTTCTTTCTTCACAGCACAATTCAATTAACAACAAAAGTAGTGGATTGAAGTGGTACCTTCACTGTAGTAAAACACCTCAAGATACTGGAAGCATAATCAAAACAATTTTGACACTAAGTTATATAAAGAGATATTAAGGTACATGACCAACAACTTAGTCATAGATAGAGGTATTAAAATGTAATTTTCAGTGATAAGAAAATTAGAAAAGTAAAAGAAAAGTGAATCCTATATCTTATGGGCAATAAAGAACAACCTACTGAAGGAACTCAGGACCAATGAAGGGTTTCAATTCCAAATGTTGTCAATCCCCTTACCTCCACACATGGTGCCTGATCCCCTAAGTTTCTCGAGCAACTTGAATTTTTTATCCAGATCTCAGTATTTGTATTCTCTTATATCTCCAGAGTTTAGGGCTTTGGCAACATAATACAAGGCTACCAATAGTCATAGAGTCATAAAATAATATAACATAGATATAGGCTCAGAAGGCTAATTGATCCATGCCAACTACAGCATCCTCCCTGCCCAAATTCAGCCTATAACCCTCCAAATCCTTCCTCTCCATGTACCTATCCAAATATCTCAAATATTGCAAATGTGGCCACCCCAACCAGTTCTTCTGACAATTCATTCCAGGTACGGTACTTACTGTCCTCTGTATAAAGAAGTTACCTCTCAGGTCTCTTCAACTTCTCCTGTGCTCCAGGTAATAAAGATCCAGCATAGCCAACCTCTCCCTATAACCTGGCTCTCTAGTCCAGACAGCATCTGCATAGATCTCTTCTTCACCCTCTCCAGCTTAACAATCTCCTTCCTATAACAGGGTACCCAAAACAGTGCACAATTCTTCAAGTGCAGCCTTGCCAACTTGTATAACTGCAGCATAATATCTCTACTTCTAAACTTGATACTCTGGCTGATGACGGCCAGCATGCTAAATATCTTCTTTGCCGCCCTCTCTCCTTGTACATTTGTACTCCTAGAACCCTCTGTTCCACAACACGAGTCAGTGCCTTCCCATTTACTGTATAAGCCCTACCCTGGTTTGTCCGTCTAAAGTGTGTCACCTCACACTTCCCTAAGTTGAAATGTATCACCAACAACTTGCTAATTGTGCCATGTACATTCACAGTCACTTCATTTACATAAATAATGGATAACAGAGATCTCAACACCAACACCAGGGCACTCCATTAGTCACAGGCCTCCAGTTGTAAAATCAACGTCTAACAGTCATCCTTTGCTTCCCGCGATTGAACCAATACTGGATCCACCTCACTAGCTCCTTCTGAATCCCATGTGACCTTATCTTCCAGATCAACCTGCCATGTGGGACGTTGTCAGAGGCTTTGATCTAGTCCTCGTAGATAATATTCACTGCCCTACCCTTACCTACCTCCATTATGGAGGGTGGAGGAGTGGAATCAGATCAAGAGGACATTGGGAATAACAGAGTTGGAGGATGACTAGGGCAGGAAAAACTTTCCTAGGGCATTCTTGTAGGTGGTGTCCTATGATGTTGCAGAAGTGGAAAAAGAAAATCTTAGTTATGACAACTCTGCAAGGACAGAACTTCATCTGAAGGGTCCAATATCGATGCAAACATCTATATTGGTGGTGAGTGATTAGAGTCAGTGGCTAAGAGTGATTTTCTGAAGAAACTAGGCATCATTACCTTAAGACAATATTGAACATACCAATACACAGAAACATAGAAATCTACAGAACATTACAGGCCCTTCGGTCCACAATGCTGCACCAACCATATAACCTACTCTAGAAACTGCCTAGAATTTCCCTACCGCATAGCCCCCTATTTTTCTAAGCTCCATGTTTTTTCATTATTCAAACTTACTTATATTCTTTCTAAATATTTCTAATTATCAGAGAAATTTAAAAACAATTCAAACGTTATTGACAGAAAAATACTGATAAAAGTTTATCAGGCCTTCTGGAAGTGGAGGTCTGAGGTAGAGTTGCCAGGGAACAACTGTGGAAATACGTCTCTCTTATCATAAAACTGTGGAATTACATCAAAGTTTGAAGTAAATCTATTATCAAAGAACATATATGTCACCATATACAAACCTGAGATTCATTTTCTTGCAGGCATACTCAATAAATCCATAATAGAATAATAACCATAATATCATCAATGAAAGGCTACACCAAATTGGGCTTTCAACCAATGTGCAAAAGACAACAAACTGTGCAAATACAAAAACAATTAAATAATATAAGTAAATAAATAAGCAATCAAAATTGAAAAACTAAGATGAAGAGTCTTTGAAAGTGAGTCCATAGATTGTGGGAACATTTCAGTGATGGAGCAAGTGAAGTTGAGTAATATTATCCCCTTTGGTCAAGAGGCTGATGGTTGAGGGGTAATACCTGTTCCTGAATCTGCTGGTGTGAGTCCTGAGGCTCCTGTACCTTCTTCCTGATGGCAGCAGTGAGAAGAGAGCATGTCCTGGGTGGTGGGTCTCCCTGATGATAGATGCTGTTTTCTTTAACAATGCTCTATGAAGATGTGCTCAGTGGTGGGGAGGCTTTACCTATGATGGACTGGGCCGTATCTACTACTCTTTGTAAGATTTTCCATTCAATGACTTTGGTGTTGCCATACCAGGCTGTGATTCAGCTCATCAATATTCTCTCTACCACATATCTATAGAAGTCATCTATGTATCTATCTCATTATATATTAAAAAAGTTAGGAAAATTATGCAGGAATCACAATGCATGCATTTGAACTGTGAATATCTAGTAATCCATCCTTTGCTCAGGCTAAGACTATCTACCTTTATACAGCACACACAAAGTTCTGGAGGAATTCAACAGGTCAGGCAGCATCTCTGGAGACCAAGAAACAAGTTGCTTTGTTTAGCTCTGGTCATAAATAGAAGTTAGTCTCCATTCCTTAAAATGTAAATGGATGGCAAGCAGTAATCAGCTTGAAGTTAAAAAAGCACTGTCAATAGAACAGCCTTACAAACAATATTTGTATATAGTAGATGCTCTCTCTATGGACAATAAGATGTAGTTCACTACATTTGATTTATTGCTGTTCAAATGTGCAGTATAAGACAATGGATTATTTAATTTGGTTTGTTTCAAAACAGATGACACTGACTACATTGTTTTAGTTCAGGGATGCTTGCAGACCAGATTGGTAATACCACTTAGTATATCAAATTTCTGATCTATTAATGTTTTAAGTTTTTTGTACTCAGTGAACTTAGTATTACAGCATTAATTGGGGATAACTGGTAACTGTAATTCAAAAAGCTGTTAGATCCTTTGTGTAAAAAGGGTTCCCAAGGAAAAATATGTGTTTGAAGTCAGCCAAGTGGAAGAAAAGGGTGTAAATGCAGAGAGCAGTTCAGGCTTTTTAGGAATGGGATAAAGAACATCAAGAAGCTATGTAAGAAACATGGGGTGAACTAGAATCCATTCCTCTGGCTTCAATTTCTGCAATGGATGATTCATTCATCTGCATCGTTAGTATGTCTTTTTAATCTATTGTACTTGTAAATTGTATGTTGTACCTATAATTGTAACTGTTTTGAAATCTTTTGGCCTTTGTGCTTTGAAAATGCTTTGTGCTTTAGAAATAGTTTGTACTTTGGACTTGAAATAGCTTGGATTTAAACATGTATCACTGAAAATAAATTAATTGTGTTTTAAACTACTTTGTTAGCTGGAAGTATCTTCTCCTTGGTAAGGAGAGGGGACCCAATGCTGGAATAAATTAGAGAAGTGAACTAGTCTTTGAATATTGGGTAGTTATATTATAATTTCCCGTTAGTGAGAGTACTCGTGGATATTTATATCTGATAGGGCTAAAGGTCTTGTTTGAGTTTAGAGATTGGCGTTAGCAGGTGCAGTACTATCACAATCCCAGTTAAAAATAAAACCACTTTGCCCTGCTTTGGAACAGTTTTGCGAACATATTTGTTGTGATACTTATGAACGAAATGTTTCTTTACCATATTATTACAAGAACTTTTTAATTGTTTTATATTATAATTCTTTTGTGCATCAATTATGAATGATTTAAATAAAATATAATTACATGTTGGATGCATGCTTAACTCATGTTGGAAAATATTCCTTATAAAATAATAGTGCAATATTCAAAAAGGGAGGAGGGTAGTGGCCAGCTCGACTCTATTGCAGCTCACAGTGTTGGAGTTCAGAATTCTGTTCTGGCATCCTCTGTAGGATTGTTTGTACATTCCTTCCCGTGTGTGCTTGGGTTTTCTCCAGGTGCTTTGGTTTCTGTCCACAGTCCAAAGACATAACAGTTGTAGGTTAATAGATCATTGTAAATTGTCCCATGATTAGGCTAGTGTTAAATCAGAGACTGCTGGGCGGTGCAATTCGAAGGGACATAAGAACCTATTCCATGCTGTATCTCAAAATAAATACAATAAAATCACTGAAGCACAATTATCATTTTTTAGAGGGGAAGCTTGAGGTTATAGATAAGGAGTCAGTTTAGATATAATAGGTTAACACATAAACTCACCACACGAGTACCTAGGGTACAGTTTCTGACAGGTTGCAACAATATAATCTTATGCCCACATTGGATCTAATCACCAAGCGAATTATATCTATATGTCATGCTTTAAAAAACCTGGTAAAAATTAACCTATATGAGACACAAGGCCATTAATACATACTCTTTAAAAGCATTTTTGCTTGAAATGTATAAAGAAATTGACTCTAGTACATCAATTAAGCTGGCAAGTAGTTTTGATCCAATTAAGTTATCTAAAAACAGAATGCTATACAGCTTCATTTTAAGTATTACAAATATTTTTTGTGGATACTCAGTTTTCAGCTGCATCAGATTACCAGAGTCACAGAGTCATGGAGAACCACAGGAGAGAAATAGGCAATTCAGCCCATCTAGTCCATGCTAAACCGTTACATCATGTGAAAATACATTAAAGAATTGTTTTTATTGCAAGAAATAAAATGCCATTTTGAAACACCATGTGTTTTTGCTTGATTCTCAATTATTTTCAATTGTGATATCGGAAATAAGCTTAAATGGAATATACGACAGGAATACAATCTTCATATTTAAATGTAGGGCACCCAGATGGCACTGAGTCTGGCTATGTGGCTCAGAGGTGAAGGGGGAGAAGAGGATTGCAGTAGTGATAGGGGATTCCATAGTTACAGAAGCAGACAGGAGAATATGTGGACGTGAAAAAGAACTCGTATAATATTTTGCCTCCCAGGTGCTGGGATCAGGGGTGTCTCAGGTTGGGTCCACAGCATTCTAAAGGGGGAGAGGGAGCAGCCAGAACTTGTAGTACAAACGACATAGATAGGAAATGGGAGGAGGTCCTGAAGAGAAAATACAAGGAGTTAGGTAGGAAGCTTACAAGAACGCCCTCCAGAGTAGTAATCTCAGAATTGCTCTCTGTGCCACTCGCCAGAGAGGGTAAGAATACGATGTTTCAACAGGTGAATGTGTTGTAGAGGAACTGGTGCAGCAGGCAGGGCTTCAGATTTTGTGACCATTGGGATCTTTTCTGGGAATGGTATTACCTGTAAAAAAGGACGGGTTGCACCTGGACCGAAGGGAGTCCAATATCTTTGCTGACAGGTTTTCTAGAGCTGTTGGGGAGGGTTTAAACATATTTGGCAGTGGAATGGGAACCAGAATGATAGGGCTGAGAATTGGGCAGTTGGTATGCAAGTAGAAGCAGTGTGTAGTGAGACTGTGAGAAAGGACAGATAATAGAGCAAAATTGCAGTAGGTGGGATGAGTTGAAGTGTAACATGAGGGAAAAATTGAAAAGAGTGATGGATGCAGAGCTGAAGGTGTTATACTTGAATACATGCAGTTTCCAGAAGAAGGAAGATGACCTTGTAGCAGATTTAGAGATTGGCAGATATGATGTGGTAGGCATCACTGAGTCATGGCTGAAAGGAAAATATAGTTGGAAACTTACTGTCCAAGGATACATCTTGTATTAAAAGAACAGGCAGGTAGGCAGAGGAACTAGGATGAATTCATAGGTAAAATAAGAAATCACATCCTTAGATAAAGGTGACATAGGATCGGAAGATGGAGAATCCTTGTGGGTAGAATTAACAAACTGAATGGGTAAAAAGACTCCGATGGGATTAAATACAGGACTGCAAATAGTAGCCAGGATGTGGCATAAAAATTACAATGGAAGACAGCCAAGCATAGTAAAAAGGGTAATGTTATGATAATAATGGGGGATTTCAATATACAGCTGGATTAGGAAGATTAGGTTGCTACTGGATCCCAAGAGAAGGAATTTGTAGAATGCCCAGAAGATGACATTTTAGAGAAGGTTGTGGTTGTGCCCACTGGAGGAAAGTCAATTCCAGATTTGGGGTTTTGTAATGAAACAGATTTAATTAGGGAGTTTAAGAGCTTAAGGTAAAGGAATCGTTAGGAGGCAGTGATCATAATATGATTGAATTTACTCTGCATTTTGAGAGGGAGAAGGCAAAATCAGATGTATCAGTATTACAGTGAAGCAGCAGGAATTACAGAGGTATGAGAGAGGAGCTGGTATTTTTGTGCCTACATTATTTTTAGATGGATATTAATCAGCTTTATGTTGGTGACTGCTTTTATGAGAAACTATAGATCACATGACTGTATTTGAGTTACCTTGTTGCTCATATTCTGCTGATTTTTACAGATTCTATAAGATCTGACAAAAAAGAGTCCAAATGTCCAACTCCAGGGTGTGATGGCAGTGGTCACATCACAGGACTGTATCCACATCACCGCAGCTTCTCAGGATGTCCTCATAAAATGAGGGTGCCCCCAGACAGTGAGTATTCAACAGTGACAAACTTGTTCTGTAATGCAAACTTTACATATAAATGCTGTCTATCATTCTAAAGCTCCTGTGGCGTATTACAAACATTTGAAATGTCTTGATATAAAAAAAGTGTACACGCAATATTTAGATTCAAAGAATAAAACAATCTGGATCTGAGATCTGGCTGCTCTTCAGTTGAACATATGGGGTTTAAACAGACCAAATGTTCTGCTTGGCAATTCCCATATATTGATTTGATTATAGCTCAAAGCTCCACCCAGTTACCTAATGATTCCAAGGTCAGCACATGGTAAAAGTGAAAAGCGGACGCTTGCTCTTACCTGCTTGCTCCAAACATGGTGACGGATCATTTCATGGGCTCATTGTGATCTTCTTTCCTATACTTGTTTTTATTATGATTTAAAATTAAACTAATGTGAAACAGGAGAATTTTTGGTAGATTACACTTAAGTTACATTAACTGTTTATAAATGTTTATAATAAATAAGAGTTTATATCAGATGATTTTGTTGAACAGTAAGATTAATAAAGATCATTATATAATCACAATAGCAGCAACAATATGTGGGTATCTGTTTCATTGAACTGGCAAAGGAAATAGAAGCTTTTGCAGGGAATACAAAGCCCAATTTAAAATAATTCACCCATCTACTCCGTACTCCTATTGGAATTACTCCCAGATCTGTTACTCCTCAGACCCAACTAAAACAGCTGAGAAAAGCATAAACAAGAATACCTAATTGAACAGAAAGGCAAAAAATAGAATGAGAAATCATTAATTTATAATTAAATAATGCTTTTTAAATCATGATTAAAGAATTAAAGCATTGAAGGCTCACAAATTGATCCATCTTATTCTGTTGTGGTTTTCTGAATGAAGTTGCCAAACCCTCCCTGCTCTTTCCCAGTAAGTTTTATTGTTATCAAAGGATATTATGCACAGGTTTTAGAATTACAAATAATTAATCTAGCAGTAATAAATATATCCAGCATCATATAACTGAGGTAAAGCCTGAAAATCTGACTTTGGATGATTTTCACCTCTGGAAGAGAAGCCAATAAAGCACCAGCCCGGAAGAGATCAACTAAAGTGGAAAAGACCTCTAGAGTCTGAGGGATTACTGACTCACATAGCTCACCTTTTCAAAAGACAAGCTCTTTGAATCATCAGTAATACTTCTTATTTGTAATTACTCTTTTACCATTCTGATTCATTCTTCATTAAAATGAATTTGTAACTTGTTAATAACTCTGGTAAATTTCTTAAAATACTTTCAGTTTTAAGGACTATACTGCAATCTATCAAAATCCAAGATCATTTTGGATGGGACAAACTTGCAAAAGTCGAAGGCAAATAAGTGTATTTTGCCAAGACATCTAGAAAGTTACAGCCATTTCCTTGATGTTTTACAGATCACATGCCAAGGGTAGTGATCAGATGAAAATTCAGACAATCCACAGCATTCAATTTAACCTGTCAGGGAAAAACTAACTAGTTTTCTGAACTATCTAACTAACTAACATGCCAGAAAATCAAAGCATTGGAGTTGAGGTATGTGAGGTATTTCATCCTCACTGGGCTCTCTAATCAGATGGTATGCAGATAAGAAGGCTTTATGAGCAGCAGAACAAGGCGGTATTTTCTTCAGGAATAACAAAACACCCACCAGGGCCTCTTTATAAGTACTAAATACGATTGCTCCATCTTCATCTCTCACTGCACTTTTCATCCAGCATCCACTGGCATTAATTGATTTTATTTATCTCCCAATTTGGTTCACCTAATCCAGGACCTGAATCTCAAACATTGCCACTGAGCCAACACTCCCTTTGTATTTCTCATCAAAACGTTCGTTCATCAGCAATCGGCATCACTTATTCTAATACTGGGTGATTGTTTTGCTATCCAGGCTTTGACTTAAACTGGATCTATGCCTGTCCCTCACTAACACGATTTGTTATTTGGTGCCACTCAGCAAATAACAAATCATCTTCCACCCCGCCCCCCCATATCTGTCAAACACCTCCTGTTGTTGTACCTTTCTTGCTTTTCTTTTAACATTAAACAGATTCCATTAGCCACTAAGGTAGCCTTCAGTCTTGTCAATCCAACCCCACTGCCAAGTCTTTAGGCTGAGTTGCTCTCCATCCTCAGTAATATTAATCTTCATTTCAGTTACCCATTGAAGTTATACTCTGTTCCTTTTAAACTCGTGATCACCAATGCACACCAGTGAAGACTATTTCTGATCATCTTCCTGCATCCTTCACCAGCCCTTTCCTTACAAGCTATTCTTCCTGTTATATCCAATTATAAACTTTCAATCATTCACTTACAGATGCATTTTTCAAAGTGAAAACTACTTACCCTTGCCCTACACTGTCCATAACTCTTCTGCACAATTAATCTTGTATCAGAACTTTATTTTCCTGAAGTCTTGATTAAACCAGAATTGCTCCCACCTGCATTCCCTCAATCTAGAAAGAAAAAGTTTAAAATAGAGGATTAGCCATCCACCACCAGAATTGGCTGTACTTCATAAAGCACATTCAGGCTTTCTCTCCTTTACCAAAGCATACCATGCTCAAGCATAATCCATAAGAGTAATGATAATTCTACTTAAAACCTTTAATTCTTCTCCCCCGCTTCATCATATCATCAATGTGTAAGGATCTCATGCAATTTCACGTTATTAGAACTGAAGTCAATCAGGCAGCTTCTTTCTGCCAATGTTCCATTCCCCTTTACTCTTCGAGCCATATTTACCTTCATGCATTTATCATCCAGGTCAAAGATCGAGCCAATCTCCAGGTATTGCCTTCCCTCCCTCCTGCACTGAAGTACCCCATTAGTTACTGACTGCCAACCTGAAACTGATCCATGATTTTGACTCCCTGTTATTGCTAGATGGCCACTTCTCTGTCCTATTAATATATTATCCCCAATCTCATGCCTTCTGATCTTACAGAGTAACCTTTTATGTTGGCAAAATGTTTCCAAATACACTTTGTCAACTAGTTCACTTTATTCTGTTGTTCATGGCAAATTGATCAGATTTTCCAGCAAAATGCAGGATTTTCAACATAGTAGTTAACAAATTCAGTATGAAGTTACAATAATACATCAAAAGTTGACAGCTTCATTGAAAATAATGACTTCTTATATTTACCTATGCTTATACATTTTATGAATTTATATGAACATCCTGTTCATATAATTAATGTACAAAAATGTTTGGACAGACAGACTTTACACTGAAGGATAAGTAAGGAACGTGTATATTGATCCAGTTTCATTCATGACCAGGTATATTTTATTGCATCTTTTCAGTTCTTGCCATGCATGAGAATGTTCTCAGGTGCCCAACCCCAGGATGCACAGGAAGAGGCCACGTGAACAGCAACCGCAATTCACACCGAAGGTAAGCTGCATTACTTAGAGTATATATTTTACAGTTCTAGAGTTAGGCAATCAGTAATTTGCCTAAACTACTGTATTTCACCATTTTGTTCATTTCAGAGTTCTATCAGTCTGAGTGAGATAGAATTTAAAGCTGTGTTATTTTTGACAAAATTGTTTTGGGCACGCGAAGTTCTGCTCAGTATCATTTCAATTGATTTATACTCTTTGGATTTCAGATAGGTTATGAAGAAAAGTGGTAAAAGGAAAAATCAAAGTAAAAGAATAGTATAGCTTTTGTGATGATACAACTTAGATAAGAAGTGAGCATTGGAGTAGATCATTTTACCTCTGAAGCCTGCTGCACCATTTTTATAAGATCATGCTGATTTTCTATTTACTTATTTTATTATGTACTTATTTATTTATTCATTACATCCAAGGGAGTAAAAATCTTTATGTTGCGTCTCCGTCACTATGTACAAGCAATAGGGAAGGGAAATATGGGAGGATATTGCCCAAACACCAATATTGTATATGTTATTGTTTTGTATGCATGTATGTACAGTCAAATACACCATCAGATCAATGTGTATTGATAAATCTGATGACCTGGTGAAAGAAGCTGTCCTGGAGACTGTTGGTTCAGGCCTTAATGCTGAGGTACCATTTGCTAGAAGGAAGAAGCTGCAATAGTGTATGGTTGGGGTGGCTGGAGTCCTGATGATCCTCCGGGCCCTTTTTACACACCTGCTGCTGTAAATGTTCGGAATAGTGGGAGGTTCACATCCACAGGTGTGCTGGCCTGTCTGCACCACTGAAGTGCCCTGCGATTGAGGGTAGTACCGTCCCTATACCAGGCAGCGATGCAGACAGTCAGGATAATGTTGATGGTGTCTCATAGAAAGTCCTGAGGATTTAGGGACTCATGCTAATCTTCATCAGCTGTCTGAATTGAAAGAGGCGCTGTTGTGCTTTCTTCATCACACAGCTAGTATGTACACTCTAGTTGAGATCCTCGGTGATGTGTATACCAAGGAATCTGAAACTACTCACCCTCTCCACTACAGTCTCATTGATGTCAATAGGGGCCAGCCTGTCTCTGTCTGCCCTGTAATCCACGATCCTTCGACTCCCTCATTTTTTGACATTGAGGAGAGGTTGTTTTCTTGCCATCTCTATGTCAGTGCCTTGACTTCTCCTCTGTAGGCTATCTCATCATTGTTGGAAATAAGGCTGATCAGTGTTGTGTCATCTGAAAATTTGATCCGCAGATTGGAGCTGTGTGTGGCAACACAGTCGTGGGTGTATAGGGAGTAGAGGAGGGGGCTCAGGACACTGCTGTGGGGGTGCTCCAGTGTTGAGGGGCAGAGGGGCAGAGGTGAAGGAGCCCACCCCTACCACCTACCGGCGATCCGATAGGAAGTCCAGGATCCAGCTGTATAAGGCGGTTTGCAGGCCAGAGTCCCTGAGCTTCTTGTTGAGCCTGTGGGGAATTGTGATGTTGAGTGCTGAACTGTAGTCCAAAAACAGCATTCTAACTTAAGCATCCCTCTTCTCGAGGTGAGTGACGACGGTGTGTAGTGCTGTGACTATGGTATCATCTGCTGATCAGTTGTGTCAGTAGGCGAATTGTGGGATGATTCTACATCATCCACTTTGCAGTTGATCCCATTTTTTATCAGTTGATTTCTGACCCTGTTGATTTTTTTCTCTTGAAGATATACAACAGTTGAACATCCAGTGCCTTCTGGGATTGAGTGCTCCACCTTCTCACAGCCCTACATGTGAAGAAATACAATCCCAATGTTAAATAATTGATTCCATCCTCAGAGACTGACACCTCCAGTTCCAGACCTGTTATGAATTTTACATTTTAAATGATATCACTTGTCATTCTTCTAAACCTTGGTGAATATGTGCTGATTTCAATCTAAATTCATAGGATTAGGTTTTCATCCAGGGATAACAGCAATAAACCTTCCTGAGCTTAGGTCAGTTATCAGGGAATATAAAGGTGATTTGTAACATATCTCAAAAGCCATTGTGAAAACAAATGCAAATGGTAATCTTTTGCAAAATACAAATACTTTTTGTTTTCTTTATATCATTCGAGTACCATGTTATGAAATTAAATACCCAGTGAGGTAACGAAGTTTTTTTATGACAAGCCAAAACACTTCTGCTAGTCATCAATAACCTTTGGGAATAACCATTGAAACAGATCTTTTCAGAAAGAATCTGAAGGTGGGCAGAAAGTGAAATGTTAAGTCATTAACATGTGCTAAAATTACAAACATTTGTACAATCACAGCTAATTTCTTTGGGAATTTCCAAACTGACCACTATAAGTTGAATGTTATCAGAATCACACATTACATAACGTATCCAAATGCATTACGTGCATTTCCACCAATGTATCTGTTAAAGTTGTCTTGACCAATTAGGAGAATCTCTGAAGAATGAACTGTGAATCCTATTCCCATATACAATGGTGCATCTACAAAACTAAATTTCTCTCCATAGATATTGCCTGACTTGTTGATTTCCTACGGCACAATATGTGTGTTGCTCAAGATTTCCAACATCTTCAGAATCTATTGTGTAAATGATTAGATGCTGTCTGAAAACTGATTGCACTTTAGTCTAGGTATATTACAATGTGGGAATGTGCTAAGAATTGATAAAGAATGTAGCAACTCTTTCAACCAACTCAGGGAAGACATGGAATAGATCAAGCTTGCAACTTGTCAAGCTCATTCCTTTCTTCTTGGCCTTCCACATGTAAGTCCCCCACCCTTTCAGTTTTATTAACACAGACTATGAGCTGAAGTCCTGCTTAAAGCTTTCCTAGACCCTTTTGAATAGTAATCCCCATGTCATAGTGCACTTTAATTCTTTAAATATATATAGCTTTATCTTAGAGCAATCTAAGTTTATACTTGGTTTTTTGAATAATTGTGTAAGTGAGTTCAGATATGGAAATTTAATGTTATTGGTATTTGAGATACAACTTTCAAAACAATAGAAGGCAAATTAGTTAATAATACTGATAGATAGTATAGATTTATAGAATGATTACAGCACAGAAAAAAGCTATTCTGCTCATCCTGTCCATGCCTGTTCTCAGCCAGAGCAACTGATTATTTCCATCCCACAGTTCAAAGCAAAGTACGAAGTTCGAAGTAAATTTATTGCCAAAGTGCATACAGTATATTCCACCAGGTACTACCCTGAGATCCATTTTCTTCTGGGCATTCAGAGTAAATACAAAGAAGCACAATAGAATCAATAAAGAGTCGTGCATGCAAAGATGGACAAACAAGCAATGTACAAAAGACAACAAACTGTGAGAATACAAAAAGTAAAGATAATAAATAAATAAGTAAAGAAGGTTGAGAACATGAGTTGTGGAATCCTTGAAAGTGTGTCCATAGGTTATGGAAACAGTTCATTGTTGTAGTCAGTGACGTCGAGTGAAGTTATCTCCTCTGGTTCGAGGACCTGATGGTTGATGGGTAATAACTGTACTGAACCTGTTGGAGTGGGACCTGAGGCTCCTGTCCCTTCTTCCTGATGGCAACAGTGGGAAGAGATCATGGCCTGGATGATGGATGATGCATTCCTGCAACAACACTCTTTGTAGATGTGCTCAATGGTGGGGAGGGATTTACCATTTACTACCCCTTCTTCTTAGCGCTGTACTATTTTTCTCCAAATATGTCTTATATAATTCATTCTTGAAGCCACAGTGGATCCTATCTGTATTGACCATATCTGCAGGCGTGTGCTCCAGATTCCAAGCATTATGTTGTGTAAAAAGAAAATTATTTTATTTCTCCAATTTTGTTGTTAATCCTCTTCTTCTTTTATTCCTGTTATCATTTAATCTTTGACCCCTCCACTACTCGGAATGATCTTTCACTGTGCACTTGTTGAGGACTGCCCAGTGTTTAATTCATTGGCTTTCGATGACATTCTGCTTCTCTGGTCCAAAGAAAACACCACTCATCACCTTCCATTTGAAAGAATATTCAGGAACCATGCCCCTCTGTCACACTTTACAAACCAATAATATAGTGGAAATATATTGTCCCTCCATTGTTACTGAATCTAAATATTGGAAAACCTTACCCAACAACACCATGGAAGTTCCTTTACCACGAGAATTAGAGCAGTTCACCACCATCACCATACAATTTGTCAAGGGTAATTAAGGACGGGCAATAAATAATGACCTCACTAGTAATTCCTGCATCCCATCAATGGTTGATTATGCTGATCAGTTTAACGCTGTTGGTCAGATGCTAAAGATATTTTCACACTCCCGTTAGCATTTGTTCTTTAACAGTTGATTTTAGTGATTCACCTGTAAATCCCACTTCATATGCTACTGTGAATCGCCAGTCTGTGCTCCAGACAAGGGATGCTGCATTTGTCATTACAAGTGAATTTCGGATGCAGGTTAAGCTTATGTTTTATGAAATTTATGGCCAAATAAATCTGATTCAAGACATTGAGCATTTTAAAATGCAACAGAGAGCATTCCCTTTGCCAAACTGCAAAGTCCATGGCCAAGCTGTGGGAAGAATTTGTGATAAAAAGGAGCAAATTGTAAAAGGACTGCAGCCTACACAAATGTGTTGTTCAGCACCCTGGAGAGGGAAACAGACTCACAGTGGGCAGGCATCACTGGCAAGATCCCTTACATGAAAACCTGGATTTTGCAGTTGGTGATGAGTAACTATTGGATGCCTACAACATCAATATAGTTAACACAATAAAAATAAGGGTGTGTTCTCTATGCCAGGCGACAGAAGCTGTCTGCGTGCTTGAATTTTTATGTACAGTTGTTTGTAGATTCTGCTCTTGACAATAGGAGTGAAATTAGCTCCACTAAATGTTTTGCTTGTTGAATAATATGTCCATTCATGCAGCAACACCAAACATTTCATACAATAGGTCATTTTAAAAACAAATATATCAACTATTTGACTTCACAAATTCTTGGCTTAGTTGACCCAGCTGCAGAAGCAAATGCCACAAACACTATGCCCTTATTGCATAACATTTCCAATCTGTATCTGAGAGCAATAACAGAATATTTAAAATATTTAAATACCCCAATTGTAAAATTATACATTTATACATATGGACATTTAAAGGCAGGCAGTGGTCCACTCAGCCTCCCCATGTAATGTCTTGCTTTATGTGGCACACATTTAGCATTCTGGACTCAATTCAAGCAGAAAAACAAGTTATCTGTTGGATAAGATAAAGAAACAGTTAAAAGTGGTAGGCTTGATATTAATTGTAAAATATAGAAAGATGTCATTTTAAGATAGGGCAACTAAACATGAGATGCCCAATCTTACAATATTGTAAAATAATTTTCTCCCACATCACTTTGGGTGTATAACTATTATTCATCAGACCCCTGATCCTCTTCTTTTTTGGAAAGATTGTACAGCTCTGTCAATGGTAAACACAGGAGATTCTGCAGAATGAGATGCAGCTCAGTCAAATTTGCTGCTAGAGTTCTTACTGGTTAATTGATCAGCATATCATGATGTTTAGGCTGAAAACTCTTTAGACTGTAATGCAGATCCCTGGTTTTGAGATGCAAATGATGTCCAGTCAAAGCACCTGCAATGAAATTTTAGACCAAAGTCTTCATAGGACAGGATGGAGGGGAGGGTTGAACTTCAATTAGGTGGATCTACTAAGCTTTCACCTTCATTAATTTTTTTTCATTATTACAACAAAGGAAACACCAGTCCACCTAAAACCTAAGCTAGGTCTTTTTTTTCATATTTTTGTTGAATTGTCTACAGATTCAAAATAGGAGAGTACTTAAGGTGAAGAGAGATTACAGACAGTTGCAAGAAACATAATGTTGTGGTTAGAGGTGATTTAGGTGATTTTAACTTTCCACGTATTGACTAGGACTCCCAAACTGTTAAAGACTGGATAAGATAGAGTTTATCAAAAGTGTTCAGGAAAGTTTCTTTAATCAATATATGGAGGTTGCAACTACAGAAAGTGCAATACCAGATCTCCTATTATTGAACAAAAGGTTTAGAGAACCTTTGTTTTACTCAGATTTAAGGAATCTTGATCAGTGACAGGTTACATTGGAAAGTTCATTTTGGATGTTAGCATGATTAAACTCTATACTACTGGAACAAAACAGAAAGCATAACTGATTGCAGAGGTTCATGCACTGCTTTGACCCCAAGGTCAGCAAGTGCCATGCTGTCAACCTTAATGCCATATCTCCTATCTCACAATCAATTTCCTATCTATTCAGAAGATTTTCCCTTTGCTAATAAGCTCTTTTAAATCCCATTGACTGTTGGATGTTGTATAGTATAATACCATTCACATTTTCATCCCTTTTTTATTTCTCATTTCCACCCATTTAGCCTCAGTAGACGATCTCTCCAGTCAGTCTGTTCTGAGCATTGCAGTGACATTTCCCCCTGAACAATGATGCCACCCTTCCCCCTTTAATTCCTCCCGCTCTATTACATCTTAAACCACAGAACTCCAGAACATTGAGCTGGTGGTCCTGCCCCTCCTGCAGTCAAGTATCACTAATGGCTACAATATCATAATTCCATGTGCTAATCCATGCCCTGAGCTCGTCTGCCTTTCCTACAACACTCCCTGCATTGAAATATACACAACTCAGAACATTAATCCCACCATGCTCAATTTTTTGATTCCTGACTTCATATGTAGGTTTAACAACATCTTTCCCCAGAACCACTCCACTATTTTAAACACAAGAAATTCTGCAGGCCACATACACAAAAAGCTGGAGGAACTCAGCAGGTCAGGCAGCGTTCATGTACAAACAGTTTGGAAGGGAAGGGGGAAAATGCCAGAATAAAAAGATGGGCGAGGATAAGAATGATAGTTAGAAGGTGATAGGTGAAGCCAGGCGGGTGGGAAAGGAGATGAAGGAATTGATTGGAGATGAGAGTGGGTCATAGCAGAAAAGGAAGGAGGAGGGACACCAGTGGGGGGGTGATAGGCAGGTGAGAAGAGGTTAGAGGCCAGAGCATTAGAGGAACACAAGAAGAGGGGGAGGGGGAGTGAAATTTTTTCTATCGGAAGGAGAAATCAATATTCATGGCATCAGGTTGGAGGCTACCCAGACGGAATATGAGGTATTGCCCCTCCGCCCAGAGGGTGGTCTCATCACGGCACAAGAGGAGGCCATGGACTGACATGTCGGAATGGGAATGGGAATGTTGGGCCACCAGGAAGATCTGATATGCGTGGATGAAGTAGATGTGCTCAACAAAGCCGCATCGTGAGCACCAGGTAGAATAGTCAGACTTACAGGTGAAGTGTTGCCTCACCTAGAAGGACTGTTTGGAGCCCTGAATGGATATTTGCAGAACCTTATCACCCTTCATCCTTGTCTGCAGAAAGTCCTGTTTGTTCTCCTAAAAAATGAATTCCCTATCACTACAGCTCACCTCTTCCCTCCTCTTCCCTCCTCTTCCCTTCTGAGCCACAGAGGCAGACTCAGTGCCAGAGACCTGACCACTGTGTCTTTCCTCTTCTAGATTATTCTTCCCAACAGTATCCAAAGCGGTATATCTTTTATAGTGGGAAACAGCCAGAGTGGTACTCTGCACTGGCTGCCAATCCCCTTGCCCCATCTTCATGTCACCTGTATCCTGCACCTTGAGTATAACTACCTTCCTGTATCGCCTGTCTATCAGCCACTCAGCCTCCTGACTGATTTGGAGTTCATCTGTCTCCAGCTCCAATTTCTTAACATGGTCTAAAAGAAGTTGCAGCTGGATCCCCTTCTTACAGGTGTAGTTATCAGAGACACTGGAGGTCTCCCTGACTTCTCACATCCCACAAGAGGAGCATTCCATTATCCTGCCTGACATTCCCATGGGTCTAACTCTGCAATAAGAAAGAAAGGAAGTTAAATGGAAAAACAAGTCTATCTACAGCCTCTGCTTCCCCTTGACAAAGCCTCTATGAGCCAACCTCAACCTCCCATTCTAACACAGGCCCACTCACACAATGGCTGCTCCACTTAAACCTAATGTCTTTTTATTGGCCCTTGCCAAGTACCTAGTTACGCACAATCGAACATCTCCAAGGGAACTGTGGTGTGCGGAATGTCCCAGCTGTCCCTTTGGTTGGTTTTCAAGAGATATTAAGGCCCTGGTTAAGAAGAAGGTGGTGCAGAGCAGGTATAGGCAGGAAGGAGCAAATGAGGTACATAGGTGATATAAAAAATGTTAGAGAGCACTTAAGAAGGAAATCAAGTAGGCTAAATAAAGTCATGATGTTGCTCTAGTAGTCAAGGTGAAGGAGAATTCCAAGGGCTTTTATAGATATATTAAGAGCAAAAGCAAAGTAAGTGTCATAACTGGTCCTCTAGAAGATTAGAGTGCTCATCTATGCATGGACCCAAAAGAGATTGGAGAAATCTTAAATGGATTTTTTGAATCTGTATTGACTGGTGATACAGACACAGAATCTGTAGAAGTGAGGCAAGACAGCAATGATGTCATGGAACATATACAGATCACAGAGGAGGGGGTATTTGTTGTCTTAAGGGAAATGAGTGTGGATAAATCCCCAGGACCTGATCAGGTGATCGCTCAGACGCTGTGGGAGGCAAGTGCAGTGTAAGGCTCAGGGCTATCGGCTCGTGTTTATCTAGGAGAAACTCTGTCTGCCCGCCAAATCGTGTCTCACGTTTGCGTAGTTGTTGTGTAATGCACCCTGGTTCAAGCTCACACATCAAATATCGGACAGCACACAGCGTATGATTTACAGATTACACTTTATAGATCTTACTGGAACTAAGTAATTAATAGAGATACAATATAAAAGGAAAGTAAAAGGCCCCAAACTTATCAGAGTTCAACCACTTCGTGCACAACCGTTGGAGCTCAATTAACGGGGTCTTCTATGGGAGGCAGGGTTTGAGGGTTGGCACAACATTGTGGGCCGAAGGGCCTGTACTGTGCTGTACTATTCTATGTTCTATGTTCTATGTTCTGTCCACCAGTCGATCTCCTCCAACCTCCTCGACCCGCCGCCTGGGACCAACACGGTGGTTGACCAGAGCGCGTCCAGCGTGTCCTCCCTCTTCAGTTCTCCCCCGAAAAGCCCACCAAACCACACTGTCCCCCAGCCATATGAGACAGAATATCACCCACAAAAAGAATAACATGGACACTCATTGGTTTGTTCTCTCTCTTATCAATAATATAACCAAACAAGCAGGGAGAGAGAGAACTCCTTACATCGCAGTTATTATTAAAGAAAAGCCATTTTATATAACATACAAAGAAGCCATTTTAGACACCTCAGCAGCCGGTGTAACCAAGACCCAGTTACACTCTCGCTCCACCAAATAAATTCATGTCCTCATGACATTAAGGGAGTTCACCAATACTCCTTGCAAAACACAAAACCCAACCCAGGTGCATAAAGCAGTGACATAACTTCCCAGGGTGGTAGAGATCACACCCTGTTCTCCCGGCGCTGTATAGGTCAACCTCTCCAGGGAGTCCCTGCTTCTCTGAGACCTCCACACCTCTTCTGGTGACCCTTCCGGCTCAGACACCACTGGAGACACCCCGGGTCTACCTGTCGAACCCTCGCTTGCTCCCTCAATGGGACCCCTCAGCAACTCGGAGCCCTCTGTCTCAGGTTCTGGTTCCACCCTCTCTCCTTCCAAGGACAGCTGTATCCCAGGCTGCCCCCCAACACTCTCCCTCCTCTCACCTAACTCAGCGGGGGAAGGGTCAGGAGCCTCTTCTTCTGGTACCGGAGAATTAACGAACGGAAGCAGGTACCACAAATCCGAATCATCATCTTCCAAATCAGTGTCCTTCTTCGGGACCGGGCACGGTTCAGCCTTCCCCAAAGTGGGTTCCTCCATCACCATGCAGCTCCGTAGAATCCTCGTACTAGGCACAGGCTCCACATCGGGCACTGGGTCCACCTGCACCTCCTGTCCCAGGGGCAACAGATGGTTGCGGTGAAGAACCTTGACAAGCCATTCCCATCCTCTGGTCTCACCCGGTAAACAGGCAGATTCGGCATCTGGCTCTCTAACACATAGGGGGTGGCCGCCCAGCGATCCGCCAACTTGTGCTTACCAGGTAGTCCTAAATTCCGTATGAGGACCTGGTCTCCCAGCATAATTTGGGCGAACTTCACTTTCTGATCATACCTCCTCTTACTCCCTTGATTCTGCTTGGTGGCCACTGCCTCAGCCAACTCGTACACCCTTTTCAACTCCCTCCTCATATCGGACACATACTTCAGATATGGCTTCGAAGATAATTCACCTGCTTCAGTCCCAAAACAAAGATCAATGGGCAACCTCGCTTCCCCACCCCCCCCCGAACATCAGATAATAAGGCAAGTACCCTGTAGCGTCATTGCGGGTAGAATTGTAACAGTGAACCAAATGCCCGATGTGCTGACTCCACTTACACTTCTGACTGATCTCCAGAGTCCTGAGCATGTCCTATAGGGTCCGGTTAAACCTCTCGGACTGAGGATCACCCTGCGGATGGTAGGGCGTGGTCCTGGATTTCTCGACCCCAAGCATATCCAGTAATTCATGGATAAGCCTGCTCTCGAAGTCCCGTCCCTGATCACTATGGATCCGCCGGAGGAGGCCATAATGAACAAAATACCTCTCCCATAACACCTTCGCCACTGTAGTTGCTTTCTGATCCTTAGTGGAAAACGCCTGAGAACACCTAGTGTAGTGATCCGTGATGACTAAGACATTGGCGGTGTTGCTGGTGTCTGGCTCAATAGACAGGAAATCCATACACACCAGGTCCATGGGTCCCGCACTCTGCAAGTGGGATAACGGGGCCGCCTGCGCAGGCAGCGTTTTCCTCCGGATGCAGCGACTGCATTTCTTACGGTATTCTTCAACCTCCCCCCTCATCCGCGGCCAGTAAAACTGGTCCTTGAGTAATCCATAGGTATTTTCCACCCCCAAATGCCTGGAATCATCATGTAGTGACTTGAGCACAGTCTTCCGATACTTCTCAGGCATGACCAGCTGTCAGCGCCGGGGGTGGTCCGGGGGCGACGTGACCCAGTACAAGATTTGGTTCTTCAGCTTCAACCGAGTTCATTCCTTCAGTAGTAAGGGCACTGAGGCATGTTTCGTCTTCTCCACCTGAGCCATATCCCCCTCTTCAGCCGCATACCAGATAGTGCCAATGCCCGGGTCATCTTGCTGAGCCACCCCCACTTCCTGGGGGCTCAACTCCGGCAACTGCTGGTTCTTCAGAGCAGTCAAATTACAGTAAACAGAAGGTAGCGCGTCATCATCAACCCCCATTTGATCCACTGCCCGATCCGGCCCCATCGGGTCCCCGGCTTTAGCGTCGCTCGCAAATTGACACATGGCCTTCACTCCCGGGGCAGGGACGCTCTCCTACTCCTCATCTGTGCCCGATCCCTCATGTGCCCGATGAGATAAAGCATCTGCATCGATGTTCCGGCTCCCCGGCCGGTACTTCAGGCTGAACTCATAGACAGACAAGGCCGCCAACCACTGATGCCCTGTGACGTCCAGTTTCGCTGAGGTCAGAATGTAAGTGAGAGGATTGTTGTCCGTCCTCACCTCAAACTTGGCCCCATATAGATAGTCACTCAACTTGTCCACCACCGCCCATTTCAGCACCAGGAATTCCAAATTGTGAGTGGAATAGTTTCTCTCAGAAGGCGAGAATCTTCGGCTGACAAACACCACTGGTCTCAATCCCTTGCCCTGCTCCTGGTACAGGACAGCCCCCAGCCCCTCTCGGCTGGCATCAGTGTGTAGCACATACGACTTCCAGGGATTGACAAAAGCCAACACCGGGGCCTGTGTCAGTGCCTTTTTCAGCGATTGGAACGCCTCCTCACATTGAGCATCCCACCTCGGTCCAAAGGGCTCCGACGGGTTCAGATATCCTCCTGCTTCCTTCCCTCGGTCTCCCTTCCTTCTCTTCCCCACGGGGGGATAGCTGCACAAAAGCTGGTTCAAGGGGTGACTCATTTTAGCCTATCCTTTCACAAATCGCCGGTAATACCCACAGAACCCCAAAAACGAGCACAAGGCACTCACAGTCTGGGGTCTCAGCCAGGTGGTCACTGCGTCTATCTTAGCCGGATCAGTAGCCACTCCATCTCGTGAGATTATCTATCCGACATAGCCAACAGACATCTTGCAGAACTAGCATTTGTCCAGGGAAAGTTTCAACCCTTCCTCCTTCAGCCGGCTTAACACCTTCAGCAGCCGTTCCTCATGTTCCTCTAACGTAGATCCAAACACTATCAGGTCATCCAGATACACCAACACCTCGAGCATGTTCATATCCCCCACTGTCCTCTCCATGACCCTCTGAAAGGTGGCTGGGGCCCCGATATGCCTTGGGGCATTCGTTCGAACTGAAAGAATCCCAGGGGACTGATGAAGGCCGTCTTCGCTTTATCGGCCTCACTCATCGGAATCTGGTAATACCCACTCTGCAAATCCAAGACACTAAACCACTGCGCCCCACTCAAACAGGCCAATGCGTCTTCAACCCTCGGGACCGTATACTGGTCAGGGACAGTGCGCCAGTTCAGGGTCCTGTAGTCCACGCACATGCGTACCTTCCAATTTTTCTTCCTAGCCACTGCTATGGGGGACGCATAGGGGCTCCAGGACTCTTATAATTCCCACATCCTTCAACTGGCACAAGTGCTGCCACACATCTTCCACATCTGCTGGGGCCAGCCGCCGCAACCTTTCTCTAGACAGGGTGTCATTAGTCACCCGGATAGTAAACGAGTGCTCTTGGAACAACCCACATCAAACTCGCCTTGAGAAAAGACATCCCCTAGCTTTAACATCTTCTCCGCCAGCCTTCTCTTACACTCTGGCGGCACAGGGGAGTCCTCAAAATTGTAGACATCCTCGGTCAGCCGCCCCCTTTCCTCCAGTGGGCCTCAAGGGGGCGCTAGACATCACCGTCACCAGGAACAAGTGCGTGAGGGGCTTCCCGTGCTTAAAGGTGATCTCCCTCTCCGTGGTGTTCCTTACAATCACTCCAATCCGGTGTGCATGTAGAACTGAGGGCCTCTGTAATTCAGGTCTCACCAGCACCCCAGCCGGGAACTGGGACTCCCCTTCAAAGTCTTCCGGGGCACCTACTAGCAGGGCCTTGCCCGCCGGTACTCCAGGAAATCTGGGGGTTCCCAACACTAGTGCCACCTCCCCTGACTTTAGGATTCGCCTGAGTACACCACACTGTCCCTCGTCCGAACTCAGGATCCAGCCCCCTGTGGCCACCCGCTTCTTCAAACGCCGCTCGAAACACTGGGTGTACCAAGAGGGTCTCCAGAAAGTTCTCCCCCGCCTTCTCCTTACAGGCTCCCAGGAGCCGTCGCACAAGAGGGGTGTTAGTCCCCACCAGAAGGGCAGTGCCACCTGTTTCCACCGGGTCCAGACAAAAAAACACCAATGTCTCAAGGGCTTCCGACATTCCCACATCGCCCTCCGAGAATTCTAATCTCACTCACAGGTACCTATCGTATGGGTAATCACTTATACCCCAAATCTCCAGGGCATTAAACAGGGTTACAGGCAAATGCTTTGGACATTTGTTGAAGAATGACCGGTACAATAAGGTGACCTGCCACTGGGTGTCGAGGATGGCCCTTGCAAAGATTCCCTCTATCCGTAGGGACTTGCCAGAGCGGGGTCCCACTAATCCATCCGGAATAAGGGCTTGGGCTTGTGGAGGTCCCATGGTAGATTTCGGGGAACATATTCCTCCAGGGACTCCAGTCCGTTCCCTCACTGAATCTCTCCTAAGTTTCTCGACACCTCTCCCTTCTTAATCACCTGGGGGCTTGCCCTCCGCGGGGCGTCTTGTCTCTCACGATCCCTCCGGAAGTGTCCCTCTTCCCCACAGCTGTAGCACACCTCCTGCCACACACATTCCACTGGAAATGCTCCTCTTTCCCACAGTTATAGCACATGCTACCCGCCTCCCGGGACACTGACCGTTGCTGGCAGTTCCAAGGTCATGACGTCAGCACTCGTATGAACCAACGCCAAGCTGGATTCCACTACTTTACCGCACCTTCTAGCTATCAGTTCTACCTTGCCGATAGCTTTAATCAGACTCAGCCCTCGCATGAGCACTTCTTCCGAAGTGTGGAAATCCACCCCACTTAACACGCACGCATGTTTAACCGGTACTTCCTCAGACTCACACCAGCTTGCAGTCTTATCCAGGTCCATCTCCGCACTAACTTAACGTGGTGATTACACAGCTTCCACAGAATCCAAATCCAGACAATGGCCCCAATGAATGTAAGGCTCAGAGCTATCAGCTCGTGTTTATCTAGAGGAAACCCCATGTCGCACGTTTGTGTAGTTGCTGTGTAATGCACACTGGTTCAAACTCACACATCAAATATCAGACAGCACACAATGTACAATTTACAGATTACACTTTATAGATCTTACTGGAGCTATGTAATTAATAGAGATACAATATAAAAGGAAAGTAAAAGGCGCCAAACTTATCAACCACTTCGTGCACAACCATTGGAGCTCAGTTAATGGGTTCTTCTGTCCACCAGTCGATCTCCTCCGACCTCCTCAACCCGCCGCCTGGGACCAACCACGGTGGTCGACCAGAGCGCGTCCAGCACATCCTCCCTCTTCGGTTCTCCCCCGAAAAGCCCACCAAACCACACTGTCCCCCAGCAATGTGAGACAGAATATCACCCACAAAAAGAATAGCATAGACACTCATTGTTTCGTTCCCTCCCTTATCAATAATTTAACCCAAACAAGCAGGGAGAGAGATAACTCCTTACATCGCAGTTAATATTACAGAAAAGCCATTTTATATAACATACAAAGAAGCCATTTTAGACACCTCAGCAGCCAGTGTAACCAAGACCCAGTTACAGCAGAAAGTACAGGGGCCCTAGCAGAGACATTTAAAATGTTCTTAGCCACTGGTGAGGTGCCACAGGATTGAAGGATAGATAATGTTGTTCCTTTGTCTAAGAAAGGCTCTAAGAATGCATCAGGAAATTATAGGTTTGTGAGCCTGAAATAAGTAGTGGTAAATTATTTGAAGTTATTCTAAAGGACCGGATGTATAAGTATTTCGATAGACAGGGAATAATTAGGGTAGTCAACATGGCTTTGTGTGTGGTAGGTTATGTCTAAACAATCTAAAAAAAAATTCAAGAAAATTACCAGGAAAGTGGATGAAGGCAAGGCAGTGGATGTTGTCTACATGGACTTTAGCAAATCCTTTGACCAGATCTAGCACAGGAAGCTGTTAAAGAAGGTTTATCACTTGGCACATTTCCCTGCAAGCAGCTGAAATGCTACACCTGCCCAGTTACCTCCTCCCTTACTTTCATTCAGGTTCCCAAACAGTCTTTTCAGAGGAGGCAATACTTCACCTGCAATTATGTTGGGGTCCTCTACATTGGCAAAATCATTAATTGGTGGGGGGCACCTTTGTTGAGCACCTCCACTCCATCAGCTAACTGCAGAATTTCCTGGTGGCCAACCATTTCGATTCTATCCCCATTTCCTTTCAACATGCTAATCCATGGCCTCCTCTTTTGCTAAGATGAGAACACTCTCAGGGCAAAGGAGCGACACATCATATTCCATCTAGGTAGCCTCCAGCATGATGAGATGAACATCAATTTCTTCTTCTAGTAAAAATTTCCCTCCCCTTCTCTCTTCTTCTATTCCCCACTCGGCCCTATAACTTTTCCACCCACCTGGGTTCACCAGTCATCTTGTAGCTAGATAACACAAGTATGAGAAAATCTGCAGATGCTGGAAATCCAAAGCAACACACAAAATGCTGGAGGAACTCAGCAGGCCAGGCAGCATCTATGGAAAAGAGTAAAGAGTCGATGTTTCGGGCCAAAACCCTGGAAGAATCTTGGCCTGAAACATCAACTGTTTAATCTTCCAGCTAATCCTCCTTCCACAGCCCCCAGCTTTGTATTCTGGAATCTTCCTCCTTCTTTTCCAGTCCTGATAAAGGGTCTTGGCCCAAAACGACAGCTGTTTATTCAAAGTTCAAAGTAAATCAATTGTCAATGTACAGATATGTCACAATATACAATGTTGAGATTCATTTTCTTGTGGGCATGCTCAATATATCAAAGAAACATCATAGAATCAATGAAAGACCGCACCCAGCATGATGAACAAACAGCCAATGTGCAAAAGACAACAAAATGTACAAATAGGAAAAGAAGAAATAATAATAATAAATAAATAATCAATAAATATCAAGAACATGAGTTGAAGAGTCCTTGAAAGTGAGTCTATAGATTGTGGTAACAGCTTAGTGATGGGACGAGTGATGTTGAGTGAAGTTATCCCCAGTGGTTCAAGAGCCTGATGGTTGAGGGGTACTAACTGTTCCTAAACCTCATGATGAGGGCACTGTGGCTCCTGATGGCAGCAGTGAGAAGAGAGCAAGCCCTGGGTGGTGGGAGTTTGTGATGTTGAGTTCTTCTTCCTGCGACAGCGCACCGTGTAGATGTGCTCAGGGGTGGAAAAGGCTTGACCCATGGTGGACTGGTCTGCTCCATTACTTTTTATAGGGCTTTCTATTCAAGCGCATTGATGTTTCCATACGAAGTCATGCAACATCCCGTTCCGTGATGCAACTGTCAATATACTGTCCTCCATACAGATATAGAAGTTTGTCAAAATTTTAGAGGTAATGCTGAATCTTCTTAAACTTCTAAGTATGTAGACATGCTGTCATGCAGGTCAATATGACGAGATGGATAAATCGTTCAGCACAGACTAGATGGGACAAAGGGCCAGTTTCTGTTCTGTAATGTTCTATGATTCTTTGCTTCTTATACATTGCATTCATCTTGTTGATCATTGTGACTCCTTAAATAATTTACACTTAAATATTTCATTTGTTTCGTAGTCTCTCAGGTTGCCCTATTGCTGCAGCAGAGAAACTGGCCAAATCACAGGACAAACAGAATGATCTTACAAGGATTGGACAAATCTCAGACCAAATGTTCAGGTAGTCATATTTTTTTCCATTTCCTTGGAGTAATCAATACTGCTGATATGATCCAGTCAATCGTAAAAACATGGTGCATAATTTCAACTGCACTGCCTGGATAACATTTCATAAAAGAAAATCTCAATTTTCTTTTCTTGATTATGAAAACATTGATATTAAAAAAGACACAGAACCATTTAATATATAATGTTTCATATTTTTTGGATACTTACTAAGGAAGCTTTATTATTTAGAACAGTTAAAAAACTGTCATATAATTCAAAAAATAGAACTTGAGTCAGATAGTGTGAATTTGTCAAAGAAAGTGAGATGATTTATTGATATAACCGGGAAGTTTATTTGCATATATTTTGGGTCAATTTTACAACTTGTGCATCAAACATCTTCTTAGATTCTATTATATGAAGTGGCTAATTCCATTCTGGAACATCCACTTACAATGGACACATTTGCAATTTGGATTCTGTCAGATTGGTGCTCGAGGAGCCAAAGGGGGAGTGGTCCTACCACCAACTCTGTCTCATGACCTGAACAACCCAGCCCACCTCAGTGAAGCCCCAGAAAAGCACATGAAGTGTAAGGGAGACAAGGGCCAAAAATGAAACTTTACTTATTTCTTTCTCTGGGCTGAGCATCAGGAAATAGATGCAAAGCAGAGGATAATTGTGGTGCTAACAATTTCAGAAAGAGAGAAGGAAATGAGTCAGCAGCACTGCAAACCACAGAAATTCTGCTCTTTTTTAGGTAGGAATCCAGTTGCAGTTGAGACAGTGACACTGTGTGCTGTCTTAGATTTCCTATTAGTCTCAAAATAGGCAATCAATTCTAAGACCATCAGACCATAAAAGACATAGGGGCATAATTAAGCCATTCAGCCCATCGAGTCTGCTCCACTATTCCATGATAGATTATCTCTCTCAGCTCCCTTCTCCTGACTTCTCCCTATAACCTTTGACGCCCCTAGTAACCAAAAACCTCTCAGCCTCTGCTTTAAATATACCCAATGATTTGGCCTCCACAGCCATCTGTGGCAATGAATTCTGCAAATTCACCACCCTCTGGCTAAAGAAAGTCTTTCTCATCTCTGTTCTAAAGGGACATTCTTGTATTCTGAGGTGTTGCCCTTTTTTCCCAGACTCCATCATCAATTGATTAAGGCATCAATGCTGCTTTTAGTTTTTTCCCAGCCTCAGCCTATTGTATTCTGCAAGGTGACAGTTCATCCTTTGCATATTCTGACTATTCATGTTGATCGGTTACCCTTTAAAAAGCTGTTACTGGCAAGGGCACTTCTGTTACCATATTCTCCTCTGTCATGTTTGGCTGCCAGCCAATGTGGACTGATAGGTTACACATGTACTTCCCAAAATTTCGTACTAGGTTGGAATAAAATTCCTGTTTTGCATAGTTTTCAAACGTTGGCTTTTCACAGGCAAGATATAACCAGTTTTTGTTGCTCCAGTGTGCCACCTTGTGGGACAGTTAAGAAGTGACACAGTGACAACAGCTGAGAAGCTGGAGTGCCTCAAAGAAAAATCTGCAGCTTACATTGGCAGGAGAGGAAATAAACAAATAAATTTAGTTTATGGTGTTTCTGTCCTTTGCATAGGCCTATGTGTCTGGTGAAACAAATGGAGATTACACAATTGAGCTATGCGTCATCTCAGCCAATCAGCACATGCCATACCAACATATCTAAAGAGCTGGACAAATACACCAAGGCTCCATTTGATTATGCCAGCTTCGATGCACAAGTATTTGGAAAACACACTGTAACATCAAAAGTGCAAGAATGGGAAGCTGTTCAATTTTGTGAATGTAAGTATTGAAGAACAAGATGAAGCCAGTAAAGAATAATAATGGAATGTTAGAAAGCATTAATGGATAATAGAGCGGTTTATTTTCCCTTGTCTCTCAGAATTACTCTGTCAGGATATGCATTGAAATTCCAGGAAATCCATTGCAGTCTCATGTTAGCTTTCTGGGAGATTCCTCAATTCCTTGTAAGAGTTGATTTTCCAACAAAGTCCCCTCTCACCCACCCACCAACCAAGTGAACACTAGGAAATGGAATCTACGTATCACCTCCCAGCTTCTCACTTTATCCACAACACCCCCCCCCCGCCATTTCCCCCTCACCTTGCTTCTACTACAACCTTCTAGCTTATACTCCTTCCCCTCTCTTACCTTATTATTCATCATCTCCCTTCCTTTCTGGTCCTGATGAAGAGTCTCAGCCTGAAATATCGACTGTTTATTTCTCTCCGTAGATGCTACCTGACCTGCTGAATTCTCTCAACGTTTTGTGTGTTGCTCTGGATTTCTAGCATCTGCAAAATTTTTTGTATTTATGGGCTAATAGATTCATTGGCTTCTCATTGTCAGGGAGAAAATGGCCATTCTGCTGAAGACTAAGGTGTATTTTACCCATTGAATGGGATTAAGTCATAATCCCAAGACTTTTTTTCACAAATACAGTAAATAAATCTGCATTATTTTAAACTGAAGTTTAAAGTATAGACACTGCTAATCATATTCTCTTCTGTTTCTTCCCATCTTTCCCTGTCTATTTTAACTATTCCAGTTTTACTTTTATCTTTATACCTGTTAATTCAATCGAACAAGAAAATAGTTTAAAAGTTGAATAATAGATTGAATTGTATAATGCAGTCAAGTTACTGCATAAATGTTAACATAAATTTCACCTGTATCTACTGCCAGCTAAACAGTTTACAAGTCCAGTGACTCCTTCCAGCCGACTGCCTAGAGCCTCTGTTCAAAGTCCATGCCATTCCAGTATCTACACTTATACTCACGATACTGAAGCCACTCATATAGCAGCTGCAGCTATCCTCAACCTATCCACTCGCTGTAGAGAAATGCCGCAGAACCTCTCCACAAAGCCTCAGGATTTGTCGGCTAAGGTGAGACAATTCATCTTAAACAGTGGGTTACATTCAAACAATGAATCATGTACGCTGAGAAAATGGTTGAAGTAGGCAATGAACTCCAAATGTTATAGCAATTCTCATATCAGTTTCTTCATTTATACATATTGAACTGGCATGATTAATTTGAGCTGTTGGATTGTTTGTGTCCAGCAAAATAACCAGCAACTTAAATTCTTCCTGATGGCAGCATTGAGAAGAGAGCACTGAGTGGTGAGGGTCCATCACAAGTAAAGCCCTCCCCACCATTGAGCACATCTACACGGACCGTTGTCGCAGGAAGACAACGTCTATCATCAAAGATCTCAACCACTCAGGTCATTCTCTCGTTTCACTGTTGCCATCATGAAGAAGGTACAGGGGCCTCAGGACTAAAACCACTAGGTTCAGGAAAAGTTTTTACTCCTCAACCATTAGGCTCTTGAACCAGAGGGGATAACTTCACTCAACTTCCCTTGCCCATCACTGATCTGTTCCCATAACCTATGGACTCATTTGCAAGAACTCCTCATTTCTCACTCTTAATATTTATCGCTTATTTATTTATTATTATCATTATTATTATAATTTCCTTTTTTCTTTATTTTTGTATCTGCACAGTTTTTTGTCTTTTGTACACAGGTTGTCCACCCTGTTGGTGTGATCTTTCATTGATTCTATTATGGTTATTGGATTTATTGAGTATAGCCATAAAAAAATTAATCTCAGGGTTGATAATAAATTTACTTTGAACTTTGAATTCTGAAGTTCAAGTAGGAATTTGAAAAAAAAATTAGAATCTGAAACTACAACCTTACTGAAATTTCATTTATGAAACATTCTTAGAAAATGTCTTATAAATCTCATGGGTTGTATTTGGTTCATCAGCCATGAATTTTTCCATGCAAAAAGTTGAAAAGGTTTTAAGACATAATGGTTCATCCAGGCAAAGAAAAGAATGTGTGGAAGGCTGGAATTTCTCAAAATGGATGTTTCTATTGATTGTCTTGAAAGAAGAATCTTTGACACATTTATACAGCATGTTATTCTCACAATTCGTATTTTAATGAATGGCTTAATTCTGGTGGGCACGTGGCCAAGTGGTTAAGGCATTGGACTAGTGACCTGAAGATCGTGAGTTCGAGCCCCAGCCAAGGCAACGTGTTGTGTCCTTGAGCAAGTCACTTAATCACACATTGCTCTGCGACGACACCGGTGCCCAGCTGTATGGGTCCTAATGCCCTTCTCTTGGACAACACTGGTGTCGTGGAGAGGGGAGACTTGCAGCATGGGCCACTGCTGGTCTTCCACACAACCTTGCCCAGGCCTACGCCCTGGAGAGTGAAGACTTTCCAGGTGCAGATCCATGGTCTCGCAAGACTAACGGATGCCTTTACTTTAATTCTTCTGACTGCAACAACATGTATGTGCCTAATTCCTTTAATAGCATACAATAAAAATGGCAGAATAGCATTTGAATTTTGACATATTAATTTCATATCATGCCAACATTCACCTTCCAGCTATTGAGATTAATTCCATTCTCTTTAAGTATGAATAAAACTTATGTTCAACGTGATGTCTGACATACGATTGCAATGTTGGTGCAGCGGCTTCCTCACTGCTCTGCAAGCCCAGGTTTGATCCTGATCACGTGGAGTCTGCACATTCTCCCTGTGACTACAGTGTTTCCTGATTTCCTCCCACATCCTGAACTTTTGGTTAGTCTGTAGGTGAGTGATAGGATCAGGAAGGGAACTGATAGGAATTTAGGGCAAATCAAATAGGATTAGTAGATATGTAGTAGTCTTGCTCATTGTCATAGACTTAGTTGTAATTCTGTCTTTCTTGATAGAAATTATAAATTTGGATTACTATATGTGACCTATGAAAATGGAAGGCTTCCAGGATTTTGGTTGGTTGGCACCTCTATAGCCATATTAAATAGTTAGTGTGGTGCTAATTGTTAATTGGGATGCTGCATCCAACTTCCTATACCATTTACTACTCTATAAGCCATGTACAACAGAAGAAATGCCTCACAGATGAAGAACGTGCCTATGCTGCACTCGGAGATATCTGTTCACAAGTCCTTGAACAGGAGATGGTTTGGCAAAGGAAGGACTCCGCTGTGAATGCCATCCCAATTGATACGGTGCCATATTATCCAAATCTCATTGCCTCACCATATTGTCTGACTAAAAATCAAAATTGACAATATTTTATGTTGATCGAGCCATGATCACCCCCCAAGTTTAATATTTTCATCAGCTGTTAAATAATAGCAGTGGGTCACTTTGCTATCACTGGCAAAATGGCTTAATGTGAGAGAAAAAACATTCCATAGACACTCATCACTGTTTGTAACATGGGGTGTGACGGGAACAGGAGGTTTGTGTTATAGGAAATCACAATATGAATGGTTTCCAAGAAATACAACCACATCATGGGACCTTAGGGAGCATTGAGAAACAGAAAGACCTTTTTGTAAAGGTCCAATGATCCCTGAAGATGTCAGCATAGAATTTAAGACCAGAGGGTTGTGAAAAAGCATTGGTAATACCGTTATATGGGTCCTGGTTGGCACACTACAGGAAGATTATAATTGCATCAAAGAGGGTGCAGAGAAGATTCACCAGCGTGTGACATGAGCTGGAACATTTCACTTATGAGGAGCAACTGAATAGGCTGGATTTACTTTCCTTGGATCAGAGGAGACCGGTGATGCAGACGCAACAGTAATTTACAAGTATAGAATTTAGTAATGAATCTAACTGTAAACTATAATTACTAAGTTTCTGTTCTCATGCTTTGAAAAGTGAAAACAAATTTTTCATCAATATTTGAAAATACATTTACAGTACAACCTGCATCTAATCCATGAGAACAGGACAATGAAAGTTCGTCAAGAGCCTCAATGCCAGAAAACGTTGGAGGGATATGAATTGGGTAGTTATTAGGAAAGGTTTCTGTGCAACAGAAGCTTCTAAAACTGAACACCATAGGTTTAGGATGGGTGGGGACGGTGGTTGGACTGGGGGTGGGGAAAATCTAGAGAGGATGTAAGAAAATATTTTTCACTAAAAAGGTGGTTAGAATCTGGAATGTACTGCCTGAATAAGTGAGGAAATCAGATACTTTCAAAGCACTTAGATATCCGACAAGCACTGAAATTGCTAATGTGGCCATTGTGGTGGAAGATTGGTTAGTATAGTAGGGTACTCGATAGTTGTCATGGTCAAAGAGCCTTTTTTTGCACTATATGATTGCATGTTTTTGCCAAAACTAGGAGACATTTGCACTAGTGACGCACTTTAAATTCTCAACAAGATGCAGATCGACAATTCCATTTCATTTTTTATAATTATTTTATTAGAACATTGACTAGAATCTGGGAATTATGTCATTTTAAATGAATTAATGCTTATGGACAACAGACTGAATTTTGATAGAGGACTGACAAATGTCTCACATGGTAACATTGCAAACAGTTTAGATGCCACCCAACTAAAAAGAAACTAATTGTAAAGCTTAATAACTGTCTGCTCAAATCATGCTTTGAAAACCAAAAGCAAATCTTTTTCTTTGTATTAATTTTACATCTTAGTCATGAGGTCAAGAAGTGTCTTAATGCCACAAATTTCTACAAAAATAGTTACTGTCAAATCCCTGTTGAAGGATCAGAGGTTTTCTTTTGCAAACTTTGAGTTCTGACAGATGATGAATTTTTTTTATTGAATCACTGGATTAAATTTCCATTTAAAGGAACATGTGAAAACTGTATATCCACATTGCTGATTGATCTTCTGAAATGTATCATCAAAGTAATGTAACCTCCCTAATACAGCACTGTAGATCCCCCTTTAATAGAGTACTGTTGATCACATACAATGACAAATAATAATAGTTATGGGAATTTCTTAATACAGAACACAGATATAGAAGTGGATGAAAATGGAACTCTTGACCTAAGCATGAACAAAAATAGAAACCGGGACAAGGTCACCACTTGCAGTTCTGCAGTAACCACACCAGAATCTCCCCCACCGTACCTAAACAGTATCTTGATAACTCCTCAGTACTACCAAGCACTGTGCGAACAAGAAGGATGGGATGCACCTGTTAACTACACTAAAGCACAAATACAAAAGGAAGAGGATAAAGAGGTAACTCAAAGGGCTTTCTCTCTGATAATTCATGAAGTCTGTGTAGACTTGTGAGTTGCTGTTGCCAGGTGCTCTGGTGTAGATTAACTGTTAATTTTATTATGGAATCATTTGTGAAAGCAAGCTCTTGTGGGGATTTTGTTATCCATTGTTTCCATCGGAGCAGAGGTTACAGAAGTCCGAGTCTGGAAAGCACACCTGCAATCCATTACTTCCAATGTATTCATTTTCATTATTTCTCTACAACCACAACTTTCCACTTGAATTTTACATTAAAATACATGATTTAAACCTTTACATTACAGATTAAGTTGTGGTCTATGGGGTCACAATTTATTATAAAAATAATAGGAAGGCTACTGGCATTTACTATTATTTTACACAAGCTGACTAGTAGCATTAGCAAACATACATAAACATGAAAGTCTAGTTGCAGTCTGAGATGTATCATTCTTCCATCATCTGCCCACTTTGAAGCATGTACTATTCATGACTGCTTTGTGTTAAGACTTAGTGTTAAGACATAACACATAGTGTTATGTTGGCCTGGAGTTTTCAACTGCTTGCACTTTCCTTGGCACAATTTCCCTGACATTACACAAAACATTGTCGAATTTGAACTGCAAATTACAATTGCTTCAACTGGAGGTTTAGTAATATTTTCCTCTAGTATTAAAAACTTCATACCAAACACAGATTCCACCCACAAACCTAACAATGGCCCTGGGGAAATAAACCATGACTAGGGCATCTTTCTAATTTCATATGGGTTGCATTTGATTTTTTTTTTAGTCTTTCAATGACACCACAATGATTAAACTGGATCTTTTAAGCAAGAATAATTGGCAGCTATTTTTGAAGATCTGACTGACTAGAATTGAATTAGAAAATAATTCTGTACCTTTTATGAAAAAAAGCTCATTCTTAGAGAGTTAGTCATAGGGGTGAATTAATGCCGTGTTTCAATGATGTGATTGATGCTGTCCCTTAACTGACAGAATGCCCTGTTTATCATTCCATTTGTGGCCACTGACATTTGGCATCAGTTTAGCAAAGCTGCACTTTTAAAATTCTCAACTGCCTATGGTCTCACTGATCAGTGTTGACTTTTAATTCATGAAGCTCACCAATTGAGAAGTTTTCATTGAAGAAATTATACTAATAATTTTATATTTCTTTATATATTTTAAATTGAGGTCCAATTGTGCTGTTCTTTGTCAGATTTTACAATCAAGTATGTAGATTTGTGCGTGAAGCATAAAGCAACGTTTTCCCTGAATGGAATGTCATTTTGTGTGCTGGAATGGCCAACTACACCCAGACCATTTCATCACCTTGTTGTCTCACTTATTATACCTACAGAAAGAAGACATTGGTCCAGAGGAAGAGAGGAGGTATCCTGGTGAGGTTACGATTCCTAGTCCTCAGTCCAAAGTTCCAAACAAAGACTCAAAGAAGGAGCTAATTACGTGAGTTGCAGTGCACCATTTATTCTCTATTTGTATGATGCAGCAATAAGCTAATAAAATCACAAAAACTCAGGATTTTTGCAGCATGGAAGGTAGCCATGAGGCTTGCAATCATGAGAGTGCAATCCAGCTAGCTCCATTTCCCTTCTCTCTTCCCATAGTCCTGCAAGTTCTTTTTTTGACTAACAGTTATGCAACTCAACATTATGAGTCTGGCTCTGTTATTGCCTTGCTAATAAATTCCAGTCTCTATCACTCACTGTGTAAAAGTATTTTGCCTTATGTGATTTTTGCTTCATTTGCCTACTGCCTTACTCTATGCCCCTGGCTCTTAACCCACCCTCAGTAGAAACAGCTTCTCTCTATCTAATGGCATTCTAATTGGTTGCATCACTGCCTGGTATGGAGGTGCAACTGCACAGGATCAGAAAAATCTGCAGAGGGTTGTAAACTCAGCCAGTTCCATCATGGGCATTCGTCTAGCTGCCATTGAGGATACAGTATCTTTAAAAGGTGATGCCTCAAAAAGGTGGCATCCATCAATAGGAGCCCTCACCACTCAGGATATACTGTATACTCTTCTCATTACTACCATCAAAGAGAAGGTTCAAGAGTCTGAAGACACATGCTTAACGTTTTAGGAACAGCTTCATCCCCTCTGCCATCAGATTTCAGAACAGATAAGAAATCTACCTCACCATAATTTTGCTCTCTTTTTACACTATATATATATTGCTTATTACAATTAGTAGTATATTTTATGCATCGCACTCTACTGCTGCCTCAGAACAACAAATTTCACAACATATGTCAGTGATATTATACCTTATCCTACTCTACCTACACTCTTCATGATCTTAAAAATGCTATCAAGCTCTGTCGTTCCAAAGAGAACAATATCAGCTTTTCCTAATTTTTCCAAGTAGGTATAATCCCTCATCACTGGAATAATTTTCATAAATCTCTAAAATTTGAATCTGGACATTAGCTGAACCTTTAAGCTTATAGTTTTAATAATACTGTAATATTATCCTCTAACTTCTACCTTCCACTGAGATACACAGAGGAGGTTCCATGAGGGTTTTGTCCGGGCCTGTTGGAGAGTTACTTTAATGCAAGTGAGCATAATGTGCATAGGCATTGCAGGTCATTGGCCTTTTGCACTGTTGTACACGTTGACTGCACATATTGTCTTCAGTTATGCCTGATCTACAAACAAGCCAAGCGTGCACAGTATCCTGTCTCATCTGGAAGTGTGGTGCTTTGCAAGCACTGTCATGAGCATTACTAGGAAGTGAGCAGAGGTCTAGCAATTCTATGCTGCATTGGAACTCATGGAGTCAGAAAAAGTCAACCAGAAAGATAATCAAAGCTCTTGAATCCCAAACAACTCTCTTAGAAAATAAGTAGATTGTCTCATCTGAATAATGAACTGAAATTTGACCTGTTTGTTACATTGGAGGTGAAACTGCTAGTGTCTTTTTTCATGGATTCCCCAACAATTACTGTACACTGGTAAAACCCCATTTTATAAATGTACCTTTTTGACTCTGCACTTGTATTAATGCTTGGTGCCTGCTTGTCCCTTATTTGCTCTCTGTTGTTGCAGTAGTGATATCAAATGTGTTGTGTACTACGATTGCCGTTACCAATGTATGCGTGATGGGCTTCAAATGTTCGATGGGTGCTTGTGATCCATAGTTATATTTCATGGCTGACGTACTCAACAGCATTCACCAATCCATCCCACAAACCAATTAAGACACAAAAGACTGCAGATGCTGGAATCTGGAGTAACAATCTGCTGGGGGAATTCAACAAATTGAGCAGTGCTTTAGGTCAGAATCTTGCATCAGGTCTTAATGCAGGATTTTCACCCAAAACTTTGACAATTTCTTTCTTCCCACAAATGCTGCTCGACCTGCTGAGTTTGTTAATCCTCCAACTCAATTCAGTCTCAGAATACATAAAACATTTTCATAAAGCTGAATTTAAAGACCATCAGTTCTTCATTTTTATCCATCTACCATTAGAACTTTTGTTCTGTTAATTCTTCACTTATAACACTTATAACCTCAATGTTAATATGACATCTCAAATTCTCTAGCCATCTCAAGGAAAATAACATACATATACAGTATGTCAATTTCTCTTTTCACTTCAACAACCTATAACATTCTAAAAAACCTATTTTGTCCATATGTCCTGGGAGTTAATTGGGAGAATTTGGAAGAAACTTCAAAAAGAATGCTAAAGTAATTTGAATTATGTCGTGAGCATGTATGCACACCAAATAATTGGCAGAAAGGTTTTGTAAAAGTTTCTAACTCAGATCTACAATGCTACAGTTTCAACATGATGTCATTGAAATCCAGTTAAATCAGGACTTTGGTTGTGGTTTCACAGGAGGAATTGCAGAGAATTCTGAAATCAACATGTATTTAATATACAGATCATTTAACTTAAATTCCACTTCAATTCTGGAACTAATTTATGTTCACCATCATTTCATTAACAAATTGGCACCTATGTCTTCAGTTAAGTGTGCTTTTCAATGTTCTGAAACTGTAAATGACATGTTAAAGCCCATCTTACTGTTGCAGGTATTGCTGATCTGACATTATGTTCATGCTTGCGTTTTGTAGTTGCCCTACACCAGGATGTGATGGTAGTGGCCACGTAACTGGAAATTATGCATCACATCGCAGGTACGTGAAAACACTTATCTTCATATTCACCACCCATGAAAGATATCGAGTTAATAGAGTAAAACCCCCTGCTACCTAAACAGGTTTTATCATAATAGCATTGTTATATATTGACTTTTACCCTGTATTTGGTTTATTAAAATGATAGGATTCACTAATTTGCACTGTAATCCTTTCACCTATATAAGTGTGTTAGGTTTGGTAATCAGTTGGCTGTGCTCAAGTTGCAAATGGAGGTTCCCATCTGCAAGGAAGCAAAAATAGTCTTATACTTGCAGTATCGAGTCTTAAACTCCTGCAAATGTCCGCAAGTTCATTTGTATTTCCTAGAACTTATGTAAAGTTACTGCATATTTTTGTTTCAGTTTTAAGAAAGTGAACATGCTCATATTTATTGGGCAGGAGTGCAGTTCAGATATGCTTGTATACAGTATATGTGGTTCTAAGCTGTGGTACTGATGAACAAAGTGCAAGTTTACAACTTGCTTTCTCTTGTTTTCTGCTGCTACTGCTCTCAGTCAGTAGTGTGGTTAACTACAGCCTAAATTACGTTGCAAAAATATTACACAAATAAGCATAATTTCTCATTATGCAATCTGACGGCAACAGTATCAGTTAAAAGCAGAAACGTGGCCTGCAGTTGGTAGCTAAATTAAACACCCCTCCCTTGTAGCTGTGTATTTGTCCTTAAGATAACTAAACTGCTTGCTCTGCTCATTCAACTGAACACACTATATAGATATCTGGGAACCAGAGTGCCAGAGCAAATACTGGAGTGTTTGTGGGGAAAGATATTGTTAAGCCTACATACAAAGACAGGAATCAAAAGGTTGAGCGTGGTGGAACTAATGTTCTGAGTTGTATAGTGTATATTTCAATGTAAGTATTATAGGAAAGGCAGATAAGCTTAGGGCATGGATCAGCATGTAGATTTATGACACTGCAGCCATTGGTGAAACCTGATTGTGGGAGGAGGAGGGCTGGCAGCTCAATGTACCGGGGTTCCCTTATTTTAGATGTGATATAGCAAGAGGGATTAACGGGGGACGGGTGGCAACACCAATCAGGGAGAATGACATAGCAGTGCACAAGGCTGGAAAGCTCATCTACTGGGGCTATAAAGGAATCAAAAAGTGTGACCATGTTAATGGGATTCTATTATAAACCACAGTCAGTGGGATTGAGGAGCAAATTTGCAGAAAGATCGCAGATTGTTGCAAGAAATTGTTGGAAGAAAACATATGTTGTTACAATATGTGAATTTAACTTTACACATATTAACCGGGATTCCCATGTTGTAAAAGGGCTGGATGAGATAGAGTTTGTCAAATATGCTCTGGAAAGTTTCCTTAATGAATATACAGATGTCCCAACTACAGAGCTGTGATATGAGATCTCCTTTTAGGGAATAAGACAGTGCAGGTGACAGAAGTTTGTAGTGGGAACACTATGCATCTAGTAATCATACTGCCATTAATTTTAATATAATTATGGGGAAGGCTAAGTCTGGTCCTTGGGACGAGATTCAAAATTGGAGAAGGCCCAACTTTAATGATATCAGAAAAGATCCAACAAGTGTGGATTAGGGCAATTTGCTTTCTGACAAAGGTGTATTTGGTAAGTGGGGGGTCTTCAAAAGTGAAATTTTGAGAGTATAAAGTTTGTGTGTTCCTGTCAGAATAAAAAACAAGGGTAAAAAGATATAGGGAACTTTGGTTTTCAAGAGATATTGAAAAGAAGGAGGTGCATAGCAGATATAGATAGGAAGGAGCTGGCTTTTACCACAGGGGTTTTTTGAGACTAGAACTGGAAGTTATGGGTTAAAAGGCGAAATGTGAAATGTTTAAGGGAAAACTTTTTCACTCAGATGGTGGTGAGAGTGTGGAATGAGCTACCAACGGAAATAGTGGATGTGGGTCAATCTCAATAATTGAGAGAAATGAGAATAGGTACATGGATGGGAGGGGTATGAAGAGCTATGGTCTGGGTGCAGGTCGAGGGGACTAGGCAAATTAATAGTTCCGCATGGACTAGATGGGCCGAATGTCCATTGACGGTATGACTCTATGTAGCATGTTTGTGATTTTCAGTTTTTGTCTGAAGGGAAAAGTCAGATAGTGTTTTATTTTTATCCCCTCACATGATCCTATGACTCCATGATTATCAAAACAAAAGGTAAGGGCAGAAATCTGCTTTTTCTTATATCAAATGTGTATATTTAATATAGAAATCAATGGGATTTAAAATAACAGAATACAACTCATTGCTGCTTCAATTCATGCAGGTCTAGCCAAAGAACTGAAGACAAATGTCTCCCTCCAAAGTCTCATAATGATGACTCTAAGGCAAAGGCATTAACCCTGAGCTACTTCTAAGCAAACCGGACAAAAATATGAAGAAATCCAGGGTTCTTGATCTTATTGCCCCACTAGTAAAAAAAAGAAAAGCAGATGATATTCTTCTGATTATTTATTATGTGATATCTTTACATATATATTTGGTTATAGGAAAAGTAAAATTTATGTAGGATTGACAAACAGTACTGATTGTTCTGGTGAAAGTGGAACTGCCTAACTTCCAGTACCCACTCAGTAGCTACTTTCTCGGTACACCCGTACACCTGGTTTTAATACAGATATCTAATCAGCCAATTATGTGGCAGCATCTCAATGCATAAAAGTATGCAGAAATGTTCAAGAGGTTTAGATGTTGTTTAGAACAAACACCAAGATGGGGAAGAAATATGATCTAAACTGCTTGACTGTGTCTGCATGCTTTTATGCCATTCGGTAGAATGATTGTTGGTGCCAGATGGAGTGATTTGTGTCATTCAGAACCTGCTGATCTCCTGGATTTTCACGCATGGTCTCTAGAGTTTACTGTGAATGGAGCAAAAAAGCAAACAAAAAAAACCATCCAGTGAGCTGCAGTTCTGTGGGCAAAAAACACTCTGTCAATGAGAGAGGTCAGAGGAGAATGGCCAAATTGATTCAAGCTGAAAGGAGGGCAACAGAAACTCAAATAACTACACGTTCCAATAGTCATGAGCAGCAAAGCATCTCTAAATGCACAACATATTGAACTTTGAAGTAGATGGACTAAGCAGAAGAAGACCATGAACATACACTTATTCACCAATTTATTAGGTACAGGAGGTACCCAATAAAGTAGCCACTGATTGTTTTTAATATTGCAAATTTGCCCTTCCCCACAGCACAAAATTACATTACACTCAGAAATTTCAAAATGTATCTTTTTCCTTTGATTTAATATTTTAATTTTACTTTCTTTTAAAATTTAAACCTAAAATATTTAAGGAAGTTAAATAATGCTGTATATTCTTATGATATGCACTCTGTGGCAACTTTTTGATTGGATCTACTGTATAAAATTTATATATCCAATGAAATAAGGAAAACCTAATATCCAGTTATCTGATTGGATAGTGAGAATCTGAAAGCATGGTTCATTGGTGGCAGGTAAAAGTATTGTATTCCTCTATCATATATTTTTTCTTGTTTTTATATTTGTAGTAGTATAAGAGAGATAGAATAATTAAATATTTTCTTTCTCTTGCAGTGTATCTGGTTGTCCTTTGGCTGACAAAAGTCTCAAGAGTCTAATGGCAGCAAGCTCCCAGGAACTGAAGTATGCTCATTTGTATAAATTTCTGGTATTTTTCCATTACTATTTTCAATGGCAGTCTTGAATGATTGGAAGGCAGTATTCTTCAATCATTTGTAACCAAGAGTGTTTGAAGAATAATTCCTCTGCTCTGGACTTCACCAGAAGTTGAGCCATTTAGACTTAGATGGGACAACAATTCATTGGTTTTGTTCCCATCCTCTATGGAGGGAGAATATTAGCCAGGTTAGTACCTGGTTACTTGTGAGTGATGCTTTTGTTGTATGTGCTGCATCTGGAAAAATGATGGGATCAGATTCAGTTTCAGAATCTTCATTACCGATTTGCCTGGAGTTGTGCACAATGGAGACTTGTGAGCTTCGAACAGTATATCCCACTACAGGTTACTCATTTCAGGGGAACTGTTGATGAAATAAACTGCTCTATTGAGAATGTATTTTGTTATCCACATCAGTGGTATAAGAACATGTTACATTAAGAATCCGCAAGTGCCTGGTTGTCTACATTTCTGTACATTTAATATTTGTAACCTTGCCAAGATTTCTGGGAAGTTATGGTACAATGTAGAGTTAATTAATCACAGTGAAAGAAGACAAACGAGTGAAAATTAACCTAAGATCAGACTGTGCTTTTTTTATAACAGTAAACAAGAGTAGGAGGAGAAATTGTTCAAAGTATCCATCAGATTAGATGACATCAGTGAAACATGGACTGTAGGAGTAATGCTTTTGGTTGAAAACCTGTCACCAGAAACATGTCTCACTACGGATGCCGCTTGCTTTGTTGGTTCAGGTTGTGATATATCAGCTTACAACCTATCATAACTCAACAGGTAGCTGCATCAGATACCAATCAAACTTGCAGTCATAGATCTCTATGTGATTGGTGGAGTGGTATGAATTTTTCACATAAGTAGAAAAAAAGCTTTACATTACATTATGATATAATTTAGTTAACAATTAGCAACAAAGAAAATATCTTTCAGACTATGCCTAGACATTAGTTCTCTCTAATGTAAAACCTTTATTGAAAATCTAAGGAGGTATGTTTTCAAGATACGAATAATATTTTTGTGTTTAATAGTGATGCCATCTATGGTGACTGTATTCCTGGTTCTTACTATAATCGCCATTTCCAATTCCTCCATCCTGTAAAATAGCCTTAATTTTCAAGTCTAGTATTGCTGTTCCTAATTGGCAAAATATCGTAATGAAATAAAGTAAACACAGTTCCTTGAAACATCCTCATGCATTTTCTTCCACATTGCTTGCAGCGCTACCTAGAAAATTAATCACTAATTCCTGGAGTCCCCAGGACAATTTAGCAAGATTGCCAACTCTAGAGTTTGGCATTGAGGTGACAGCTGTGCAAAATGTACCAGAGCTGCAGGTTTCTTCAAGGCCAGCTGAAAGCAGGCTATGCAACAATTTACACTAATTTCTAATTTGGCTTCTCTTTGTTGAGGAAAAGTCCATATGATTGGAGGTTGTATAAGACATTGGTGAGGACAAATTTGGAGTATTGTGTACAGTTCTGGTCACCTAACTATAGGAAGGATATCAGTAAGATTGAAAGAGTGCAGAGAAGATTAACTAGGATGTTGCCAGGTGTTCAGGAGTTGAGTTACAGGGAAAGATTGAACAGGTTAGGACTTTATTCCTTGGAGCGTAGAAGAATGAGAGGAGATTTGACAGAGGTTTACAAAATTACGAGGAGCATGGAGTAAATGTGAATACGCGCTTTCCACTTAGATTAGGAGAGATAAATATGAGAGGGCATGGCTTTAGGGTGAAAGGGGAAAGGTTTAGGGGGAACATTAGGGGGAACTTCACTCAGAGAGTGGAACAAGCTGCTATCTGACATGGTAAATGTGGGCTCACTCTTAAGTTTTAAGAATAAATTGGACAGGTACATGGATGGGAGAGGTCTGGAGGGTTATGGACTGGAAGCAGGTCAATGGGACTAGCAGAATACTATTTTGGCACAGACTAGAGGGGACGAATGGCCTGTTTTCTGTGCTGTAGTGTTCTGTGGTTCTAAATGTGATTTGCCCACTATTGACGGTGGTTTGCTATGATTTTAGTAGTTCACCGGAAGATCCTTTGTTGTTAGATGGCAACCAACAAATTCACGAAAAATCAGATTAAGTGTATTGCACAGTACAGTTTTCTCAACATATTTTTCCTTTATTACATGAGGTGTCCAACGCCTGGTTGTGATGGCTCTGGCCACGTGACTGGAAACTATGCTTCACACAGAAGGTGAGTTTGGTAATAAGCTGAAAGAAACCAAGGTAGTAATTTAAAGGCCTGTTACTTCATTCTGAGTTTATGACCAATTTTATCTTCTAGCCTTTCTGGATGCCCAAGAGCTAAGAAAGGTGGAATTAAGCTAACACCCAGCAATGATGACAAAGAAGACTCAGAGTTAGTGAGGTAGGATGAAAGGCTACACACTGTTATTTAAAAATTCTTCCCCTAGGTAATGACTTTTTTTATACAGTATATAGTGATGTAAAATTTGTAAACTTTAGGCATTGCATAAATGATCTTGCTAGTTCATATTAATTCAGTGGACGTTCTTCCATTTGTGTCTGTAGGTTTTGAATGTTCATATAGTCTTACAGCATAGAAAGAGGCCATTAGACTAATCAAGCCTGGAATATAGCCTTCAGATCAACCCCCCACCCTTCCAATTCCTGAAATATTCCCCTGTGCTTTCCTCTCACATATAGCTTTTACTGACCCTCCGATCGTCCCACCTTAACTTCCACATCCATTAGGGCTAATTTACAGCAGCTAATTAATCTAACAAACAACACATCTTTGAGATTTGAGAGGAAATTGGAACACCTGGGGAAAAGCAACATTGACTACAGGGAGAAAAATTCAAGTTCCGCCTAGAGGGTTGCCTCCAACACCTGTCCTGACGGACTCAGCTGTGATAGGCCAGCCTTTTAATTTAACCTCTTGACATCCCAATCTGAAAATACAAGCAGCAAAGTGCAATTTCATCACCAAGGAATTCTATAGTCCCTTCAGAGCTGCTATCAAAGATGAAGATAGAGAATGAGGAGTGGTACCTTGTGTAGAAATGGAGGCCAATGTGGCTTTATGCTCCTGTATGATTGTGAAGCAGCAGACGGTTTTGGCTGTGACAGTATGGCATGGTAAGTCGAGCTGTGTTTGAGACAGATTTGGCAATGAATGAAATGAATGTGCCATGTGTTCTTGGCAGTCTAAAATTCAATTATATGTGATTATTTCTCTTGCACCTATTAGCAATACATACAAAGTGTTCCATGGCAACTTAACATTTAGTACAATGTTATTTAAACCATATCTATCACAAAAAGGAGAATGAGTTTCTGAACGTGACCTGACTATGTTGTTGAAGTGTTCATTGATAATATGGTTTACCACACTGTGTTTTTGTCTGTCTAAGGTGTCCAGTGATAGGTTGTGATGGGCAGGGTCACATATCTGGCAAATACTCATCACATCGGAGTGCATCAGGGTGCCCCTTAGCTGCAAAAAGACAAAAGGAGGCTTCATTGAATGGACCCCAATTTCCATGGAAATCTGGCAAAGCAGAAGGTACAACTTGCCCCACACCTGGCTGTGATGGATCTGGTCACATTAATGGCAGTTTTGTCACCCACAGAAGGTTAGTATAGGGGCATCCTTCTACTTGCCACTGTAATACAAATTCTCTAACATTATAACCATATTAGTAATGTAAGAACCCAGACTGAAGGATTTGTCCTGCACTTTACTATGCTGTACACTATCAGCTAAACTAACTGAGCCCAGCTCCTTCAACTTTCAAAAAATTGATTGTCGTTTATAATATTGTTACCAATGACCACATTTTTTTAAATAACACATTTTATTTGTTTAGCATCTAAGATATGTGTTAAAATACAGATCAAATGGAAAGAGGACAATGATAACAAGAGGTAAACTATTATAATCCAAAAGGAGATATGTTTTATGACTAATATTATTTTCTTGTGAATACATTGTATTCACATGTTAAATCCTTCATTTACCTTTATTAAATACTTATTTTAACCTGTTTGCTTAAATAAATTAGCCAAAAACATGGTCCATTTTAGATGAACTAAAATATACTTTTCTCCTTGAGTCCTGTTGAAAGGGCTCAGCATGAAAACCTCCACAGATGCTGCCTCATTTACTGAGTTACTCCAGCCCTTTTTGTGTGTTGCTCTGATTTTCCAGCATCTGCAGAATCTCTTATGTTTATAAATTTTCCTGACTTTTTCTTCATTCTGTAATAACAGAATAGAAATCACTGATGCTGATAATAGGTGAATCCTTAATGTGTTTCTATGACATTCTTACTGTATTTCAATCCATCAAGCCACAATAAAACGGAATATCGTCCAGTTGCATCAACCAATTTACATTTGTTTATCTGAATAGTAATTTCTAGCTTGAAGTCACTTTAAATGGATTTATATTTGGCATCATTGGCACCTTCTGATTAAAAAGCATGTGTGTTTTGTTGAAACCCCTGCTTGATTCAAAGTTACCTGTGTATCTGTACCTCAGGGCTCAGCACTTCAACAGACATTTTACACACCTTCTTTAAGTTGCTACCCCAAACTAAATTTGCTTCATGAAATATGGATAGAAAATGCTTATTCTTATCATATTTTTATATTTCCAGTTTGTCAGGTTGCCCCCGAGCTTCCCTAGCAATGAAGAGAAGCAAACTCTCGTGTGATGAAATGATGACCATCAAGCTCAGGGCAAGTAGCGGTAAGAACACAATCAAATGACATACAATAATACAATTCAAATCAGTTTGTTTATATTAGATTAATTCCTTCTTCATACTGTTTACATACATTGGGTCCTATTGCAATCTAGAACTTTAACAAATAAATTATCTCTGTTTTGCAACTTCCTGTGGGTAAATCCTGTGGGATAAAATTTGCTTATTGAATTTTGCTGCACTTTTATATTTTATTGAAAGTTATTATTAATTCTTGCCTCAATTGGCTTTGCCATCATATGGAGTCACGTAGCATGGAAATAAGCCTTTTGACCTACCTCATCTATGTCAACCATCAAACATCCATTTACACTAATTGTATACTTCTCCCATTTCAACCTCCCCACATTCCCATCAACTTCAAAGATTCAAAGTATATTTACTATCAAAGAATGTGTGCAGTGTACATCTGTAGAGATTTATCTTCCCCACAGACAGCCATGAAACAAAGAAAATCATCAAACCCTTACCACTCAATAAAAACAAATCGCTCAAATGGCAACAAAATAAAATGAGCAAAAAACACTGAATATAAAACACAAAACCAGAACAACCAGGCATATCCAGTTCATTACCTGCAAGCTACCCTGAACAAAGTCGCCCGAAATAACAGAAGCAAAAAAGGAGTGACCAGAAACCAGAAACACATCGTAACATGAACTATGGAGTCCAATCAAGTCAAGTCAAGTCACTTTTTATTGTCATTGCGACCATAACTGCTGGTACAGTACACAGTAAAAAGGAGACAACGTTTTTCGGGACCATGGTGCTATATGAAACAATACAAAGACTACTTATCCCAAATCCACAAACTTACCCCAAATTCTACTTTTTGTCACATATTCACAGGAATTACCTAACCACCCTGCACATATTCTGGGATGTGGAAGAAAATTGGAACAGCTGGTGAAGCCCACATGGTCACAAATAGAACATGCAAATTCCACACAGACGCTGAGCGATTGTATCATCCTTGATTCTTTACGCTGTTTTCCTCCCCCATAATACGGTGTTGGGTAATAAGACCATAAGAAATGAGAGTAGAATTAGGCCATTCAGCCCATCAAGTCTGAACTGCCATTCCATCATGGCTGATACTGGATCCCACTCAACCCCATACACCTGCCTTCTCGCCATAACTTTTGATGCCCTGACTGATCAGGAAACGATCAATTTTCGCTTTAAATATAGCCTTGGCCTCCACAGCTGTATATGGCAGTGCATTCCATAGATTCACTACTCTTCTCCTTACTTCTGTTCTAAAGGGTCACCCTTCAGTTTTAAGGCTGTGCCCTCCAGAACGGGTACTCCCACCATAGGAAACATCCTCTCCACATCCACCCTATTTAGTCCTTTCAACACTCGGTGGACTTTAATGAGATCCCCACACATTCTTCTAAATTACAGTGAGTAGAAGCCCAAAGCTGCCAAACACTCCTCATATGTTAACCCCTTCATTCCTAGAATCATCCTCGTGAACTTCCTCTGGACTCTTTCCAAAGACAACACATTCTTTCTGAGATATGGCACCCAAAACTGTTGACAATATCCCAAGTACGGCCTGACTAGTATCTTTAAAAGCCTCAGCATTATCTCCTTTTTTTATATTCTATTCCTATTGAAATGAATGCCAACATTGCATTTGCCTTCTTTACCACAGACTCTAACCTTTTGAGAGTCTTGCACAAGGACTCCTAAGTCCTTTTGCACCTCTGATGTTTGAATTTTCTCCATTTAGATAATAGTCTGCATTTTTGCACCTTTTCCATCTGCCACTTTTTTGCCCATTCTTCCAATCTGTCTAAGTCCTTCTGCAATCGCATTGTTTCCTCAGCAGTACCTACCCCTCCACCTATCTTCGTATCATCTGTAAACTTTGCCACGAAGCCATCAATTCTGTTGTCTAAATCATTGACAAACAATGTGAAAAGTAATAGTCCCAATACTGACCCCTGAGGAAAATCACTAATCACTGGCAGCCAACCAGAAAGGGCCCCTTTTATTCCCACTCACTGCCTCCTGCCTGTCAGCCATTTCTCTATCGAGCCAGTATATTTCCTGTAATATCATGGTATTTTATCTTGTTAAGCAGCCTCATGTGTGGCACCTTATCAAATGCCTTCAGAAAATCCAAGTAAAAGGCATTCACTGCCTCTCCTTTGTCCACGCTGCTTGTTACTTCCTCGAAGAACTCTAACAGATTTTTCAGGCAAGATTGAAACCAAGTTGACTTTGACTGATTTTATCATTAATGTCCAGTATCCCGAAACCTCATCCTTAATAATGGACTCCAACACTTTCCCAGCTACTGAGGGTAGGCAAACTGATCTATAATTTCTTTTCTTTTCCATTCCTCCCTTCATAAAGTGTGGAGTGAAATTTGCAATTTTCCGGTCCTAAGGAACTATGCCAGAATCAAGTGATTTTTGAAAGAGCATAACCAATTCAGCTGCTATCTTTTCAGCAACCTTGCTCAGGACTCCGGGATGTAGTCCATCTGGTCCAGGTGACTTATCCACCTGAAGACCTTTTAGTATGCCTAGCATTTTTCCCTTTGTAACAACAATGGCACTCACTCCTGCTCCCTGATGCTCACAGACCTCTGGCACACAGCTAGAGTCTTCCACAGTGAAGACAGATGCAGAGTATTGATTAAGTTCATCCACCTTTTCATTGTCCCCTATTACCGCCTCACCAGCATGATTTTCCAGTGGTCCAATATCAACTCTCACCTCCCTTTTAGTCTTTACATAACTGAAAATCTTTTAGTACCCTGCTTTACATTATTGCCCTCATATTTCATCTTTTCCCTTCCTATGGCTTTTTCAGTTGCTTTTTGTTAGATTTTAAAAACTTCCCAATCATCCAATTTCCCACTCACTTTTGCAACATTTTATGCTCTTTCCTTGGCTTTTCTGCTGTCTGTTACCTCCCTTGTCAGCCACAGTTGCCTATCCTGGTCATTTGAGAACAACTTCTTCAGTGGGAGATATCTATTCTGCGCCTTGTGAACTATTCCCAGTAACATCAGCTACCTCTGGTCTGTTGTCATCTCCGTCGGTATCTCCCTCCAATCCACCTGGGCAAGCTCCTCTCTCTGCCTCTGTAATTCCCTTTATTCCATTGTGATACTAATACATCTAACTTATGCTTCTCCATAAGACCATAAGACCATAAGACCAAGGAGCAGAAGTCGGCCATTCGGCCCATCAAGTCTGCTCCGCCATTTTATCATGAGCTGATCCATTCTCCTATTTAGTCCCACTCCCCTGCCTTCTCACCATAACCTTTGATGCCCTGGCTACTCAGATACGTATCAATCTCTGCCTTAAATACACCCAATGACTTGGCCTCCACTGCTGCCCGTGGCAACAAATTCCATAGATTCACCACCCTCTGACTAAAAAAATGTCTTCGCATTTCTATTCTGAATGGGCACCCTTCAATCCTTAAGTCATGCCCTCTTGTACTAGACTCCCCCATCATGGGAAACAACTTTGCCACATCCACTCTGTCCATGCCTTTCAACATTCGAAATGTTTCTATGAGGTCTCCCCTCATTCTTCTAAACTCCAAGGAATACAGTCCAAGAGCGGACAATCGTTCCTCATATGTTAACCCTCTCATTCCCGGAATCATTCTAGTGAATCTTCTCTGTACCCTCTCCAACATCAGCACATCCTTTCTTAAATAAGGAGACCAAAACTGCCCACAGTACTCCAAGTGAGGTCTCACCAGCGCCTTATAGAGCCTCAACATCACATCCCTGCTCCTAGACTCTATTCCTTGAGAAATGAATGCCAACATTGCATTCGCCTTCTTCACTACTGACTCAACCTGGAGGTTAACCTTAAGGGTATCCTGTACGAGGACTCCCAAGTCCCGCTGCATCTCCGAACTTTGAATTCTCTCCCCATTTAAATAATAGTCAGCCCGTTTATTTTTTTCTGCCAAAGTGCATAACTATACACTTTCCAACTTTCTCTGCTCATTCTTCCAATCTATCCAAGTCTCTCTGCAGACTCTGTTTCCTCAGCACAACCGGCCCCTCCACCTATCTTCGTATCGTCAGCAAACTTAGCCACAAAGCCATCTATTCCATAATCCAAATCGTTGATGTACAATGTAAAAAGAAGCGGCCCCAACACTGACCACTGTGGAACACCACTGGTAACCGGCAGCCAACCAGAATAGGATCCCTTTATTCCAACTCTCTGTTTCCTGCCAATCAGCCAACGCTCTATCCACGTATGTAACTTTCCTGTAATTCCATGGGCTCTTATCTTGTTAAGTAGCCTCATGTGTGGCACCTTGTCAAAGGCCCTCTGAAAATCCAAATTTACAACATCCACTACATCTCCCTTGTCTAGCCTACTGGTAATTTCCTTAAAAAATTGTAACAGGTTTGTCAGGCAGGATTTTCCTTTAAGGAATCCATGCTGAGTTCTGCCTATCTTGTCATATAGAAACCATAGAAACTACAGCAGAGAAACAGGCCTTTTGGCCCTTCTTGGCTGTGCCGAACCATTTTCTGCCTAGTCCCACTGACCTGCACACGGACCATATCCCTCCATACACCTCCCATCCATGTATCTGTCCAATTTATTTTTAAATGTTAAAAAAGAACCCGCATTTACCACCTCGTCTGGCAGCTCATTCCATACTCCCACCACTCTCTGTGTGAAGAAGCCCCCTCTAATATTCCCTTTAAACTTTTCCCCCCTCACCCTTAACCCATGTCCTCTGGTTTTTTTCTCCCCTTGACTCAGTGGAAAAAGCCTCCAGGTACTCTGTAACCTCATCCTTGACAATCGACTCCAACAACTTCCCAACCACCGATGTCAAGCTAACAGGTCTATAATTTCCTTTTTGCTTCCTTGCCCCCTTCTTAAATAGCGGAGTGACATCTTCAATCTTTCAGTCCTCTGGAACCATGCCAGAATCTATCGACTTTTGAAAGATCATCGCTAATGCCTCCGCAATCTCACAGCTACTTTCTTCAGAACACGAGGGTGCATTCCATCTGGTCCGGGAGATTTATCTACCTTTAGACTATTCAGCATCCTGAGTACTTTCTCTGTCGTAATTGTGACTGTGCACACTTCTCTTCCCTGCCACCCTTGTGTGTCCGGTATACTGCTGAAGTCTTCCTCAGTGAAGACTGATGCAATATACTCGTTCAGTTCCTCTGCCATCTCCTTATCTCCCATTACAATTTCTCCAGCATCATTTTCTATCAGTCCTATATCTACTCACACCTGTCTTTTACCCTTTATATACTTGAAAAAGCTTTTAGTATTCTCTTTGATATTATTTGCTAGCTTCCTTTCATAGTTAATCTTTTCCCTCTTAATGACCTTCTTGGCTTCCTTTTATAAGGTTTTAAAAACTTCCCAATCCTCTGTCTTCCCACTAATTTGCTTCCTTGTATGCCCTCTCCTTTGCTTTAACTTTGGCTTTGACTTCTCTTGTCAACCACGGTTGCATCCTTTTTCCACTTGAAAATTTCTTCTTTTTTGGAATATACCTGTCTTGCACCTTCCTCATTTCTCGCATAAACTCCAGCCACTGCTGCTCTGCCCTCTTTCCTGCCAGTGTCCCTTTCCAGTCAACTTTGGCCAGTTCCTCTGTCATGCCACTGTAATTTCCTTTACTCCGCTGAAATACCGACACATCAGATTTCGGCTTCTCTTTTTCAAATTTCACAGTGAACTCAATCATGTTATGATCACTGTCTCCTAAAGGTTCCTTCACCTCAATCTCTCTAAATCACCTCCGATTCATTACACAATACCCAATCCAGTACAGCAGATCTCCTAGTGGGCTCAACAACAAGCTGTTCTAAAAAGCCATCTCGCAGACATTCTACAAATTCTCTCTCTTGAGATCCAGTGCTGACCTAATTTTCCCAATCCACTCGCATGTTAAAATCCCCCACAATTATCATAACACTGCCCTTCTGACAAGCCTTTTCTATTACCATTTGTAATTTGTAGTCCACATCCATGCAGCTGTTTGGAGGCCTATAAATAACTGCCATCAGGGTCCTTTTACCCCGCTATTTCTTAGCTCAACCCTTAAAGATTCTGCACCTTCCAATCCTATATCACCTCTTTCTAATGATTTAATATCATTTCTTACCAATAAAGCCACGCTTCCCCCTCTGCTTACCTTCTTATCCTTCCGATACACCATGTATCCTTGGATGTTCAGCTCCCAGAGACATGCATCCTTTAGCCAGGTCTCAGTGATGGCCACAATATCATACCTGCCAATCTGTAGCTGTACGACAAGGTCATCCACCTTATTCCTTATGCTGCGTGCATTTAAGTATAACACCTTAAGACCAGTATTTGATACTTCTCGCTTTGATTTCACTGCAAATTTATTGCACTGCAACTCATCCCAATGGCTACAAATTTGCCCCATCACCTGCCTGTCTTTCCTGACATCTTTACTGCTCACTATCTTAGATTTATTTCTGTTTTCCCCTTCCTCCGCTCTGTCATTCCGGTTCCCATCCCCCTGCCAAATTAGTTTAAACCCTCCCTAACAGCTCTATTAAACTTTCCCGCCAGGATTTTGGTCCCCTTCGGGTTCAGGTGTAACCTGTCCTTTTTGAACAGGTTATACTTCCCCCAGAAGTGATCCCAATTATCCAAGAATCTGAAGCCCTGCCCCCTACACCAGTCTCTCAGTCATGCATTCATCTGCCTGATCCTACTATTCTTGCCCTCGCTAGCACGTGGCACAGGTAGCAATCCCGAGATTACTACCCTGGAGGTCCTGCTTCTCAGCTTCTTTCCTAACTCCTGGAAATCTCTCTTCAGGACCTCCTCCTTTGTCCTATCTATGTCATTGGTACGAACGTGTACCAAGACAACTGGCTGCTCACCCTCCCCCTTCAGAATATTCAGGACGTGATCGGAGACATCCCGTACCCTGGCACCTGGGAAGCAACACACCATGCGGGTATCTCTGTTAGGCTCACAGAATCTCCTGTCTGTTCTCCTGACTATGGAATCCCCTACGACTACTGCATTTATCTTCTCCCTCCTTCTCTCCTGCACAACAGCGCCAGGCTCAGTGCCAGAGACCCGGTCACTGTGGGCATCCCTGTCAGGTCATCCCCCTCAACAGCATCCAGAACAAGATATTTGTTGCTGAGGGGGACAGCCACAGGTGTGCTCTCCACTATCTGGGCATTTCCCTTCCCTCTCTTGACAGTGACCCAGTTTTCTGACCCCTGTAGCCTAGGGATGACTACCTCCCTGTAGCTCCTCTGTCACCTCTTCACTTTCCCTGATACGCAGTAGGTCATCAAGCTGCAGCTCCAGATCCCTAACACGATCTCTGAGAAGCTACAACTCGGTGCACCTGGCGCAGATGTGGCCATCAGGAAGGCTGGAGGTCTCCCAGGATTCCCACATCTGACACCCTGAACAAAGCAGTAGCCCTGCAGGCATGCTATCTAATTTTACAGGAATGAAACAGGAAAAATAAGTCTACTCACCCACTTACCTCACCAAACAGACGAACTTTTTAAACCGTTAGCTCATACCATTAGCTGTGTGAGCCCTGCTGTTCCTGTCTGTCCGGGCCGATTCACGGGGGGAGAATAAAAAGAGTTGGTGCTTCACTCTCGCCTCTTTCCATTTACCGCCAAAGCCCGTTGAAGCCAAAGCCCTACACTCTGCTCCCGCTCACTCCACTGCCCGTTGTATAGGGTGGTCTCCTTTTTAAACTCTCCGCACTGTCCTGTTGACATCACACGCCTGCACAGTCTCATCCTTCTCGCACTCGAAGAAGTTTTTTAAAAAACTGCCTTCCTTCAGAATTCGGCTCCCACGACGCTCTGTAGTCCCTATCAAATTGCAGTATGAATTCAATCGTATTATGATCACTGCCTCCTAAAGGTTCCTTTACATTAAGCTCCCTAGTAAGATCTGGGTTATTGCACAACATGCAATCTAAGATAACCTTTCCTAAAGTAGGCTCAAGCACAAGCTGCTCTAAAAAGCCATCTTGTAGTCATTCAAAAAATTCCCTCTCTTGTGATCCAACACCAACCTGATTTTCCCTACCTCCTTGAAAATTGATATCCCCAGTTACCATTGTGACACTACCCTTATTACATTCCCTTCCTGCTTTCTTTGCAATCTCAACCCCACAACTAGGCTATGACTCCCATAATGGTTTTTTCAGCTCTTGTAGTTTCTTAACTCCACCCACAAAGATTTGACCCTATGTCACCTCTTTCTAAAGATGTAATTCCATCTCTTACCAACAAAGCCACACCTCCACCTATGTCTTCCTACCTGTCCTTTCAATACAAAGTATATCCCTTGATATTAAGCTCCCAACTATGACTACAACACCATGCCAGAAAATCTCTAATTGCACCAGGAGTTCATCCACCTTATTCCAAATGCTAGGCACATTCAAATAACCTTCAGTTCTGCATTCTTCTCCCTTTTGAATTTTGTCTCTTTGGTACAATTTAACTCTTTGCACTGCCATCATTTGTACCCAATCATTAGCTTGTCCTTCCTCATACTTATATTACACCCATCACTACTTGTAAACCTGCTGGCTCATCCTCAGCTCCATCCTACTGGTTCCCATTCCTCTGCCATATGAGCTTAAACCACTCCTAACAGCTCTAGCAAACCAGCCTGCAAGGACATTTATTGCCCTCAGATTCAAGTGCAGCCCGTCCCCTTTGTACAGATTACACCTGCCCCAGATGAGGTCCCAATGATCCAGAAATCTGAATCCCTGTCTCCTGCTCCAATTCTTCAGCCATGCACTTATCTGCCCCCTCATTCTATTCCTACCCTTACTGCCACATGGCATGTTGCTGAAGTTTGTTGACCGAAAGCCTTAATACTTTGATTCAGAGGACTCCAACGATGACTTCTCTGCTAGATGGTACCTCTCTTTTATGAAGACTGAGTTTTTGAAGCTTCGCTCCAGACCTGTGTGGGAATGCTTCTACTGTGCCTGTGCTGTGGTCTGATCAAAACTGGCAGCTCTCTCAAGCTCCACTCTGGACCAGGGCGGGAACGCTTCTACCGCATCTGTGCTGCTGTCAATCAAAAAGTATTAGTGAGGGGAATCTATAAATGCAACAACAGATTTATTTATGAAGGTTTTTAAAGGAATTTTTTGAAATGTATTTGGAAAGCAATTTGACTTCGAGTGTCATCAAAGACCTAAGTTGCCTATCAGCAGTGGTAGGAAATAACAGACAGACTTCAGCATAGTCTCTGAGTGAAGAAGACAGGTCAGGGCTAGAGCTCCATTGCTTTGCTTTTTGTTTGATCTCATGGTTTTCAGTTTCCCTCCAGATTTTGAAATGCACAATCATGTTCTTATTGACATCAATAACGCTGTCCAAGAAAGGCACGTGTGCCTTAATTGAAATTATTGCCAAGTGTAAATTGCAGCATCCAGCAAACTGATTATGCAGTGATACATGAAGTGGTTGAACACGTTGAATATATTCAGATTAGACATTTCATGACATCAGTCCTCATGCAACATTGATTTTACATCAGTCAAGATGTTCTGTGGCAGTCCTGCTAACACAATATGTTAGTCACTCACAGGGAGTCTAGCATTTAAAAACAGCAAGAATATTACCCCTGCCAATCTCATTGTGTTTTCTGAAGAGGACCTTTGTTGACTTGTCCATTTGTGTGTGCTAAGGAGAGCCGGTATTGCACATATTCTTCACTTCTATTGCTGGAAACTTTTAATATTCCGAAGTCGTAAGAGGATGCAGTGAACAATATAAAGTTTCACTAGAGCTACAGTTGCCCCATCAAGAGAGAGGAATAAGAAGCTTAGAGTTCCGGACCTGCAGAATAGAGGAGTAGAGAAGGAAAGGAACTATGGGCCAGAGTGCCACAATGAGAGAAGAGAGAAAGTAAGAGAGAGGAGGAGACCTTAACATAAAGTTTCTCTAGGAAAATTTTCTCCACATCAAAGATAGAAGAGCAATAGTTGTGGACTTCTTTCTTCTCCAAGAGATCTGTAATCACACCTTCAGCTACAGTATATAGTAGGCTAATGCTCCCTTGTTCATGACAACCTAAAGTAATAAGAGTTGCGATAAATTTCTGTACCTCTAGCTTTCTCCAGGTTGCCGCTGGACACACAAGTTGCATCACGCTGATTATAGTCCACCATGTATAAGGGAGATAACGAATGCTCCGGGCTCAAGGAGAAAGCAGCAGGGAAAATGATTTTCTAAGAAATCAGGATTCCCAGAAACAAGGAACTATTGGCCTTAACTAAAAACCCTTAGGAATCCTGAGATACTCGAGAACTGAACAGGATATGTCTCCCTCAGTGATGATCATGGGCAGAACATAATGATGACCAACACCTAAAAACTCAGAGAACATTCATGATAATTGTCATAAAAGAATGGTCCATTCTGTATGTTTTTATTTTCTCAGCGAACAATCCAGCATTGAGAACAAACTGCACAATATACTTTTTTCAAAACCACCTGAAGCTGTCACTCAAGAAGTGAACATTAATAAGATGGGTTATGCTGCCTTTTACAGTGTCATTGAGTAGACTATTGCTACTCTTAAACAGCCTGAGTTATTCTTCTACTGCCTGGGTCACTCGGAAAGCACCCTGCACTGCAACATGGATTTAATCACTACTTGATAGATTCATCTGGAGCTGGCCATTCACTGAATTGTGTTCCATCAAAATACATTAAGAAAATAGAGTCAAAAGAGTCATAAATTTATTATGTATGTCTTCATTAGGTCAAAACATAAGCAGCTTAATCACCAAGGGCAATCACTTCACTTGGTGAAATACACATGCAGATTACGGGACCATCAAGCTACTATGCACATTCAGAGATTTCCACACAGTAAAATCTATAAGTTGCCTTACCAATAACAATTCATCCTTGGTCAAGAGTACTCATCGTATAAACACATTACATGGTAATAACTGTGCATTCAGAAGCAGAGGAGATCGCACAGCTGTTGTTTTATATAATGTGTTTAATGTGACTGAACAGGGATGAATTTCTAAATATTTTCCACAGTAATTGTACGCCATCTACAGGCACTGACCACATAGATAAATGTACTGCCTTTATTTTCTGTAGGAGCTGAAAACAATGAGGAGATCAATCATTTGGATGATGAAATTAAGGAGCTGAATGAATCAAATTTAAAAATGGAAGCAGATATGATAAAACTTCAGACACAGGTAAACATCAGCCAGTACATGAGCTGCATTTTGCAGGAACAATGGAAGTGTTTCATCTGAAGACATGGATATGCTATACTTCACTACATTTTCAGCCACCTTATGCAGTGCTTTGACAATGATTGCCTTCTTTTAATGCCTGACTTTTATTTTTTCAGTTATGTTTCCACAGTGTTGACTAAATAATACAGCTTTATGGTTTAGCTGGTACTCACATTAACATAGTCAACGTCTAGTTCTGTAGTTTACCAACTGAAAAATTCTTAGTGCTACGTTGTCAATAATAAATCAAAGCTGTATTTCTGTGAAATTTGTAAAGCGCCCATTATGTAATTAAAGAAAAATTATTTCTAAATTTTAGATTACTTCCATGGAGAGCAATTTGAAAACAATTGAGGAGGAGAATAAACTAATTGAGCAGCACAATGAGAGTTTGTTAAAGGAATTAGCTGGTCTGAGTCAGGCCCTTATTAACAGCCTCGCTGACATCCAACTCCCACAAATGGTAAGCTATCAAATAAGTAACTGAAACTAAAACATTTCTGCACAGCAAAATTATTATGAATATGTGAGTATTTCTGACCCCTTAAATCAATTTTCTAATGGATACACTTTGTAATGTCTTTGAAGCATTTCAAACAAGTTAGAGTACACATCCCCCATTAGTATTTCCCTGCAGTGATTTTTAAAAAGTACACAAGTAAAACTAAAATAAATGACAGTTCTCACCTATACTTATGACTGTTGAATGGTACTGACAGAATAGAATTAAGCAAGTAACTTGCTATTTTAAGGCTTTAGTTATATTGAGAATGTTCAGAATGAAGAGGCATATCTGGGACCACTAATGAATGAAGCACAAAGGCAATGGGCCCTGAAGCCACATTTACTCATTTTGGTGGAATTCCTTCTAAGAATAACTATGCCCCAAGTGGGAAGTGAATGACACTTTAGACGCACCTGGTACCCCTAACTAAAATCATGGGAAAAGAAACATTTATTTCATTGTTCCCCCCTCCACTGCCATCCCCACTTAACTATCAAAAACACTAAGATATAGCTATATTGTTGAGCAGGAGTTTCCATAAGCCCCAGGAAATTCAATCAGTGAACATTATATCAAGTTTGAAGTTTATGCAGAACAGAACAAATTTGTGGCATAACATTTGTGGCTGAGTGGCAGGGTGGAGATACATTTCTACCAAAGGAAGTGCAAGGTGCACCTTCCCTCCACAAGCCTGCAGGTCACTCTTGGGCAAGACGTAGCACCAACTTAGTCCCCTGATCAGGGACACGTGAAGCCATGGGAACGGGTGGTGGCTGGTCGTATGAGCAGTTGATGCATATCAAAAGTCCTGGTTATGTGACTGCTGACACCAGATACACAATCTCTGAAGACTATTGATAATGGCTGGGGTCAACCATCTAGTAAAAACACTGCCCAGAAGAAGGCAATGGCAAACCACTTCTGTAGAAAAATTTGCCAGGAACAATCACGGTCATAGGACCATGATTACCAATGTCATGCAACACAGCATATAATGGTGATGGTGACAAACATTTGTGGAAACTTCCTTTTATTCCTAACGTTTTTTACTTCTTTTCTCACATTTGATATGGTTAGCATTAAAGTAGGCACCAGAATTAAAAGAGCTGCCACAAAGATTCAGCTATCGGGGCGGACTTCCCCTTCTTTTTTGTGTTGCTTGCCATCAAGCTTCACTTCAAGAGATTTTGTGGGACACATAGGCTATCAGTCAGGCTGAGCAGCCTGTCTCATTAAGTATCACTCATGGGACAGGAAGGAAGCAACTATTTAGCCATATTACAAAAAAGTTCTGGAAAGCACAAAATAAAGCTTTCAATTTGTGCAAATGATATACTGTAAATAGAAGCTGAAATATCATGAGAAAAGTTGTTTTAAAAAATTATGTTCACTTATATACATTATAATTTGAGATGCTCAACCAAGATTAGTTTCTTAGTGCTAAAGATTTGTATAAGTATTAATTATGGCTCAGTACAGTACTGAAAGTTTCAGTGCACCTTATGAAACAACTTTCTAGCACTTTCAAGGATTTTTACTATGAGGATAGCTTAAAAACACCTTTTTTGTCAAATCAATTTGTTACTTTGGAGAAAACTGCAAACCTCTGTAGCATGTGAAGAAACTGTGAGACATTGAAGCATTTTTTAGGATTTTTATGTAAAACGCACTCCCAAAGTTGCAGTCGGTTTCACATGTGGTGATAGTGAATTCTGCAATTATTGTAACCACAAAATCCAGGTCATAGTATTGGCTGGTTATATTAATCAATTGTTTGGCAAATCAATAGGTGCAAATAATGTACAGGATCATATTGCATAAGTGCGGTTAATTTAGAACAGATAATCTGTTCGGGTGATATTTTATTGTCAGTTTTAACCACCAGTAACCAACCAGAAATGAAGCAAATAACTAAATTAACCAAAAAATCACTACATAAAGCAATTTAAATCCCTATTTGATAGGGATTGATATTAATATTTTATTATAGCATACTTGCAGTCTCTCCCATAATTAAGTATTAAAGTGTTGTGCAACATTAGATATTTCATGCATCATTTTTGATTGCTTAAAAACACATGAACCATAAATCTTATTTTATCTTTTAATGGTAAATAGTATGTATCATCTGCCATTTTACATCACTAGTAATATTACTACGAAGGTAGATGATCAAGATTTTCCATGAAACTAATGGCATTTATCGTTTTGAAGAATAACATTGCCTTTGAGTAAATGTCATCAACTTTAGGATTTCATTGTATATATGGAAAAACCAAAATTGCAGTCAACCACTCAAGAGCACAAGAAAACGATGCAAAAAAAATAGGAGCAGGAGAGGTCACCAGACCCCTTGGCCTTGTCCTGCTAGGCAACATGATCATGGTTGATTTATACTGGCCTCAGTTCCTCTTCTGTGACTGTTCCCCTTCAGATTCAAACTTCAAATTCCTCAGCCTTTTAAATATAATCTTTTTTCCCACTTCTTATCTACAGTACTGTACAAAAGTCTTAGGCACCCTAGATTTTTTATATGGTTTCAGATAGTATGGCCTCCACAGGTCCTTGATCTCGATATCATCGAGGCTGTCTGGGATTACCTGGAGAGACCAAAGCAAGTGAGATAGTCAAAGTCTGCAGAAGAACTGTGGCAAGTTCTCCAAGATGCTTGGAAAAACCTTCCAGCTGATTTTGTTATAAAACTGCATGACTAAGAGAATTGATGCAATTTTAAAGGCAAAGGGTAGTCACACCAGATATTGATTTGATTTAGTTTTTACTATTTACTGAGCTTTAGAGTATTTTTTTAAATTTAGAAACTTCTCATTTCATTATTTTTGAAACAATCCTCACCTAACATGTGCCCAAGACTTTTGCACAGTTCTATATTTCTATCTAATATTCCAATATATCTAAAATTCCATCTAATATATCTCATATTCCGATCTCCCACATCCTTGGAGACAAAGAATTCCAGGTTCACTACACTCTAGGAAAGAAATTTCTATGTACATTGGTTTAAAATGACTGGCACTTTATTTGGGAGCTATGTCTCTTTGTTAGTGGCTCCAACTAGTGAAAACATCTCAACATCAGGCCTCCTTAGAAGCTTAAATGTTTGAATAAGGTCTCCCCACATTTTTCTAGATTTCAAGGAATACAGATCCAAACTTTCCAGCTTCATTATTTTTTTTTCCCTGAGTCCACTTGGATACTGGGCTTCCATAGAATTGAACATGAGAGTGAGAAGGTGAGGCAATTTCCAATTCATATGGTGGGGCATCCAACACCTTTCACTCGGCTAGACCTTAAGCAGTAGTGCTCTACTATTCAATCCAATGGAGGGGAAATGACTCCCAGAAGCAAAGGTAAATATTAGGTAAATGTATTTATTTTTAGTTGCTTTGAACAAATTTATAATTGCTTTACATGTGATTAAAACGTTTTAGATTTTTTAATATTTTATTCAGATTTTATGAAGTGATTTATTTTACAAATTATTTATACAGTATTTCTGAATTTTCTGAAAATCTCAACCACTCAAAAACTTGCAAAGTGTTTCTAAGCATTTGATAAATTTGACAGTACTTAGGTACTTTGGGGTTTATTTGACTATCAAAGTATCTTCCATCAATCTAGTGGGTTGGACTTTTCCTGCCACTTTATCCCACCTTCTCTTTCAGCTGTTGCCCACATTGTGGAAAGACTTTGCTGTGAGTGCTGTAGCTGGTTCTGAACCACATTCCCATGAGAACAACTGTTCTGGATGAATGCAGTGGCCAGTGTGCATTCAGGAGGCTGCTCACTAATTCAATATCCACCTTCAAGTGCATTTGATACTAGGGAGGAGATGGCTAAGGCATTGTCTTTCATAATTTGTAGAAAATGTTTTATGCCAGACAGGAAAACTCAGGGATCCTGGAAAGAATAGCCTTGGAGGATTGCAGATGTAGATTGCAGATAGTAGATTCCATGCACCGAAGGTCCTGAGGAGCTGTTGGATTGTGCAGTGGGAGAGAGAGTACCAAAGATGCAAGCAGGGGAAGTCAGGACATTCTGTGTGCCACAGTTCTCGAGGTGACATGGATTATATATAATTAGATATTTGGCAGGGTTCAAAAAAAAGAAATTAGGTTTAAGCGGAGCATCCATTGTGGGAGCAGGCCAGTGTTAAAGAGTGGGGAGATTCAGGTTTTGGCTCTTAGAGGCTTTGGCGAGGAGAGGTGGAGACCGCAGGTAGATTTTTTCAAGTAATTTTTCTTTCTTTCTTATAGAGCAGTGGGGATGCCAGGCAGGAAATTCATATGCTCCTCTTGCAGGATGTGTGAAGGCAGGGAGACCTCCAGTGTCCTCCAGATGCAGCTTCTTTCAGACCATGATAAAGAATTGGAGCTGGAACTGGATGAACTCAAGATCATTGGGAGGCTGAGGGGTTGATCGGCAGAATTTACAGAGAGGTAGTTATACCTAAGGTGCAGAACACAAGTAACTGGGTACCTGTTAGGAGGGTGAAAATGGATATGCGGCAAATGCAGTGTACTGTGGGGCACCTCCCCTAGAGATGGCCATCAAGAATAAAGTCTCCTGACCGTTGAGGACATCTACATGGAACATTGTCACAGGAAAGCAGCATCCATCATCAAGGACCCCCACCACCTAGGCCATGCCCTCTTCTCGCTGCTGCCATCAGGAAAGTGACACAGGAACCTCCAGACTCACACCACCAGCTTCAGGACAGGTTATTACCCATCAACCATCAGGCTCTTGAAATAGAGGGAATAACCTCACTCAACTTCACTCACTCCACCACTGAAGTGTTCCCACAGCCTGTGGGCTCACTTTCAAGGATTCTTCATCTCATGTTCTTGATAGTTACTGCTTATTCAATTTATTATTGTTATTTTTTTTTCTTTTGTGTTGACACAGTTTGTTGTCTTTTACACATTGGTTGTTTGTCCGTCCTGCTGGGTGCAAACTGAGTTCAGGGAGTTAGGTGCTATGTTAAAGGACAGGGATGTGATCACAGAATTGCTACCCATGCCATGTGCTAGTGAGGCCAGAAGCTGGATAATCATACAGTTTAACATGTGACTAAGAAGATGGTGCCGGAAGGAGGTCTTTAGATTTTGTGGATCATTGCGCTCTCTTCCAGAGAATGTGGGACCTGCACGGAAGGGAAGTTTGTTTCTGAATTAGAGGGGGTCTAATATCCTTGCCAAAGGATTGCTACTGCAACGGAGGGGGGAGGTGGTGGATGTTTAAACTAGAGTTGCAGGGGGATGGGAACCAGAGAGCCAGAGTAGACGGTGGAGTAGTTGAGAGGAAAAATGTTAAGGCTACATACCAAGTTAGGAATTGGAAGATTGAGCAAGGTAGGACTAATATTCTGAGTTGTGTGTATTTCAATACAAGGAGTATCGTCAGAAAGGTGGATGAGCTTAGGGCATAGATCAACACATGGAACCATGATAATGTAGCCATTAGTGAAACTTGGTTTCAGGACATTCAATGTTCCAGGTTTCCATTGTTTTAGGTGTGATGGAGTGGGTGAGATTAAAGGGGGAGGGGTGGCATTACTATTCAGGGAAAATGTCATGGCAGTACTTAGACAGGACAAACTGGAGAGCTCGTCTCCTGGGTTATATGAATGGAATTGAGGAATAAAACAGGAAAGACAATGTTAATGAGATTATATTATATATCACCCAACAGCCCATGGGATTTAGAGGAGGAAATTTGTAGTGAGATCGCAGACTGTTGCAAGAATCATAAGGTTGTGATAGTAATTGTTTTGAACTTTCCACATATTGACTGGGACTCCCATACTGTAAAAAGGCTGGATGGGAAGGAGTTTGTCAAATGGGTTCAAGAAACTTTCCTTAATCAGTACATAAAGTATGGTACTAGGTCACCTATTAAGATATGAGACAGGCATGTGGCTGAATTGTGTATAGTGGACCACTTTGCATCTAGTGATCATTATGCCAATAGTTTCAACATCATTATGGTGAAGGTTAGGTCTCGTTCTTGGTTATGTTTCTGCTCTGCCTGATCTCACCAGCAAGAGGGCTTTGCTTTTGTTTGTCGGACAATGATTTTAGGAACTGCAGATCTAACAATGATATACCTACATGTATATAATTGTGCCTGGACAAGAAGAATAGGGTCATTGATTCCCATGAAGGATCAAATAGATCAATGTTCTTATCGAAACAGAAGCGACTGTTGAAATAAAACTGTATTCATGTCTCAACAACAAAGGATTTGGTTACCGTTGAGGCATTAAATTTGGTCAAAATAAGCTTTAGAATTTCATAAAGTAGGTCAAAGATCATGGCAGAATATAATTTTAATGGTAAGACTCTTGGCAGTGTGGAGGATCAGAGGGATTTTGGGGTCCGGGTCCACAGGACACTCAAAGCTGTTGCACTGGTTGACTCTGTGGTTAAGAAGGCATACGGTGCATTGGCCTTCATCAATCATGGGATTGAGTTTGGGAGCCGAGAGGTAATGTTACAGCTATATAAGATCCTGGTCAGACCCCACTTGGAGTTCGGTGCTCAGTTCTGGTCACCTCACTACAGGAAGGATGTGGATACTATAGAAAGAGCGCAGAGGAGATTTACAGGGATGTTGCCTGGATTGGAGAGCGTGCCTTATGAGAATAGGTTCAGTGAACTTGGCCTTTTCTCCTTGTATCGACGGAGGGTGAGAGGTGACCTGATAGAGGTGTATAAGGTGATGAGAGGCATTGATCATGGTGATAGCCAGAGGCATTTTCCCAAGGCTGAAATGGCTAACATGAGGGGGCACAGTTTTAAGGTGCTTGGAAATAGGTACAGAAGAGATGCCAGGGGTAAGTTTTTTTACACAGAGAGTGGTGGGTGCAAGGAATGCACTGCCAGTGGTGATGGTGAAAGTGGATACAATAGGGTCTTTTAAGAGACTCGTAGATAGGCATATAGAGCTTAGGAAAACTAGAGGGCTATATGGCAGAATATTTCTCGGCAGTTTCTAAAGTAGGTTACATGGTCGTCACAACATTGTGGGCCAAAGGGCCTGTAACGTGCTCTAGAATTCTATGTTCAAGGTTCTAAGTAACACTACTTTCCAGTGATATATACATTAGCATAATAAAAAGTCATATCTAAAATGTGGCATCTCTCACAATACAGTCCTATATTACACTACATAAAACTGTCAAGATAATAGATCCAGGATGTATATTTCTTCCTTCACAATTTTAAGGAAGTGTTATTATAACTTCAGAATAATTCTTTATCTTTATTTTCTGTGTGATGCAATCTATAATTGGCTGCTATTGCAGGATGGCTGCAGAGTGGCGTGTACAAGCAGAATTGAGGCAGTAGGGCCTGGGACTGGAAAGAAGGATTGAGCTGATGTTTTACTGATTTAATTGCCGGGTCAGATTGGAAAGTCGGGTACAGGCGATGGTGGTAAAAGTGGATACGATAGGATCTTTTAAGAGACTCCTGGATAGGTAAATGGAGCTCAGAAAAATAGAGGGCTATGGGTAACCCTAGGTAATTTCTAAAGTAAGTACATGTTCGGCACAGCATTGTGGGCTGAAGGGTTATTGAATTATTGTGCTGTAGGTTTTCTATGTTTCTATGTTTCAAAAGTAGAATGCTTTTCTTTAAGATTCATTAATATTCTTTTCTTTAAGACACTCTGTGGCTTCAGTCGTTGTAAACCAATTATGGTTATAAACTGGTCTGTAACGGTAGAAGCCACAGTGAGTTACTTGTATTCCTATATTCCTTAATAATAAGGAAAACGATAGCATGGCTGTATAGGTTGAGATACAGGAATTTGAGGTATGTGCCATTAAGGGTAGTTTTGTTAATGTGATAATCAATCTTCTACAATGAGGATTTTCCAGATGGATAGATTGCTGTGGCTACAGATATTGGGATCTGGAGCAACAAACATGATGGTAGAGGAACTCAGTGGGTCAGGACACAGCTGTGGAAGGTCAAGGTTTCAGATCTAGACTGAAAGATAGAGGGAAGGAAGCCAGGATAAAAGGAGGAGGGACAGGCTGGGGCAAGACCTGATAGGTGATAGTCGAATCTGGATGAGGCGGCAGTGAGAAACAGGCAGAGGAGGGAAGAGTGGGAATAATGACAGGGCTGGGATGTCCCACACCAACAGGTTTAGGAAAAGTTATTACCCTTCAGTCATTAAGCTGGATAATCTTTCTCACCACAACAGTGAATTGATTCCACAACCTACCGACTCACTTTCAAGGACGTCCACAACTTGTGTTCTTGTATCATTTAGTTACTGTCATTATTATATTTGCACAGTTTGTCTTTTTTTAATCAGTCCTTTTGCTTGTTTTTCCTTGATTCTATAATATTTCTTTGTTCTACAAGAAAATTAATCTCAGGGTTGTGTATGGTGACATATGTGCACTTTAATAATGAATTTACTTTGAGCTTTGAACTTTCATAGGTGAAGGCAGCAATGATGGAATCTGATTGCAGGGGAAAAGAAGCATGGAATCGGATCAGGGAGATGGGGTGGCAGATGGGAACAGTGATGGACAGGAGACCCAGTGTGGGTGATAGCCGGAAGAGGGGGAAGAAAAGGTGAAGTGACACCTAGGATGGGTGTGGGATGAACTGGGTAGATCAGGAAGAAGGAGAAAAGGGAAAACATGAAATTGGAGAATTTAATGTCTAGGCCCAGGCAGAATATGAGGTTATATTCCTCACTGCACTTAATCTCACCATAGCAATGGAGGACACTAAGGACAGACATGAGGGAATAAAGAGGAGAATTCAGATGGCTATCTACTACTGTTCTAGAAGGCCATTTTGTACAGAGTTCAGTTTCTCAGCAAAGAGGTGGTCTTGTCCATCCCTCCTCCATCTATTCCATCACCCACACACTACCTCCATCAGTTCTCTTCCTCCACATCAGTTCTATCAGTCCTCCACACTTCCCTGGTTTGCTTACATGCTCCACTTTCCTCGCTGATCAAATTCCATCATCTGCAGTGTTTGATGTAAACAGGGATCATCAGGTCCAGGTCTATACTCACTGAAAGTCACCACAGAAGTTAACAATATGATAAGTAAGGTGTATAGCCTGCTTAACCTTCTTGGTCGAGGCAATGATTTCAAGAATCAGGAAGTTATGTTGCCAATTTATAAAACTCTGGTTAGGCTGCATCTGGAATATTGCACTCACTTTTGGTCATCCCATTATGAAAATAGAGAACCTTAGTTTTCAAGAGATATTTAAGCCCTGGTTAAGAATAAAAAGCAGGTGCATAGCAGGTATAGGCAGGTAGGAACAAATGAGATGCTTATGGAGTATAAGAAATGCAAGAGAACACTTCAGAAAGAAATTAGGAGTGCTAAAAGAAAACATGAGCTTGCCCTAGCAGACAAGCTGAGGGAGAATCCTAAGGGACTCGACAGATATGTTAAGAACAAAAAGTTTGCAAGGGTTCAGAATTGTTCCTCTGGAAGATCAAAATGTTAATCTGTGCATGGAGCCAGAAGAGATTGGGGAGGGGGCGGAGAATCTTAAATGGACTTTTTGCCTCTGTAGTTACTCAGGAGACAGACACAGAGTTGATGGAAGAGAGGCAATTCAGCAGCAAAGTCAGGAACTCTGTACGGATTACAGAAGATGACGTGTTTTGCTGTCTTGGGGCAAATTAGGGTGGCTAACTCCTCTGGGCATGACGAGGTGTTCATTTGGACCCTGTGGGAGGCAAGTGCAGAAGTTGCAGGGGCCCTAGCAGAGAAATATAAATCATCCTTGTAACAGGGATCAGGGAGGATTGGAAATAGCCAATTCCGTTCTACTGTTTAAGAAAGGCTCTAAAAAGAAAAGCAGGAAATTATAGGCTGGTGAGCCTGACATCACTACTGGAAAAGTTATTGGAAGATATTCTAAGGGATCGGACTAATGAATATTTGGATAGACAGAGACTAATTAGGGATACTTAACATGGCTGTGCATGATAGGTCATGTCTAATCAATTTTATACAGTTCTTTAGAGGAAGTTATCAGGAAAGTTACCAAGGCAGTGGATATTGTCCACGTAGAAGGTATTTGACAAGGTCCTGTATGGGAGGTTGGTCAGGAAAGTTCAGTCGCTTGGCATTCAAGACAAGATAGTAATTGGAATAGACATTGACTTTGTGGGAGAAGCCAGAGAATGATAGTGGATGGTTGCCTCTCTGACTGGAGGCCTGAGACTAGTGGAGAGTCATAAGCATCAGTATTGGGTTGTTTTTCATCTATATCAATGATCTGAATGATAATTTCATTTACTGGATCAGCAAATTTGCAGATGACATCAAGATTAGGGGTGCAGTGGACAGTGAGTAAGACTGTCAGAGCTTGCAGTGGGATCTGGACCAGCTGGAAAAATGTGCTGAAAAATATCAGATGGGACTTAATGCAGACAAGTGCGAGGTGTTGCACTTCAGTAGGACAAATCAGATTAGATCTCACACAGTGAATGATAGGGTACTGAAAAATGTGGTAGAACAAAAGGATCTTGGAATACAGTTTAATAGTTTAATGAAAGTGGCAGCACAGGTAGCTAGAGGCTTAAAGAAAGCTTTTGGCACATCGGCCTTCATAATTCAAAGTATTGAGTACAGGAGATGAGGTGTATGTTGAAATTGTATAAGGCAAATTTGCTGAGGTCTAATTTGAAGTATTGTGTGTGCAGTTTTGGTCAACAACCTACAGGAAAGATTGAATGAGTACAGAGAAAATTTACAAGGATGTTGCTGGAACTGGATGACCTGAGTCATGAGGAAAGGTTGAATAGGTTAGGACTTCATTTCTTAGAACGTAGAAGATTGAAGGAAGATTCATAGAGGTATACAAAATTATGAGGGGCATTGATAGGGTAAATGCAAGCAGGCTTTATCCGCTGAGGTTGGGTGGAACTACAGCCAGAGATCTTGGGTTATGGGTGAAAGGTGAGAAGTTTAATGGGAACATGAGGGGAAACTTCTTCACTCAGAGGGCCATGAGAGTGTGGAATGAGCTGCCAGCACAAGTGGTGCATGCAAGCTTTATTTCAGCATTTAAATGAAGTTTGGACTGGTACAAGGATAGGAGTGGTATGGATGGCTATGGTCCAGGCGCAGGTCAATGGGACTAGGCAGTTTAAATGGTTCAGCACTGACTAGATGGGCCAAAGAGCCTGTTTCTGCTCTATTCTTTTCTTTGATTCTATGACTCTATGAAAGAATGTGGAGAGTGCAGAAGTGGCTTATCAGGATACTGCTTAGATTAGAGGGCATGTGCCAAAAGGAGAGGTTGGGCAAACTGGGATTGTTTTCAAATTTCAAAGTAAATTTATTATCAAAGTACATATATTTCACCATATACTACCCGTAGATTTATTTTCATGTGGGCGTTCATAGTAAATAGAAAGAAAAACAATAGAATCAATGAAAAACTGTACATGAGAGATGGACAAACAATCAATGTGCTGAAGAAACAAACCATGTAAATACAAAAAGAAAAGAATTGTAGAGTCCTTAAAAGTGAATCCATAGGTTGTGGAATCCGTTCAGTGTTGGTGTGTCAGTGTTAAAAATTTTGTAAGGCAAAGATGCTTTCAAAAATAATGAAATGAAAAGTTTCTAAACATCAAAAAATTACTATAAAGACCAATAAATAGTAAAAAAATTAAATCAAATCAATATTTGGTAAGACCATACTTTGCCTTTAAAACTGCATCAAATCTCCTAGGTAAAACTGTCATCGGCTGAAATGTTATTCCAATAATCTTGGACAATTTGCCACAGTTCTTCCATTAGGTTTCACTGTCTTGCTTGCGCCTGTCTCTCCAGGTGATCCCAGACAGTCTCGATATTTTGAGATCAGGGCTCTGTGGATGCCATACATCTGTTGCAGAACTCCTTGTTCTTCTTTTCACTGAAGATAGTTCTCTATGACCTTGGCCCTGTGTTTAGGGTCATTGTCCTGCTGCAGAATAAAGTTGGGACCAATCAGACACCTCCCTGAAGTATCGCGCGATGGATGAGAATCTGCTTGTACTTTTCAGCATTTGGGATTCCATTAATTCTGACCAGATCACCAACTCCAGTTGTGGAAATAAGTCCATAGCCTACAGGGAACCTCTGCCATGCTTCACTGTTGGCTGCAGATTCTCATTCATGTAGCTTTCCAGCTCTTCTACAAACAAACAGCAATAATTTCAGGGTCTTGAAGGGTCTTGGCCCAAAACATCGACTGTACTTCTTCCTATAGATGCTGCCTGGCCTGCTGCATTCATCAGCATTTTTCATGTGCGTTGCAATAATTTCAAATTTTGTCTATCAGTTCAGATCACTCGCTGCCATTATTCAGTGCCCCAGTCCTTGTGTATTTGTTCATAGGTGAATTTGTTTTTACTTGGGTGAAAGGCTTTTTGACAGCAACTCTTCCACAAAGTCCACTTCTGTCAAGACTTCTCTGGACTGTAGAAGGGTGTACTTGGGTTCCAGTAGTTTCTGTGAGTTCAGAGCTAATGGGACTTCTTCTGATTTAGAAGGGGTGTCAGTTTGATGTCTGTCCTGTCTGCTGCGCTCAGTTTCCATGGCCAACCATTGTGTTTCTGGTCCTCAACCTTGTCCATTTCTTTGTATTCCTTCAGAAGAGCTTGGACAACAAATCTTGAAACTTCTGTCTACCACTAAATTTCTGCTTGGGAGAGACCTTGCTGATGCAGTATGACCAGCATGAGTCTTGTTGCTGTGCTCACTCTGGCCATGGTGTAATAGTTGATAATTTGAAGCTTAAAATGTCACATCTTCCAGAACCCTCATCTTTTAATTTGGTTATCCTTCGCCCAGTTTGATGCCTTCTGCATCATTTCTGTTTCAGTTAATCAGTTTAGTTCATTCAATTCATTCAGTCATTGATCATTATCACCTGCTTGTTATCTTTGTTTAATCACGTACTGGGCCATATACTTTCAAAGTAATCAATTTTTTATTTGCAAAGTGGAACTGCTGAATGGTCTCGGCCTGAAACATCAACTGTACTCTTTTCCATAGATGCTGCCTGGCCTGCTGAGTTCCTTCAACATTTTGTGTGTGTTTCTTGGATTTCCAGTATCCGCAGATTTTCCCTTGTTTGTGATTAGACTTTTACTTTATGAGGGGTAATTGGTAGGTTCATGGCCTAAGGTAGAAGGAGTCAATTTTAGAAAACCTAGCACATTTATTTTTCAACATAGTCCCCTCCTACATGTACACACATAGTCCTGCGGTTGTGGAGCATACGGATCCCTTCTTTGTAGAAGTGGTCCACAGCAGGGGTGATTGATAAGTTTGTGGCCTAAGGTAGAAGGAGATGAGTTATTAACTTCAAACTTTCTGCATTATCACTCAAAGGGTTGAACTGCAAGTGCATGTTACGAGAACGTCTTGGACCTCCAGGTGTTCCACAGCAGGGGCGAATGATAAGTTTGTGGCCTAATGTAGAAGGAGATGAGTTATACAGTTCTTGTTACATGCATGTGCAGTTCAACTCTTTGAGTGACTATGCAGAAAGTTTGAAGTTAATAACTCATCTCCTTCTACCTTAGGCCATGAACATCAATCACTCTTGCTGTGGACCACTCTCTGGAGGTCCAAGACACCGACTTCTACAAAGGAGGGATCCGTATGCTCCACGACCGCTGGACTAAGTGTGTAAATGTAGGGGAGGAGGGGCTAAATGTGCTAGGTTTTATAAAATTGACTCTTTCTACCTTAGGCCACGAACGTATACGTTACTTTATTTAATGAAATACTAAAATTTCTCTGTAACTTATAATATTTTGGAAAATAAATGTTTGGAAATCTAAATTTTGCTTTTTTCCTACTGACAAAATGCAGAACACAAAAAATAAACATTTAAAAGAAAAGTTATAGGGTGGATAAGACTTTTGCATAGTAATATATGCAACAACTATAAAGACATCCACAACAGAGTAAATTTTAAATTTTCTCATTCAGGCCTAAAGATTTAAACACTGTGAGTTATTTGAAATGCTGTTCAAACTTATTTTGTGTAATGACTGAAACAGCCAAGGTTGTGTCAAATTTCATTTTAATTAATTTGCTGTTCACTTCTAGTATAAGTCATATTGCTTGTCTCTTGTTAGTTTTCACATCATAAATCTCAAGACTACCTAGTTCTGTGTCACTCTCATCATTATCAGATTTTCATCAACAGCATTTAGATTAGTGCTCTTGTTAAAACTGCAACTTGACTTTTTATCTTCTTCTATTCCCTGTGCGGTCCATTTATTTATTATGTCCAACATGCTCTTAGTATGTATCCTACTTCGTAGCATTTTCTGTAAATTTCAGCTTTAAGTCTGCATTGGTGTCGTGTATGTGGGCCCCTGCCACAATGTTGACACAATTTGTTCAGCCAGGCAGGTTTCTGCTTAGGTGTTGCAATTTTGTTCACACTCCTTTTCATCCCTGACTGCATCTCAATTGCACCTCTGCCTGCTGTTTCCATTGATATAGCTATTTTCAATTGATCATTTAAATGTAAGCTCTGCTTTAGTTAGGAGCTGTTTCTGAATTGTTTCTTGCAGGATTCCACAAACTACATGATCTCTCAGTGCATCATTAAGCCCATCACTGAACTGACAATGCTTGGACAATTTCTTCCATTCACCCACATAAGCTGAAATGGACTTCCCCCTTTTGATTCCAATTATGAAACCTAAAGCATTCAACAATGTTCTATGTGTTCCTGCACTAAGTTCACAATATCAGCAAGCTTCATTTCGGCTGGTTTGGTTGGAGCTGTTAAACTTCTAAGCAAAGAATATGCTTTTCCACCTATTGCACTTTGCAACACTGGCAGTCGTTTTTCATTGACTATTTCATTTCCTTCAAAATACTGCCAAGTTCATTCAGTATACATCCAGTTAACTGTTATCTTTCTGATGTAGCCAGCCATTTATTTTTCTGTTAATTTATTTTTATCACCTGGTACTCCTTGAACTCATGATTTTTTTTCCATTTTGTACCATTTTTTAACTCAACCATCTCTCTCTCTTTCTCTCCTTCCAAAGAAAAAATGTGCTGCACTTCGACAGGTAGGTAGTAGCCTCAGGTTCATTTTTTAACTTCCACATTGCCACTCTTATGTTTTGTGACTCCAAAACTCATTGAAATAAACACACAGGAGCACAGAATACTTGTGTATATAGTTTCATTTCTTTAGTGAGGCACTCAGATATGACATGGCGGTGTAATTACATCTGCCATTCACATACTTTTACATTTAAACCGTAGGGAATTATGTGAACAAACAAAGAATGCTTAATCAAACAATGTAGTCACAATATTACTGAAATATTAAATACACTACAGTAATAACTATTCCTGAAGCTGGTGGTGTGAAACTTGAAGATCGCGTACATCCTTCCTGATGGCAGCAGTGAGAAGAGAGCATTGCATGTTGGTCCTTGATGATGGATGCTGCTTTCTTGTGACAATGCTCCTCGTAAACGTGCTCAATGGTGGTAGTGGGGGGCTATCTATAATGGACTAGGCTGTATCGACTACTTTGCTTCTGGCTCGGTGAAGGCTGAGGGGCAACCAGATGGTAATTTATAAAATTAACAGATGTATAAAAAGAGTAGGGAGCATGTATCTTTTCCTCAAGGTCAGTACGTCTAATAGCAAAGGGTATGCATTGAAGGGGAGTTTGAAAATTCATAGTTGAAAGTTCAAAGGCGATGCGTGAGGGATTTTTTTTAATACACAGAGAATGGTGGCTGCCTGGGATTGCAGTGATGACAAATGTGATATCAGTGTTTAAAAGGCTCTTAGATAGCACATGATATGAAGAGAATGGAGGGATGTGAACCATGTGCATGCAGAAGGTGTTAGTTTAATTAGGCATCATAGATTAATCGGTTGGGCACAAAATTGTGGGTCAAAAGGCCTGTTCCTATGCTGTATTGTTTTATGTTTTCATTGTTTATGTTGTTTGTTGCCTCTGCCTCTGACCTCCCAGTCTTTGCCGTTATTTCCACTCTCTTCTCCATTTGCCGATCTACCTACCACTTGCCAGCTCTTGTTACACAACTTCCTATCATCTTTTTCTACTGGCTATCTACCCTCTATCTTTCAGTTCAGATGAAGGGTCCCGACCCAAGCCATCAACTGCCCATTTTCCTCCACAGATGCTGCCTGGACCCCTGAGTTCCTCCAGCATCTTGTTTGTTGCTCCATAGAGCTGAATAAAGCGGGGCCACTATGGGTTTGCTGGTCAGTATTCAGTGGCTGAATTGCAGTTATTAGCACCAAGGTAACGGTGAGAAATCCTCATTCAGTGAAGCAAGAATCGAATGCTCCTCCAGTTCTTGATTTATGTTGTGAAAAATCTTGTTGCATTAAATTTGAACTATATTTATATTCATTGTGCTAAATGTGAATTTTTCACTTAGGAACCAATCAGCGAACAGAATTTTGATTTGTATGTGAACACTCTGACTGACATGTACAGCAGCTTGGAAAGGAATTACACTCCTGAAAGCAAAGCCCTTCTGGAGAGCATAAAACAAGCAGTGAAGGGTATCCAGGTGTAAAACTTGTCCCTGCCAGTTTACTGGTGCTGCTTCTGTAAATGCTAATGATATTTTTTACTCATAGGCAGTACACTTCAGCTTCAAGTGTTTGTCGCACATGTAATAGTGGCATGTCTTAGAAAATGCAAACTCCATATTTACAACAGCCACATAGCAAGACAAAATAATAACCCCAATGGGCTGTAACTTGAAGTAATCATAAACAAAAGCTAAGTAACATGCATTGAAGCATCAGAAAACATTGCAGTTTGTCAATACTCTGAGATGATGTCGCAGAGTTACAGCCCCGTATGAAATCAACTTAGAAGCAGAGTTTGGAAGTACAACCATCACGCTACTTACAAAAGAAACAGCCTTGGAATTATGTAGTGTTTGCATTTGAAGCACAATATATTCACCTAAAACGGCCTTCACTGCAACTTCAGCAGAGATGATAACCTATTTAGATAAATGGTTTTACACCCTGCTAAAATAGCAGAGGGACAAATTGCAGACACGCTAAATGTATATACCTTAAGATCCAATTGCATGATTTCAGGGCTGCTTATTTAAAATATCTTCAACCACATGCACCATGTGCAATAAGTAAGGAAGAATGTTGTGTAGTGCTAATTTTTAATAGTTTTCATATCCAGTTCATGTAGGTCTATAATAGGGCATTGACTTTTTAAACAGAAATTGGAAGGGATGACAGCATTGAAAACACTGCACTTACTTAAGAAATTTTATGTTTGCACCAGTTTTCAGTTTTTTATATAATTTGTTGTAAAAGTGAGTGATTAGGTTATTTTTATAATACATTATTATTTATTCTTTTTAATTTAATAATTTGTTAATTTTAATTATGCAAACAATGCTATTTAATGAAATGGTTTCCTGGGGAAAAATGTAAAATTATTCTGCTTATCTGGATTATGGAACAAAAGAAATATACATTTTCTTTTAATAAATGACAATTCCCTTTGGGCTCTAAATGCAAATAACATACAGAAATTATTTATGTTTTCCTTCTGAATTTCCAAACAGATTTTATTTTGTTCTAGTCTCTTATGTTCTGATAAATTTATTTTCTTATTACTGTGTTTTGTGGATATATATATTCTTTACTTTTTATATTGCATTTTTTATGACCAACAAAGCAATCAATTATAAGAATCGTGCAAATAGAAGTGTAATATAAAATACTGCCCTCTTGTGGTAACATGAATTTGGTACACCTGTTTTGCAAAAATTGCTCACCCTGGCTACAGTTCAGGTACAGGCTATATATCAGGGACCACTGTACAGTAACAGAGAAGCTATGGACAAGAAGAATCACAAAAATCACTTGTATGAAAATGTTTTTATGGATTTTTTAAACTGTAAAGTCTCAAAATTCTTGTACACTATATTAGGTCATAAATTTGCTACAATCTGCCTTTGTGTGTGAATGGCTTGTGTATATACACATATGTATCACATGTACATCTATGCCTGCATATGTCCTCATGCATGCATATGCTTGAATAGGTCTAAATGTGCACATATATTTGTGCTTGTGACAGGACAGCAGCTGACGGTTAAAAGTGACTAGAAATACTTGCCTCACACATCAAAGTTGCTGGTGAACGCAGCAGGCCAAGCAGCATCTATAGGAAGAGGCGCAGTCGACGTTTCAGGCCGAGACCCTTCGTCAGGATCTGACGAAGGGTCTCGGCCTGAAACGTCGACTGTGCCTCTTCCTATAGATGCTGCTTGGCCTGCTGCGTTCACCAGCAACTTTGATGTGTGTTGCTTGAATTTCCAGCATCTGCATAATTCCTGTTGTTTACGTAGAAATACTTGCCTGTTAATTTTGCATATTTATTTCAGTTGATGAAACACATTTTGTAAAACAAATTTTAAACATTCAGTGGTGTTAGGTATAATGTTTTTTCTTTGTGAGTTAGAATATGTCCTGTGGTATATTTGTTTTCTAAATTTATTAATCAAAGGGCTCCTGTGATTTTTTTCCCTTGCACTGTTGATTAGGATACTCCCATATGTTCTATTCATAGGTTGTCTCATTTGACTCTGTATTACTTCATAATTCAATGTGAATGTCATTTGAGGCATCACTTGAAGGTTATCATACAAGCTGCAGGACCTAATTCAGATCAAAGTTATTCCATTTTTTTGATAGTGTAGAACTTCAGTTCCTTTGACAAGATTCTTTTAGCATTATTTACAAGTGACAATTCAGAATGAAGTGAAAGTTCTAAAAATTCTTCAGAAATAGACTCTCGTCTATCATCTTACAATGGCAATACCAATTTAACAACTTTGCAATAAATGATATTAAATTTACTATAATTTAATATTATTAGCTTGCCAGCGGCAATAACAAATATCCCCCTGCCAGTGGCAATAGGGTATGTTTATTAGCATACCACTTGTCTGTAGCACTGTTGGCATTGCAAGCACCTCCTCAATCTGAGGCATTGAAAGCAAATCTTCTGTAAAGTTTGTCAAAATATATCCCAATATTTGCCTTGTTCCTGATCTATTCTATTTCTATGCTATTTTGAAACATTTACAGGTAACTGTATACCATATCCTTATGATATTGTTCGAGATATTCCTTTATGTCTTTTGTACCAAAATAGTTTCTCAGTAGTGGATCAAATGTTGACCACATGAATTAAATAGTCACCTGTAAGTGCTGAAAATAAAGAAAATTACATCCACAGTTTGCATCAATATGAACCAGTTTCATTTCTCTACCACCCATGCTTAGGAGAAGAGTAAGTTCAGTTTAACCAGGTGAGCAAGAAAGCCAAAAGATGGGGAGAAATGCTAGTGAAGTTGGTGACTGGTGTTATTTTTATTGACTGCAACCAATTATTCATCCAGGGAGGGTGTCAATCAGAGTTGCCCTGATCTGCTCAGTCTCTCAGAGGACTGGTCTGGTTAAAATTATCCCTATAAATAAGCTTTTTTTAAATGTAATTGTTGCCATCCAATATTTAGATGAATGCTGCTTTGGGATAGTTGATTTCTGTTGAATGATGAACAATTTAAGACTAGAATACAATTACCATCCAAATATCAACAAGTAGAATTTAGCCCCTATGTTTTGAGAAGAAAGCACCAATATTTAAGAGGAATGGAAAAGTTGCACAGATGATGAAGGCCTGCTGGAAGTGTGTCAAGGCCACAGATACAGGTCTTCTTATGGCCTTGTTTATATATTTTCTCCCACATCCTGGACAGATGATAGACAAACCATGAGATGTGTGAGAAACCAAGGCAGAAAACTACAGCCTGCAATTCTTGAGAAATAGGCCAGTGTCCACACAGGAGTGAAGGTCTACTGGAAACTACCAATAAAGGAACTTATTTTACAGTCCCATTGTCCTGTAATTTGTTGTGCTGCTAGAACCCTTGATGAAGGATAAGATATGTGGGAGAGTGGGAATTCTGTTCTTTTGAGCATCAATGCACGCTGGTAGAGATACAGACGGACAGACAGAGTGCAAGAATGTGCATCTCCATTGCTGTCTCAATGGCCAGCCCATTGCTGGGAAGCTAGGATTTCTGCACCACAATACCAGACTATGACGTGTATTGATGCATCTTCCAGCATGACATGGCGGGAAATCCTCTTACCCCCACTTCGACAGGGAAGTTCCACGTCTGCCAGTCTTGCCGTATGCAGTCCGCGACCAGGTCTTCTTACCTCGCAAGCTTCCTCTCGTGAGCCTCTTGGCATCGGGTCTCCCATGGTACTGTTAGCTCTATCACCACGAGTTTCTTTGCACTCTCTGACAATAGTAGAATGTTTGGTTGAAGTGTGATCTCTATGATTGGTGGGAACACCAGCTTCTTTACAAGATTGACCTTCATCTCCCAGTCCTTTGCCATACTCAGGATACCATCTCTACGCTTGTTTGTTGCTGCAGCATGTTCCCCGATCCTGATGAAGTTGATGAAGTTTGGTTGGCTGTCCTTTTTGTGGTCCTTTTCCCTCTCTGTCTCCAAAGTGTGGATGAGTGCTCTCAAAACCTGGTCGCGTCTCCATCTGTACCGTCCCTGGGAAAGGGCAACATAGCATGAAGAAAAAGTATGCTCTAGGTTTGGCTGGTTTCTGGCACAGATGGCACGTTGAGTTTTCTGTTATTCTTCAGTTCCGCAGGTTTGTTGGAGTTGGTAATACATCGAACACAGCCCTCAGTAGGAACTGGAGTTGAAAAGATGTATATTTCCATATGTCATCTCATGTCAACACTCTCTGTTCCGTTTTCCATTTTGTCCAGGTCCCTAGACTTCCCATCTCTACTGCTCGCACATATCTAGCCTCCTCCTCTTTCTTCCTTATCTCCCGCTGGACCAAGTGCCGTCTGTCCTTAGGGTTGGCCTCCCTCCACCTGATTGTTGATTCACATCCTAGGCCTTGTCTGCCCTTACACACTGTCCCGACAACATCTCTGTGGCGAAATCGGGACTCTGCTTCTTCTACCACTTCTGCTGCCTTCCATTTGCTCCCTGTCTGCATCTTGACTCCTGCTTCACTGACCTCGTCGTCCTTGGAGTCTTTGAGGGTCATGATGAGGCGTGCTTTCCCTGCTTTAAATTCCTCTACAACTGAGGAGAGGGGCAACCGGAGCTTGGCTGACTTGCTGTATAGCCCTGTGGAAGAGAAGCACTGCGGTACTCCTAACCACCTTCTCAGATACTGGTTTATCTTCCTCTCCGTGCCCTCGATCGTTGACAGGGCGATGTCATACAGCATCATTGGCCACATTAGTCTGGGTAGGAGCCCATGTTGGAAGATCCATGCCTTAAACTTTCCTGGTAAACCTGATTTGTGGATCTTTACCAGCCTTTGCGATGTTTGTTGCTCCAGGCGGCTGCTGTTGTTGACATCCTTCAGGCTGTCATCATACCATTTCCCTCGGCACTTGATGGGCTTTCTTATGACAGATGGGATTTCCTCATCCTGGATCTTCAAAGTGAACTTCTGGGTAAGTTGGCCTTTCTTTATCACCAAACACTTTGATTTGGCAGGGTTAAATTTCATTTGCGCCCATGTGGCTGTCTCGTCCATTGCCTGGAGTACCAATCTGACCTGGTTATGTGTTGTGGTTATAATTGTAAGGTCATCCATAAATCCTCTGCTTGACGGCTGTCTGATATTAGAGCTTGTCTCTTTTCCCAGCCTCTATAAGTAGATTCATGGCCATGACGAAGAGGATTACTGATATAGTGCAGCCAGTCACAATACCCTTCTCTACTCGCTGCCATGATGTTACATAGTCCTGCACGCTGAACCTCAGGTGAATTCCCTCGAAGTAGCTTGCCAGGATCTTGGTGACCTTCTCCAGGATATGGTAGTGTTTCAGTGCTGTCTCGATGAGCTTGTGTGGCACTGTACCATAGGCATCGGCTAAATCCAACCACACAACCGTCAGGTTCCCTTTGGTTGCCTTGGCCTCCTTTAACAGCCGGGATATAACACTTGTGTGTTCCACACGTCCTGGGAATCCAGGAATCCCTCCCTTTTGCACTGCCGTATCTATGTATTGGTTTTCTACCATGTATGATGTCATCCTTCTTGCTAGAACAGCAAAGAAGATTTTTCCTTCGACGTTGAGGAGGGAAATGGTTCTGAACTGCTTGATCTCAGTTGAGTTTTCCTCTTTTGGCACAAAGCATCCTTCAGCCACTTGCCAGCAAGGTGGTATCTGGCCCTTCCTTCAGATGACTCTCATCGGCCTCCGCATCCTTTTGAGAAGCTTTGGGATCTTCTTGTAGACTTTATATGTGATCCCATTGGGCCCGGGTGCTGCACCTGCCCCCTCCTTCTGATGGTTTCTCCTACTTCTTTCAGTGTTGGCTCTTTCTCATCTAGAGGTTTCTGCGGCTGCTGCACTGGCTCAGTCCTGCTGTTTTCCCCCAGTGGCAGGTCTTGTCTTTCATCTGAGTGTGTTTCCTGCAGGTATGCCTCCACTTCCTCTCTTGGTTTCTCCAGTTTGCCTGATCTTTCCCCTCCTAACACACTTGCAGAAAGGATAAGGGTTCCTGATGAAAGCAGCCCTTTTCCTATTCTTCTCATGCTTGTTCTTCCTTATCCTTTCCACATTCTGAAATTCTTTAAACCTCCTTCTCAGGTCTTGTCTCAATTGCCTCAGTCCTTCTCTCTCTTCTACACTGTCTCTTCTGTACCTGTTGGAGAGTGTTTTAATTTCCCATCTTATGCAGGTTATCTCCCTCACTCGTCTGCTAGGCTGATAAACTCTCTTCTCCTTTATCTTCTCCACCACACCAAATCAGTCTTCTCCAATGGAGTACACCAACCTGCACATATTCTCAAGCTTCTTCTCCACAGGACCTATGAGTATCATCTCAGGAAGTCTGTCCATGTCCTCGTCAAATTTCTCCCACTCACCACTGTTCACTGGGGGCCAGTTCACCCTCTCCTTCCTCTCCTCTGGAAGTCTCACACGGGTTTCCCTCAACCCATCAGTTGATCCCCTCCTGTGTTCCTGGGTTGAAGCAGTAGGCTGAAGGTCCTCAGTACGATGGGGTTGTTCCTGACTGTGGTCCTCCACCGTCTCACCAGCCACTGCTGTGTGTTCCTCCTGCCTCTCACCAGTCCGACACTTAGATTTCGCTTAGTGGATCCTGAGTCCCCTGAGGTTCTTACGGAGTTTGCCACAGTGGCATCTTGGCTGTGTCAGGTTTGTTCCGGTCAAAGTCCACTGTCCAAGCCGTGTCGTTTCTGTTTGGTCCATCCTGTTGGGTCCTTCATCCTCCCTCCCTCTCAGAAGACCTGAGGGTATCCTCTTGTTTCTGTACTCGTAGCTACTTGGAGGTGCCTTTTTCCAAAGGCATCATGTCGGGTTGCTGGCCCTTCATGCCTCAGTTCCAGTCTTTCCTGGATGCCATCTGTCTCTTCAGCTGTCACCAGTCTATTCCCGGTCGTCATTCAGTCTTTCCTGAATGTCACTGGTACACCAGATGAAGCATTACCTTAAACAGCTGTGATGTTTCTGCTGCTGGACCGTCGAACCATCAGCCGGGTCCATCTGTCTTCAGACGTTTCATCCCCTAACCCGGGATATCCTCGGGATGTTGGGACAGCAGAAGATGATCAGTCTTCTACCCCCGATGGTCAGACAACCAGCTACTGTCGTCCTTTTGCAGCCAAAGCCAACTGGACGCTCTCTCTGCTGCTTGGCCCATGGTGTTAACGGCTGGCTTCCTGGTCCTCCCTTTTATCCCTAAAGCTGCCATCATCTTCCAGCATGACATGGTGGGAAATCCTCTTGCCCCCACTTCGACAGGGAAGTTCCACGTCTGCCAGCCCTACCATCTACAGTCCGCCACCATGTCTTCGCACCTTGCAAGCTTCCTCGCGTGAGCTTGCATCAGTTTAGATTCACATTAAGTTTAGAAGACTGCACTATATAAGCACAAAAAAGTGAAAATAGAGAATAAAATATGTGCCACAATATATTTCAGAGTTTCCTTCTAAAGTTAGCTAACAACACTTCACGACAGAATATATAAGCATGGTTAAAACAAATAGATTACTTTTTAGAGAAAGGCACTTATTAACCATATTGAACAGTACTGTTGGCACTATATTTTTCATTTTAGAAAACTGAAAAATTTAAAGTATCTGAAATTAAAAATAGATTTTTATGATTTTCTGGACATAAATTGGGATTAGAGTACATATTCATGACATGTCAGTTGGAGGTAACAAAAATCTTACATGGGGCCGTGTGAAGTTAAAAGGTGTGCTAATGGAACAAGCACCAGGAACTGAAGGGCCAATGCACTCCTTGTTTAAACATCAAAACTTTAGTTCTTTTTTTTAACCCTACTTTTGGGATTAGCGTTTTGAAAATTAAAAAAAATGTTGAAATGCCATTGCTTGTTACTTTGCATTAACATTGTGACAACTCTTTCAACAAAATTGGCTAAACGATGTTTTTTTACTTGGATGTCAAAACGAAATGTATATTCTTACAATTCTTAACAATTTCTCAGCAATATATAGTGGGAGAAATTGTCACATTGATGTGATTGCAAAGCAAACACCAAGCAGCACAATTTTCTATTCACATTTTTTACCGTACAGACTAAAAGGACTATGGCCTATGGATTTCTCAATTTATGAAAAAATACTAATTTTGTCGATTTTATGGATTCAAATCAAAATGTCGTGGTTATGCTATTTATTTCAGATGGTTGTGTGCATGACAAATTAGTTAAAGAGAATAAAAATCAGTCAGTCGGAACCACACTTTTAAAAATGCTCCATTCCAAAATTGCTAATCTTTTAATTGGTGTTCAAAACTATGAATGAGCTCTATAAAATTCATGAAAAGAAGCAAAACTACAAAATGAGTATTTCACTTTACAATAATTTCTCAGTACTATATAGTGAGAGAATTGTCACATCTACATGGCTGCAAAGCAGAAACAAATGAGCACAATTTGCTTGTTCTCATCCCTTGCAGTAGTCTAAACTGATTGTGGCCCAAAGGTTTCTCCCTTTATGAAAAAATATACTAATTTTGTTGATTCTAATGGATTCAAATTTTTTGAGAATACAGAACATAGAAGAGTGAGAAATATAAGTAAGTTTTATGGTTAATTGGATGGGTTAGTAGTGGTCTCAAACTTTCAACGGATGCACAAAAATCAAACTTCCCCTTTGCTGCCCCTGGGGAAGGCTCTGACCTACTTCATTAGATTGGCTTCCTCACTAAAACCCCTCTTTAGGATTTGATAAATTTCTGTCAATGGATGGTAATGATTGGAATGCAGAGGAACACCAAAAGTAGTTTGTAAAATGCTGTCAGCACACTGGGAACGATTAGCATAAGAATAGAGGAGCAGACCAACCAGCTCCTCGGTGTGACACTCTCTCCACACCCTTTAATTCTTAAATAGTTCAAACACTGTCAGTCTTTACCTTTACAATATTAAATCATCCTCTCTCTTTGCCCTTTGGGTTGAGAATTCCAAAGATTCACAACCTTCTGTAAGAAGACATTCTTCCTCACCTGTGTTTTAAATGGATATTTCCTTATTCTTAAACAATGACCTGTAATTCTAAATACCCTACGAGCAGAAACATTTTCTGTGCAACCATCCTGAGAAATCTCCACCGAAACTCGAAAATCAAAAAATCTACAGATGCTGGAAATCTGAAATGAAAATAGGAAGTGCTGGAAATACTCAGCAGGTCAGGTAGCCTCCTTTGAAATAGAACCAAAATTAAAATTTACGGTTGAAGTCACTTTGTTCAAACCAGAAAAGAAAAAAAAATGTTGTTTTTAAGTTGCAGGGAGAATGAGGAGTTTGCATAGCACAAAGGAGTATTTCTGATGGGGTGAAACGAGGGTTGGCATGGTGAAAGGCTGTTTATGAACCAACCCATTGATGGATTATTGAGGGTAATCAAAGAGGGAAAACAAACAAAGAGATATGTAAAATTTGTGACAGAATTCACCCAGACAAAAGATGAAGTGGGTTCCTCAGTTTTACTTTAGGCCACATTGGAACATAGAGAAATCAGAGTAAGGGTGGGATGAAGAATTAAAGTTATAGGCAACTGTAAACTCTCCCCTTAGAGTAGGAAACTTCTATTAATGTAGATACATAGATACGAAGTCCATCCATGGATAAAGAATATGAAAGAAATAAGTTCATAGATATGAGAGCTATTATGATTTTCTCGTAAATAATAATCATACAAAATTATTGAAAACATTGCATTAAGAAATACAATAATACTTAATCAGCAAGATGGTGCACATTTTATCACACCATAAGATATAGGAGCAGAATTTGTCCTTTTGGCTTATACATTCTGCTCTGTCTACTATTTCACCATGGCGATCTGACTTCTGTCTCAGCCCCAGTCTTCCGCCTTCTCCCTACATCCCTTCACGCCCTGACCAATCAAGAATCTATCAACTTTTGCCTTAAATATAGCCAATGAGTTGGTTTCCACAGCTGCCTGTGGCAATGAATTCCACAGATTCACCACTCTCTGGCTAATGGAGTTCGTCCTCATATCCATCCTAAAAGGATGCCCCTCTATTCTGAGGCTGTGTCCTCTGGTCCTAGATGCCCCACCATTGGAAACATCTTCTCCACATCCACTCTATGGAGTCTTTTCAACATTCAATGGATTTCAAAGAGCTCATCCCTGCATTCTTATGAATTCTGGTGAACACATAGCAATCTGCAATTCTGATGGATATTTATGTATCCATCTTATGTTTGTATCTGTACTGCTGTTATGTGGAAAGGTCAAGTTATCAAATAGCAGAAGCACAATAATTTGTGGGCAGAGCAATTTCACAACAGTCTCTTTAAGTGGTTGTCAGTATTGGAAGGGAAGCGTATGCTGCAGGAAATTAAAGGGATTCATAGAACACTTGTGAATTCCATCTTAATCATGTTCTGTAATTAATACCACATATCATAGAGACATAGTCATTCAGCAAGCAAACAGGCCCTTTGGATTAACATGTGCATGCTTTCTATCAGATAACCATTTATGCTTATCTCATTTACTAGCACATGGTTTGTAGCTTTCAGTGGTTTCGATATTCGAGTGCTTATCTGGATATTAATTAAATGTTGTGAGAGTACCTGCCTCCACTACTCCTGAGGAGGCGTGCTTCAAATTTCAACCACTTGCTTGGCAAAAAAATTCCTCTTCAGATCCTGTCTGAACCGCCGTAATCCTTATGCCCCTTAGTAAAAACAACTTTACTGAGGGAATATGTTTCCTATTACCCACCCAGCCTGTGCCCCTCATAATTTTGTATTCTGCTATCAGGTCCTCCGTTAACCTTTTCCACTCCAAATAAAACAAACTCCATCCAATCCAGTCTCTCCTCATATCTGAAATCTCCATCTCAGGTAAAATCCTAGTGAATCTCCTCAATACTTTCTCCACACTTATCACTTCCTTCCTATAGTGTGGCTACTAGAACTGCACTCACCACCTCAAGCTGAGGCCTAATCAGTTGCACCATAATCTCATGCTGTTGTATTAATGCAAATATCCCAAGAAAATGCAAAAAGGGAACTCAAGCAGGAAGCTGTTACATGAGTCTTAATAGTAATCATATAACTTCATGATCAAGAAAATATATTTGTTTCCATTATAGAACACAGTTTGCTAAATTTGTACCTAAAATCTTCAGGCTACCTTTTCCTGCCTCATCAACCATAGGAATCATTCTGTTGATCCTGATTTCAAATGTTTTTTTTTCCCCCTGAGTGGCCCGTACTCATACAGACAAGAATCTCACTCAGAGCCTACCTTAAAGCTGTAATATAGCCTACCCTTGGGAAATTTGCCAGTGATGTTCCTTTCAGCAGAGTGACAAGTCCAATCTAGCACGTTCATTTTACCATGAAGGCAACACTCAGCAGTCGCAGTAAAATCATTCTTTCTGCTGCTCCCTCTCCATGTTCAGAGCTGTTTGTATTTTATACCTGGGGGAATTCAGGCAGATTGTCCAAATTGCTTCTGGATAATTAATTTTGTGGCTGTTTTGCCTGCTGAATTTAATAATTCACAGCTCAAATTATTTCCTGCCAGCTGTTCTTGATGATATATTTGCAGTTAGAAAATGTTACTGAAAAATTGACCACTTCCATAAAAATAGCTTTGATAAAACATTTCTTCATGTATTTAGTTTCACGCAGCAGTAATGCAGTGTGCACTCACCACCAGTTCTATGTGCCAGAAGTGGTGAAATTACTCATAATACACTATGGGGCATGAAAGATTCGGCAGGTAATTTTTCATAACAGGATGGGGTTGGGTTTGGGGTCTTTTAAAATATAATACAGCCTACTAATTCAAAGTTACATTTTGATAAATAAGAAAGGGACAGGTTAGAAATCCGTTCTTGTTGTATTTCTTTATTGAGTGGAAAACTGAAGAGGGAAAGCCCTTTTCTGGGGGCAATTTGCTGCATCAGTTTAACAGTTAAAGAAGCATCAAAGAGATGGTTTCAGAGGAGCCCAAGGTGGTTTCCTAAGTCAACCACTTTGCATGTGTAAATGTGCGGTCTAACCTTTGATAATAGGAACCAAATTGGGCTGACCCAAATTGAGCATAACATCTAACAATGAGCCAGTTTCAAGGCAGTAGTTTATCTCAAATGTCTTCATATGGATTCCAAATTATCCTCTGTCACCCAGGGAATGACACAAGGGTTACTGCTAACAGAAAATGTTTCCACAATCTGATCTTGTTAAAATGAGCGTTCTTCCTTATGAGCCACAAGGGGCTCAGAGGCTTAGTTGTAAGTAAGGCATCAGTCCTAATTTCAAGTGAACTTCAGGACACTCAGCAATACTTGGGTATGTACAGTATGCCACAGGTAGTTATAGAGTCAAACATTGACCTCGATCAATTTCTACCCAGCAAAAGATCCAAAAAATTCAACAATTTTAAAGAAGCAACATATCATGGTCCTGTATTCAGACTGAATTCTCCCGATTTCCAGGAACTGATTAATCAGTAGATCAGTAGAAACTTTGGCAAAGTAGTTTACATAGCCCTTTGTGGTAAATTGTTCGTGTCACACACTAACCGTTGACACGTAAGCAATGTAAACCTGAGCTCTGTACAAACTGCAAAGCTCACTCAGTTGCAAAATACTCAAGACTGTGGTTTGTCTTCCTGTCAACAGCAAATTAATCCACAAAGTCTTTTGCACAGAGATAAAAATGGCATCAGGACTCTCAGCTTATTTATAAATCCTCTACCTGAGAGTGGTGCAGAAAGTTTGGAGGATACTGGTAGCTCTACCTTGATCTGTTTAGTGCTCCGTTTTCATTTAGGCTCTCAGCTTGTTTTTACCAGTAATAGCTGTGTGCTCTCATACAGGTCAGCTCTTCCTTCTCAGGTAGCATGCAAAACACCTTGGCCCCCCTTTCAATCCTCAGCTCTGCTGGCAGTGATCCTAGATATCCTGTGAGCTGAGAAAGCAAATGGTGAAAGCAAGAGATCCTAATCCAGTCAAGGACAGCTGGAGGTGGAATGGATTCATAGACTCAGAAGTAGCTGCAAAGGATTCTACTTTTAGATACATGTTTTCAGTCAGTCTTCTGAAGTATCGAGCCCAGTTTATTTATTTTTTAACAGTGGAATTGAATTGTCCAATCTTTTTGTCACACAATCCTCTTCCTGTTAATGTGTACAGTGGAAGAAATAAAATGATGTGCTGGGGGATACAATTCCCAGTCACTTGTAGTTTACTGCTTTTCCTTCTCCCCACCCTATTGCTTTTCACTTTGTGACATTTGGGAAGAGCTCACTGCAGCCACTTACTGCTTGGCTTATTTTCCCCCAGACAGAAAACCTTATGTTGCTTCACATTCATAGTCTGCTTGGGAGCTGGTTGCAAAACTACCCATAACTCTAGCACATAAAGTGTTGCAGGGCTAGCACTGACTTACTATTTCATAAATTGTTATCCTATGTTTCATTCTGGCTGTTTTCTTTGGGAACAGTTGTTTTCTGGCCTCATGCAAGAACCTGGATTTAATTAGGTGTTGGGATATTTTTCTAGTCAATTCGCAGTAAGTTAGTAAGTTCCAAATTCTTAAGCAAGTGCATTTGCTTTTCCCAATAAGTTGTGATCCAGCATTACAGAACACTTAATTGTTCTTTATTTTGTGAATCTGGTTGTATCCAAATAAAACCAGAGAAGGCCATGTGAATGGAAGCTAAAACTGGAATTAGCCAATGCTTTTCAATATATTTCAATGAACAAAATGTTTTTGGCATAATTTTAATTGGTAGGTAATTAAAGCAAGCACATCTGAATTGAAACAAATATATGATTTGAAGCCAATTATCATAAACTTATTCTTTGTAGGATAGATTATTAAAAGGGGGAACTTTGCCTAGTACGTAAACTACAAAACCTGTTCCAGCGATACATATATCAATATACCTTCATGAGCTTTCACCACTACAATTCTTGCTGGTTCTTAAAACTTTTTGCTTATTTATTCTATTAGGTTTTATTCTGTTGTTTTTGGAATTTTTTTTTATCAATTACCAATCCTCTAAATTTCAGTTACACAAGTTTAAAAATGCTCACTGTATTTTGAAAGCGATTTGTAATTAGCACTGCCGTTACAATGCAGAGTAGTTCATTCCCACTTCCTGCTCATTTCCGCTTGCTGTCGCTTTTGGTATTTGTGCTAACATGCAAGTAACCACCATTACATCTTTTCAAGTTACTCAAGTCATTCCTGTTGTGACCATTAAAATAAAGCAACTCACAAAAAGTACAGTTTGGAGCAAAAAAGTCCCAATTCATATGGAGCTTTAAGGCAAATCTATAAATGATGGGAAGATGTGTCATGCATTGGATTGTTTTTTGTTGGATAATGTATATAATATAACACATAGTTTTCCTATGATCTTGCCTTAATATTTGGATAGGTTGGGTCTTGGTGAGATTTGTCTGTCATTTTTTTAATTCCCCCAAAAAATAGACTAGCACAGAGCCCCGTTTAAAAAGCACAGAGCCCAAAATACCTACTATTAGATTGTAACTGCTGTCATACTGTATTTGCTGAAGAGAGTGAGAATCAAAGAAAAAAATGCTACCACACATGAAAATATTACAGTTTTATAGACATAATATTGTGGTAATATACTGAAACTTAAAGCAAAGCGTTGCTTTTAAAGAAATCTTTTAAGTTCAGCTTTATATATAAAATATAATTATTTTGTAATTGTCCAGACTTTTGTGTACTCATTCATGACAATTATTTGTAATTGCTTGAAGCTAATTTGAATGTGCTGTTCAATGTCTTGGCTCAGGTATTTCTGTGTAGTATAAATATTAATATTTATTGTTTCCAACTGGTTCATACTTGATGTGTTTTGTAATGTGCACTGAATTGTTGTTTGTGTCAAACTGCATTAATAATACTAGACTTTATTGTAAAATTTGCATTTCTCAGCCCTGATGAAATGTACATTTTTTATGTTTGTGAGGGTTGTACATTGATGGTTCTTCATGTAATTGCTATTTCTTACACAAGAAGACAGACACGTGTATTGAATACTATACAGTTTTTTTTTGTATGGTAGCAAATAAAAATGACAACCAAATATTCTTATTGTATTCATTACATAACCTTAATAATTCAGGGCTTTAGTGACTGCAACAAGGTAAAGATCATGCAAAATGATCCTAAAGGACAGCCTAGATAACAGAAAAAGACAAGTTGGAAAAGTATTTCAAATATTATCATTGTTGTATAAAAGGATATTAATAATTCATTAACTTTGTGTCTATTTTTTGAAAAATCTCTTATGAAGGTAGATAAATTTACTCTGAGTATGATTCCACAGAACACTTCTTAACCTTGCTCAAAAGACTAGACAGTAAGTGTTGATGGGCTATTTTCTCTACTACTTTAAAGTATTCCACAAGAAGCTTCCACCAGAGAATAGAAGTTCAAAAATATGCTTTTAACTATTGGACTGTTTCTGAAACCACTAAGTCATCTTGCAACCTACTGCCATTAATAGATATTCAACATCTGCAGGGAAAGGGTGGGGTAAATTAGTATTTAGTATGGGCAATAATGGGAGACAGAAAAGTGGCTCATGAAAACAGCAATATCTTCTTATGTGCAGCGTCTAAGTACTGTCTGTGTCATCATTGCAAAGATAAGGAACACAGAAGCCATGAACTCCACAAGCGTTGGCTTCAATAGGAACTATCCACACAATTTTCCTCAATGAGGAAAACCTGAATGGACCTATACTCTTCTTAAATTCTTGGCTTCCCTCTGGCTATTGACCTTAAGGATAATTCATAGGAAAAAAGAATAAAAGGATTTTGATACATCAATGAAAAGCCGAAGTACCTGCAGTCTTAACTTCGGTGCAGTGCAGATGTCTATGTAAATAAAGATAACTACAATGAGGGATTTAAGACATACTGAGGATGAAAGAATTTCTAGTAAGGCAATATTTTAGAGGGGATACTGAGAAAAGGAGAGAATAGCGAGGATGGTGATAGCAGCAACTATTCTGGGAGTGGAGAGGGAAATTCATTATGGAGACAATGAGATATGGGTCTAGGTTAGGGGTGGTTGGATCAAGCAGACAATAGTGTGATTGGGAAGACAATTGGAGTGTGGCTGGAGGAGAGGTAAATTACGTAGTTTGGGAGGGGCTGGGCTGGGGGAGTGGGGAGGCCCTGAGGTGATAAACCAGCTCCTTGAACCATCACAGTCCTTCTGGTAAAGATGCACCAACAATACTGTTGAGTAGGGAGTGCTGACTTTAGACCGAAAGAAGATGGAAGAAGAGCAATAAGTTTTCACTTTAGAATAGTGTGTGGCTCAGAAACAATATCCTATCATACATGAGGTCCAAGGTAATGTGTGGATAGAATAAGCCTTTCAAGATAACAGAGGGAAGACTGAAGGAGGAGCGGGTCATGGGAGATGCATGGTGTGGGGAGGGAAATTCACTTATAGAGACAAGGTAAGGGAGGGATTTGAAGTGGGTTGGTTGTGTAAATCCATGGTAGGATTGGCAAAGACAGTTAAGGTGACAGAGTGGGGTGCATGTAGAAGATATTGGTAATGTGATAGTGTTAATCTTCACAGAAAATCTACCATATAAATTATATACTTTTTTCTCATCATTTTGTTTTAATTTACAATAGCTAGGCTGAGTTATTTTGATCAATGAGACAGGGAAATTTTGCATAGCTTGGAAAATAAAACAGAAAATCAATACCTTGTGAACTCCAGCTGTAACCAAGTAAGATCAGGCAGTTAAATAACTTGATCCTTCAAGTATTATGTATTTCTGTGGATGAAGACAACATCATGTGTGATCTTATCTGTGCTATAACTTTGTGTTAGAGACTTCAAAACCAACTTTGCACATTGTGCAATATGACAGCAAGTGCTGAGCAGTCTCCATACATACTGTATGCATATCATCTGTTTCAAAAATTTAGGGGTGAACTGAACTTTGCAATTGGATTTTTTAAAAATTTCCAGTCTGGGTTGACGAATTTTACTATATGCGAGATTGGACAATGCACTACAGTTAGAAAACAAATTCATGAATTTATGAATTTTGAATAAGTTATGTGAATAATTATTTATCTGGTACTCAAGAATGGCAAACTTCGTCTCAGAAAATAAATGGGAACAAATCAGACAGCTTCTTAAGCCCTCAAGTGCAGCATATACACCAGCTTAATTAAATAATATTGCTGTGGTGAGAGTTTCCATTGGGCCGGGATCTTAAAGAAGAGCAGGTTGGAAATGACACACAAAAAAGGAAAGCTTAAGAGGTTGTGGGAATGCAATTCATTCTTAGTATGTGTACATATTAATTAGTTATTAAATTCAGCAGAACTCAGGGTCATTTTAAGAGATTGAACCAATATGTTAATGAACACAATTCCAATGCTGTTCAGCAGTGAAGCCTGCTTTTCCAAATTAGATACTTTCTCACTTTTTTTTTATATCTGGAAAAAATCACCTATCTGCTTTGGGATATCTTTAATGCAGAAATAATAGTGAATTCATTACTGGATTAATTAATGCACAATAACAGGAACCTGGTTTGGAATATTGTCAGTAATGTTGTTTAATAAAATGTCAACTCAGTGACACCTATAGGTGACATGAAAGACATTGTACACATAGAAAGAGTTATTGCCACTAATTGAAGTCATATCTCTGGCTGATGGTGAAAAAATTTATTGGCTTATCCTGGCTTTTGAGGCTATAAACAATTAAAGTGCAAAAACAAGACAAACTGCAAATAAAAAATAATACTGAAAACATAAGTTGTAAAGAGTCCTTCAAAGTGAATCTATAGGTGATAGGTATATGCACAACAATGGCTGCCTTCACTACATTTTCTGCATTAACAGCAACTCAAATGGGGAAATTATGTACAGACTCTATGCGTCAATGACTTTAATTGTTAAGGGAAGGGACAGATGTTTCAGTGGCACAGGTGTGACTTCAGAGTTAGAGTTTGCCTACCTGATGCCAAGACCACAAATATCACGACACTTGCAGGAGTTTTCAAGAAAGCAGCACAGGGGTTAGAAGGTGAACAACAGAGGTTATGGTCTATACTGGTAGTAGGATTGAGGTGGTTTTAGGTATTGATTTTTAAGAGCAGGGAAAGATGTAACAGTGCCACTCAGTAGTAACAACCAAAACCAGAGAAGTGCAGATGAATGAGCCATTGGAAGATGTGACAGAAGGGAGTGCCTTCATTTCTTGCAGTATTTTACCAGGTTAGTGCCAAACCATGATGATTTCTAACAAAACAAAACAGAAAATGCTGAAAATACTCCGCAAGTCAAACAGCATCAGCAGAGAAAAGAAGGAGATTTGATGGTTCTGGCTGATGACCTCTCAATTTATGATCATGGAAAATTTGGATTTGAAATGTTAATTGTTCTCACTGCCAGATATCAATAGTATTGTGGTTTTGCCTTAAATTGCAGATGCTAGAAATCTGAAATAAAACCAGAAAATCCTAGAAACACCCTGCACATCAACAGCATCCGTGGAAAGAGAAGTGTTAATTGTTCTTCGCTCCACAGATTCTGTCTTTCCTGCTGAATGCATCCATCGTTTTCTATTTGGTCATCAGTACTATCACAGGGTAATTTGTATTAAAATAATCACTCATAAATAGTTCCTTCAAGTCACTGGTTTTATAGCCTGAAGTTAGTACTGTTGGATTCATGAGGAAGAGGAATGAACTACCTCAAGAGGAATACTAGCTCAGACTGAAAAAAGGAATGAGGAAACTATGATGGGATTTTCCAAGGTATCTAGTAACAACATTGGGCAGCAGAATAGTGCAGCTAGTAGAGCCACTTCCCAACAGCACCAAAAACCTGGGTTCAATCCTGATTTCAATCCTGCATGTGTAGAGTTTACATACTTTCCTTCTAGATGCTCCACTTTCCATCGATGTTGCAAAGAGGTGTGACTTGACAAGTTCGCTCAGAATTTCTCTGTGTCAGGTTAATGATAGAGCCTCAGGGGAGCTGGTGGAAATGTGATGAGAATGGGTTACAGGCTAAATTACTCAAGGAATAGGGTGACTCTGTGATTGATATAGACTTTATAGTTTATATGCAGTTGCATAGAAAAATGGAATATTGAATATGATAGTAGGGCAAGCTCCACTTTCCTCTCACCTGCCAAAGATGATTGCAACGTAGATTAAATGGCCTCTGTAAATTGCCTCTGGTGCATAGATAGATGATACAACCTGGCAGGGGGTGAAATCCGTGAGAAAGTGGGATTAATATAAGATTAGTGTCAATTGCTGGTTGATGGTCAGTGTGGACTGAATGAGCCAAAGGGCCTGTATCTGTGCTATGACAAAGCATTGTCAGGTTACTGAAACAAAAATTATCAGCTACCTTCATTTGTGTAATGGGTTTCACTTTGCATTCTCCGAAACACACAGAGAGAAAAATATAAAGTGGCTTTAAGAACATTACAAATAGGAGCAGGAGCAGGCCAACTCGTTCCTTGAGCCTGCTCTGCCATGCAAAGTCAAAGTCAAAGTCAAAGATGAGTTTATTGTCAAATGCACAAATACATGCACGCAGAGGTGATGAGCAGCAGCATCTCGAGTACGTAGCTTCAGATAAGCAGCAATCACAAGAAAAACATAAATTAAACATTAATTATCCACATTGTTTACACGAAAGAACTAATCAGAACAAACAAAATTTCCATAGTAGTACAAAATGGTCATAGTGTTGCTATGCAGAAGTAGCAATTAGGGCTGTGCAGGTTGATTCAAGAAATGAACAGCTGAAGCAGCTGTTTTTGAACCAGGCGGTGTGGAAATTCAGACTTCTGTATCTCCTTATTGATGACAGCTGCAAGAAAATGGCATGGCCTGGATGGTGGGTATCTTTGATGATAGATGTTGCCTTCCTGAGGCAGAGCATTATGTAGATACTGCTGGGGAGAGATCAAGTTCAGCATGTCCTTTACCGATCATTTACCTAGTTCGATATTCCTGCACAGTAACTCTACCCCTTTATGTGCTCAACATCCAGAAATCCATTATTCCCTGGTTTAAATGAACTCAATGATTGAAACCCAACATTCCTCCAGGGTGGAGAATTTACCCTCCAGCTGGAGAAATTACTTCCCCTCTCAGTTCTAAATAGCCTTGGAGCACCAGAGTAGCATTACAGCTTGCACAAAGCTATTATAGCTCAGGGTGTTGGAGTTCAGAGTTCAATTCTGGCATCCTCTGTAAGCAATTTTCTATGTTCCTTCCCGTATGCGTGTGGATTTCCTCCAGGTACTCCAGTTTCCTTCCACAGTCAAAAGATGTACTAGTTAGTAGGTTAATTGGTCATTGTAAACTGTCCTGTGATTAAACTAGGGTCAAATCAGTGGGTTGCTGGGCGGTGCAACTCAATGGGTAGGAATGGCCTGTTCTGCATTGAATCTGTAAATAAATAAATACCCTTTATTCTCTGGGCCTCCATTAAGAAAAACATCCACGCTGCATCCACCATCGATACTTATACAAATTTGTAAAATTCAATTGAATTGAAAATTCAAATTCAAAATGAATAAACAGTCGATGTTTCAGGCCGAGACACTTCTTCAGAACTGGAAAGGAAGGGGGAAGATTCCAGAATAAGAGAGTGGGGGGAGGGGAAGGAGGAGAGATTGAAAGCCATAGGTGAAGCCAGCTGGGCAGACTCTCCTACCCACTTTGCTGCACCTATACCTTTTAACTATCCTCCTTCCGCTCCCCCAACCCTTTTATTCTGGTGTCCTCCCCCTTGCCCAGAATATAAGCATGGGTTAGTCCAACTCATCATCTGTCAACTCTGTCATCCCTGAAGCTGAAGTGCATATGGAGGGTGACATGAGAAAGAATATTAGGCTAGAGGCCTACCTGAATCATTGCTGAGTTGATGCACAGAAAAAGGGAAATAAAACAGTGCATCCCTGAAACAGTCAAAAAATCAGTTTGGACTGTTTGGCAGAACTGATGAAATTGTCTAGATGAAAGCCAAAATCTGAAGCCAACAGAATAATGTTAATGGCAGATGCAGGTGCAGTTGATTTGAACTAATATTAGACAAGGAATATATAGCCAGACTGCTCGATGGTCCAGTTGACCATACAGGGAAAGTGAGATTCATGCTCAGATATTAACTGTTTGGTTTTGTGATGCTCTTCCATCCTGGAGGTTCCCTGGAAATTCCTAAGTTACATTAATGTAAGTTTGGCACTCAGCACATCCACTGGCATACCACCCTTACTCTAAATTTCTGTAAGTATTGTTTGAATGAAGAAGCTGCAAATAACACGCAATGGTAGGCATACTTGCAAAGGCCTACTGTCTGATTGTCTTACTTCTGGTAATCTCTTCTGATGACCGAGCTTGCAGTAAAGCGTCTGTTTTAGGGGTCAAGTCAGGCATGCAAGTGGGAGGCTTTGAAAAGAATTCAAGCTCAGAGAGTTCCTGTTAGAGTGAAGGACAAGACTGGCAAAGTTATGGAACCTTGATTGATGAGTAATATTGAGGGACTAGTCTGGAAGAAGAGGGAGATAAACAGCTATAAACAGCTGGGATCAATGAGACAGAAGGAGAACACTTAAAAATGAAGTTAGAAGGGAAGAAATGGGCTATAAGCTATCCTTAACAGATAAAATAAATTTATAAAGATTCTATAAGTATGTTAAGTGAAAAGGGTAGCAAGGGAAAGAGTAGGCCCCTTTAAGGTTTGGTGTGATAATCAATGTGTGAAGTCATCAGAAATGGACAAATTCCTCAATTAATACTTTTCATTGGTAGTTACCCATAGAATGTTTTAGAAGACTGACAGACAAAACAGTGATAGCCAGGAGCACATCAACATGAGAGACAGGATGTATTAGAGGTCTTGAGATACATAGAAGTGCATTAATCCCCGGAAGATGTTATAGGAAGAAAGAGACATGATTGCTGGGGTCCAGGCAGAGACTTTTATAAGTTTGTTAGCCACAGCTGATGTACTGGAAAGTTAATGTTGTGCCTTTACCTAAGAGAGACAGCAAAGATATGCCAGCAAACTACAGTTCAGTGAGTTTTACATTAATAGTGGAAAATTCTTTGAAAGGGATTCTGAAAGACAGAATTCATTTGATTTTAGAAAGGCAAGGACTGATTTTGGAATAGCTAGCATGCATTTGTGTATATAAATTATATTTCATGAGATTGATTGAGTGTTTGAAGGGGTGACCAAAAGAACTCACGAGGGATAGAGCAGAAGATATTGTCTGCATAGTCTTTGGCAATGTCTTTGACATAGAACATAGAAATCTACAGCACATTACAGGCCCTTCAGCCCACAATGTTATGCTAACCATGTAACCTGCTCTAGAAACTGCCTAGGATTTCCCTACTGCATTGCCCTCTATTTTTCTAAGCTCCATGAACTTATCTAGGAGTCTCTTAAAAGACCCTATAGTATCTGGCTGCACCACCATCACTAGCAATGTACCCACCACTCTCTGTGTGAAAAACATAACCCTGACATCCCTTTTGTACCTACTCCCAAACCCTTGTGTTAGCCATTTCAGCCCTGGGAAAAAGCCTCTAGCTATCCACACAATCAATGCTTCTCATCATCTTATACACCTCTATCATGTCACCTCTCATCCTCCATCAGTCCAAAGAGAAAAAAGCCAAGTTCATGCAAACTATTCTCATAACTCACGCTCTGCAATCCAGGCAACATCCTTGAAAGTCTCCTCTGCACATTCTCTATAGTATCCACATCCTTCCTGTAGTGAGGTGGGTTCTACATGGTAGTCTGGTCCAGGAGGTTAGTAAACAGCTAGTCAATTGGATATAAATTTGTTTGCTGGTGGGATTAGAAAGTGGTTATGAGGGTTGTTTTCCAAATTGTAGTCCTATGACCAGTAGTATGCCATAGGAACTGAGGTGGGTTTGTTATACATGTACTAATGATGTGGATAAGAATGTAGCTGGCAAGGTTAGTAAGTTAGCAGATGACATGAGGATTGGTAATATAGTGGATAGTGAAGAAAATTAAGATTACAAGAGAATATAGGTCAAGTGGAAAAGTTGGAAAGGAAATAGCAGACAAAATTTAAATTGGAAAAGTGTGATCAGATGGATTTTGGGAAATTAAACCAGGCCAAGTCATACACAGTGAATGGGAGGGCTCTTGGGAGTGCTGTTCAACAGCAGGACCTAGAGGTACAAATACGTAGTTCTCCGAAAGTCTCAACATGGGTAGCCAGGGTGTTGAAGTAGGCATGTTGTGTACATGCTCTATCAACTGAGACAATGAATACAAGAGTGGTGACGTCATGTTACATTTGTACTAAAACACAATAGATTCTGCAGATGCTGAAAATCTTGAGCAACACACACAAACTGCTGGAAGAACTCAACAGGTCAGCAAGCATCTTCGTGGTGGGAATAAGTTAGCAGTCTACATTTCCACCCAAGTCTCTTCTTCAGGACTGGAAAGAAAGGGGGCAGAAGCCAGGAAAAGAAGGTGGGGCCAGGGGAGGAGAAAGAGAAGAGGTCAAGCTGACAGGTGATAGGTGAGGGGGGGAAGGAGGTTGGTAGGGGAGGGGGATGATGTAAGAAGCTGGGAGGTGATATGTGGAAGAAGTAAAGAGCTGAAGAAGGAGAAGAAATATAACAGGTGAGGAAGGTGGACCATGAAAGAAAGAGGAGGTGGAGGGAAACCAGAGTGAAGTGATGGACTGGTCATAAGGCCAGGGGAGGAGAAGAGAAGGAGTGAGAGGATATCCAGAGTGGAGAACGGAAAATGAATGTATTGTGGGGACTAGTGGTGTGAAACGGATGGAAGTAATTGCAGGAAGTAAGAAATCCATGTCTTCAGGTTGGAGGCTAACAAGATGGAATGAAGTAGAATAGGTGTAAAAAATGATTTGCAAGGATGATTAGGGTGTTTGAGTCATAAGAAGAAGTTGGATACCCTAGATCTGGTTTTCCTAGAACAAAGGTGAATGAGAGGAAACATAATAGAGTTACATAAAATGATGAGAGACAAAGATATGGTAGATAAACAGAATCCATTTCCTGTAGTTGTGGTGTCTAAAACTAGATGGCATAGGTTTAAGGTGAGAGGGAGGACAATTTGAGGATTACATTTGTCACACAGATTTTTTGGTATCAGAATGAACTACCAACATAGGTGATGGAGACATGAACCATAACAATATCAAAGGCATCTGAACAGTTAATGACTTTTCAAAATGCATCTCTTCACATTTATCTGTATTGAAATCCATTTGTTACTCCTTGATCCACTTCCCTAACTGATCAAAATACCACTGTAATCTTCCTCACTATCAACAACTCATCCTCCTGTCCAGAATCCAGAATTACCTTTCCCCAGTGGGCTCAAACAAAAGCAGCTCTAAAAAGCCATCCCGTAGGCATTCTACAAATTCCATCTCTTAGTATCCAGCACCAACCTCATATTCCCAATCTACCTGCATATTGAAATACTCCATGACTGATGTAACATTGCCCTTTTTTGTATGCCTTTTCTGTCTCCTGTTATAATTTGTAGCCCACGTCCTGGTTATTGTTGGAGGCCTGTGTATAACTCTCATCAGGGGCTTTTTAATCTTTCAGCTCCTTAATTCTACCCACAAGGATTCTACATCTTCTGATCCTATGTCACCTCTTTCTAAGGATTTAACTTCATTTTTTTTTAAACCAACAAGCCATCCCACCTTCTCTGCCAATCTGCCTGTCCTTTTATTATAATGCGTATCTTTGGATGTTAAACTCCCAATTTTTATTTTCTTTCAGCCACAACTCGGCGATGCCCACAACGTCATACCTGCCAATCTCTAGCTGCGTTATAAGATCATCAGCATTATTCCGTATGTTGTGTGCATTCCAATGCAAAATATTCAGTCCTGTATTCATCACCCTTTTCAATTTTCCACCCATGTTACACTTCAACTCATCCCACTGACTGCAGTTTTGCTCTATCATCTGCCTCTCCTTCCTGACAGTTTCACTACACACTGCATCCACTTGTATACCAACTACTTGTACCCCAACCTCAGCCCTATTACTTTGGTTTCCATTCCCCTGCCATCTTAGTTTAAACCTTTCTGAACAGCTCTGGCAATCCTGCCCACAAGGATATTGGACATCCTTGGGTTCAGGTGTGAACCGTTCTTTTCATGCAGGTCACACATTCCACAGTGGAGATCTCAATGATCCAGAAATCTGAAACTCTGCCCCTCTGCACCACATCCTCAGCCACTTATTCATCTTTGCTATCATCCTCTTTCTTTCCTGGCAAGGACATAGTACTGGGAGTAATCAAGAGATTACCATCTTGAAGGTCCTGCTCTTCAACATCTTCCCCAAGTCCCTAGACTCACTGTGCAGTACCCCTTCCCTCTTTCTACTCATGTTATTGGTGCCAACATGCACCAGAGCCTCTTGCCACTCACCCTTCCTCTTGAGAATCTTCTGCAGCTGCTCTGAGACATCCTGGACCCTAGCGCCATCCTACTTTCTCTTTCCCAGCCACAGAACCTGCTGCCCGTCCCTCTAGCTATCGAGTCTCCTATCATTATCACAATGCCTGACTTCACTCTTCCATGTTAAGCGTGAGAAACACTGGCCTGGCTGCTGCTGCTGTGTCCCGATAGGTCAGCACACCCCGTCTGCACTAACTAAAGGTCTATACCTGATGCTGAGGGAAATGGCCACAGGAGAACCTGCACTAACTGCTTACTCCAGTTACTTCTCCTGGAGCTCACACATCTGAAGTCTGCACCTCAGAATAAGTATCATCTATAAAGTTTTCAGTCTCCCAGATGGTCTTGAGTGCATCCAGCTCTAGCTCCAGTTCCTGGACTTTGTCAGTCAGGAGTTGAAGTTAGATGCACTTAAGTTTCAGCAACTTAAAATCATCTTTGATTTTGAATTTCAATGTTTTCCAATGGAGGATCAAGGAAGTAATAATGAATACATCTAGAAATTATAAGTTTGTAAATTTTCAGGATGGGACAGCAAAATCACCAATTGATCAACTGCTTCCTGATATATTGCTACAAGGCCCTGGAGCATCATCCCTTACTTCCACTTCTTATACAAAATCTTATTCGTCTGTTGATTACTACTGCTGTTGTGGCTATTCCTCCAGTTGCAGAAATCTCAAAATCTAGAGCAGTTCAATATGGAGCAAACAGCAACATAGCAAGAGAAAGAAATTACAGCCCAAACCTCACAGACATGGTTCACTCTAAGGATCCCAGTAAAAGCATTGTATTATTCATAACTGTTCCATGCAGACTTGGTGGGGTTACTAAGTGATATCTTCCAACTCCTTTGCTATGGTCCTCCCACTTTTGAAGAGTGAGGTTAGTAGTGGTAGATCCTTTGGTAGTTTACAAGCATTTTCTGGATGTTACTTCAGTAAGTGAACACTTCTTTTCTGTTGATCAGGGTTTCCTTTTTTAATGTTCCCTTTCCCTAATGGGTGTGTAAAGCTAATCATATAACTCTATGACATCTTGTATTCAACTACTACCAGACAACCTTGAGTTCTTTCTTTTAGCAGGTCAGAGAAGAAGATAACAAATGACATGACCCTGACAAGAAAAACATTAACTCTCTGCTTTTTATGTTTAGAACAGAAACATAGAAAACCTACAGCACAATACAGGCCCTTCGGCCCACAAAGCTGTGCCGAACATGTCTTTACCATAGAATTACCTAGGATTACCCATAGCCCTCTATTTTTCTAAGCTCCATGCACCTATCCAGGAGACTCTTAAAAGACCCTATCGATTCCGCCTCCACCACTGTCGCCGGCAGCCCATTCCACGCACTCACCACTCTCTGCGTAAAAAACTTACCCCTGACATCTCCTCTGTAGCTACTTCCAAGTATCTTAAAACTGTGCCCTCTCATGCTAGCCATTTCAGCCCTGGGAAAAAGCCTCTGACTATCCACACAATCAATGCATCTCATCATCTTGTACACCTCTATCAGGTCACTTCTCATCCTCCAAATCAGAATCAGAATAATTAGAATTAGTTTTAATGTCACTAGCATATGTGTGAAATTTGTTTTGTAACAGCATTACATTGCAGTACATAATAATAATCATAAACTATAAATTACAATAATAAGCATATATAAAAAGGAAAATAAAATTAAATACGTAGTAAAAATAGAGAAGAAAGTAAAAAAAAAGTGAGGTAGTGTTCATGGGTTCATTGCCCATTCAGAAATCTGATGACAGAGGGAAAGAAGCTGTTCCTGAAATTTTGAGTGTGTGTCTTTATGCTCCTGTACCTCCACCTTGATGGTAGCAATGATAAGAGAGCATGTCTGTCTTCACTAGGGAAGACACAAACAATCTCCCAGGTGTAATAGTGGCCAAAGGACCTAGGGTAACAGAGGAACTGAAAGAAATTCACATCAGGCAGAAAATGGTGTTGGATAAACTGGTGGGACTGAATGCTGATAAATCCCCAGGGCCTGATGGTCTGCATCCCAGGCTACTTAAGGAGGTGGCTCTAGAAATCGTGGACGCATTGGTAATCATTTTCCAATGTCCTATAGATTCAGGATTAGGTCCTGCAGATTGGAGGGTAGCTAATGTTATCCCACTTTTTAAGAAAGGATGGAGAGAGAAAACAGGCAATTATAGACCAATTAGTCTGACATCAGTGGTGGGGAAGATGCTGGCATCAATTATAAAAGATGAAATAGCAGCATATTTGGATAGCAGTAGCAGGATAGGTCTGAGTCAGCATGGATTTACGAAGGGGAAATCATGCTTGACTAATTTTCTGGAACCTTTTGAGAATGTAACTATGAAAATGGACATGGGAAAGCCAGTGGATGTAGTGTACCTGGACTTTCAGAAAGCCTTTGATAAAGTCCCACATAGGAGATTAGTGGGCAAAATTAGTAGCAAATGGTATTGGGGGTAGGGTACTGACATGGATAGAAAATTGGTTGGCAGACAGGAAAGAAAGAGTAGGGATTAATGGGTCCTTTTCAGAATGGTAGGAAGTGACTAGTGGGGTACTGCAAGGCTCTTTGCTGGGACCGCAGCTATTTACAATATACATTAATGATTTAGATGAAGGAATTAAAAGTAACATTAGAAAATTTGCAGATGACACAAAGCTGGGTGGCAGTGTGAAATGTGAGGAGGATGTTAATGGAATGCAGGGTGACTTGGACAGGTTGGATGAGTGGGCAGATGCATGGCAGATGCAGTTTAATGTGGATAAATGTGAGGTTATCCACTTTGGAGGCAAGAATAGAAAGGCAGATTACTACCTGAATGGTGTCAAGTTAGGAAAAGGGGAAGTACAACGAGATCTGGGTGTCCTTGTTCATCAGTCACTGAAAGTAAGCATGCAGTGAAGAAGTCTAATGGCATGTTGGCCTTCATAACAAGGGGAGTTGAGAATAGAGCAAAGAGGTCCTTCTGCAGCTGTACAGGGCCCTGGTGAGACCACACCTGGAGTATTGTGTACAGTTTTGGTCTCCAGATTTGAGGAAGGACATTCTAGCTATTGAGGGAGTGCAAAGTAGGTTCACAAGGTTAATTCCCGGGATGGCAAGACTGTCATATGTTGAAAGATTGGAGTGACTGGGCTTGTATACACTGGAATTTAGAAGGATGAGAGGGGATCTGATTGAAACATATAAGATTATTAAGGGATTGGACACACTAGAGGCAGGAAACATGCTCCCGATGTTGGGGGAATCCAGAACCAGAGGCCACAGTTTAAGAATAAGGGGTAGACCATTTAGAACCGAGTTGAGGAAAAACTTTTTCATTCAGAGGGTTGTGGTTCTGTGGAATGCTCTGCCTCAGAAGGCAGTGAAGGCCAATTCTCCAGATTCTTTCAAGAAAGAGTTAGATAGAGCTCTTAAAGATAGCAGAGTGAAGGGATATGGGGAGAAGGCAGGAAAAGGGTACTGATTGTGGATGATCAGCCATGATCACAGTGAATGGTGGTGCTGGCTTGAAGGGCTGAATGGCCTACTCCTGTAGCTATTGTCTATTGTCTATATCCTAGGTGATGGGTGTCCTTAATGATGGATGCTGCCTTTTTGAGACATCACCTTTTGAAGATGTCCTCAATGCTGGAGAGGCTAGTGGCCTTGATGGAGTTAGCTGAATTTAAATATTCCTGCACCTTTTTTTGATCCTGCCTCCATATCATGAGTTGATGCAACCAGCTAGAATGCTCTCCACAGTACATCTGTTGAAATTTCTGAGAGCTTTTTGTGAACAGTACACTACAAGAAATGGTGAAGTTTTCTGTTTCAAACCAAAATAATCCATAGGTGTCAGATTTCCAAACTGGCAAGGCAGACTTCCTGGTCTTTGAATAAACAGATTGCATTATAAGAGGTTGCAGAGGTCTATTTTAAACTAGTTATCAAAGCATTTGCAGCTGATACACTACTCTCCAAAGTAGATCAAAGAATCTCAGGCCTGGCAAGTGTATTTTGCATGCTAGAGATAATCCTTCATTGTCTATCCATTTAAAGATAAAGATTTGCTTTTTCTCCTCCCCTAACTTTTATTTCAGGCATCCTCCCCCTTCCCTCTCAGTCCCAATGAAGGGTCACAACCTGAAATGTTGACTGTTTACTCTTTTCCATAGATCCTGCCTGATCTCATAAATTCTTCCAGCATTTGCATGAGTTGCTTAAGAGTAGCTTTTATTTGTCAGATGTACATCGAAACATACAGAAAATAGCATTGTTGGTGTCAATGAACAACTCATTGACACCAACTGTGCTGGGGTAGCCCACAAGTGTCACCATGCTTCTTGCTCTAACATAGAATGCC